>NW_027139442.1:8447500-9110709 GCF_035084215.1 Heptranchias perlo | reverse complement strand
GATATTGTCAGCTGCGGTGTTGTAGTAACGGGCTGAGAGAGAGCAATAACTGATTTTATCTGTGATACCGGCGATTACTAGAGTGACGTTGAGGCTGCTGTGTAGAGCCAACAGACGATCAGCTGCTCGTGCAAAAGAGGCGCCAGGATAAGAGATATGGACTTGTGTAAAAAAATTTAGTGTGAAATTACAAGTCTGTATTGGCGACAAACGGAGACTGGTGTGAATGTCGCGGATTCGGAAGAAACTTTGGGAAAGAAACAACTGACGAGTTGATAGTTTGGTAAAAATGGACCAAAACTAAGAAATATCCCTTTCACGAAGACGGTACATTTAATATGGATAGAATTAAGTGATTAGAAAAATGTTTAAAAGAGAGAGACCCGAAAAAGAAAGGTTATTTTGTTTTCAGTGTACTGTCTCCTAAAAAAAGCCTGTCCTTATTGTGAGTGTTTTTTTTTCTGTGTTGTGAGCCACGCCCCCTTCTTACTGCGTCTTATGTGTTTTCCTCTTTTGTGTAATGTATCTGTTTTGTCTTGTGTTTAATTCTGAGATTGCTGAATTAAAATTGGAGTTATTGAGGTTAAGTGACCTATTAAATTTTTATGTGGAGATGCCGGTGATGGACTGGGGTTGACAATTGTATTAAATTTTGGTTCTTATAAAACGTGAGCATGTCAAATTCCAGACATGGGATCTTCACAAAAAAAAATTGGCATTTTGAATTTTTATCTTGTGTTTGGCTGTGGTTAAAAAAGAAAGGTTAAAAAAGAATAACGGGACAGATAAAAGAAAAAGCGATCTGGTATCACCGTGATAGGAAAGGTCGGAAAGCTGGAACAGCTGGGAGAGTTGGTTATAATCATACCCACAAAAAGTATGTTAAAAAAAAATTAATTGGTCAGCAAATTATAAAACTTACGAAGCAATTAGAAAATTGAGGGGGACCTAAACAAAAGTTGATCACAACAATCTGGAAATACTAGACTAATTATAAACTAAAATGTACGATGGGAGATGTTATTTCCCGGTATGAATTTTTTTTAAAAAAAGAATTCATGTGAAAATTACTTTGACGTATGCTGAGAACGCTGCGTGAATCTGATATCTGGCTCCGTCGTTTTGTTTCTGAAAAAAAAAGGTAACCCCTTCCAAGGACACCGACATCTGTTTTCAATTCACCAAGCAACAGCCTTTGCATTTATATAAAATAATTGACAAAATGAGGTTTATTGTAAAAGAAAAGATAAAGTGCAGCTTTAAAGAATTACAAGTTACAGTTGCAGGATGATCTCTGGTTATAAATTAATTTGATTTTCGAAACATTTTGTGCTATTGTGATTGATTCTTCCCGTACCCCTTAAGGTTTTTTACAAGCAAGAAATGACTAACCCTTATTTCCGTATTGCTGAAGTTAAGGGTTTGGACTGCACTAGTTTTTTTCTAAGATGTTGTTCCGATACCTTTGGAGTCACAGCATTCTGAATGTGGAAAGAGCAGGTACCGTTTAAAGAGTTTTAAACAGTTTTATTGTCTCTTCATAAAAACAATGATTTTTGTTAATTTTGAAGGGAGACACCCTTTTTCTTCAGGGTGCATGGTGAGGATCCTTGAATCCTCCTCCCCTGAGGGAATAAAAAAAGCAAACAAAAAAGAGACGGCGATAATGATCATATTGGATTTTAATTGTCGTCTGAAAGATAAGTTTAGGGAAAAGGCTGTTTGCAAAGCTAAAGCAGAGTCTGAAAAGAAAGTAAAGAAGCTGCAAGCAAACAAGTTGGTTAATAAGAAACATTGGAGAAAACACTATGATTAAAATAAATCTCAAAAATAATGTGCAAAATATATAGTGTAAAGCAATCAACAAATGTGAGAACTAAAAAAATATCAGTCAAACCTGTGTGAGGAAAAAATTTGAAGCCAAAAATCGCCAAGTAACTAAAAAAAAAGGTTGAATTTGCTGAGTGTCCAGCAAGTGGAATGATATATGGAAACATAATCTCAGAGGGAGAAGTATCAAATTACTGCTACCACGAGAGCCAATTAATGTTAACCCCTTCCATCCCAAGAAGCCAGACTGTCAGGCCAAGAGCAGTTCAAACAGATAGAAATGACCCAGTCGGTTGAGAACTGTCTGAGGGTTGCCCAGAACACAGGTGAACATGAGGTAACAGTTGGTATAGGTTATATTATTAAAATTGATCCAATTACTCGGAAATGACAAAGGCTACAATTGACTGAGATCTAAGTTTCCACACAGACAATGCTACCATGAAAAAAAATGATAAGAAAGGAATGTAAAACAAATCGTATGAAGAGAAAGCATAGGTTGGACAATTGGAAGTCCATTACTTGAGCTATGTACTGACACAGGGTTCTAAACGCCGATCAGTTTTACCCCGCCACAGTATGATAAGGTAGTTCGACAAGTTCTGGGGCTATTCAATTTTATTTGAAACTATTCACGAATAGTAGCTCCAATACAAGATCTGACCAAAAGGGGAGACCTTCCCTGACAAATTATATAACTCGCATTCAGAATGCTAAGAAAACTCAACAATTATATCAACACCTCCGAACTCAAGTGTTAAAACAAAGCGCGACATGGAATGGAGGTGGACATCGTAAAAGAGATAGACAAATGTGGAGACGTAAAGATCTGTGATAAGTGATATAGCAACTGCCTTTAATACGGGTGCCTCAGTTGTTAATACCATTGATTTGGCAACATTAGATCGAAAGGTCAGAGATTTAGGGTCTTGCATTAAAGATATATTTTTAAAATAAATTAAAATACAGATAAGGAATTGTCGGAGGATCAAATGCTGACCATACATTTGCAAAGGATAGCTACAGTGCTAGAAACACATGCCCAAACCATTAATAAATTAATAATAGAGGAATATAACGTATCTTAGCAGGTGGCAGCTAATGACATCTGCAGTACATATGGTAACAGGATTGTGGAGCAGACACGAGAGAACCTAGCCCAGATACAGGCAGGGGAAGAAACCTTATGGATAACAAATCAACAAACTGAGGGTGAACCTGACCTGTGGGCATGATGGAGGTGGTGCCTCCAAGCGGCTGTTAGCAAACAAGAAAATCACCGCTTGCCAATTCAGGGCAATGGTGCGGGTGTACCCCACTTAAGTGGAGTGTAAACCTGACGGAGGAAGGCTCCTAGGGTTGGTACTAATAATACTGGTGATGGCACCCCAAACCCAGGGACGAGAGGTGCACCGAGGACAGAATATTTGGGTAGTGAAGGACGGAATGCACATGTCCCATCACAATATGTTACCATATGCTGTAAAAAAAATTAAAGGGAATTTGGCTGGAACAAAATTAGAGGGATGTGTTACTAGACATGCTATCACTGTATGTCCACATAGTGTTGGACACAGCCCAGAAGCAGAGTGTGGGTTTATCAATACCGGTACCAATCAGGATATTAACTGCACCATGGAGGCCCTCGGGGCGGATCGAAAACCCACTCAAGTGACATATGCCGGAAGGGGCGATTACAGTGTAACAACTAATTTGAAAAGATTTAAATATGCCAATCTAACTTGTGATATTTTAAGTCCAGAGTTCTACTGCATTCCTGAAGTCCCGGTTCGAGCAAGTGGTAGAGATACACCGACACAACCTCACCACCTTACAAGTTTCTGAGGATGTCAAAATGTACTTAAAAGAATATCAGGACACATTTGGGTATCTGACACCTCTGTTGCCTAAATACTTGAAAGCATTGCGAATGGAGATACGCCTCTCCCAGAAGGTTTATTATAACCTACAACAGAACAATAAAAATATTAAGCATGACATTGACCAAATTAATGTCACCACTTGGTGGGATGACCTCTGGAATTGGAGACTGAATATACAGATCCACCCTTGGATTAGATTAATTTCATATGTATTAGTCGTAGTGCAGTTTGTTGAAATGTGCTTCTTGATTTTCATTGCATGTCATAAATGTAAGCAGAGGATGAAGGGTTTGGCAAAGATAGTAAAACAGAGCCTGGGTGAGAATGTCCCCTTGTCTCTGTGATTTCAACTGAGAACACATCATAATGGTACCAGGAGTAGCACACGCTGGGGTAAAGTGCATGTAAAAGGGGAGACAATCGTAGTTTGAAAGGATTATCAGATGCTCTGCCAACCTTCCACCCGGACTGGTGGCCAACACGAAGGGAACCTGGTTAAGATGAGATACAGCAGCTTGCATATGTAAAATTCAGGGGATGCCTAGGTGCTTGCAAGAGGGCAACACTGAGCAGGGCATACCTATGGGCAACCATGGGTGACGGATAAAGGTTGGCTATCTTGGGCTTAGCCAAGGGGATATTGTAGAGATAAAATTTGGATTAAGGGATATAAAGGGGAGGGCGCCAATTCACCGGTATAAAACGGTCTGAAAGGTACCATTCAGTCTAGTTAGGCTGGAAACAAAATATAAAGCACCATGGGATATTTGACTATGTTAGCCCTTTTCAAACTAACATCATTAGGTTTAGCTGACCAAGGACATTCCTAGCTTACTTGAGAAATGTTTAGAAGGAGTCTGTTCCTGAGAAGAGACAAGAGTACAAAGGCGTATTGATGAAACATGGCTGGGTTCTATTGGGACTTCTCTAGTTCAAGGGTTAGTCATATTTGTTGTTATAATTGTTATAGATTATTGCTTACTTAAATGTTGCTGTGCTATGATGTCTAATTTGGGTACAAATATATCACCCACTAATTTAATGGTACAAGTAGAGATGGGAGGAGACGAGGTGCAGGAAGAATTTGAACGGTTAACTAAGGTGATGCTCTACTAGAGTATTGTCCTTTTTTATAAAGGACAAAAGGGGGAAATGTAGAAATGCATAAAGAGTTACTTGACCATATTAATGTAGAAATGCAAGAACAGTTACTTGACCATAGTAAAGAAGAAATGCATGATGGATATTTGACCAATGTTATCTCCTTGGCTCCCATAATGGGGTAGCTGCAGCGCACACACACAGAAAGACGCAATTGTGTAATTACGTTTAAGCCTTGGTATGTTGATAATTAAGTTGGCTGTGCAGGTGCTTGGTACTGTCTGCCCCCCCCCCCCCCCCCACAAACCCCCAACTCCCCCAAGCAGATAAGGGTATTGCGAACTATACAATATATGATGAGAATAAAGTTTCTTGAGAGGCCATGTGGCCTTGAGACTGACTTCAGCCCTACTGATAACCAGCTTTAGAATGTAGGGAGGATAAATGTGCTCGTGCCTACGAGGCCTACGTGCCAAAACAGGAATGAGCTATGGACGTCCAGAAGGAGCAGGGTCACTGCTTGATTGACCAACAACCTGAACCAATAAAGAATGTACATCTACGCCCATATTCTGTGGCAGGTGGACATTGCTACTCAAACTTTATAAATGTGAACTGTTTCCTTTGTTCAGTGAAGAGATTGTTCTGACCATTGATCAGAATACAGCTTCCCTTGTATACAAGTCAATTAAAGTAAAACTTTTCCCTTTGTGATACTGGTCTGAGTGTGTTAGTGCATTGGTATAGTGTTAAATTTCGACATATGACAGGACTGAGTGTCCCAACACTGACTGTGTGTATGACAGGACTGAGTGTCCCAGCACTGACTGTGTGTATGACAAGACTGAGTGTCCCAGCAATGATCGTGTGTAGAGTGTACATGGGCTGTGGGCGGAGATAAATGGGTGGGGTAGAATCCATGAAAGGGTGGCGTGAGATGGGGTTGTCAGAGGAGGTTAAATCGGTTGGAGGAGGTTACAGAGATAGGGAGGGGCGAGGACCATGGAGGGTTTTGATCACGAGGATGGGGATCTTAAAATCGAGACGTTGCCGGACCGGGAGCTCATGTAGTAACACACGAACAGAAACTTACGGTTCACTGCCCGGCAGACAGGTGGAGAAGACATTGATGTCCGCGGAGGAACAGTCAGGGTCACAGCAGCAGCAGTCGAGGGGTTGGAAATGAGGAGGGGTTTTGATGGATTCGATGGGGAGAAACTGTTGCCACTGGCGGGAGGGTCGGTAAACAGAGAACACAGATTGAAGGGAATTGGGAAAAGAGCCAGAGGGAGATGAGGAGACTGTTTTTCGGCAGCGGGTTGTTCTGATCTGGAATTCACTGCCTGAAAGGGCGGTGGGAGCTGATCAATAATAACTTTCAAAAGGGAATCGGGTCAATCCTTGAAGGGGGGAAATTTGCGGGACTGTGGGGAAAGAGCAGGGGAGTGGGACTTATAGGATCGCTCTTTCACAGAGCCGGTACTGGCGCGATGGGCCGAGCGGCGTCTTTCACAGAGCCAGCACAGGCGCGATGGGCCGAGCGGCCTCTTTCACAGAGGCGGCACAGGCGCCATGAGCCCGACCCCCGCCAAGTCCGCTGTCCCATCTCAGGCCACTCCCGGGTGCGGGCCCTCCCTTTGTCGGGCGAGGGCCGGCATCATCATTCTCCTGGCCCCGGCACAAGGACCGCGTCTTGACGTCAACGCGCTAAGGTGAGTCACGCTGACGCGTATCACTTGATGGGAGAAGTCAGCCCGGGGTCCGGGAGGGGGGTTGGTGAGAGCTGTCAATCAAAAGGCCCGGAGTCAGCACTCACTGCGCAAGGGGTTTGAAGAATTTGTTTCAGAATGCAAAATCTGCAATAATGAAATTAAAATATTAAGGTACAAGAAAGGGAAGAAATTGCAAATACAACAATATGAATTAAAAACAGAAACGTCCAATTTCATATAAGGCTGATGGCCTGGGTCCTCCTGGGTCCTCCTGGGTCCGCCTGTCACTATTAGTCTTCTCTCCCTAGGGCATAGGATGAGCAGAATGATTTAATGTAACCTTTTTTATGCATAGTGTGCTGGATGCATGGAATGGCCCAGTAAGGGAGGCAGTGGGGCCTGATTGTATCAACAAATTCCAGAGAGTTGGCGAAGTACCTGATAGCGGTTCCTTGGGATATGACAGCCTAGAAATTGGGACCTTTATTTCTTTTTGTACATGTGCAACAATTTTAGTGATTGGTGCACCTGGACACCCAAACCCATTTGCTCCTCTCCAGTCCCTAGTTTCTCAGCAATAATGAATTAATCCTATTTCTCACCTGGTGCCTGAAGTAGATGCTCTTTGTTTATCTCCCCATATTTTTCCTGTCCGGCTGTATCTCCACCATTCACTGTCCAATAACATCAGACACGATGAGACTGGAACTTTTAAAAAATATTTCAAGATATAATTTATTTCGTAAAATTGATGGATACAGACAGTTCAATGCAAATGTCAAAGTTAAAATTCAAAATAATACAATACAGCTCGTACACACTACGATTCCATTATTTCAATTCAACACACAGTCGGTATCTTCCAATACATGCTGTACAATACAAAATGAAATGCCGTTACACGGTGGCCTTTCCCCATAGAGCCTTTGTGCAGGCTGCTCCTCGATTCAGTGTGTCCCACAACACGTACTCCTAGACCATGCTGTATGCCAGTCAGCAACATTCGGTCGTGGGCAGGTCCGTCACCTGGAAGTCGAGCAGCTTTCGGGTGGACCAGAGGGACTCCTTCACTGAGTTGATGGTCTTCCAGCAGCAGTTGATATCTGTCGCGGTGTGCATCCCGGGGAAATGCCCTTAAAGCACAGCGTAAATGGGGTGACAGAGGTGTTATGTAAATTATGTTTTATTTAAATTTGATCATGGGATGTGGGCGTCGCTGGCGAGGCCGGCATTTATTGTCCATCCCGAATTGCCCTTGAGAAGGTGGTGGTGAGTCGTCTTCTTGAATCGCTGCAGTCCGTGTGGTGACGGTTCTCCCAAAGTGCTGTTAGGAAGTGAGTTCCAGGATTTTGAACCAGCGACGATGAAGGAACGGCGATATATTTCCAAGTCGGGATCGTGTGTGACTTCGAGGGGAACGTGCAGGTTGTGTTGTTCCCAATGTATCTGCTGGTCTTATCCTTCTACGTGGTAGAGGTCGCGGGTTTGGGAGGTGCTGTCGATGAAGCCTTGGCAAGTTGCTGCAATGCATCCTGTGGATGGTACACGCTGCAGCCACTGTGCGCCGGTGGTGAAGGGAGTGAATGTTTCGGGTCGTGGATGGGGTGCCAATCAAGCGGGCTGCTTTGTCTTGGATGGTGTCGAGCTTCTTGAGTGTTGTTGGAGCTGCGCCCATCCAGGCAAGTGGAGATTACTCCATCACACTCCTGACTTGTGCCTTATAGACGGTGGAAAGTCTTTGGGGAGTCAGGAGGTGAGTCAATCTCCGCAGAATATTGAGCTCTGACATGCTCTTGTAGCCAGAGTATTTATATGGCTGGTCCAGTTAAGTTTCTGGTCAATGGTGACCCCCAGCATGTTGATTGTGGGGGATTCGGCGATGGTAATGCCGTTGATGTCAAAGGGAGGTGGTTAGACACTCTCTTGTTGGAGTTAGACATTGCCTGGCACTTATCTGACGCGAATGTTACTTGCCACTTATCAGCCGAAGCCTGGATGTTGTCCAGATCTTGCTGCATGCGGGCACGGACTGCTTCATTATCTGAGGAGTTGCGAATGGAATTGAACACTTTCCAACCATCAGCGAACATCCCCATTTCTGACCTTATGATGGAGGGAAGGTCATTGATGAAGCAGCTGAAGATGGTTGGGCCTAGGACACTGCCCTGAGGAACTCCTGAAACAATGTCCTGGGGCTGAGATGATTGGCCTCCAACAACCACTGCCATCTTCCTTTGTGCTAGGAATGACTCCAGCCACTGGAGAGTTTTCCCCCTGATTCCCATTGACTTCAATTTTACTCGGGTTCCTTGGTGCCACACTCGGTCAAATGCTGTCTTGATGTCAAGGGCAGTCACTCTCACCTCACCTCTGGAACTCAGCTCTTTTGTTCATGTTAGGATCAAGGCTGTAATGAGGTCTGGACCCGAGTGGTGCTGGCGGAACCCAAACTGAGCATCGGTGAGCAGGTTATTGGTGAGTAAGTGCCGCTTGATAGCACTGTCAACAACACCTTCCATCACTTTGCTGATGATTGAAAGTAGACTGATGGAGCGGTAATTGGCCGGATTGGATTTGTCCTGCTTTTATAGAATATAGAATATAGAATATAGAATGTAAAGCACAGAAACAGGCAATTCGGTCAAACTGATCTACGCCGGTGTTTATGCTCCACACAAGCCTCCTCCCTCCCTATTTCATCTCACCCCATCAGCATATCCTTCTAATCCTTTCTCCCTCATGTGTTTTTCTAGTTTCCCCTTAAATGCATCTACACTATTCGCCTCAACCACTCCATGTGATAGCGAGTTCCACATTCACACCTCTCTCTGGGTAAAGAAGTTTCTCCTGAATTCCCTATTGGATTTATTAGTCACTATCTTATATTAGAGTCATATAGTCATAGAGTTATACAGCACGGATAGAGGCCCTTCGGCCCATCGTGTCCGCGCCGGCCATCAAGCCCTGTCTACTCTAATCCCATATTCCAGCATTTGGTCCGTAGCCTTGTATGCTATGGCATTTCAAGTGCTCATCCAAATGCTTCTTGAATGTTGTGAGGGTTCCTACCTCCATAACCCTTTCAGGCAGTGAGTTCCAGACTCCAACCACCCTCTGGGTGAAAAAGTTCTTTCTCAAACGGCCCCTAGTTTTGTTCTCCCTCACATGTGGGAACTCTCTACCTCTTTCCTTCAAATGGTGCAACAATTCCATGTTAAAGGCTCGAAATACACTCCAAACAAATCAGACCCCCACCCCCAACAAATTACTCTCGGGGAAACATCGAATGAGAGGGACAAGAGGGAAACGCCAGGGGGTGCCAATCGCCATTCACTGATCGCTGCTGGAAAATGTGTTGCGCGGATGGGAGGCGAGGGGACTGGGTCAGTCTGAGCCTCGACGCCACACGGGGTTGAACATCCCGCTGACGACATTGCCCAGGAGCGCATGTGACGGAAAGGCTAAGTTGCAGAGAGGTATGGCAGGAGTGGCTGTCGGAACCCATACCCCAGTGAGAGTCAGCACCAGTCTCGGGGAGGGGAGAGAATTGGATGGAAGACAGGAGGGAAGTAAATTCTCACACTTATTTCTCAATCAAAGTTACCAGAAGGCAACAAACTGGTAAACAGTATAACTGAAAATGAGAAATGTTGCTCTGAGCCAATTAGGTGAGTATTATCAAACAGCGGAACAGTCTTGAGGGGCCGCATGGCCCACTCCTCTCCTATTTCTTATGTTTTTATGAGTACATTATTGGGCTGTCGGCCATTAGTGGTTACTTTACATCATTTATAAGTGAGGATTTTGCTACCAAATTCCACAGCCGAATAGCCAGCTGCTCTGTGGGCTTTTGTAACCGGCCGCGAGAGCAAGCATTGGGGTTTCACTGGGAATCGGCCGGGACGGACTCGTCACCGTTTAATCTCTCCCGCGGGCCAGCCAAACTCTAATTATATGGATTAACCAGAATGCAAAGCAATGCTCCAGCTTCATAAAAGTGTTCCCCCTTTCTCCCCAAGGACAGGGCATACCTGGGCAATTTTCCACAGTGTCGGGTAGATACCAGTGTTGTAGCTGTACTGCAACAGCTAGGCTGGAGGCGCAGCTAGTTCTGGAGCGCAAGTCTTCAGCACTGCAGCCGTGATGTTTTCGGGGCCCGTAGCCTTTGTTGTATTCAGTGCACTCAGCCATTTCTTGATATCACGTGGAGTTAATCGAATTGGCTGAAGACTGGCTTCTGTGATGTTGGGGATCCTGGGAGGAGGCCGAGATGGATCATCCACTCGGTACTTCTGGCTGAAGATGGTTGCGAACGTTTCAACCTTGTCTTTTGCACTCACGTGCTGGACTCTGCCGTCATTGAGGCTGCCTGATACTTTGCAGGAGTTGTCTGAGTCTGGGTTGGAGCTGTCTGGGTCTGTGTAGGAACTGTCTGGTTCTGTGTCGAAGCTGTCTGGGTCTGCATAGGAGCTCCATCGGTCTGTGTGGGCCCTTCCTGGGTCTGTGTAGGAGCTCCCTGTTTCTGTGAGGCTGCTGTTCGGGCCTGCGCATGATATATATGCCTGGGTTGGCGTTGTCTGCCTCTGTGCAGGAACTGTCTGGGTCTGTATATGAGCTGTCCGGGTCTGAGTAGTTCCTGTCTGTGTCTGAGGAGCAGCTGTATGTGACATTGTAGGTTCTCCCTGGACCTGTTTAGGATCTGTGTTGTTCTCGTTAGGAGCTGTCTGTGTCTGTGTTGGAATTCCATAGTCCTGTGCAGGAGCTGTCTGGATCTGAGTGGGTGTTCCATAGTTCTGTGCATGTGATGTCTGGGTCTGTGTAGGTGCAGTCTGGGTCTGGCGTGAAGCAGTATGGGCCTGTTTAACCGCTCATTGATCTGGATAGGAGCTGTCAGGGTCTGTGTTGGAGCTTTCTGCATCAGTGCATCAATTATCTGGGTCTGTGTTGGAAATGTCTGGGTCTGTGAAAATGCGATCTGTGCATGTGCAGGTGCTGCCTGGATCCGTGCAGGTGCTGACTGGGTCCGTGTAGGGGCTGACTGGGTCTGTGTTAGAGCTGTCTGGTTCTATGTAAAAGCTGACTGGGCCTATGTAGGAAGTGTCTGGAACTTTGTAAGAGCTCCATTGGTCTGCGTGGGACCTGCCTGGGTCTGTGTAGGAGTTCACTGGGTCTGTGTAGCACCTGTTCGGGTCTACGTAATATCTGTCTGACTGGGTTGGCGCTGTGTGCGTCTGTGGAGGAACTGTCTGGATCTGTACATGAGCTATTCCATTCTGTGTCGTTCCTGTCCGTCTGGGTAGGTGCAGTCTGGGTCTTTTTTAGGTGCTCCCTGGACCTGTGTAGAATCTGTGTTGGTCTCGTTACGAGCCGTCTGGATCGGTGTGGGTGTTCCACAGGTCTGTGTAGATCTTGCCTCTTTCTGTGTAGTTGCTTAATGGGTCTGTGAGGAAGATGACTGGGTCCGGCGAGGAGCTCTGGGTATGTCTATCTGCTCAGTGGTCTGTGTATGATCTGTTTGTGTCAGTGTGGGAACTTTTTGCGTTCGTGCAGGAATTATCTGGATCTGTATAAGCGATGTTTGTTTCTCTTTCAGTGCTATCTGGGTCTGTGCAGGTGCTGCCTGTGAGAATCCCGACGTGGTCAGTTTTTAGTAAAATATTAAAATGCCTACGTGGCAAAGAAGCAGAATGCAAAATGGTTAGAAAGGGTTAATTAGTTAGTAACTGAGATTGATACAAGTGGCCTGGCCCTCCTGCTGGGCCATATGTTTGCTTAGTCAGCAGGCCTGCATTGTCTTATCAATGATAGGTCTTTGATGTGAGTCAAGGACTGGTCTGAATGTCTCCATGTTTATGGCAGATCAATATAGGGAACGAGCTTAGCCAAAGTTGAAAGACATTCCAGGTTGGGAGATAAGGAATAGAAGGAACAGGGAAGAACATTCCAAGTTGGAAAGTGAGGAAGTATCCCCTTTGATGTCTAATAGCAACCTGGTCAGCACATGGATTGTCTATGATTGGCCGGAAATAATGTAACCCCGCATGGCAACCTGTGCCCGGCTTATGATTGGTGTTGACTCTTGTGTTAATGATGTTCCAACCTCTATGGATTTGTATAAAGGTATGAGTTTTTGTCTTTGTCTTTGTCTCCTTATTCTGTTAGAATCGTTCGGATTCTCTCAGGAATCTGAATTGAAGCGACAGACTAAGATCTGCTATTAAAGTTGTTTGAACTTTACGGTGTACTCGAATCAGTTCTTGCTGAACCAGACTGAGGGGAAAGAATCCGGTTCGTCATTTGGTGGCCCGTACGGGGATTTCAACGGTCGTTCACCGAGAGTTCGCGGAGTAAGAGGCGGTTTGTCTTGGACACAGAGGACGTGAAGGGCGCGCCCGGTGTGAGTAAACTTTTCTTTACTATATCGGCTTTCCTAAATCTGTTAAGTCTGAAGACGAATCGTCCAATCGCTAACACTCGTGTGGCGTTCTTACGAGATTCAGGTCAGTCTGGCGAATACACAGAAATAGCAGAAAGAGGTAAATGGTTAAATATCACTGAGGGTCAGTACAGGGACTGAGGGAATAACTTGTTAGCGGTAGGTCAGTGATCGAACTAGAACGTCGGGTCAGTGATCGAACTAGAATCTTGAGTCAGTGATTAAAATTATCACTGAGAGTTAGAGTTCGCGTTCTTGGTGATTGGATATAAACCAGAATCTTGAGTCAGTGATTAAAATTATCACTGAGAGTTAGGGTTCGAGTTCCTGGTGATTGGGTATAAACAGGAACTTCGAGTCCCTGGGGAGTGGGTATAAACAGGAACTGATTGCTTGTTCTGATCGACTAAGGGAGGAAGTGCCTGTCTCAACGCGCAGCCTTCGACCGGTTGTTAAGAGGGGAGATCCCCCACGCGAAGGTCAGGACCCTGAAGTGGGCGTAGAGACCAAAGGCACTTGGGATTGTGAGGCACAAGGAGTCAGGTCCATCTTTGAATTCTGTTCAAATACGGTGGTATTAATTAGTTGACTAAGAGTAAAGGAAAACGGGACATGGAATGGGTAGTTGTCTGGATACATCTGCAGAACCAGGGAGTGCCTTACAGACTTTGTGTGAAAAATATCCGGACAAGGCAAAACAATTTAGACAATTGTCAGGCGGGTTGAATAAAAAACTGGGGAATGGTCAATGGCCATTGGGAGGAATTAAGGACCTAGATACTGCCATAAAAGCACAGGAATTAATTTGGAAAAATAACGGAAATAAAGTAACCAAAGATTTAATTGCTTTATGGAGACAGTACTGTCAAGAACTGAAAGAAGCTTCGTTATTAGCAAGTTGGCAGGATAATGCGTTGAAGTTAGGGATAGGACTCACTGAAGGAGGGGTGGTCAAGTCCGTAGAGGTCCTAAAAGGAGAATGTGCTCATGAAAAGTGCTCTAAAAAGAGGTCTGAAAAGACTTCGGGCGAGCCCAAACTGGTTGAGAAAAGTGGATTATGTAATCCAATGATTGGCCTTGCCTTGGCTGGGGGAGACGATGATGATTTGGATGAGTGGAATTGTCGGTCCCGTGCAGCTCCCCAGGGTCCTAGTGCCCCTCCTGAGTAAGTAATATCTATTCTTCAGTGCCTACGGTACAGACTGTTCAAACCCCTGTGATAATGCCTCAAACTGTCTCCCCGGTTGCTTCCCGTACTAGAAGTAAAACTAGGGAATTATTGGCTCCAACATTTAAATTCTCAGTCAGCCCACTTAGTTTAAGTCAGCAGAGAGATCAGAGATTGGACAGTCAGGGACTGAGAGACGCAGAAACTGAAGAGTCAGGAGACGACTTGCCATCACTAAACTTAGAACGTACTACTGAGACACTAGCTAGGGATGAGCCGACCCCTCGTCAGTTACCAATGAGGCCGATGCCTAATCCTACTTTTGACCCAAACCCAGCCAATGTTGGAGTAGCCGGCAACTCCCGAACGATAGATGTGTACTGTCCATGGAAACCTAACGAGATAATGGCCATTCTAACCGGGGTGCCGGATAGGAGAAAGTCACCTACCGCATTTATAGAATTCCTTAAGACTACCGTTTCTGTCTATAATGCAGAATCAAGGGACTTATGGTCGCTAATACAGCAAGTTTTAACCCATGCTGAACATACCAAATTCCTGGACCAATTGAATGTCCGGACTCATGTCGCATTGGTAGCACAGATACCAAACAATGATGTTGAGCGCCAGGAGCGTCTTTTGGGTGCCCTTAGTGCTACTCTACAAAAACCAATTGACATAACTAAGATCTTAGACACCAGGCCTAAAAAGGGAGAAGGAGCAGATGAATATTTGGAAAGATTCTCGGAAGTATACCGGAATCAATCAGGAGACACAGCGTACCGTGAGGGAAGAGACTCACCACAGTACTGCGCTATGCTACTGAACTGCCTACCGATTCCGGTTTCTCAAGCAATTAGGACTAATAATATGGACTGGTCAGAGAATACTTCCAGCCAGATGAATAGGGCAGCAAAATACTACTGGATGGATAATAAGCACCAGGAAGGTCAGGCCCAAGTTAGAGTTAAAACTGAGTATGTGGTGAAAAAGGAAGGGCCGAAACGCACCTCAGACAGAACAGGATATCAGATGGAGCCTCAGTATTGTGTTCCAGGATGGGTTAACGGAGAAGGGTATGGGTACGATACACACCCTAACGGACCAACCGTCCCTAACTATGGCCCACCCTACGTTCCTCCGAGACGTAATTTTGAAGGGAAAAGAGGAGGAGGGAGACAAACAGGGTCAGATGCCTGTTTCAATTGTGGTCAGCTAGGCCACTGGAGCAAGGAATGTCCCTCCCGTAGACAGGGAAGAGGGGGCCATATGCAAGGGCAGCGAAGAGGAGGTTGGCAAGGGAATCGAGGACGAGGAAGATATACGGACTTTTCCCAAAAAAATCCGTTCCCCCAGTATTGACTAGCTAACCTTGTGGTAAACGGGATCCAGTCAGAGAAGGAGCCCGTTTTGTCACTGATGATTAAAGGAAACCCACATACATTCTTAGTAGACACCGGAGCAACCATGTCATCTGTCCGATCGGAGCTCAATCTCCCTGAGTCCGGGGAAAAACAGAGTCTGTCTGGTTTTCAGGGACAAGTGAGCCAATACCCGATATCTGAACCAGTGGAAGTACAATTTGGAAATGAGTCAGTGAAACACCAATTTGTAATTACAAGTGGACTAGACTGTAACCTCATGGCTCGAGACTTGCTATGTGCATTCCGCCTGAGCATTGAATGCGGGGACGAAGGACTGATTGTGAAACCATGGGCTCCAAAAATGCAGTGTTATGTTTCCATCACCCCACAATGGTGGTCTCTAGACTTCGAAGATGAGGGTTCCCTTCATGTAACCTTGGCCTACGATATGAGTGGGAGAAATAAGGAATTGGAGGACTTTTACCGAAGCTATATAGGAACGGAATGGGAGGTTATTCGCCGGGCTATGGTTACAGGACCAGAAGGGAGAGCAGAGTATGTTGAGATCCCCTCAGAGTTGTGGAAGGAAGCACCTGTTACAGGTTACATCACTCGGGGTGCTTCAAAAACAATAGGATGGGACCCAGGACCCTTTGAAATAAAGGGAGCCCCACATATCACCTGGGAGGTGAATTACCCGTACCATGCGAAAGATTTAGGACCCATGATAAAACAGACAGTCGAACAAGCTGATTCAAATAATCGACAGAAACAGACCCTGTCATGCGGCCGGACTATTCTGTTTTACCAGACACCAAGAGTTAACAGGGCACAATTGCGCCACCATGTGGGCAATGAAAAACCAGAATATGTCAATCCGCAAGTGTGGGCGGAGGATCCCACACAGGTAGGATGCGTTAAAATGATTCCTATTCATATTGCCCTGCAGGAAAATGTTGTATTACCCTCTATTCGACAATATCCACTAAAGCAACAGGCGATACCAAGCATTGACAAATTGATCGCTGGGTTGTTAAAACAAGGGATTTTGATTAAATGTCAGTCCCCGTGTAACACGCCGATACTGGCAGTTCCAAAGCCAGGCAAGCCAGACCAGTACAGATTAGTACAGGATTTGCGATCAATCAATGCCATTGTACAGCCACTGCACGCCCTAGTGCCCAATCCAGCTCATATTCTGGCTGAAGTTCCTGCAACAGCCAAAGTCTTTGCAGTAGTCAATCTTCAACACGCCTTTTTCGCCTTACCGCTAGACCCATCAAGTCAGTACCTTTTTGCCTTCACTTACAAGGGACAGCAATATACTTGGACCCGACTGCCACAAGGCTTTGTTAACTCCCCAACATTATTTTCTAGATGCTTACAGGAACAATTACAGACATTGACTTTGAAACAAGGGTCTGCGCTAGTCCAGTATGTGGATGATCTGTTGATAGCCAGCCCTGATGAGCAGAGTAACCGAAAAGACACTGCCCAATTGCTAAATCACTTATCCTCGCTAGGGTACATAGTATCCCAGTCGAAAGTACTGGTGGGCCAACAGAGGGTTAAGTTTCTTGGAGTTATGCTCTCAGCAACCGAGCGGAGCCTAGAAAGAAGCAGGATTGAACCAATCTGTCAATTCCCTGTACCTCGCACTGCAAAGGAGGTACGGCAGTGGATGGGAATGGTAAACTATTGCAGACAGTGGATCCCTAACATTGCTTTGGACACTAAATTATTAACGCCATACACCAGCATAGAGGGTGAATTTCAACTAGATTCTGATGCCTTGGGAGCATTTGAGAGATTAAAGGAAGCTTTGTCACAAGCACCCGCATTGGGGAGACCCTTGTATGACAGACCATTTCAGTTGTACTGTACTATCCTCGCTGATTGCTCGACTGCTGTTTTGACTCAAAAACATGGCGACAAGCATAGACCGGTGGCGTACTACTCTTCGAAGTTAGATCCAGTAGCACTAGGACATCCAGTTTGTACTCAGATTTTAACGGCCATTTACAATAGCCTACAGTCGGCGGCTAATCTGACTTTACAACAGGACATTACTGTATACAGTTCACACTCGGTAACTGCATTATTAGGACAGCTGCAGACTCAACATCTTACCATGGCTCGACAGAATAAGTATGAGATATATCTGCTTAATAATCCTAGACTGCGATTTAAACATTGTACTACTATCAACCCAGCATGTTTTCTCACAGAACCACCCATGGAACAGACTGATCCAGGACATGATTGTTTATCTTTAATTAAGGAAGACACTTCTGTCAGAGATGATCTATCTGATGTCCCAATAAAAGATCCGGACATAACTATGTACGTGGATGGGAGTGCCTCTATTGGTTCCTTTGGAGAGAAACTTTCTGGATATGCAATAGTGGACCAGGACGGTAAAAATGTCGAATCTGCTGCTTTTGAGTTTCCATATTCTGCCCAGCAAGCGGAGCTGTTTGCATTGATAAGAGCTTGTGTCCTCGGGAAAGACCAAAGGGTTAATGTCTATACAGATTCGAGATATGCTTTCGGGGTAGTTCACGACTTTGGACAGTTATGGAAAAACAGAGGGTTTCTGACTTCTGTAGGTACGCAGATTTCCCATCAGAAGTTAGTTTCAGATTTGTTACAAGCCCTTATGCTACCAAGACAGATCTCTGTTATAAAATGCCCCGCCCACACGACAGGACAGACCCCAGTACATATAGGGAATAGATATGCTGATCAGGAAGCTAAGGAAGTGTCCCAGACACAGAGGGTGGCTGTCCCTAGAATGATGAGTCAGACTAAAAGCGCAAAACAGAGCAAGTCTCCCTCTGAAAAGCCAATGCCAACCATCCAAGACGTCATTAAATTACAGGAGGCCGCTCCTGACTGTGATAAACAATTGTGGAAACAACTTGGTTGTACTTATGACTGTGTATCTAAATTATGGGTTACCCCTGTGGGGCAGACCTGTAAGTCAGATAAATTAGCAGTATGGGTTATTGAATGTGTACACTTTGCAACTCATTGTGGTGCCAAAGCTGTTAGTGGTACGCTGCTGGCCACTTGGTGGCATCCTAGGTTGCAAGCCCTAGCTCAGAGCATCAGCAGTCGCTGTCTCATTTGTCAACAATACAACCCTGGGAAGGGAGTGCCTTGCGAATGGGGAAAGACCCCTTTGCCGGAAGGTCCCTTTGAGACCCTCCAGATGGACTACATTGAGTTGGAAAGATGTCAGGGTTATAAATACGTCCTAGTTATTGTTGATGTATTTAGGAAATGGATAGAGGCCTATCCGACAACAGATAACAAAGCCTCCACTGTTGTAAAAGTTCTGATGAAAGAGATCATCCCTAGATACGGAATCCCAAATCAATTGAGTTCAGATAACGGCCCTCATTTCGTGGGTCAGGTGAACAAGGAATTCTGCACCCAAATGGGCATTAAACAACAGTTACACTGTGCCTACAGGCCACAGGCCGCTGGGTTGGTCGAACGAGCTAATCAGACTTTGAAAAATAAACTGGCTAAACTGCAGGCAGAGACTGGTACTACTTTGCTTAAACTTCTTCCAAAAGCCTTATTTCAGATACGTACTACTCGGTTAAGTCCTGCTGAAATTATATACGGGAGACCCCTCAAGACCCCGTGGAATCAAAACGTTCCGAAAACTGTCCACTTTCACCACATGACGACAGAAATGACTAACGATATTTTGTCATTAACTAAGGCATTGAGAAGCCTCCACTCTCGGGTACGAGCTGCCTACATCGAACTTCCTCCTATCGCCAGTCCATCTAAAATTGAACCGGGAACGTACGTGTTAATCAGGAATTGGGCAAGGAAAGGACTGGAACCTCGTTGGGAGGGGCCCTATCAGGTTCTACTCACCACCCCTACCGCTGTGAAGGTAGAGGGGAAGAGTGCTTGGGTTCACCTCCACCACTGTAAAACTATCAGTCCCACGTCTCAAACTTAAAATGCTAACTTTTCTTTTCTTCTAAGTAATCTTCCCTATATAGGTATCGTGACCAGTTATGAAAGTCTTCCCTTGGATCTTCTGCCTTGAACTCTTGCTGACCCTGGGAGTAACCAAAGTGAGAACATGTCGACGGGACCAGCCTAAGCGCATACACCACTTATGCAAAGGAGACGTACTTCGATGCAACGATAATGACCCAGACGGATTCGGAAGGTGGAACATCACCCGGATAGATGGATGTGCCGGGCTCCTGAGGCAGCCCCACCGCTCGATAGAGTTTGGAATATCGCATGGTGGAATACCTTGTTATTGGACTGAGTGCAAATATGATTATGTTTGTAAACGTGAAGGGGAAAAGACCTCTGAGTTGTGTGAACAAGAGAGAGATACACAGAGGTGCGATCGGTACCTGAGATTTAACCAAGGGAGAAAGCGTAATGGGTTAGCCCCCATAGAGATTTTTAACTATCCAAGATTAGGGGGTTCTCTGCTACAGAGACGAAAGAGAGATCTCCAACTCCAAAAGCGCGAACTGCACGTTAACACCTTCCTGTACATGAGTTATGTGTATGCCAAACGGCAGGGTATCTCTAGCTGTTGGGTGTGTTCTCACATTCCTATCCATTCCAAGGGAGGTATCCCTTTAAAGCCGATTCCCTTTATGTCCCATGAATCTGCGGAATGGGTCATTAGACGAAACAATTCGGGAAATGCGATAGGAACCCCGGAAACAATAGAATGGGCATCAGCGGGGTATAGTCTTAATGAGTTTAGAGGATGGTACCAGCCTAATTACAATCAAGCCCATAAGCCCCCGTTCTTGCTCTTGACCAATACGTCTAGACCAAACGGGACGGTATGTTGGGATAAGAATGCCCCAAATAATGGCCCTTTTATGGGACATAGTGATTGCAGCACCACCCACTATTGGCTACCGCCCATAGTCAACCTGACTACCCAGGGCATGTTCCATGGCCAATGGGCCCCAACGCTTAATAAAACCAGTGGGTTGCTGTGGAATCACCTTGAATCTCAGCCTCTTATATATATGGCTAAAAAGGGAAATTTAACTGCATATAATGGTACGTATTTCATATGCGGCCATAAGGCATACCCATGGTTGCCTCAGAACTGGATCGGGTCCTGTTATTTAGGATATGTAGTACCCCATGTTCATCACTTGCCTTCCCTATCGGATCATTACCAATATAAGTCTAAAAGGGAAATTACAGAAACGGAGCGATATTTCGCTATTTTGTTCCCTGGGTATGGGGTAGCCAGGACAATTAAGGACATTCGGCAGATGGCTTCGGTATTAGAAGAAGTAGCTAATGACACCGCAGTGGCACTGAAGGATACAAATGCAGAAATGATAGCCATTCGGACAATGGCCTTGCAGAATCGCATGGCTTTAGACTACCTGTTAGCCGCAAAAGGGGGAACCTGTGCACTGATTGGATCAGAATGCTGCACCTACATACCAGATAACTCGGAAAATATAACTAATCTGGTTGAGCATATACAGAAAGCCGTAACAAAATTACACCAAACCCTGGGAGAAGGTTGGTTAGAAAGGCTTCTCAGTGGCTCATGGGGATCGTACTTGATGCATGGATTAGTTATTCTAATGGTAGCAACACTTACTTTTGGCCTGATCGTTGCTTGCGTTAAAATCTGCTGTAAGGCGGCAATGGAACAAATTCGTGTATGAGACTCTGCTTAGGCAGAACTGATGAGTGAACAAGGGTTGGTTATCATTAAATGATAAAAAGGGGGAATGAGAATCCCTACGTGGTCAGTTTTTAGTAAAATATTAAAATGCCTACGTGGCAAAGAAGCAGAATGCAAAATGGTTAGAAAGGGTTAATTAGTTAGTAACTGAGATTGATACAAGTGGCCTGGCCCTCCTGCTGGGCCATATGTTTGCTTAGTCAGCAGGCCTGCATTGTCTTATCAATGATAGGTCTTTGATGTGAGTCAAGGACTGGTCTGAATGTCTCCATGTTTATGGCAGATCAATATAGGGAACGAGCTTAGCCAAAGTTGAAAGACATTCCAGGTTGGGAGATAAGGAATAGAAGGAACAGGGAAGAACATTCCAAGTTGGAAAGTGAGGAAGTATCCCCTTTGATGTCTAATAGCAACCTGGTCAGCACATGGATTGTCTATGATTGGCCGGAAATAATGTAACCCCGCATGGCAACCTGTGCCCGGCTTATGATTGGTGTTGACTCTTGTATTAATGATGTTCCAACCTCTATGGATTTGTATAAAGGTATGAGTCTTTGTCTTTGTCTTTGTCTCCTTATTCTGTTAGAATCGTTCGGATTCTCTCAGGAATCTGAATTGAAGCGACAGACTAAGATCTGCTATTAAAGTTGTTTGAACTTTACGGTGTACTCGAATCAGTTCTTGCTGAACCAGACTGAGGGGAAAGAATCCGGTTCGTCACCTGTGTCTGAAGTTGCTGCCTGTGTCTGTGCAGGTTCTTCCTGGGTCTGTGCAGGTGTTGCCTGGGTCTGCGCAGGTGTTGCCTGGGTCTGCGCAGGTGCTGCCTGGGTCTTTCCATGTCTGCCTGGGTCTGTGCAGGTGATGCCTGAGTCTGTGCAGGAACTGATTGGGTCTGTGCAGGTGTTGCCTGGGTCTGTGCAGGTGCTGCCATGGATCTCTGCAGGTGATGCCTGAGTCTGTGCAGGAACTGACTGGGTCTGTGTAGTAGCTGTCGGCGTCCGTGTAGGAACTTTCTGGGACCGTTTTGGAGCTGTCTGGGTCTGTGTAGGAGCTGTCTGGGTCTGTGTAGTAACTGTCTGAGTCTCTGTAGGAGCTGTCTTGGTCTCTGTAGGAACTGTCTGCTTCTCTGTTGGAGCTGTCTGGGCCTGTGTAGGAGCTGTCTGGTTCTATGTAGGAGCTGTCTGGGTCTATGTAGGAGCTGTCTGGGTATGTCTAGAAGCTGTCTGGATCTTCGTAAGGGCTCCATCGATCTGTGTGGGTCCTGCCTGGGTCTGTGTCGGAGTTCACTGGGTCTGTGCTGCAGCTGTTCGGGTGTACGTGGCATCTGTCAGACTGGGTTGGCGCTGTGTGCGACTGTGGAGGAACTGTCTGGATTTGTATAAGAGCTGTTCCGTTCTGTGTAGTTGCTGACTGTGTCTGGGTAGGAGCAGTCTGGGTCTTTGTAGGTGTTCCCTGAACCTTTGTAGGATCTGTGTCGGTCTCGTCACGAGTTGTCTGCATCTGTGTGGGTGTTCCATAGGTCTGTGCAGGAGCTGTCTGAGTCTGTTTGGGTATCCAATAGGTCAGTGTAGGTGTTGTCTGGATCTGCGTAGGTGCTGAATGGATCTGTGAGGGGGTTGACTGGGTCTGGCAAGGAGCTGTCTCGGTAAGTTTAACCTCTCAATGGACCATGTATGAGCTGTCCGGGTCTGTGTGGGAACTTTTTGCGTTAGTGCAGGAATGATCTGGCTCTGTATAAGAGATGGTTCTTTGTAGGTGCTGTCTGGGTCTGTGTAGGTAGTGTCTGGGTCTGTGTGTGTGCTGTCTGGGTCTGTGTAGGAGCTGCCGGGTTCTGTGTAGGAGCTGCCTTGTTCTGTGTAGGAGCTGGCTGGGTCTGTGTAGGAGCTGCCAGTTTTTTGTACGAGCTGTGTGGGTCTGTATAGAAGCTGTCAGGTTAAGTGTAGGAGCTCTCTGTGTCTGTGCGGGAACAGTCCGTGTCTGTGTCACAGCTATATGGGACTGTATGGGAGCTGTCTGGTCATGTGTCGGTGGTGTCTGGGTCTGTCAAGCTATTATCTTTGTCTTGGCATGAGTTGTCTGGAACTGTGTATGAGCTGCCTCGATCTGTGGAGGAGCTGTCTGCGCCTGTGTAGGTGCTCCATGTGTGTTTTTTTGTGATGTCTGGGTCTGAGCAGGAACGGCCCGGGTGTGTGTTTTGACTTCCTAGATCTGTGTAGGAGCTACCTGGATCTCTGTAGGAGCTGCCTGCTTCTGGGAAGGAACTTTCTTGGCCTGTGAATGAGATGCTTTGGTCTGTGTAGATTCTGTCTGCTTCTGTGCAGGAACTGCCTGGGTCCGTGTAGGAGAGTCTGGGTCTGCGTAGGAGATGCCTGGGCATGTTTAAGAGGGTCTGGGACAGAATAAGAGCGTCGTGGATCTGTGTAGGAGCTGCCTGCTTCTGTGTACGAGCTGTCCAGGTCTGTATTGGAGCTGTCTGGGTATGTGTTCGATCTGTCCAGATCTGTTGAGAAGTCTCCGTAGGAGCTGCCTGTGTCTGTGTAGGAGTTCCATGTGTCTGTGTACGAGCTTTCTGACTTTGTGTAGAAGCTGTCTGGGTCGGTGATGGAGCTCACTCGGCCTGTGTCGGAGCTGTCTGGGTCTGTGTAGGGGTTCCCTGCGTCAGTGTCGGAGTTGTCTGGGCCTGTGCAGGTGCTGTCTGGGTCTGTGTATGTATTATGTAGGTATTTAAGTTTGAAAGTGATGTATTTCAATCCGAAACTAGAATCTTAAATCGAAACAAAGGAAACTACGACGGTATGAGGCGCAAGTTGGCTGTGGTTGATTGGGGAACTCCATTGAAAGGTATGACGGGAGACAGGCAATGGCTAGCGTTGAAGAATTAAAAAATAATTTGCAGCAAATATACATTCCTTTAAGGCAAAAAAACCAAACAGGAAAAGTGGTCCAAACGTGGCTAGCAAGAGAAATTAAAGATAGTATGAAATCAAAGGAAGAGGCGTGTAAAGTTGCCAGAAAAAGCAGTAAGCCTGAGGATTGGGAGCATTTTAGAATTCAGCAAAGGCGGACCAAGAAATTGATAAAGAAAGGGAAAATAGAATATGAGAGTAAACTTGCGAGAAACATAAAAACGGACTGTAAAAGCTTCTATAGGTATGTACAAAGGAAAAGGCCGGTGAAGGCAAATGAGAGTCCCTTATAGACAGAGACGGGAGAATTTATAATGGAGAATAAGGAAATGGCAGAGAAATTAAACAAATACTTTGTGACTGTCTTCACGGAAGAAGACACAAAAAGACCTCCCAGAAACATTGGCGAAACATGGGTCTAACAAGAATGAGGAACTGAAAGAAATTAGAATTCGTAAAAAAAATAGTACAAGAGAAATTAATGGGACTGAAAGTCGATAAATCGCAAGGACCTAATGATTTAATCCCAGGGTTTTGAAAGAGGAGTCTATAGAGATAAAGGATGCATTGGTTGTCATCTTCCAAAATTCTATAGATTCTGGAACGGATCCTGCAGATTGGAGGGTAGTAAATGTAACCCTACTATTTAAGAAAGGAGGGAGAGAGAAAACAGGGAACTACAGAACTGTTAGCCTGACAACAGTAGTAAGGAAAATGCTAGAATCTATTATAAAGAATATGATAACAGGACACTTAGAAAATAATAATAGGATTTGGCAGAGGAACTCAAAGGTAGTAATCTCTGGATTGCTTCCAGTGCCACGCGCAAGCGAGAATAGAAATAGGAGGATAGATCAGATGAATGCATGGCTGCAAAGGCGGTTCAAGGGGGAGGGCTTTCGATTCATGAGGTTTTAACAATAATTTTCAAAATTTTACTGGATACAGGCGTAGTGCCGGAGGATTGGAGGACTGTTAACGTTGTATAATTTTTTTTAAAGGGAGCGAAGGATAGACCGAGTAATTGCAGGCCAGTCAGCCTAACCTCCGTGGTGAGGAAATTATTGAAATCAATCTGAGGGACAGGATAAACTGTCACTTAGAAAGGCGCGGACGACTCAAGGACAGTCAGCACGGGGTTAAGCACGGGGACAGTCGGTTAAGGGGAGGTCGTGTCTGACTAACTTAATTGAATTTTTAGAGGAGGTGACAAGGAGGATTGATGAGGCTAACGCAATTGATGTAGTCGACATGGATTTTAGCAAGGCTTTTGACAAGGTCTTACATGACAGATTGGTCAAAAAGTAAAGGCCCTGGGATCCAAGGGAATGTGGCAAATTGGATCTAAAATTGGCTCAGTGGCAGGAAGCAAAGAGTAATGGTCGATGGGTGTTTTTGTGACGAGACGGCTGTTTCCTGTGGGGTGCCGCAGAGTTAGGTACTACGACCTTTGCCTTTTGTGGTTTACATTAACGGGTTGGACTTTTTTTTGATTCTTTCATGGGATGTGGGTGTCGCTGGCGAGGCCAACATTTATTGCCCATCCCTAATTGCCCTTGAGAGTTAGTGTTCATCTGCCTTCTTGAACCGCTTCAGTCCGTGTGTTAAGGCTCTCCCACAGTGCTGTTAGGCAGCGAGTTCCAGGATTTTGACCCAGCGACGATGAAGGAACGGCGATATATTTCCAAGTCGGGATGGTTTGTGACTTGGAGGGGATCGTGCAGGTGGTGTTGTTCCCATGTTCCTGCTGACCTTGTCCTTCTAGGTGGGAGAGGTCGCGGGTCTTGGAGGTGCTGTCGAAGAAGCCTTGGCGAATTGCTGCAGTGCATCGTGTGAATGGTACACAATGCAGCCACTGTGAGCCGTTGGATAAGGGAGTGAATGTTTAGGGTGGTGGATGGGATGCCAATCAGGCGGGCTGCTTTGTCCTGGATGGTGTCGAGCTTCTTGAGTGTTGTTGGAGCTGCACTTATCCAGGCAAGTGGAGAGTATTCCATTACACTCTTGAGCTGTGCCTTGTAGATGGTGGTAAGGCATAAAAATAGGGGGCATGAATAAGAAATTTGCAGATGACACAAAGATCGGTCATGTGGTTGATAGTGAGGTGGAAAGCTTTTGACTGCAGGAAAATATCAATGGACTGGTCAGATGGGCAGAAAAATGGCAAATGGAGTTCAATCCGGAGAAGTGTGAGGTAATGCATTTGGGAGAGCATACAAGGCAAGGGAATACACAATAAATGAGGGGATACTGAGAGGTGCAGACGAAGTGAGGGACCTTGGAGTTCATGTCCACAGATCCGTGAAGGTAGCAGGACAGGTAGAGAAGGTCGTTTAGAAGGCATATGGAATGCTTTCCTTTATTAGCCGAGGCATAGAATATAAAAGCATGGTTGTTGTGCTGGAACTGTATAAAACACTAGTTAGGCCACAGGTTGAGTGCTGCGCACAGTCCTGGTCACCATATTACAGGAAGGATGTAATCGCACTGGAGAGGGTACAGAGGAGAGTTACGGGGATGTTGCCAGGACTGGAAAATTTTAGTTACGATGACAGGTTGGATAGGCTGGGTTTTTTTTCTTCAGAACAGAGGAGGCTGAGGGGTGATTTGATTGAGGTGTACAAAATTATGAAGGTCCTAGATAGAGTGAATAGGAAGGACCTATTTCCCTTAGCGGAGGGGTCAATAACCAGGGGCATAGATTTAAAGTGATTGGTAGAAGGATTAGAGCGAAACTGAGGATTTTTTTCACCCAGAGGGTGATGGGGGTCTGGAATTCACTGCCTGAGAAGGTGGTGCAGGCAGAAACCCTCAACTCATTATAAACATACCTGGATGTGCATCTGAAGATCCGTGATCTGCAGGGCTACGGACCAAATGCGGGAAAGTGGAATTAGGCTGGGTGACTCGTTTCTCAGCCGGCCCAGACACGATGGGCCCAATGGCCTCCTTCTGTGCCGTAAATTTTCTATGATTCTATGACATGGATTTAGGAAAGGGAAATCATGTTTGACAAACCTATTGGAGTTCTTTGAGGATGTAACTAGCAGTAATGATAAGGGGGAACCAGTGGATGAGATGTATTTTGATTTTCAGAATGCTTTCGATAAGGTCCCACACAGGATGTTGGTCAACAAAGTTAGAGCACATGGAATTTGAGGTAATATACAGGTATGGGTTGAGAAATGTTCACAGACAGAAAACGGAGAGTTGGAATAAATGGGTCTTTCTCAGATTGGCAGAATGTGACTAGTGGGGGACCGCAGGGATTGCTGCTTGGGCTCCAGCTATTCACAGTCTCTATCAATGATTTGGATGAGGGGACCAAATGTAATATTTCCAAGTTTGCTGATGACACAAAACTGGGTGGGAATGTGAGTTTGGAGGAGGATGCAAAGGTGCTTCAAGGGGACGTAGATAGGCTAAGTGAGTGGGCAAGAACATGGCAGATGGAATAGAATGTGGACAAATGTGAATTTATCCTCTTTGGTCGGAAAACAGAAATACAGGGTGTTTTTAAATGGTGAGAGATTGAGAAATGTTGATGTTCAAAGAGACCTGGGAGTCCTTGCACATGAGTCACTGAAAGCTAACATGCAGGTGCAGCAAGCAATTAGGGAGGGAAATGGTATTACAAGAGCATTTGAGTAGAAAAGTAAAGATGTCTAAATGCAATTATACAGGGCCTTGGTGGGACCGCACATGGAGTATTGTGTACAACTTTGGTCTCCTTCCCTAAGAAAGGATATACTTGCCATAGACGGAGTGCAACAATGGTGAAGCAGACTGATTCCTGGGATGGCGGGATAGACGTATAGGGTAGATTGGGTCGACTAGGCCTATATGCACTAGAGTTTAGAATAATGAGAGGTGATCTCATTGAAACTTACAAAATTGTTGCAGGGCTCGACAGGGTAGGTGCAAGGAGGATGTTTCCCCTGGCTGGGGAGTCTGGAACCAGGGGTCACAGTCTCAGAATAAGGGGTAAGCCATTTAGGACTGAGATGAGGAGAAATTTCTTTACTCAGAGAGTGGAATTCTCCACCAAAGAAGGCTGCAGAGGCCAAGTCACTGAATATATTTAAGAAGGGGATACATAGATTTCTTGACACAAAAGGCATCAAGGGGTATGGGGGGAAAGCGGGAATAGGATATTGAGATAGAAGATCAGCCATGATCGTATTGAAAGGCGAAGCGGGGCGAAGGGTCGAATGGCCCACTCCTGCTTCTATTTTCTATGTTTCTCTGTAACATTCGGGTACTGAATGTATTGAGTGTAACAATGTTTTGATCTCCAAACGTGAACGCTTTTTGGTGTTAGTTTTTAGTTTCGGTACAATGCTGAAGGATCTGTTCCTACTGCACTGTATCCAGAGTCAGGCTGCAATTAAAGAACGCATATCCACCTTTCATTGTACAGTGTGTGTTGAACTGCTCTCAATGAAGGAGAGACTTTTTTTTAATTGGAAGAAGACTACTTTATTCTGCTTGCTATCAGTATTCACAAGTATTTGATAATATAAAAGACTGACACATTGGTTCACATTTCCCCAGTAAACTATCAGAGAATCAGCACAGACCAGAGATCAGTGCCTTTAACCAGTGAACTATCAGAGAATCAGCACAGACCTGGGATCAGGGTCTTTGCCCAGTAAACTATCAGAGAATCAGCACAGACCAGGGATCAGGGCCTTTACCCAGTAAACTATCAGAGAATCAGCACAGACCTGGGATTAGGGCCTTTACCCAGTAAACTATCAGAGAATCAGCACAGACCTGGGATCAGTGCCTTTGCCCAGTAAACTATCAGAGAATCAGCATAGACCAGGGATCAGGTCCTTTACCCAGTAAACTATCAGAGAATCAGCACAGACCTGGGATCAGGGCCTTTGCCCAGTAAACTATCAGAGAATCAGCATAGACCGGGGACCCTTTCAAATGTTAAATGAAAATCAATTGCAAATGCAGAAACGTATAGTCTTAAATAAACTAGCGTATTCGGGCATCGTAATATAAAGTAATCATTTCATTTATTTTCTTCTCATTAAAAACTATTCCTTGATGTATTTAAGAGTGGTAACCTGGTGCAGTTTTATTAATGCAACAAAAAAGGGGTTTATCACCAAAATAAGCATTTTAATAAGAATTTCCAGTCCTCCACCAGTGAGTAACGTGGTTTATAATGATTTTAAATAACTATATTGAACCATTTACTTGATTCATTGATGTAAACTAGTCAATATTTTAGCAAGTTAAATATTCTTTGATGTGAAGAATCTTCTAAAACGTGGCCACTAATGCCTGTGTGCCAATGAAAATGAGCACAATTTGAAGAGCTTCCTGATACAGCGCAATCGGTGGAATCTTACAATGCCGGTCTGGGGATCTGGTCAGTTCTGCGGGCAGAACCTGATCCCGGACAATTAAATCTTGAACCAGCGTAAAACATGGCTGAAAATAACAACGGAAGTGGTTTTGGGCGTAACTCATGGACGTTTAAAATTCCCACGTTCTTTTGCCGTGGTTAGGCCGATTCCACCCGGAATGAACTGATATTACTGGTGTAAACAAACACAAATTCGACCCCTATATTTTACATTCTCCCTTTCAATCTACCCGAAAATCCCCTCTCTCTCACACTATCTCGCTCTCTCTGTCTGTATGTCTCATTCTCTCTCTACTTGATTCTCTTTGTTTCATTCTCTGTCTCTCACTGTCTCAATCTCATTCTCTCTCATGCTCCATGCTCCATGCCTCAAGTTCATCCTATCGCTGCTTCTCACTGTCTCTCTATCTCATTCTCTCTCTCTCTCTCTCTATCACCCTCTCTCGCTCTCTTTCATTTTATCTTCTTCTGACAAGGTATCTTGAAGCAAAATTGTGAAGATTTCGAGCAAACTGATTTGAATATGATATTTTAATCCCATATTCATTTGTGGCATAGCTCAGGTCAATTCAACGCCATTGTCAAGACAAGGACACGTGTCTCCTGACTGATCAGTCTCTGTGTGTGTGTGTTTGTGTTTGTGTGTGTCTCAGTTTCATTGGTTCCATAACTTAACCACGGGGTTACGCTCGCAGCCTGTCTCCCCTTCCGCTATGCCTCCGAGTGTCTCAGTATCACTGGTCCCATAAAGTAACCCAGGGATCCTTCTCACAGCCTATCTCCCCGTCGCCACGTGTCTCTGTGTCTCCTGGTCCAATAAAGTAACCCAGCGATCCCCCAAGCACCCTGTTTCCCCCTCGCCATGTGTCTCAGGTTCTCGTGGTCCAAAAACGTCACCCTGTCGTCTGTCTGTTTGTCTATCTGTCTATCTCTGCCATTCCACCTCTCCATTTATGTAGAGCGCACCCATTCTGATCAGGCCCACAGTAGTGACTGTGATTGCCAGGTTTGCCCATTTTACTGTGGGTCAAGGGTGGTCATTGCCCTTAATGCCAATGTTATCAATGAAATAGATCAGAATCAGGTTAAAGATTGTTTCCGGGTTCGGTGCTGTTCGGAAAGCATGTACTTTCCATCCAGTGGGAAGTGTAGGGGATAGAATATGAAATGGGATTTAGTTCTAGTGCTTGAAACTCTTCAGCTCTTTCTACAATTTAACTAATTTAACAATTAGATTCAGTGGGTATTTCAATCCGTTCGTCAGCTCCTCTCTGAATTTATTCTGAGTCAGGACATAAATGCACGTGTTTGTGCAGGAACTGAGGAGCTGCAGCATTCCTGCTATGCGTTTTGTGATAAAAACAGGACTAGTGGAGGGGTAAAAATCTATGTTTGTGATTCGCCGATAGACATTAATTACAACCAGTGTCACCCATAACAATATAAAACTGCCCGATATACTGAAGAGTAAAATTATGGATTTCTTTCGGTTCTCCATCTCTGGATCCTTGTGATTCTCTCCATTGCTTCGGCCCCGGAGCCCCCTGCGAATTCGACTGGACACTAAAATACGTCTTATGGTCAGAACATTGAGCAGCAAAATCAGAAGGAACGGGACACAAGGGGTTAAAATGCGATGAAACATGTTATATGCGGCCCATGCGGTGGAAGCATGGAAGCTCGGTTTAAGCACACAAAGCCAGGGAACATTATTAATTATAATTGCAGGTTCATATGCAAAGTACCAGGGGAGACTCTCCAAACAGCTCAGCACAGTCACTGTTCCCAGAACCACAGCCGCCGTTTTCTCGGTGCAATATTTTGTTTTCAGCTTCTCACAACAAATGGCCACAAATCGATCAAAGGTGAAAGCGACTGTGAACCAAACAGAAACCTCGGTGATTGCAAAAACCAGGAAGGTAATGAGTCGACACACGGGAGTAATGTCCAGGAATGAACCCTGGAAATACATCCAACGAATCCACCTCAATATCGAATCAGTGATAACGACAAGAAGATCGGCCACTGCCATTCCCACCAGGTAGCGACTGATACATTTGGAGAGTCCGCACTTTCCTCGGGACAGGATCACAATCGCCACCAAGTTAACTGTAAGAGAGAGAAAAGGAAGCAGATAAATTACTGATCGGACCTCGAGCCAAAGCAGCCGTTTGAGAGGATCTCGGGTCAAATGTTCAGCTTTGTTGCTGCACCAAAGGGTGAAAAGTGATTCATTGACCTGGGCATCGCTTTCCGGCAGAGAGATGTTTTTTAAACACAATGATCAATAAATAATTGGGGAATCGCTACAGAAAGTGAATAAAGTGAGCACCGGATCCACTGGAAGGGCTGAGTGAGGGCTCATGCCGGTGGCGAAGTCGAAGGCTTTTCACCGAACGGGAATCAAGCGGATTAAAGCCGGATTTGGGCTCCAGATGGACGGGGAAAAGAGAGAAGTTCGGGAAGGCACGGGGACAGGTGCAGATGCAGCTGGTTTGTTGCTCTGTGTTAAGCGAGCCGACAGGAGCTGGCACTAAACGGAGAAAGGCAGCTGGAGACCGAGCCAGTGAGTGAGATTGGGAGGAAGACAAGGTAATGGACATGTTGGAGCTGGAGGGGAGTCAGGAGCAGTTGGTTTATGAAAGCGGATCAACTGAAACAGCAGATGGGGAGACAGAGGATTCAATGCATTGGGAGGAGAGGCTGGGATTCACAGGGAGAGATTGCAGCAGAGTGTTAGAGGATATCTAATTGATAAGTCGCAGTAACTCAATCCAATTAATAAATTCAAAAAATGATCTCTGTGGTTATGGGCGTCAATGATCAGCGTGTTGGGCATAAAATGTGTTGAATAAATTTACTTTGCTCATTCAATTCAAATTATAATAAAATTAATTAAATCATTCTCGTTCTTTATTGAATTAAGCTGACATATACTTTTTAGAATACAATATCCTAATAATTCATGGCTGTCCAGAAATGACTGAGTCTATTCTTTAATTACATTTCAATTATGTTTATTTATTCATTCAGTGAATAAGTAAAAGGAACATTCACATAAACAGACTGAGAACCTGATAGTGATAAACACATCCAGCGAGAGTACAATGAAACTCTCACAATCTGACAACATCCTAATAACACCTTCAAGTCACATTTCCTCTTCATATTTGTACTGGAAGTTTCAGCAGTTCATTCCGATTAATTGCACGCCCCGCTGCTGCTTTCTCTCTCTCTCTCTCTCTCCCTCTCTCTCTGTGTCTCTCTCTGTCTCTGTCTCTGTATCTCTGTCTCTCCCTCTTCTGTCTCTCCCTCTCTCTATGTGTGTGTCGATCTCCATGTGTCTCTCTGTGTGTATCACTCTATCTCTCTCTCTACACTCTCTCTGTCTCTGTCTCTCTCCCTCTGTCTATTTCTGTGTCTCTCTTTCAAACTCCAGATGCGACTTTTTTTCTGTCTCTTCCCGTGTGTCTCCCTCTGTCTCTCTGTCTCACTCTGTCTCCCTCTCTGTCCCTCTCCCTCTCTCTCGGCTTCCATCTGTCTTTCATCTTCTCTCTCTCTGTCGCTCCCTCTCTCGCTCCCTTTCTTTCTTCTAGGATTCCTTCTCTCCCACCCTCTTGTTTTTCTTCTCAGTCTCTTTCTCTGTCTCTCCTCGCTATCTCTCCGCCCTCGCTACTCACTTTCTCAATGCCCTTTTTCACATCCGATTCAATCCTAACGTCCTGCAGCTGCATTCTGTTCACCAGCCCCGTGTTCCAAAGTTTCGATTCTCAGTGTCAGTTTATTAAATGGTGAAGCCGCTGTGAATAGTTTAATGTTTCTACAGATCATCCAAGTCTCCATCTGTTTACCTACACTGTTTACTTCCTCCACACTGCAAGGCAGAAACCTCACAACAATTGAAATTCCTCACCTGTAATTATAAAGTACAGCGTTAGATGGCGGCATTGTTCAATTAACAAAACGCCAACATCACCGCTGCTGCTTATAATCTACAGATAATTGTAAACAATTTTACAACACCAAGTTAGAGTCCAACAAATTTATTTTAAATTCCACAAGCTTTCGGAGGCTTCCTCCTTCCTCAGGTGAACGGTGTGGAACATCTCCCAATCTACAGATACATAGAAGGACTCACGATTCCAACAGATGAAGTGCAAACTGATCCAACATAACCTCAAAACATTGCATTTTACTGTGAATTCATCCACAGTGAATCAGAGAATGAGATGTGAAAGAATCAGCAGCAAACTCAGTTCAGTGATTGGACATCTGAAGCGGCGTCAGATACACACACAATGAAATAATATTTCATAATAGTGATAACCAATAAATGTATTGAAATCACAGTTAAACTGAACCATGTTATCGTGGAGGGAGGACATTGCGCTTCCTCCTTCTAACACTGAGACCGTGAGCTGCCTCATTATCAATCACTGAAAACACATTGATGAAAAAAATATTCCAGGACAGGTTATTTCCACAACATGAAACTTTTTTGCTTCTGGTGGTCTGATACCAGCTCTTAGCCCAGACACCAGATTCCCATACATTCAGTGCAGAGAATAGTTCAGTGACAATTCCAGCGTTGGACATTCAAAGTATACTACAGATATAAAGCAACTGTGCAAGACCGAACATTTAGAAGTTAAGGACACACCATTATTCAACAATACATTCAGTACAATGAATAATCCAGTAACAATGCCAGTGTTGGACAGACCAAGTTAATTGCAGATATAATGCACCTGCTACAAGAGAAAAAGAGCAGAGACTTCGGACATACCATCAACTGATAGAACAGAACAGGCAATTTTGTGAAACACACGGGGAGGCATAAAATGCAAAGTACAGCAGCACAAATAATAGCGATTTACCCTATTAACAGCTGAGATAACGTCTTACCCAAAACTCCAAAGGCTGCAAGAACAGGATAATATATGCGTTCTATCTGACGAATTATTAGATGTCCCATTTCTGCGAGAAGCACTGACTTCCGTTCGCCTATAATCTGCAGCTCCGGCTGATACTGTGTACTGATTCATTCCAATGACCCTTGATTTATACAGGATTAAATCTCCACTGACACGATTGGACCCCTGATCATTGTTATTAATTACAGAAACTTGAACAAACACATTACATCAACAGCTTTGACTACAATGCACAATAATGACGTGGATATAACAGAAACGCCTCAAAGTCCAGGACATTATCTTAATCGGACATCTCTCAGGAATAAAGTTACGTGCTGTGCTCTGAAAGGACCGATCCAACAACAATGAGCGGCTTCATTTGCAGTTTTCATATAATTCTATTGATCATGTTCACTCCTGCCGATTCATTTATCAATGTTACCGATTTCTCCGCATTGTACACTGAATCCAGGGACACAAAGAGACCCGTTTCACTCTGTTCCTGCAGTTTCACAGTTAAAATATGAATTTTGAGTCTCTGGCACGAGGACAGTTAAAGACAGGTTCAGGATTGAAGCCTAGAAATGACTGTGGGTGATATAAGGGGACGGACACTGAACGAGCTCCATTGTCTTTCCTCTCTCCACTGTTTTACTGCAGATATTTGTCCGACATTTTATTCATGGCTCCAGTAAAGTAGGCTCCGCGTAACTGAGCTGAGCTCATGACCCGATATGACCTCCATCACAAAGGCCCCGTGCTTCCATCACCCGCCTTCATTCCTCCCTCAGCTCAATTCCATTGAAACCCTCATCCATGCCTCTACCCCTTCAGACTCCATTCCTCCATTTCACTACTGGGCAGCAACCAATCCAAACCTTCCGAACCGCACCAGGTCCTGCTCGCTCTCAATGCCCCTCACTGACTTCCAGTTCCCCATCGCCTCATTGCAATAGATTTAAAATTATATTTCTCTGTTTCAAATCCCTCCATGGTCGAATCCTCTGAATCCTGTCCCTCCACTGCCCACCCCTCACCTCTCCACAGCTAAAATGATAGAATCACAGAACACAGAAAGAGGCCATTCAGGCATTGTACCTGTGCGGCCTCTTTGAAAGAATTATCCAATTAGCTGCACTCCCCTGCTCTTGTCCCTTAAACCCACAGCAAATCCACCCGTGACCTCCTCATTCATCGATCACTGGCCTCTTTTGGTGGGACGACCCTCTCTAGATTCCTCTTACCTATCCGATCATAGCCAGGAGAAGCTTCTCTTCCAACCCTAACACCGTTATATCCCATGTATCTGAAGATCCAATCCTTGGCTCCCTCCTCTTCCTCATCTACATGCTGCCCTTTGGTGACATTGACCACAGATTTCGACCAGCTTTCAGATGTACGCTAACAAAACCACCACCTCTCTTGACCCTTCCAATGTGTTTGTGGTGTGAGACCGACATCCTGTTTCAGATGAGCAACAATCTCCATCGTGTTCTCCTTCTGTGCTGTGTGAATCGATCATTTTATGCTTGGAGAGTTGGGGGGCGGGTGGTGGTGGGCAGTGGAGGAAAGGGATGCAAAGGGGTGGGCCATGGAGGGATTTGAACCAAAGAGAATTTGAAATTCAAGGCGATGGGGTACTGGGAGTCAGTAAGAGTCAGTGAGGCCGAGGAGGACCTGGTGCGGGTTGGAAGGTGGAGGATGGGTGGCCGGCAAGGAGTGAACTGGAGGAATAGATTCTGTGACTCGAGTTAAAAATTGGGATGTCATGATCTTTAGTCCTACATTCTCCACATCCTTGCCACGCATTCCATCTCCAAACCCTCTCTTTTTGATTGGTGAGTCCCTCACCAATCACCCAATCCCTTACTGACCTGCATTGGATTCCCGTCTCCTTAGCCTATAGTTTATTTTTATGATTTCTCACAAATAAATGCATCAAGATGTCACCCCTCCAAATCTTTGTAACCTCCTCCAGCCCTACAGCCCCTCCCAAACACTCTGCCCCTCCACCTCTGGTCGTTAGTGCGTCTGCAGTCCCTTTGCCCGACTTTGGCAGCCGTGCCTTCAGCTTTATCCACGGCGGAGAATGCCCTCCCTAAGTCCCTCCATCTCCCATCCTCCTTTCAGCTGTCAAACGTGGGTCAGTGATAGCTGTCTCCCCTCTGAGTCATAAGGTTGTGATTTCGAGTCAGAGTCCAGAAACTTGAGCACGAAATCCAGGCTGACACTGCAGTGCAGTACTGAGGTGGCGCAACACTGCAGGCACGTCAGTACTCAGAGATCGCTGTTGTGTCGAAGATTTAATACTGAGGGGGTGCTGAAATCTGGGAGGGTCAGTATTGACGGAGCGCTGCCCTGTTGCAGTGTCAGTACTGAGAGAACGCTGTATTGTAGTAGGGTCAGAACTAAGGGAGTGCTGTACTGTGGGAAGGTCAGTACTGCGTGAGTGCTGAACTGTCAGTGAGTCAGTACTGATGGAGTGCTGTACTGTCAGAGGGTCAGTGCTGAGGGTGTGCTGAACTGTCAGAGGGTCAGTACTGAGGGAGTGCTGTACTATCGGAGGTCAGTACTGAGGGAGCGCTACATTGTTGGAGGGTCAGTGCTGAGGGAGCGCTGCACTGTTGGAGGGTCAGTACTGAGGGAGTGATGTACTCTGGGAGGGTCAGTACTGAGGGAGCGCTACATGTTTGGAGGGTCAGTGCTGAGGGAGCGCTGCACTGTTGGAGGGTCAGTACTGAGGGAATGCTGTACTATGGAAGGGTCAGTACTGAGGGAGCGCTACATGTTTGGAGGGTCAGTGCTGAGCGAGCGCTGCACTGTTGGAGGGTCAGTGCTGAGGTCGTGCTGTACTGTCGGAGGGTCAGTACTGCGGGAGTGTTGTACTGTTGGAGGGTCAGTGCTGAGGTAGTGCTGTACTGTCGGAGGTTCAATACTGAGGGAGCACTCTGCTGCAGGAAGGTCGGTACTGAGGGAGTACTGTACTGTCAGAGGTGCCAACTTTCAGAGGAAAAGTTAAACCGAGGGCCCATCTGTCCCCTCAGGTCGGTGTAATAGTGTTCTCCACGATAGCAATATTTATCCCTCAACCATCATCAGTAAAACCGATTTTCTGGTCATTTACCTCATCACTGTTTGTGGGACCTTGCTCTGTTTAAATTGGCTTCAGCGTTTCCTACATTACCACAGTGACTACACTTCAAAATGTACTTCATTGAATGTAAAGCGTTTTAGGATGTCCTGTGGTCTTTAAAGAGGCTACAGAAATGCAAATAGTTGTTGTTATATTTTGCCATACTCCACTCTCTTCATCCCACCATTGGCGGCCATTCCAGCAGACATCTAAATTCTACTCTCGAAAATCAAACTCATCGCCTCCGTCTCTCCATTTACACCTCATCCTTTCACACCCTCCTTAAATCCATTCTTTGACCAAGGGTTTCGCCAGTCCTCCTGATATCTTTTTATTCCTTTTGTGCCCGTCTTCCCTCAATCCTCCGTGAAGCCAAATGGGAACTTTTTTTTTCGTTCATGGGATGTGGGCGTCGCTGGCGAGGCCGGCATTTATTGTCCATCCTTAATTGCCCATTAGAAGGTGGTGGTGAGCCACCTTCTTGAACGCTGCAGTCCGTGTGGTGAAGGTTCTCCCACAGAGCTGTTAGGAATGGAGTTCCAGGATTTTGACCCAGCGACGATGAAGGAACGGCGATATATTTCCAAGTCGGAATGGTGTTTGACTTGGAGGGGAACGTGCAGGTGATTTTGTGCCCATGTGCCTGCTGCCCTTTAGACCTTGTAGGTGGTAGAGGTCGTGGGTTTGCGAGCTGCCGACGAAGAATCCTTGGCGAGTTGCTGCGGTGCATCCTGTGGATGGTACACATTGCAGGCACAGTGCGTGGGTGGTGAAGGGAGTGAATGTTTAGGGTGGTGGTTGGGGTGCCAATCAAGTGGACTGCTTTGTCCTGGATGGTGTCGAGCTTTTTGAGTGTTGTTGGAGCTGCACTCATCCAGGCAATTGTGGATTGTTACAGCACACTCCTGACTCGTGTTTATAGATGGTGGCAAGCCTTTGGGGAGTCAGGAGGTGAGTCACTCGCCGCAGAATACCCAGCCTCTGACCTGGTCTTGTAGCCACAGTATTTATATGGTTGGTCCAGTTAAGTTGCTGTTCAATGGTGACCACCAGGATGTTGATGGTGGGGGATTCGGCGATGGTAATGCCGTTGAATGTCAAGGGGAGCTGTTTAGACTCTCTCTTGTTGGAGATGTTCATTGCCTGGCACTTGTTTGGCGCGAATGTTACTTGCCACATATGAGCCCAAAGCCTGGATGTTGTCCAGGTCGTGCTGCATGCGGGCTCGGACTGCTTCATTATCTGAGGGTTTGCGAATGGAACTGAACACTGTGCAATCATCAGCGAACATTCCAATTTCTGATCTTATGATGGAGGGAAGGTCATTGATGAAGCAGCTAAAGATGGTTGGGCCTCGGACACTGCCCTGAGGAACTCCTGCAGCAATGTCCTGGGGCTGAGATGATTGGCCTCGAACAACCACTACCATCTTCCTTTGTGCTCGGTATGATTCCAGCCACAGGAGTGTTTCCCCCCTCATTCCCATTGACTTCAAATTTACTCGGGTTCCTTGGTGCAACTCTCGTTCAAATGCTACCTTGTTGTCAGGGGCAGTCACTCTCACCTCACCTCTGGAAATCAACTCTTTTGTCCATGTTTGGACCAAGGATGTAATGAGGACTGGAGTCGAGTGGCCCTGACGGAAACCAAACTGAGCATCAGTGAGCAGGTTATTGGTGAGTAAGTCCCGCTTGATAGCACTGTCGACGGCACCTTCCATCACTTTGCTGATGATTGAGAGTGGACTGATGGGGGGTAATTGACCGGATTGGATTTGTCCTGCTTTTTGTGGACATGATACCTGGGCAAATTTCACAATTGTCGTGTGGATACCTAAGAGGCGCGGCTGGTTCTGGAGTGCAGTTCTTCGGCATCACCACCGTGATGTTTTCGGGTCCCATAGCCTTTGCTGTGTCCAGTGCACTCAGCCGTTTCTTGATATCACGTGGAGTGAATCGAATTGGGTGAAGACTGGCTTCTGTGATGGTGGGGATTTCTAGAGGAGGCCGAGATGGATCATCCACTCGCTACTTCTGGCTGAAGATGGTTGCAAACGTGTCATCCTTCTCTTTTGCACTCACGTGCTGGGCTCTGCCATCATTGAGGATGGGGTTGTTAACAGAGCCTCCTCCTCCCTTTAGTTGTTCAATTGTCATCCACCATTCACGACTGGATGTGGCAGGACTGCATAGCTTTGATCTGATCCGTTGGTTGTGGAATCGCTTAACTCTGTCTATAGCATGTTGCTTCCGCTGTTTCGCATGCATGAGGTTAGAACCTCATTTTTTTTAGGTACGCCTGGTGCTGCTCCAGGCATGCTCTTCTACACTCCTCATTGACCCAGGGTTCATCCCCGGGCTTGTCGGTAATGGTACTGTGAGGAATATGCCGGTCCATGAGGTTACAGATTGTGCTGGAAGAGGACTGTGCGGTGGTCACTCCTACCAATACTTTAATGGACAGATGCATCTGCGACAGGTAGTTTGGTGAGGACAAGTTCAAGTCGCTTTTTCCCTCGTGTTGGTTCGCTCACCACCTGCCGCAGGCCCAGTCTGGCAGCTTTGTCCTTCAGAACTCGGCCAGTTCGGTCCGTAGTTGTGCTACCGAGCCACTCTTGGTGATGGACATTGAAGTCCCCAACCCTGAGTACTTTCTGTGCCCTTGCTACCCTCAGTGCTTCTTCCAAGTGGTGATCAACATGCAGGAGGACTGATTCATCAGCTGAGGAAGGATGGTAGGGTGTAATCAGCAGGAGGTTTCCTTGCCCATGTTTGACCTGATGCCATTAGATTTCATGGGGTCCAGAATCAATGTTGAGGACTGCAAGGCCCACTCCCTCCTGACGGTGTATCACTGCACCGCCACCTCTGGTCGTTCTGTCCTGCCGGTGGGACAGGACATACCCAGGGATGGTGATGGAGGAGTGTGGGACATTGGCTGAAAGTATTATTCTGCGAGTATTGCTATGTCAGGGTGTTGATTGACTAGTCTGTGGGACAGCTCTCCCAATTTTGGCACAAGTGTCCAGATGTGAGTTATGAGGAATTTGCATGGTCGACTGGGCTTGGTTTGCCTTAGTCTTGTCCGGTGCCCAGTGATCCGATGGCGGGTGGTCCATCCGCTTTTATTCTTATTATGACTTTTTTTGGCGAGATTTTACAGCTGAGCTTATTAGATTAAAGACGGCCTGTGAATACCAGTTGTTGTTGACTTTCATTGGAATGTGTTCATTCGTTTTCCATTTTTTGAGCAAAAGTAATTTCTGGGCTAATATTCTTGTACCAGAAAAAGGTTTGCATAATAGACGGAATTGTTGAGATAAAGTAACACTGGCAAGTATTCTTGAACCTTTTTTTAATGAAAATCAAAACTTGGTTTATCTCATTGGTCCAAACATGGACAAAAGAGCAGAATTCCAGAGGTGAGATGAGATTGATTGCCCTTGACATCAAAGCAGCATTTGACCGAGTATGGCACCAAGGAGCCCGAGTAAAATTGAAGTAAAAGGGAATCGGGGGAAAACTCTCCAGTGACTAGAGTTGTATCTAGCACAAAGGAAGGTGCTAATGGTTGAAGGAGGCCAATCATCTCAGTCCCAGGACATTGCTGCAGGAGTTCCTCAGGGCAGTGTCCTTGACCCAACCATCTTCATCTGCTTCATCATTGATCTTCCCTCCATCATAATGTCAGAATTGGGGATGTTCGCTCATGGTTGCACAGTGTTCAGTTCTTTTCGCAACCACTCAAATAATGAAGCAGTCAGTGCCCGCATGCAGCAAGACCTGGACAACATCCAGGTTTGGGCTGGTAAGTGGCAAGTAACATTCGAGCCAGACAAGTGCCAGGCAATGACCATCTGCAACAAGAGAGAGTCTAACCACCTCCACATGACATTCAACGGTATTACCATCGCCGAATCCACCACCATCAACATCCTGGGTGTCACCATTGACCAGAAGCCTAACTGGATCAGCCATATAAATACACTGGCTACAAGAGCAGGTCAGAGGCTCGGTATTCTGCGACGAACGACTCACCCCCTGACTCCCAAAATCCTTTCCACCATCAACAAGGCACAAGTCAGGAGTGCGATGGAATACTTTCCACTTGCCTGGATGAGTGCAGCTCCAAGAACACTCAAGAAGCTCGACACCATTCAGGACAAAGCAGCCCGCTTGATTGGCACCCCATTCAACGCCCTAAACATTCACTCCCTTCACCACCGGCGCACAATGGCTGCAATTTGGACCATCAACAGGATGCACTGCAGCAACTCGCCAAGGCTTCTTCGACAGCTCCTCCCAAACCCGCGACCTCTACCACCTACAAGGTCAAGAGCAGCAGGCACATGGGAACAACACCAGCTGCACGTTCCCCACCAAGTCACACACCATCCCGACTTGGAAATGTATCGCGGTTCCTTCATCGTCGCTTTGTCAAAATCATGGAACTCCCTTCCTAACAGCACTGTGGGAGAACCTTCACCACACGGAGTGCAGCTGTTGAAGAAGGCGGCTCACCACCGCCTTCACAAGGGCAATTAGGGATGGGCGATAAATGCTAGCCTTGCCAGCGACGCCCACATCCCATGAACGAATAAAAAGAAATCTGCAGACATCGCAATGAAATCGGTTTGTACAACGGTGAGGAAGTCTTTAGGGAGTTTTCTTTTTAAGTTGAGACCAGTTGCAGTCACTAGGATGAAGGTATTTAAGGTTTTTGTCTTTTTTTTCTCTTTTGTTGTATCCCTTTGCCTGCTCTCTGAGGCTGATGACCAGAGGACAGGCTGTGAGCGGCCCTTCAGTTACATTATTCAACAATCAAGTGCTTACCCATTTGTGTCACTTTTTTCTATCAAATCAAACACTCCGAGGTATAACAGAGAATGTCCGTGAATCATTCCCTTTTATCCACTGTGTATTGTAAATGAGTGCAGCGGGCACCGAGTGAGCAACATGAGAGTTTGGTAAGTGTGGGAATTTAAGGGTTAATCTCTTTTAAAATTTATTGTGAATTTCAATTACCTTTTAAGTAATATCAACAATTTAAGTTCAATTTTAAACTTTAAATTTGTAAACTTCTGTCAAGCTTGAGCAGAGACAAACAAGCAAGCTCTCCGACTGGTGAGCTTCTGTAGTTTGTTAATTGGTTAGGTAGATTAAACTGGTTCATGAAACAGTAGCACAACAGGGCTGACTCATCTGAGTCACAAGCAGTGGAAATACAGGGGCCTGTGAGCGCAACCGGCACTGAGTGGAGCGGGCACGGAGTGATCAACTTGAGAGTTTGGGAAGTGTGGGAGTTCGGTGAAGTGGGGGAAGGAGGTGCTCCTTTGCGTTTGCTTTTCCTAACTTGTTCCGCAGAGCGGCGGCGGACCTGAGCAGCAGCAGACCTGCAACAAGAGAAAACGGCAATGTGACGTCTCAGTTGAGGCAGGTAAATGATTGGCAGTGATTGTGGGCTAAGTTTTTGGTTAACATATGGCATATAACTAAATTTTATAAACTGAACTTAACTTAATTAATCTAATAAATTAAACGGGGTAAATAATTTGATTTACACTAAATTAATTAAATAAATAAATAAAATCATGGGAGAACAGGAGATTTGTTGCTGCTGCATTATGTGGGAGCTTGTGGACATTTTTGTCCAGGGCCACTACATCTATAGCAATTGTCTGAGGCTCGAGGAACTTTGGCTCCGAGTTGAGGAGCTGGAGGCCGAGCTGAAGACATTGCGAGACGTCAGGGAGGGAGAAAGCTACCTGGAACTTTTGCTCAGGAGGCAGCCACACCCCTCAGATGAAATACTTTAGAATGGATACGTGGTCAGGCACAGGAAGGAGTGACCTCGAGTGAGGCAGGTACGGGGATCCAAGAGGTAGTATTGAAGGAGCCTCAGTCCCTACACTTGTTCAATAGATTTGAGGTTCTTGCAACTCTTGTGGACAAGTGCGGGGATTGCGGGGAGGACGAGCAAACTGACCATGGCACCGTGTTACAGGAAGCCGTCCAAGTGGAGGGAGTATAAAGGAAGGGGTAAGTAGTAGGTGACAGTATATTTAGGGGGATAGACACTGTTCCCTGCAGTCAGGAGCATGAGTCCATCAGGCTATGTTACCGACCCTGTGCCAGGATTAAGGACATCTCCTCCGGGCTGGAGAAGAACTTGGAGTGGGAGGGGGAGGATCCAATTGTCGTGGTCCACGTATGCATCAACGACATAAGTTGGACGAAGAAAAAGGTTCTGCTGAGAGAATTTGAGCAGCTCGGGTCTAAACTTAAAGGCAGAAACACAAAGGTAATAATCTCTGGATTATTACCTGAGCCACAAGCAAATTGGCACAGTGTAAATAAAATCAGAGAGATAAATGCGTGGCTCAAAGATTGGTGTGAGAGAATTGGGTTTCTATTCGTGGGGCACTGGCACCAGTACTGGTGAAAGAGAGAGCTGTTCCGTTGGGACCTGCTTCACCTGAACCATGCTGGGACCAGAGTTCCAGCGAATCGAGTAACTAGGAAGGTAGATCGGGCTTTAATCTAAACAAGGCGAGGTGGGGGCGGGAGGGGGGAGGGGGGAGGATCCTGTTGGAGAGAAATCGAGAATGCTAAAGAGGAAATTCGAGGAAACAGTGCAGGAACGTGATTGGGGTAAGGATAACCAGATTGTGTTAGGAAGGGACAGAGCGTAGTAACAAAAGAGTGCACGAACAAATAGGGCCCGGGTAAGAAAAAATGGTAATAAGACAAATAGGGCCATCTTCCAAAAAATGGTAAGATATTTAAAATGTAAAAAAGCAAATCTAAAGGCACGCTATCTGTACGAACGAAGCATTCGTAATAAGGTAGACGAAATAATAGCGCAATTAATTGTAAACGGATATGATATAATTCCGATTACGGAGACATGGCTGCAGTATGACCAAGGCTAGGAGCTGGTTATTCAAGGATATTCGATATTTAGGAAGGACAGGCAAAAGGGAAAAGGAGGTGGGGTGGCGTTGTTAGTAAAGGATGAAATAAGAGCAATAGTGAGAAAGGATATTGGCTCAAAAAATCAAGATGTACAATCTGTCTGGGTGGAGTTAAGAAGCACCAAGAGGCAGAACACACTGGTGGGAGTTGTCTATAGGCCTCCAAACAGTAGTGGTAATGTAAGTGACGGCAATTTACAAGGAATTAGAGATGCATGTAACAAGGGTACTACATTTAGACAGGCCGAAACAAATTAGCAATAAAACTGTGGAGGATGAATGCCTGGAGTTTCTATAATATGTTTTTTTAGACCAATACGTTGGGGACACAACCAGGGAACAGGCTACCCTAGATTGGGTATTGTGCAATTAGAAGGGCTTAATTAATAACCTTGTTGTGCGGGTCATTTAGGGAAGAGTGAACATAACATGATAGAATTCTACATTGAGATGGAAAGTGAAGTAGTCCAATCAGAAAATAGGGTCCTAAATCTAAACAATGGAAACTAAGACGGTATGAGGAGTGAGTTAGCTATGATAGATTGGGAAGATTCATTAAAAGGCATGACGGTGGATAGGCAATGGCCAGCATTTAGGGCGCAAAAACGCAAAAGGAAAAGTGGCCCAACCATGGCTAACAAAAGAAATTAATGACAGTATTACATGCAAAGAGGAGTCATATAACTTTGCCAGAAAAAGTAGCAAGCCTGAGGATTGGGAGCAGTTTAAAATTCAGCAAAAAAGGACCACGAGATTCATTAAGAGGGGAATACTAGAGTATGAGAGTAAACTTGCAAGGAACAAAAAAGTGGGCTGTGAAAGCTTCTCCAAGTATGTAAAAAGAAAATGATTAGTGAACACAAATGTAGGTCCCTTAGAGTCAGAAACGGGAGAATTTATAATGGGGGACAAGGAAATGGCAGAGCAATTAAACAAATTCTTCGGATCTGTCTTCACACAAGACGACACAAATAGCTTCCCAGAAATGGTAGTGAACCAAGGGACTAGGGAGCAGGAGAAATTAAAGGACATTAGTATCAGTAGAAAAATTGTGCTGGAGAAATTAATGGACTGAAAGCCATTAAATCCCTCGGGCCTGATAATCTGCATTCCAGAATAATAAATGGGTAGCCATGGAAATAGTGTGTGCATTGGTTGTCATCTTCCAAAATTCTATAGATTATGGAACAGTTCCTACAGACTGGAGGCTGGCAAATGTAACCCCATTATTTAAAAAAGGAGGGAGAGAGAAAAAAGGGAACTACAGACCGGTTAGTCTAACATCAGGAGTAGTGAAAATACAAGAGTTTATAATATGGGATGTTATAACAGGACACTTCGAAAATATCAACGGGATTAGACAAAGTCAACATGGATTTACGAAAGGGAAATCGTGTTTCATAAATATACTAGAGTTTTTTTGAGGATGTAGCTGGTAGAATAGATAAGGGAGAACCAGTGGACGTGGTGTATTTGGATATTCAGAAGCCCTTTGATAGAGTCTCACATAAGAGGTTAGTGTGCAAATTAAAAGCACATGGGATTGGAGTAATATACTGGCATGGATTGAAAATTGGTTAACAGACAGGAAACAGAGAGTGTGAATAAATGGCTCTTCTTGGGGTGGCAGGCGGTGTCTAGTGGTGTACCGCAGCGATCAGTGATTGGGTCCCAGCTATTCACAATATGTATCAATGATTTGGATGAGGGAACCAAATGCAATATTTTCAAGTTTGCTGACGACACAAAACTAAGTGGGATTGTGAGTTGCGAGGAGGATGCAAAGAGGCTTCTAGGCGATTTAGATAAGTTGAGTGTTTGGGTAAATACAGGGCAGATGCAGTATAACGTGGATAAATGTCAAATTATTCACTTTGGAAGGAAAAACAAAAAGGCAGAGTATTATTTAAATAGTGATAGATTGCAAAATGTTGATGTAAAAAGGGACCTGGTTGTCCTTGTCCACCAGTCACTAAATGCAAACATGCAGGTGCAGCAAGCAGTTAGGAAGGCAAATGGTATATTGGCATTCAATGTAAGTGGATTTGAGTAAAGGAGTAAGGATGTCTTACTGCATTTATGCAGGGTCTTGGTGAGACCACACCTGGAGTATCGTGTGCAGTTTTGTTCTCTTTCCCCAAGAAAGGATATACTTGTCATAGTCTGAGTGCAGCGAAGGTTCACCAGACTGATTCCTGGGATGGTAGAAGTGTCGTAGGAGGAGAGATTCGGTCGACTAGGCCTGTATTCACTAGAGTTTAGAAGAATGCGAGGGGATCTCATTGAAACGTATAAAATTCTGATCGGGCTAGACAGACTGGGTGCAGGGAGAATGTTTCCCCTGGCGGGGGGTGAGGGGGTGGGTGGTCTCGAACAAGGTGTCACAGTCTCAGGACACGGGGTAGGACATTTATGACTGAGATGAGGATCAGCCATGATCAAAATGAATGGCGGAGAAGGCTCGAAGGGCCGAATGGTTTGCTCCTGCTGCTATTTTCAATGTTTCCAGGCCAGTCAGTTTAACCTCGGTTGTAGGAAAACTTTTAGAACTGAAAATTCGGGACAAAATTAACAGTTACTTGGACAAGTGTGGATTAATTAAGTAAAGCCAGCAAGGATTCGTTAAAGGCAAATCTTGTTTAAGCAGCGAGATTGAGTTTTTTGCTGAATTGGGGAGTGGAGGAGAGGCGTTAGATGTGAATGTTGTTTGAGCAATTCATGGGCCTTCGTGTGTCCAAAATCAAAACTATCTGCGTAACTCCAACTGCACCCTGTTTCTTGCCCTTTACCTTTCCACCTTCCTAAGCTCCCAGCCCTCCCACTTCATCTAACTGTGCCCTCACTATTCTTATTCTAAGCAGTTTCTGTTCTGCCTTCCTCCATCCTTCAGCTCACCACCTTGTTCATGAAGCCCACGAACTGTTCCCTCGATCTCCTACAACCCACGCCACGGATGATTCAAATTCAGCTTCTCTTTCACATGTTTCCTGACGTTATCACTATCACCCAGCACAGCAGCTTCCTTCAGAATCATTGTGATCACCCCCTCCTCAGGTCGTCAACCCTCAGCGCACCCTATTTCTACACTTGAAACAGAGGAAGATAATTTTAAAGATCTTAATATACGGGGCTATGAAGAGAACGCAGAGGACTGCGGTTAGTTCTGAAATGCTTCAGCAAAGAGCCAACCAGGCCACAATGGGCTGAAATTACTACATCTGTGCTTGACAATTCTATGGTTCCTAGTTTCCATGGCAATTACTGCCCGATCACCACCTTCCATTCCTCCTCCAAGTCCTGAATTGCATATTGGTTTGTAATTGCGCTGAAATCTCTGTCCCTAGGTTTTATTCGAGTTTCTCTGAATCGGCTTCTGTCCCGTCCACATTGCTGAGACTGCACTGGTCAAAGTCACAAAGGATAACCGGAATGATTACAACCTGGGTTATGAATCTCTCCTCGTCCTCATCGACATCTCTGCCGCTCGCCGCACCATTCGGCACACCGTCCTTCTCCAACTCCTCTGCACTGCTCTGCCCAGGTTCTGCTCTTTCCTGACTCACACCACTTTGCTGTTAATGGCATTCGCTCTGTTAAACTTCAATGTACCGAATTGATGAATTCTTGTTCCTCTCTGCTTCACAATCCTTATTCTACCTTCGATAAAGCAAGTGGTCAGCTATCCGATATTGGCCAATGACATGCAACTTTACCTCGCTACCTCCACTATTGATCCATAATCTGTACCTACACTGGGAGGTTTCCTCCCAGATTTCAATACTGTTACGAGCTCAACTTATTCCAGACGAATTTCAGCAAGTGTTAACCCATCCTCTTTACCTCTCAGCAGCAATTCGATCAATTGCATTAAACTCTCTGCATGCCGCCTCATGCTGAGCCAGGGGATGTTAAGACGATGGCTTGCTCGACCTAATCTCGGTTTTGGACCAAACATCTAATTTGACACCAAAATGAAAGGCAAATCGTGTCTGACAATTGACTTAATTCTTCGACGAAATAACTTGGAGGGTTGATGAACGTATTGCAATTGATGTTGTGTATATGGACTTTCAAAAGCCGTTTGATAACATAATAGGCTTGTTAGAAAAATTGAATCCCGTGAGATTAAAGAGACAATGGCAGCACGGATACCAAATTGGCTGAGGGACAGAAAGCAGACAGTATGGTGAACGCTTGTTTTTCAGACTGGACGGAAGTATACAGTGGTGTTCCCCAGGGGTCAGTATCAGGACCAATGCTCTTTTTGATATCTATTGATGATTTGAACTTGGGTATGGAGGGTATACTTTCAAAGTTTGTAGATGACATGAAACTCGGAGATGTTGCAATGTGGAGGATAGTAACAAATTCAGGAGGACATAGACAGACTGGTGAAATGGGAGGACGAATGAGGAGAGGCACTATAAACGAAAGAGTACATTTTTATTGGAGTTGCCTGAACAGAGAGACCTATGGTTGCATGTACATAAACACATCTTTGAAGGTTGCAGGTCAAGTTGATAAGGCTATTACATAAAGCATAGGGGATCCTTGCCTGTATCGTGGAGGCGTGGAGTTCAAAAGCAAGCAAGTTATGGTCAATCTTTATAAATCACTGGTTCGGCCTCCCCTGGAGTATTGTACACAATTCTGGGCAGCATAGTTCAGGAAAGATGTCAAGGCCTTGGGGAAGATGCAGAGGAGATTAACCAGATTTGTACCAAGGGTGAGGGATTTCAATTTTGTGGGGAGACGAGAGAATCTGGGATTGATCTCCTGAGAGCAGACAGCGTTACAGGGGGATGTCATAGAGGTGTTCAAATTATGAAGGGTTTTGAAAGAGTAAATAAAGAGAAACTGTTTCCTGTAGCATGAGAGTCGGTAACCAAAGGGCACAGATTGAACATAATTGGCAAAAGGACCAGAAGAGAGATGAGGAGACATTTGTTTTGCGCAGTGAGTTATAATGATTTAGAATGAATTGCCTGAAAGAGCAGTGGAAGCAGATTCAACAGTAACTTTCAATAGAGAATAGGGTATATGTACCTGAACAGGAGAAATCTATAGCGCTATGCGATAAAAAAATGGGGAGGTGTATTAATAGGATAGCTCTTCCAAAGAGAAGGCACATGCATGATGGGCCGAACGGCTTCCTCATGTACTCTATGATTCTTTGAGTCTTTGATCAGGTAGGTTTTATTTCTTGGTGTCAAACGCAATACAGGTTGTTTTGTTTTGAGAGGAGGAAATGCGAGCCCCTCACCAGTTCTCACCCTTCACTCACAACTTCTCTTTATTTACCACAGAATTTCCCAACTGCTGTCCAAAGATACCTCCTTTCGCTCAGTTCGGTCCAATTCTGAAACTAATCCCCAGATGTTCGACGTTGAGTGGGAGCTATCCTGAGGATGGGAGGGAGTGGTGGGAGCACGGAAAGTTCAAGAGTAGACTGAAAAGATGGAGGGAACTGTTTGTGGTTTATGATGAACTCACAGCGAGACTTCTGCAGGTTCAAGGGCCTGTATTGAGACCAGCTGAGAAATGCAGTTCCAGCAGTGATTCTTTTCAAATCCGATTGGCCAGAATTATGACGATTGATATTATGCCTTTGACATCTTTAACTGTGATATGTTTCTGCGCATATCAGTTGGATGCTACCGGATTCCAGTTATGAGGGTTCGGAACTGCACTTTCATTATTTTTAGCATAGGCCGTCATGGTAATTTGGTGGGCTTGTGTATCATCTTCTACTTCACTGGTCCAGAGCCCTGACACTGTAACTTGCCAGGCCATTCAGAGTTTTTGGTGATGCTACAGACACGAGTGTTACCATACCATTGTATCCAAAGAAACCTGTTAATGGTATTCTGAGTGTCTGTGAAATCTTTAATATTTCTGTAAAAACTGAAAAGGATTGGTAGTGTGTTTCCTCATGATTTACCGAAATGAATAAACTTCGAACATGGAAATAACTCCTTAATCCCCTTGATCCCATCTGCATCCAATTGTGACTTTCAATAGTAAAACCCTATGAAATAGAACGGACATCAGCTCTCCTCATGTTCGCAACTCAAATTCTCGATTGTATTTATAAAGTTAAACTCCCGTGGGTGGCCTTCAGATCCCTCGGTGCCGTACACACCGTTCTGAGTTTAGATTCTTTAAAGATGACGATCGAAGTGATGGGTCTGCACATGTAATAAATACACTGAGTCCTGTTATTGAGGCCGTTTGTCCCGCTCAGTCCCAGGGCTAAAGGAGAACCGTTGTTTTCTGAAGAAATTCCAAAGAAATTAGTAAGTGTTTTGAAATATCCATTTAAATAGATTCTTTTACATAATGAAGCTTTGGGGAGAATGGTTGATTAAATCTGTTTGTTTAACTGAATGTGACTAATATCTCTGATGGTGCGCTCCATCTAACTGTCCCGGAGGAGGATCCCCTCTGGTATAAGTAAGGGATCCTTTGACCGAATAGACACTTTTCAGTCACAGCCTCGTGTCCAACGCTGCAGACATCGCTCCTTCACACTGAACATGGATATCCATTCATCTTTGAGATAGAACGTATTTACTATCCCGTTCTTGCAGCCGTTGGTATTACGGGTAAGGAAATAGGACGAGTCGTCGTGTAAACCAATGTAACTGTTACTGCTCTATTCGCTGGTCTTGCTCTGTAACATATTGGTCTTGGTACGTTTTGATTGATGCAATACATACATAACACGGATTAACATAGAGAGAGACAAATATAGAGAGAGTGTGTTTGTCAGAGAGATAAATAGAGAGAAAGAGAGAGCGAGAGATAAAAACAGAGAGAAAGAGATAAATACGTACAACAAGACTAATTGGATCGCTCTTTCAAAGAGCTGGCAGAGGCGCAATGGGCCGAAAGGCCTCATTCTATGATTCTATGATTATTTTCTTGATATGTTTGTGATATAATCGCCTATTCCGTTCATTGTACAGTATTTTTGTTGCCTACTTAATAGGACTTCATGATTGAAATTATGAACTGTTTTGAATTTTCAACACAAGAAATAATGGCAATTTATTCCCCTGTACTGTGTGATGGAGAATTCCTTATCTCGAATAGACGCTGGCATAAAACAGAATATAAAACTTAATCGGGCTGTGAGAAAACATACGAGTTCACAAGGATCAAGGTCCCACAAAACGATGGTTTGGTGCTGCTGATAGTGAATTGATCACAGTCATTACATTGATTCAAAACAATCTTTGCCAATGCCAAAAGTTGACTATTTGATCAATATAAATGCATGGTTCTTTGGTCTGTGATAATTGACTGCCTTTTGTTCCACTTTATTTGCAGAGATAGTCCCGGACTATCCAGGGTTAACACGCCCTGTCTGAGACTCGTGAGAAGTAGATAGGACCGTGGCCTTTTTGACAGTGAGCGCGTTGCCCAGAGGTCACCTATGTAGCAATTCTATTGGATGTTAGGTAGCGCCCTGTGGTCAGTGTGCTTCATTCTTGCAACTAGAAAATTAGCTGTTTAAACTAGATGGGATGGCCAAGCCATGGGAGATTTATCTACAATAAATTTAATAAAATATGATTAGACAGACAACAAAGGATATCTCCACTGATTGTTGATGAAGGAAACATTCAGCACGGCAACACTTTGCAGATCATTGTTTGGTTTCTGAACAAAAACGGTACAACTGAAACAGGCATCATAGTATCATAGTAACATCGTAGGCACAGCACGGGTGGAGGCCATTCGGCCCATCGTGCCTGTGCCGGCTCTTTCAACGAGTTTTCCAATTAGTCCCATTGCCCGCTTCTTTCCCCATAGCCTCTAAATGTTTTTCCTTCAAATATTTATGCAATTCCCTTTAGAAATTAGTATTGAATCTGATCCCACCGCCCTTTCAGGCAATGCATTCCAGATCATTACTACTCGCTGAGTAAAAAAAATGTTTCCTCAAGCCGCCTCTGCCTCTTTTGCCGATCACCTTAAAGCAGTGTTCTCTGGTTACCGACCCTTGTGCCACTGGAAACAGCTTCTCATTATTTACTCTCTTAAAATCGTTTATGATTTTGAACATCTCTATCAAATCTCGCCTTCATATTCTCTGTTCTGAGGAGAACAATCCCAGTTTCTCCAGTCTCTCCACACAACTGAAGTCCTTCAGCATTCTAGTACATTTCTTATGCAACCTCTCTAAGGCCTTGACATCCTTCCTAAAGGATGGTGCCCAGAATTGAACACAATACTCCAGCTGAGGCCTAACCAACGTTTCATAAAGATTTAGCACAATTTCCTTGTTTTTGTACTCTAAGCCTCTGTTAATAAAGCCGGGATCCCATATGCTTCTTTATGAGCCTTCTCGACTTGTCCTGCCGCCTTCAAAGACTTGAGTTTGTGCACCCCCAGGTCTCTGTTCCTCCACCCTCTTTAAAATTGTACCGTTTCGTTTATATTGCCTCTCCTTATTCTTCCTACAAAAATGCATCACCTCACACTCCTCTGCGTTTAATTTGATCGGCCATATGTCTGCCCATTTCACCATTCTATCTCTGACCTCCAGAAGTCTGTTACTATCTTTCATATTGCTTACTACAGGTGGATTTGCGTAAAACATTAATACTCTATATTAGGATTGCAATTTAAATAAAAAGCTCTGGACATTGTGTCAATGAAATCTGTACATGATGAGTAATGTGGTTTCAACACTCGCCAATCCTAGATTTCCCTATTTATTGGGGAAATAAATCGCGCGCTGGCGAGTGTATATCCAGTCAGTGTGTTTGGGATCTCAGTATCCAACAGAGCTGGGAAATGAGTCATCATTGATTGAGGCTCAGATTGAGACGGGAACTGATGAATGGAGCGAAGGGAAATTCAGTAGATGGGGGCAGAAATGGACAAAAAAGGGAAATGAGACCTAGGATTTTGTAAGAATGCCACTTGATTGAACCCCTTTCATTCGATTGATCTCTCTTTAAGAAAATTAAAACACTCCACCAACTCTGCGTTAATTTATTTTCTAGCTCCACTCCGAATTACCTCTCCCCCTCGAAGCCGCCACGCCGTAGATTCCCTAACTCTCCGAGCAATCTATTTTGTACTGAATCTGCTACTAGTTTCCTTTATTTTCTCTGACAGTTAACTTGGTGGCGATTGTGATCCTGTCCCGAGGAAAGTGCGGACTCTCCAAATGTATCACTCGCTACCTGGTTGCCATGGCAGCGTCCGATCTAACGGTGGTGATCATTGAAGTCATACTGAAGCGAATTAACAACATTTACTTGCCCCTAAATTTCTTGTTCATCACTCCCATATGCGCCCTGAAACTTGTCATGAAGATTGCGGCACTGGACTGCTCGGTTTGGTTCACGGTCGCTTTCACCTTCGATCGCTTCGTCGCCATTTGCTGTCAGAATCTCAAACCAAAGTTTTGTTCCCAGAGGACGGCGAGCCTGGTTGTGGGGACAGTGTGTGTGCTGGGCTGTTTGAGGAGCATTCCCTTTTACTTTGTGTACGAACCCCAACTTATAATTAACAATGTCCCGTATTTTTGTATTTTAACCTATGCCTATCACACCTCGCCCTTGTGGGCGGCGTCCGAGTGGTTCGACAGCATTTTAACCCCTTTACTGCCCATCTTCTTCATCCTGTTATTCAATGCTCTCACCGTCAAAAATATTATAATGTCCAATATAGTCCGTAGGACACTCCTGAGGAATGTCGATAATCACAATGATCCAGAGACCGAGAACCGAAAGAAATCCATGATTTTACTCTTCACTCTATCCGGCAATTTCATTCTACTCTGGGCCACGTATGTTGTACATTCCTTAAGTTGCCGGTTGAAAAACTACAATTATACAGACAAATATTACAGTAACCCAATATACATCAATCAGCAAACGGGATACATGCTGCAGCTTCTCAGCTCCTGCACCAACACGTGTATCTATGGACTGACACAGAGGAAATTCAGAGAGGAGCTGAAGAATGGGGTGAAATATCTGTTCACACTGAATGGGAAATTATGTAAATAACAAACAACTGACAAAAAACTGCAGCAGCATTTGTAAATTTACAACCCAGTCCCCTCTTCTATTTTATAACACCACGCTGGCAGGTGATTGGAAGAAGGAGACTGGATGTCTTGAGAGGTAATTGGCCATTTCTACTAATAGGCAGAAGAAGGCATGTTGGATTTCAATATGAATTACTTGACAAGGGCTAAGGTGTTCACAACATGAAAGCGAGACATGGGAAGTTAGCCAGTTGACTGATAGGGTTATGTAACATTAATCCCACTGAGGCACAGGCTATTAAAATATCAGCGAGGGTCTTTGAGTCGCACTGCTTTTCAGTAGAATACATTAACACATTAACTGAGACACAACAAAATAAAAAAAATGTCTACAATAAAAAGCATCTGGTCAATGTGAAGCATTTAATATTAATGGCCACCTGACACGAGATCATATCTGATCACTGCAAAGCATTTAATATTAATAATGTACAATGGAAAATGGGCTACATCCCCTCAATGTGAAGCATTTAATAATAATGTACATTGAACAATGGGTCATCTTTGGTCAATGTGAACCATTTAATAAAAATAATACGAACTGTACAATGAACCAACTGCTGGTTAATGTGTAGCATTTAGTAATAATGTGCACTGGACACTCTACCAAATTTGGTCACTCTGAAGCAATCAATAATGATTGACACTAGACCACATTTCGTCACTGTGAAGCATTTACTAATCATGTGCACTAGACAATAGGCCACATCTTGTCACTGTGAAGCATTTAATAATAATTCAAACTAAACACTGGACCACATGTGGTCAAGTGCAGCACAGAATACTAATGTACACTGAACGCTGGACCACATCTGGTCAATATGAAACAATTAATAATAATGTACACTGAACGCTGAACCACATCTGGTCAATATGAAACAATTAATAATAATGTACATTGGACACTGGCTGCCATCTGGTTCATGTGAAGTATTTGGCAATAATGTGCAATGGACAGGTGACACATCTGGTTAATGTGGAGCATTAAATAATAATGCATACTGGACACTGGGTCACATCTGGTCAACGTGGAGTATTTAATAATAATGCACACCTGACCCTTATGCACACCTTGTCAATGGGAAGCATTTAATAATAAGGCACATTGGATACTCGGTCACCCGTGGTCAATTTGAAACATTTAGTCGCAATGCACACTGAGGCACATCTGGTCAATGTAAAACGTTTGATAATAATCTACACTGGATACTGGGTCACTTCTGATCAATCTGAAACATTTAATAATAATGCAGATTGGACATTGGGGCACATCTGGTCATTGTGAAGCAGTTAATATTAAGTCGCATTGGACACTGGACCACATCTGGCTGATGTGAAGCATTTATTAATAATGTTCACAGGACACTTGGCCACATGTGGTCAACCAGATACATTTAATAACAATGCACATTGGACACAGGACTATATATAGTCAATGCGAAACATTTAATAGTAATGTGCACTGGCTGCTGGGTCACTTCCGGTCAAAGCAAAGCATTCATAAAAATGTACAATGGACATTGGACCACATCTGGTCAGTGTGAAACATTTTATAATAATGTGCACTGGATACTGGAACACATCTTGCCAATGTGAAGCATTTCGTAAAAATGCAACCTGGAAACTGCGTCACCTCTGGTCAATGTGAAACATGACATAATAACAATGCACACTGGAAACTGGATAACATCTGGCGAATGTGAAACATTTAATAATAACAATGCACACTGGATCACATTTGGTCAATTAGAAATGTGTATTAACATTAATGCGCCTTGGACACATGCCCACATCTTGTAAATTGGAAACATTTAGTAATAATGCGCATTGGACACTGGGTCGCACCTGGTCAACGTGAAATATTTAATAATATTCACGCTGGACAATGCACCACATCTGGTCAACATGTAACATTTAATAATGCACACTGGACACTGGGTCACATCTGGTCAATGTGAAGCATTTAATAACAATGCAGAGTGCACACTGTAGCACATCTGGTCAATGAGAAATATGTAATAATAATGGACAATGGATACCGGGCGGCATTGTGTAACATTTAATAATAATGTACACTGGACACAGTACCACATTTGGTCAATGAGAAACATTTAAAAATAATGTACACCGGACTCTGGGTCACCTCTGGTCAATGTGAAACATTTAATAATAACAGACACTGGATACTGGTTCATATCTGGTCAACGTGCAACATGTAATAATAATGCAGATTGGACGTTGGGTCACATCTAGTCAACGTATAGCATTTCATCAGGCACACTTTACACTGTAGCACATCTGGTCAATGTGAATCATTTAATAATAATGTACACTGGACACGTTGCCACATTTTGTCAATCATAAGCGTTTAGTAATAACATCCACACTGGGCCATATCTGGTCAAAGTGAAGCATTTAATAGTAATGCATACTTCGCACTGAGGCACATCTGGTTCATGTGGATCATTTAATAATAATGTACACTGGACGCTGGGCCATCTCTTGTTAATGTGATCTATTTAATAATAATGCAAACTGGATACGGGATCACATCTGGTCAATGAGAAATATTTATTAATAATAATGTGCACTGCGCACTGCACCACAGCTTGTCAATGTGAAGCATTTGGTAATAATGCGCATTGGTCACTGAGCTATCTCTGGACAATGTTTGACATTCACTAATAAATGCACACTGGATACTGGGTCATATTGTGAACGTGTACCAATTAATAATAATGTACATTGGACATGGGACCACATTTGGTCAATGAGAAACATTTCAGAATAATAAACACCGGACACTGGGTCACCTCTGGTCAATGTGAAACATTTAATGGTAATAGGCACTGGACTCTGGGTCACATCTGGTCAACGTGCAACATTTAATAATAATGCAGAATAAACATTTGGGCACATTTGGTCAAATTGAAACATTTACTAATAATGCACACTGGACAATGGGTCACATCTGGTCAATGTGCCACTGTTAATATCAATGCACATTGTACACTGTGCCACATCTGGTCAACGTGTAACATTTGATAATAATGCACACTGGACTCTGGATCACATTTGGTCAATGAGAAACATCTACTAATAATGGACACTGAACACTGGGCCACATTGTTAACGTGTAACATTTACTAATAATGTACACTGGACATGGGACCACACTTGGTCAATGAGAAACATTTAAGAATAATGAACACCAGACACTGGGACACTTCCGGTCAATGTGAAACATTTATTCACAATGCACACTGGACATTGAGTCACATCTGGTCAATGTGAAACATTTACTAATAATGCAAACTGGACACTGGGTCACATCAGGTCAACGTGAAACATATATTAATACAAACACAGAGGCCCCATGAAGTCCCTTGGGAATTATTAGTACATTAACGGCTCTCTGTCATAGCAAGTTGTTGTTAACATTCATGACAATGTCCTCATTGGTTGTCCACCGTATGAGCAACAGCATACATTTCAAAAGGGAATATCGTGCTTGACAAACCGAGAAGAATTCTTTGTGGAGGTAACAGATATGGTAGATGTAGGGAATGCAATGGATGCAGTATAGATGTACTTTCGAAAAATCTTTGACAGGGTACCAAATGGCTGATTACGAGAGCAGATTATTGTTCGAGCAGAGTAAATATGCGTGTTCTAACTAAAAATTACTCCTCAAATCAGTAGGGTAGGCAACATTGAATGCCAGATTTCACAGATTTATTAAGGATACAATAATTAAGCATACACTTAACAGCGGCACATACAATAAAAACCTTGCAAGCTTTAGATAGAGAATTACAATTTATACGAATAAATATACAGTTTGATCAGACTTTAATCGAATTCGAAAGTATCTGTTCCAATACCCTCTTTAATACCTTTCTCTCACCCCTTCTCACTGACAATTCGCATGTTTTGACATTACATAGTTATATCAACAGGTATCTTTGATTATGTATCATTAAACACTGGTTTGATTATGTTCTGTCCTTGTAGCTACAGGTCCGTGTTACAATTAGTCACATGGGTGAAAATAACAGCCTTCAAAACATCGCTATGTCTAACTCCCTTTACATGGCGCACACTCACTAACTTTCCAGATCCAGGCTGTGCTCGTTCTCAGCTCGGTGATTATCTTGAGTAAGGGTTCAAAGCCTCCTTTCTGATGAATTAAATCCTTCTCTCATTCTTTGGTACAAATTGAGCTTTCCTGCCTGTCCTGTGCTGCTGAAGTTAGTAACCCTTTCTGACCCATATTTCCTATTAACTTTTTCATTAAGCAGGTGGTTATAACTTTAGAATTACAGTATGTTTCCACACGTAAGATTTTACAATTTAAGAATCATACTTCTTTACTTCACAAACAAGGTCTAAAATCTAACATCACTACAATACCAAGAAAAACCGTTACCAGAACTCCATTAGCAAACTTCAATCAGTCTGATTATACCTTTCCTTACAGTATCCGCCTCGCCCCCCAACCCCCGTGTTGGCTTTAGAGTATTTAAGACGAGCACTGGTCATTGTTTCATCAGTGTCAGATATAGCTACCTATTAGATGTACATAACATATCAAAAATATGATGAATATCATTGTACATTGAATAGTATACAAGGTTCAAAACTTCGCCCTCGATATACTTCCATGTATCGAAAATTCATGACATGCACCTAAAAGTATTCTGTTACTGTTATTCATATTGCGGATAATTTTAATTTTAATTTGGGGGTTTCAGCCTGAACTTCGAATTTCCAATGTTGTATGTTTCTCAACATGAAATCCCTTCCCTCTGATAGGTACCAGTGTGTTTAACCTCATCCTGGTTGTTTTATTAAGCTGAATGCAGAAGGTCGGTTCCTCTGTGGAGCACGTGTCAAAGCTTTGAGTAAGAGATTTTAATCAGTAGTGATGCAATATACCTTCTCATTCTCCCGAGCCAAATTAACTATTGTGTTGTCAGCGTCACTGAACATGTCTGGGACCCATTCTTCAGTGGGTCTGCTTCGTGCAAATCGCAAACTAGCTGCCTCACGCGCATCATATCACATGTGCTCATACAGCAGTATCCCAAGATCATGCCGCCCGTGGTATCAGATACAAACTATTCCTGAGCTTCGAGGCTACCTTTTCAAAAGATCCGGGATGTCTGGAGCTCTTCGCTCACCTCCTGCATGTTCGTGGCTAGGCTGTAAAATGCATTTTCGCATTGTGACGTATCGGCAAGGAGACAACCATCTCCAAATAAAGTTATCCACTAACTATGCTTAACTACACTTTCCTGACTTTCATCAGATTGTGCATTGATACCATATTGATATATTTTGGTGAATTGTGCCCAGATGATTTATATTACTAGTGGGTGCACTCACACATCTTTTCCATAACCCCTTCTGTCCAAGTACCTGAAATTAGCTCATTAGATCAAGGGCTTAGATCACATTGTGTGGTGTAATTTTCCTGTTGTTACCTTATACTGTAGTCACATCCTCTCGTCCAATTTTCAAGTCCAATTACACAATCTTGCCATCTCATTTATGATCCATGGAGGAAATTTACCATCCAATACATTATTCATCATTAAATCTGAGTCCATTTTATCTCTTCAGGATTTTACCGATTCCAGAGAGCCGTCCTGCCTGGATGATATTGGATATGAGTTATCCTTAAGACAACAGTACCCCTCTGCCGCCACCACACCGCCCAACCCACCCCCCTCCCAACCACAGGCACACTCAATACCAGGATTAGGTTCAGACTCGACTGGTACTGTTGAGCGGTCAGGACTTGCCAATGTTCAATTATTTCAGCTCTCTTCTCTGTTGAAGTCCTGAGTACTGGTTCCTGGGTCCTAACGCCAGATCGGTTCGAGTGCTCAGGATTTATAGCCAATTAACCTCTCTCCGCTCGGTAATTTTATTCCCAACTTTTGTCTGTCTTATCAATTTGAATTTCAGCTGACTGATCTGGGAAACAATCCTTCTTCCTCTGTTACATTCATATTTTATACACAGTATTGTGAAGGAACCAACCAGACTGGAGTCTTTTTATTAATAACATATTATTAACCACTGTCCTTAAATGGGAAATGTTCAGTTAAAGCTTTACTCTTCTCGAGTGCTTGAACAAGAACTCACGTCAATATATTCTTTTTTAAGCCAATGGTGCCCCAGGTTTGGTGGTTTTACAGCAGGGACAGAAGTGTTTGCAGGTACCTTTGGAGGTAACTCCCATGACACCCCTTCAGGTCGCCTGTCGTGGAAGCTGAGAAAGGACACCTAATGGGGTGAAACCGAAAGAGGCGAAATCTTCGTCCAACTGGTCACCACGCTGGGACGTTTGATGATATCCTTCTGATGTCCGCAGATCTGAATGGAAATTCTGAACACTACTGGATCTGCTGATTGCACCAACATGTTTTCAGCAAAGGCTGCTCCTTTAACTCCTTGGAGCCACTTCCATGTGAAAGAAATACTCTCGGTAATCCGGCGCCACCACCACTGAGGAGGTCACGAAAATCTGTAATAAAGTAGAGCCAATCCATCGTGGCTTTTCAGGAGAGCCCCGGAACGGATTAATCTGCTTCGGGTGAATTTGTAAATGTTCTAATTGCCTTTTTGCTGCTTCAGTAGAAATAGTCACAGCTGTCTACTGAGTTTTTAAATTCATTCTTGGGATGTTGGCGTCGCTGGTGAGACAGGAATGTATAGCCCATCCCTAGTTGTTCATGAGAAGGTGGTGGTGGACTTTCTTCTTGAACTACTGCACACCGTGTGGTGAAGATGATCCCACAGAATTGTTAGGTCGGGAGTTTCAAGGTATTAACAGAGGGACGTCAAAGGAACCGCGATATGTGAGCAAGTCGGTATGGCCTGTGACCTGGCGGGGAACTCGGCAGTGATGTACTTCTAGGTAATGCAGGTGGTCGCTTGTTTGGGACGTGCTGCTTAGGAAGCCTTAGCGAATAGCTGTCGTGAATCCTGTTGATAGTGCACATTGTAGCTACGGTGCACCGATGGTGGACGGGGAGCCGATGAAGAGGAGAGCCTGAAAAAACTGTTTGACAGATCGAATGCCGCACTGCACCTAACTGTGATAGAGGGCAACACACAAATACATATGACCGGGTTTGTGGGGCGTTGAGTTAAAACAAAAGATTTAGATACTCTTTGGGAGTCTTAGTGAAGTATTGGAGCTTGGTGATTGCATTTTAGTTTACGATGGCTGACCAGGCGGCGCCAATAAGCTCGTCAAAGCACTGCCTATAGTGAAGAGATCCTGAGTTGAAATCAATTTGGATCGATTTTAGCGACTTCGTAGAGTGACGGTTGTTTCTAATATACCCTTTTGGATATTTGTTTCTCTCGAGGTCTGCTGCTACATTTGGTGTCTAAATTGAATCCATCCTTTTCCAATCAGATGGTAAATTGCTGCTCCAGCAGAAATTGTCACCGCTTCCTGCTGGAGAACCAGGAACAGCTGCCATTAAGTGTGGTGCATTGGTGGTTCAGTGGGAGAATTCTCACCAGTGACGCGGGTTCAATTCTGTGTGTGCTTCACGTGCATGATGTACTGTATTCATTTACCAGCACCTCCACAAGAACCTTTTTGCAGAAGAATTGTTCACACGAAGTCGAACCCTGCTTTCTGAAGGCAGCAAGTTGCAAACTCTGAGGCTCCACAAACATTCAATTGTCCAGGAGCAGGACTTCATCTCACGGTCCCCTCAGCAACTCAGCTCAGAGCAGCCGCTGACTGACGGGAATGTGTGACGTGGCAATGTCGAGCGAACAGTCACAGCTCTTGTTTCTGTTTGACGCTCTGAAATTCTTCCATCACACTTTCTGATTCAGAGAACGGATTTCAGAACGGTCACTCAGCCTTAGCATTCGATTTGACTCAGACTTTATTTGTAAAGCTCAAAGCAAAAGAGCAACAGAAACTCTGCGAACTCAAACAGAGGTTGAAATTTTGAGCACACGGGACCGCCGGACAGATGGTTGCGTGGGAGATAAAAAGCGGAAAACACAATTGTTTGCTTTCAAAAGAGCAACGTTTTGTCAATAGGGATGTCGCTCAGTAGTAGAGCGCATGTGTTGAGGTCGCGCGTTCGATCCCCCGCATTACGAAACAACCTATATTTTAAATCTTGGATGCAATCGTGAAATGATCCTCTTGAACTCGTCGTATTCTTACCAAGAAGAATCGCCAACACGTTCTTCACTTCAGCAAAAACGTTTGTCAGAGAATACAAATAAATGGAAGAGTGCAAGAACCAATTCAATGGCGCCCAACACCAGCGTGTCAAGGTGTCATAGTGAAGCGATCTTTAAACACAAAACCACACGTGGGGCATGTCCCCAGTTCCTCTGAAGTGACATGAGACGCAATGGTCTCTGCGTCACACGTTGCCCTCTCTGCACCTCAAGGACTTGAAACATTCTTGAAGGCCTCTGTTACAATGTTCCGAAGAAGTTGTCGTCCCGTCCAAACATAATCCACGTGATTGATAATGGGAGCGTTCGAAGAACGGCGACTTGTAACAGGAAGGATCGATATTGTCACAGCCCGAGGACACTCTCCCCGACTTCCAGCCTTTGTTCTCAACGCTATTTTATCATTACTCTGGGTAAGGAGACTTGGTTTACTCCAAACATGCATGTTTATCCGGTCCGCGTACTTCAGAGGCTGTTGTAAGCCTGGAACGTAGATTTACATCATTTTAACTGCAGGAAACCATTGGGAATCCTGACTAAAATTTGATGAACATTTATCGGCTTTGTTGAGGCACTGTGGCATTGGAGAATGTAGGTCAGTGGGAAATCACATGATTCCCGTGTATCAGACCCCACGTTCAATCCCCGGCATCTTCAAGCACTTCGACACAAGAATCATCCACAGAAAGACGAGCGATGCTTTCTGACAGCAGCGGATTCCTTCCTTGAGCAACTGTCCTGCAGCTTCACCGCTGTACAATGATTTAATATTACCGGAACAGGACTTAATCTCACTATCCCCTGAACAGCTCGGCTCAGGCAACTTGGGACAATAACGTCCACTGCCGGAATGGGTCGCGGTACAATGTTGGGCGTGCAGTCTGCTTTGGTTTCTGTTTCACGCCCGTTCATTCTTCCTTTCACTTTCTTTATCAGAAATCAGATTTCACCCCAGCCTCCAGATCTCGCTTTTACAAGGCCACGTAGAGGGTTGTGAATCTTAGGAATTTTCTTTCCCCCACCCCCTCCCCCCAGAGTGCTGTCGATGCTCAGTCGTTGATTATATTCAAGACTGAGATCGATAGATTTTTGGACACTAAGGGAATCGAGGGATATGGGGGTCAGGCGGGAAACTGGAGTCGAGGTAGAAGATTAGCCATGATCTTATTGAATGGCGGAGCAGGCTCGAAGGGCCGTACGGCCTACTCCTGCTCCTATTCCTTACGTTCTTATGTTCTTTTGTGAGGACAGGACAGCACTGAACTCAGAGAAGAGGGAGCAGGGTGAGTTGAGATAGGGTTTGAAGTCAGCCAGGATGCCAAGTCGTTCAGTGCAGACACAGAGGGACAAAAGCAGTCATTTATTCTGGGTGAGAAACTTGGCGTGGGGCATTTGTGGGAGGAAGAGAATAAGGATTTTATTGGAGAGGTGAGAGGGGTGGAACAAAGTGAGGTGCTCAAAGGAGGAGAAGGTGCCAGTCGGCAATGGGGACAGAACAAGGTGTGATTTGGTGAAGGGCAACACCGCCACCACAGCGGTTTGGGCGGGGCAGATGGTGAAAATTATAATCACACGGGGAGGATTTAATAAGGAGGAAGGTGTCATCGCTCGTCAACCACGTTATCGTTAAAGCCATGATATCTATGCATTCATTTTAATGAGGCCATGCATGGTCCGATCCTAGCCGAGTACAGTTTGATTAAGACCTTTTCTGACTTGTATTCCATTGTTGTGGGATGTGTAGTTCAAGATTCTGTTGGATTTATTGATCGCTGCTCTGCACTCGTTAGACAGGTGGAGAGCCAGTTCTGCTAAGAATTTAAGTCCGTTTAAGAATATAAGAAAATAATAGAGACGAACAGGAGTAGGCCATCGGGCCGCTCGAGCCAGCTCCGCCAATCAATCACATCGTGGCTGATCTTCGACCTCAACTCAACTTTCCCGCCCCATCCCCATATCCCTTGATTCCCCGTGTGTCCAAAAATCTATCTATCGCAGCCTGACCATACCAACAACTCAGCATCCTCAGCCCTCTGAGGTAGAGAATGACAAAGATTCACAACCCTCTGACTGAAGAAATTCCTCCTCATCTCAGTCTTAAATGGCCGATCCCTTATCCTGCGACTATGCCCCCACGTACGAGTGTTAACTTTGTCCTCAGACATTTCATCTTTCAGTCCATGATCTCCTTACATTTACTGCCCGAGATGAGGAGTCCAGTGATAGATGGTTGGAGGACATGGTTAGCAGTGGGGAAGAGAGAGGATAGTTAGCTCAGTCCGTGTATTTGTAATGAACAGATATTATATATTGTTTAACCTACCTCTCTTCCAGAAGCACACAACCAACAGAGCAAGGATGAGCATCAGAACCACAGCAGAGCCAACGCCAGCCTCCAGCGCAACGGATTTATCTAAATGACATAAAGGGGCAGAGTAGAACCAAGTTAACCTGCAGATTCTTCACGAAATACATAATTTGCTGTTTAACAAAGAACAAAATAGGCAGCGGATATTTTCAAATGCGGAGTGAGTTTCTGAAGAGGAAAAAATGGTTGAGATGAAGGAGTGTTTCCAATACTCGCCGGGGGCGTAATTGGACTTGGCGGGGGAAGCGAAACAGGTGAAGTCGCTTTTGCCGCCAGTTATACCGCACGCCAAATATCCAGTTGAGTTGAAGTGGCTCCCCTCGTCTCTTTAACCTCTATAAATGTCCCACATTAATGCAAGGCTCCAAAATCAGGGAATCGGTAATGAGCTCGGCAATGGTTCGACATCCGGGTGAGAAACGGGGACACGGATCAAAGCTCAATTGTCATGAGCCCATTAATTAAATGCCTCATATATTCATTGATTCCTTCGTTGGATAATAATAGTGGACCTGGGACCAGATGAATTTTTAATTCTTCCCAGCTCACGGTAAAAATATCACACCGGCAGTGTGGAAATTAATCAATTTAATTCTGTAAACTCTAGAATCAGCATTGGATCTAAACTGCGCATGTGCGGTGAGAATTGATGAGGTTCCGTTTCAGGAGTGGACCTTGGTCAGAACTCACCTGCTCTCTGCACAGAGGCTGACGAATGTTTACAGCATTTGATTGTTTTTTCGTGTTTTCCTGACTAGGTTAAATTAGTTCTTGTTAAAGACCGCAGCGTGGATGTTATTTTCTCAGCTTCACTGGGGGGCAACCCTGGACTGTTAGCGGATTGGTAAGGAACGACAGGACAAACCGAGCGAATTAATCTTCTCATCAGAATTTGAAAAATTAAATCATTCAACGTATTATGCTGTAGTTTTTTCCTCAGTAACACGATAAATGGCGAACATTTAATGAAATAAGCGTTACAATGCTTTTTGATATAATTTCCACGCCACTTTTACGCGTTAAATACCACGCTGGATGAGGCCTAAAATGGAAAATAAACACATTTTACTGGTGTCGGATGAACACAAGTTAACAAAGCACTTGTGTTTGTTTCCAGCGGAATACAATCGGAAAGCAGAATTTTTTGTTAAACTGGTATAGAACCTTGGTTCGACCACATTTAGAATATTGTGTACAGTTATGGCCTCCAGATTACAAAAAGGGTATCGAAGCACTGTCGAAAGTGGGAAGAAGATTTACAAGGATGTCACCAAAACTGAGAGGGTACAACTATCAGGAAAGACTGAATAGGCCGGTCTCTTTTCTGTAGAAAAGAGCTGATCTGATGGAGGTTTTAAAATTATGAAGGGGTTCGATAAGGTCGATAAGAAGTATGAGCTTGTTGGAATCCAAAGCTCGGGGCATTAGATAAAATATAGTCACAAATAAACCCAATAAGGAATTCAGGAGAGACTTCTTTACCCTGATCGTGGTTAGAATGCACAACTCGCTGCCACATGGAGTGAGTGAGGCAAATAGCATAACTGCATTTAAGTGCAAGCTGGATAAGGACACGAAGGAGAAAGGAATAGAAGGACATGTTTATTGCGTGAGATGAATTAAGGTGGAAGGAGGCTCATGTGGAGCATAAAGACCGCCATCGATCCGATGGGCTGAATGTCCAATTTCTGAGCTGTTAAAACACCCATGATCCATTTGAATGGCGGAATATGCTCGAGGGGCTGGATGGCCTAATTCTATGTGAGTAAAATTCTATAGAATTCTAAGTGATACAGTCACCGTGGGAATCTCACTCACCTCTTACAGTTATGTGTACAGGGTCACTCAGAGCTGACGTTCGCAGCTTTCTCTTCCCATTTGCTTCATACAAACAGATGTAATTTCCTCCATCGTCATGATCTATATTCGTGAGCGTGAAGGTGACATAATTTCGCCGTGCAGCAGCAAACTGGATATCTGAGTAATTCGCTTCTCCATGTCTGTATAAGTAAAATGTGGAGCAAGGAAGCTTCTGGGGGTTTGTACAGTTAAAGATGACTTTTCCACCCTTCACAGCAATACTAGAATCCACTGACATATTTGGTTTGGGTAGGTCTGTAATTCGAATGGAACAAGTAGTGACAATCGATTGAAATGCAACGAACAGACGTATTTTTGTGAGCCAAACTGTAATGCACCAGGTACAGCAGTCCTGACTAATTTCACCGGATTCCGCACATTGCTGCCAATTGTGCAGCTGAACAATTAATGGTTCAACCAACTTTATAGCATTTTGGTTTACTTTATATTCAGGATCCGAGCGCCAGGGCAGTCATCTCAGGCACGATACAGTAGACGAAAAGGGAGAGCAGTGGGCGAGGTAAATGCACGATTGGAAAACAGACAACTTGTATTCACTGGAGTTTTGTGTGTGTGAAAATTATAGAAAGAAAAAGGTGGCCTAAAATCTCGAGGGTAGTTTGAAATCCTTCCCTTCACTGGCTTACACTTTGTGATATGTAATTGTACCACTCACCCTGGAATTATCACAGACAAAATTTACAAGGCCTATTGAACATTGCTATTCGTAATTAAATATTTTGTACCCTGTGAAACATTGATCAGAAAGTGCGATTTCTTATCAAAACTTCCTTTTTTGTATCTACTTTAGTTCATGGAACAGCGTTTACTCGACATTTCTCTTCATTATGAGGTCACAGAAGTGTGGCTGTTCGCTAATAATTGCACAGTGTTCAGCTCCATTCGCAAATCATCAGATAATGAAGAAGTCCATACCCGCATGCTGCAAGACCCGGCCAACATCAGACTTCGGCTGATAAGTGGAAAGTAACATTCGCACCACACAAGTGCCAATCAATGACCATCTCCAACAAGCGAAAGACTAACCACCCCTTTGACATTCAATGGCATTACCATCGCCGAATCCCCGACCATCAACATCGTAGAGGTCGCCATTTATCGGAAACTCAACTGGACCAACCACATAAATGGTGTGATTATCAGAGTAGATTCGACGCTGGGTATTCTGCGGTAAGTGGCTCACCTCCTCATTCCCCAAAGCCTATCTGCTGTAAGGAAATATTGGTTAAGGTATTTAGCGGAACCAGGCGCGAAAGGGTGAATTAGTCAAGGCTTTAACTGAAACTACTGCACCATAACATAGACTGCTTTTAAATTAACGTAATGCAGCTGCAGGCACTAAGAGTCATGAAAACCATGTTATTGCAAACTAAGGGAGGGACTTAACGGCACCCCCACTCCTTCAGGCTGACTGGAATGCTGAAGTTAACTAGTTACCTTAAAGGCCTATAGAGGGATTTATCAACTGCAGGGATTGAGGAACATTGTGTTAAAGATAAGGGGCTGGAGGGTGCACAAGACGCAATCCTTTCTTGGCAATTACGTGTTGTCTATACGATTTGGTAAATTAAAGGGAGTATTTTGGAAAAGACCTGATTGGGTGCATGTTCCCGCAGTTCCGTTTATTGGAGTATAATTGTCAGTCTGGGCCTTTGTTAAGTGCAGGGAACAGTATAGAAAGTACAAGGCGGTAAACGAGAACGAGAGTACGTGAACGAACGAACAGGGAACGAGGTCGCAGCTTCTACCCAAAGGAAAACGGGGTAATACAATTCTCAATTGTGTTTTGTAAACGACTGCTGAAACACTGTAATGTATTGATTCTTGCTTGTACTCAGTAAAGTCACAAGGCTATTAACCATTATGGTGTCAGTCTCGAAGAATTGAGCAGAGAGTCAAATTGATTACACTGCCACCAACAAGGTGGCAGGAGTGTGATGGAATTATCTTCAGTTGCCTGGGCGGGTACAGCTGCAAATAGACTCAAGAAGCTCGACAGCATCCAGCACAACGCGGACCGCTTGATCGGCAGTCTATTCACTACCTCAACTATCCACTCCCTGCATCACTGGTGCACCGTGGCTGCAGTATTTACTATCTACAGGATAGACTGCAGCACCTTCCGAACTCGCGACCTCCACCATCAGTCAAGACAAGTGTCGAATCGCTATGGGAACACCATCACCTCCAAGTTCCCCTCCAAGTCAAACACCCTTCCGAACTCCCTACCTAACAGCACTGCGGGAATACCTTGTCAACATGGACTGCATGGTTCAAGAAAAAGGCTCACCACCACCTTCTCAATGGCTACTATAAATGGGCAATAAACGCCGGCGTTTCAAGCGATACACACATCCTGAAGAATGATCAAAAATTCAAGTCCACAAGCCTGTAACTCATTCATCTGAAATGTGAATCCCCTTGGATTAGCAGAGATTTTCACTCTTTTTAATCACGTTTGCAACTCAGATAAATTCGCGGAATTGTGAATGTGGGACAAACGCATTTTCCTTGTTCCATTCATATCCTGGTGTGAATTTTTTGGGCTGTATCCTTTCTTTGGGACTCGAATCCCTGATTTATTTTGTTTCTTATTTCGGTTTCAGTCAGCTCATGAAATTGTGAATTCCCCTTTTGTAGAATCTCAGTTCCCGATGCAAACACTTCCCTTCAACACAATCGGTATTGAGTTACCAACCTTCCACGACATGTGGCAATTCACAGCTCTTGGCCTTATTTTTCTTTCCATTAATTTTACCACAGACCCGGTTTATCTAATGGGCTCTGCATTAGCAAGTTACATATTATCTGGTCCCCTGGCATCTCTCTCGCTACTGAGTTCGAAGGCGGTGGGTATAAGGTCAACTCCAAGACTTTAGTACCGAAGCCACGTTGAATATTGATTGTAGTGGAAGGCCAGGCTGCAGTGTGAAAGTAAACGTTGAATCGAGGCACTACCTGCCCGTTTAGCCGAACAGGAAAGAACCGGTGGGCAACATTTAGCCCTCAACCAATACGGTCAAAATGAATGAACCGATTATTCTCTCATTGCTGTTCGTGTTAACTGCGTACCGCGTTTACAACAGTGACCACACTTCACCGGCTGTGACATGCTTTGGCACATTTTGAAGAAGGAAAAGCCGCTATCTGATTATCTTTCTATTTACACTGCTGATTTCTGGTTAGAAAATACTTGGGGTTACCTAAATATCTGCATGAAATGCTTCGGCCGTCAAATTTCGTCTGAAATTTGTCCTGGTTGGTATCGTAAGATGGGCGATAACTATCGGCAGCCAATTTTACACTCCGCCCAATTTTGCACTCCGCCCAATTTTCATTTCAAGTCACTTCAATGCTGGATAATAGGGGACAATTTCGACTCCCGTATAAGACTAAGTTCACCGCACACATGGATATAAATTAACATCGGAGTTACAGTGAATGTTGATCTCTATAAATGAGACTAATCCCACCCTACACTTGGATATATATTAGCATAGAGGTTACAGTGAGTGCTGGTCTCCAGTAACGATACCATTCTCACCCTACACTTGGATCTATATTAACATTGGGGTGACAGTGAATGCTGGTCTCTCTTAATGGGACTAATCTCACCCTACACTTGGATATATATTAGCATAGGTGTTACAGTGAGTGCGGGTCTCTATTAACGATACTATTCTCACCCTACACTTGGATATATCGTAACATCGGTGTTACAGTGAATGCTATAAATGCTTTCACCGGCAGTAAACGGTCAGCCTATGTGTTCAGGTCCGTTTGTTACAGAGACCATGAGCTGAGCGCCGAGACGTTGAACATGCAACACTGAGACATTTATACAAAGATTATTTTTTGAAAATATAAAGAGCGTTGAACAGATATATTAACAATCTCTCCTCTCCTTCCCTCACCTGCTATAGTGACTGTCACAGCCTCACTCAGCGGGGACCAGAATCGCCTTCTTTTGACGACGGTTCTATATTTGCATTGGTACCGCCCTCCTTGGTTTGAACTAGTAACCGTGAATGTTCCAATGTTGCCCTTGGTAAAGAATTGGCGAGATGTCAGCAGTTGATTATTTCTGTAAAAGTAGATTTTACCGCGATATTCTCTGTTGACGTTGCAGGTAATGGTAACCGTCCCTCCTTTCAAATACACTCCAATCGATTGATCAAGAGACATCCGCGGCCGTGTGATTGGATCTGCGGTAAAATAGATAGAACCAGCAATGAGAAATTGACCTGTTGATATTTTCGTGCGCGGGAATGTTGGTATCACAATAACGATTCCGCTATGATCAAGGGAAATGTTACATCGGGGCCTGGGGTTCCACAAAAGAGTAATTCGCGACTTCATCAGTGGAATGAAATGGATGCGTGACTAAAAAGAAATCAGCTGGGGTTTCTATTTGTAAAATCAGATTTTATCCCAGAAATTGCTCTCTGTGATACAAGCGGAACAAGCGTTGATTTCAATTCCCATTGATGCTAATATCGCAGCATCTCAAACGCAATTAACAAGAGTACACGCCAACGCTAAACTGTGGGAAGTCACATTTCAAATAAAGCTTGAAAATGTTGGTGGGCTAGAATTTTGATTCTCATGTTTCGGTGTGTTTGTTATGCTGCAAAAGTCGGCATTTACTGCCCATCCTTAGGTGCCCTTGAGAAGGTGATCGTCGACCCTCTTCTTGCACCGCTTTAGCCCGAGTGGCAAAGGTACTCCCTCACTGTTGTTCGATAGTGTGTTCCACGATTTTGAATGGCGATATATGTCCAAGTCAGGATGGTGAGTGACTTGGAAGGCAACGGCAGTGATGGTGTTCCCATGCCCCTGCTGCCCTTCTCGGTGGTGGAAGTCACGGATTTAAGAGGTGCTGCCGAAATGCAATCAAGTGAGAGATATGGAAAACTACAACATAACTGATTTGAAGTATTCTGCAAAGCAGTATCACGGTGAAAGTCTCAGCAGGCAGTTTCGGTTAACTATCAGAGAAATTGGTAATATGTCAAGACCAGCCAGTCTGGCGGTACCTCGTGAGGTGACGCTACAGTCGGTGGAGCTAAAAGACTGGCGACGTGCTGTCATTGTGGCATTAAACATTTCGCCCTGCTACTTCAGATATGTAAGGCATAAAATTGGAAATCATGACCATAGATGTGTAATAACATCACATCACCTCCATTTACACATTAAGGAGGGCGTATGATGACATTGTGCCTTATCAGGGACCTTGGACCAACGGCTGAAAGGAAGACTCATTTCTGGGATGCAGTTTTTCCTCAGTACTGAACTAAAGGGGACATGTTAACCGGAACCGCCAAGTGGGAATGGGACGGGATCGAACGGCCGGCCATTTTACAGTCTGCCCATAAAAGTTAACGGAGGGTAAAATCGGGCGAAGTGTAAAACGGGTGGCCGACTCGAACCTGCCCCCTTTCCCGTCTTTGAGAGTTAGTTAAAAATAACCCTCCATCCCTTCTTGGGAACTGAGCTCAAGACTTGGTTGAGATTGAAGACACAAAATTCTGCCTTGGGCGGTGACATTGCGTCAATGAAAAAGAACATTCGGCGAAGTGTAACATGCTTCTGCATACCCTGGCACCAGTTTTGCGCTACCACTTAAGATGGATTTCATCCCACACTTGGATACAATAACATGGGGGTCAAAGTGACTGCTTCCCTCTGTTGATGCCTTCACAGGCGGCTCGCCTGTGTGTTCAGGACCCATTGCTACAGAGACCCTGTCAAGGGATGAACTCAGAAACACTCTCTGCCAATAATAAACACTGTTACATTGAAAGAAGTATAAAGTTCTGGAAATACCAAGAATGTTGAAAAGACTGCCCTAAAATCTTTGTTCCCATTCACTCACCTGTTATAGTTACCGTCACAGACTCGCTGAGCTGGGATTCTAACCATCTTGTTTTGGCATAGATTCCATACTTGCATTGGTACATCCCTCCGAGGGTTGGACCGGTAATGGTGAAGGTTACAGTATTGTCCTTTGCGAAGAGCTGACGAGACCACAGCAGTTGATTATCTCTGTAAAAGTAGATTTGACCACGACATTCTCCGGCCACGGTGCAGGTTATGGTGACCGTTTCTCCTTCTAAATACACCCCAGTCGGTTGATCAAGTGATATCTCTGGCGGTGTTAGCGGATCTGTGGTAAAATCAATGGAAATAACAATTCGAAATGGAACTGTGTATTTTCATGTACAGTTCAAGAATGGTGACTCAGTAAGGATGGCGGTTTGTTGAAGGGAAGTGTTTGCATAATTTCTGAGATTCCACAAAAAAAGGGAATTCGCGATTTCCTTTCCTCAATCAGTGGAAGTGCGAAAGTAAAGAAATCAGCTGGTGGTTCTATTTCGAAAATCAGCGCTTGGCCCAGAAATTGCTCTTTGCGATACGAGCAGAACACGGAAAATGCATTGATTTGAATTCCCCTGTTCTGTTAATTTAGCCGAGCTGCAAACTCGATGAGAGACAGTGAATGGAGTAGATTTAGATTTTGTGCGATAGTGGAAGATGAATGCTGACGGGACGGCATCCAATTTTACATCTCCGCCGATTTGACTGCAATGGGAATGAAAATCGGGAGTGATGTAAAACAGGATTGATGATTCGCTTTCACCCGTTTTACAATATCGCGCAAAATCAAAATCTCCCCCAATGTATCCGCTAAACCGTGGTGATTCGCTCTTAAAATAAAGGAGTTAAGTGTTGGTGGACTCGAAATTAATTTTATATAATTGTTTCCGATGTGGGCGTTTCCGCTGCCCATCCCGAGTTGCCTTTGTGAAGATAGTGGTGGGTCTTCTTCATGAGACGCTGCAGCCTGTGTCGTGAGGAGGCTCCCACAATGCTGTTTGGGAGAGAGTCTCAGGATATTGATCCAGCAATAATAATGGAACCGTTATATAAGTCCAAGTCGGAATGTTGCTTGATAACGTTCCTGTGAAGCGATTCGGGACATTATTACTAAGTTAAAGGCGGTGTATAAATGCAAGTTTTTGTTATTGTTGTAACGCTACGTTCAGCGCAGTTGAGATCTTGGCGATGTGCCATCATTGTGGCATTGAACTGTTCTGTCTGCTAGTTCGGGCATGTAAGGAGTAACATTGGAAATTAAGAACATAGATGTGTAATAATATTACACAATCTGCTTTTATCCTTCAACAAGGTCTTACGTTGCACTTCATCAGGTGTCTCCTGCCAATGGCTGTTAGGAAGATTCATCTCTGGAATGCAGCATTTCTTCAGTACTGACCAAAATGGGGCAATTTTAACTTAAACCACCCGGCGGAAACAGAGTGGGTTCAGTCGGCCGACGATTTTGCACTTGGCCCGATTTTATGCACCACTAGAATGGTTGGAGGGTAAAATCGAGCGGAGCGTAAAACTGGTGACCAACCTGAATAGGGCTCCAGGTTCGGATAATAACCACCGAAGGATAATTAAAGAGATGGGGCAGGCGCTCTGTGAGCTCCGTGAACCTGTCTTCAGTAGTTCAATAAAGTTAGGGAAAGTTGCCTTAGACTGGAAGTTAGCCCATGTAGTTCATGTTTTCAAAAAAGGGGTCAAATCAGGAAAATGCTAGAAGGAATCGTAAGAGGTGCCCTTCGTGATCACTGGGAAAGAGAAGGGGCCATTAGACATCTACAACACGGTTTCCTGGAAAGTAAGTCGTGCCTTACAAATTTGATTGAGTTTTTTGAGGATGTTACCAGGGTATTGGATTAGGGAAATCCAGTACGCATTATCTATCTGGACTTTCAGAAAGCCTTTGTTCAGCACTCCTGATATGAAGTTACTTCACAAGATAAGATCTTGTCATATCAGTAGGAATTTGATACGGTGGATCAGCAATTGGCTCCTGGAGGCAAGTTACAAGTTTTGTTTCCAAGGGATCGCTACTATGCCCGCTACTGTTCACGGTCTTCCTTAATGACCTGGGCAGCGGTGTTGTGATTATGGTCAGTATGTTTGCAAATAATACAAAATCTGTAAAATGGTTAAGGCAGTACAGGAATGCAATCAACTGCAAATAGATTTAGATGCGCTTGTGGACGAGGTCACACCATGACAAATGATATTTATTAATAGGACCAAAGCTCTTTTTGATATATATATTAATGACCTGGACTTGGGTAAACAGGGTATAATTTAAGATTTTCAGGAGACACGAAAGACAGGAAATGTAGTAAACAATTTGGAGGGTTGTAACAGACTTCAGGAGGTCATAGGCAGACTGGTGAAATGAGCAGACCCATGGCAGATGAAATTTAACGCAGAGAAGTGTGAAGTGAAACATTTTGGGAGGAAGAATGAGGAAAGGCAACATAAACTAGATGGTACAATTTTAAAGGGGATGCAGGAAAGGAGAGACCTGGGGATGCACATTAACAAATCTTTCAGAGTGGTAGGACAAGTTGAGATGGCTGCTAAAAAAGCATATGTTTATACTGGGCTTTATTAATAGAGACATAGAGTACAAGAACAAGGAAATTATGCTAAACCTTTCTAAAATACTGGCTAGGCCTCAGTTTGAGTACTATGTTCAATTCTGGGCACCACACATTAGGAAGGATGTCAAAGCCTTAGAGAGGGTAAAGAAGAGTTTTACTAGAATGCTACCAGGGATGAGGGACTTCAGTTATGTGGAGAGATTGGAACAGCTGTGGTTCTTCTCCTTAGATCAGAGGAGGTTAAGAGGAGATTTGAAAGAGGTTTTCAAAATCATGAATGGATTTGCTAGAGTAAATAAAGAGGAAATGCTTCTATTGGCAGGATGGTCGGTAACCAGAGCACACAGATTTAAGGTGATCGGCAAAGAGCCAGAGCGAGATGAGGAATATTGTTTTACACAGCGAGTTATAAAAATCTTCAATGCACTGCCAGAAAGGGCGGTGGAAGCACATTCAATTGTAACATTCAAAATGGAATTAGTTAAATACTTGAAGAGAAAAAAGATATGCGATGGTGAAAGAGCAGGGAATGTGATTAATAGACAGCTCTTTCTAAGAGCCGGGAGAGGGACGATGTACCTACTATGATAAAATGCACGGTGCTCTACCTACTATGATACTATGAACGGAGATCAATGTGATGTCCTGCACGTTCGTACGTCCAACACAGAATAAACGCATCATTTGCAGGGAACAATACTGAAAGAGGTTGAGAGAGAAAAGTATCTAGGTGTCATTGTACACAGATCACTGAAGGTTAATGACCAATGTAGAGAATCTGTAGCTAAAGCTAAAATGGTATTGGGTTCTGTTAATACCACACAACTCCATATTTGTGGATAAACCTCTCCAAAATAAATCAAGGGCTGAATAGCGTGCCTATTGATAGATTATTCCAGCTTAACAGATTGGGGATATGAAATGAAACTACGCAAGTGTAGAAATAGATAGGATGTCAGGCAGTTCTTTTTCCATAGTTTAGTGAGCCCCTGGTGAGGTGGTTGTTGACTCTTTGCACGACATAAAGCAAGCTGGACCGCTTCTTGACTCGGGCAGAAATCGCACCTATATAAGGTAAGTGACTTTATAGATACCATTTGGTCCATGTGATCTCCTGGCTGGTTTCGACCGCCTCACTGGATCAAAGAGGAATGTTTTAGAGTATTTTTCCCTTATCGGCCCTGAATATTCATCTGTTTTTGTCTCTCCCCGGAGATGATACAGCTGCAAGGGCGGGGTCGTAATGTTCCAGCCATAATGAATGTGGGTCAGGCAGAATGGACCAGCGGGTCTTTCCTGTGTAGGTTCGAATGCTGATAGAGTTAGGTGAATAGACTGGGGGGAGGCTAGTGAGGAGCATAAACATGGACACATAGAAACATAGAAAATAGGATCAAGAGCAGGCCGTTCGGCCCTTATGACCTATTCCGCCTTTCAAAATGATCATTGCTGATTGTCTAACTCAGTATCCTGTTCCCGATTTTTCCCCATATCCCTTGATCCCTTTAGCATTAAGGCGTATATCTATATCCTTCTTGAATACATCTAATGAATTGGTCTCCAATGCCTACTGTGATAGAGAATTCCACAGGTTCGCGACGCACTGAGTGAAGAAATTTCTCCTTATCGCTGTTCTAAATGGAATACCCCGTATCCTGAGACTGTGACCCCTGGTTCTGGAATCCACAGCCATCGGGAACATCCTCCCTGCGTCTAGTCTGTCTAGTCCTGTCAGAATTTGGTATGTTTCAATGAGATCACCTCTCATTCTTCCAAACTCTAGTGAATACCGGTCTAGTCGATCCAATCTCTCCTCATACGTCAGTCCTGCCATTCCAGGAATCAATCTGATAAACCTTCGTTGCACTCCCTCCATGGCAAGGACATCCTTCCTCGGATGAGGAGAACAAAACTGCACACAATACTCCAGATGTGGTCTCACCAAGGCCCTGTATAACTGCAGTAAGACATACCTGCTCCTGCACACAATCCTCTTGCAATGAAGGCCATCGCCCATTTCGGCCGAATGTCCTTTCTCTATGCTTTACTTTCTATGTAATTATATGTCGTTCAATATCATTCTATCCAAGTTGTAAGCTGCCCCTTTTTTGCCTTTGCCAGTTATCCAAAATAACAATATTTGTCTCCTTGTGATCTGAGCCCAAGACTTGGCTGGGATGGAATTCACATAATTCTGCCTTAGTGGGGTATAAATTGGTCTTGACTGGTAGCGTGAGTTAATTAGAAAGTTAAATCAGGCAGAGTGTAATACGGGCTGCAATCCGCAACCACACGGTTTGCACTACAGCCGAAGCCAAATATCACCCTACACTTGGATATAGTAAGAAAGGAATCAATGAGAATGCTTGTTTCTATTAATGTTTTCGGAGGCAGTAAACGGTCAGCCTGTGTGTTCACAGGACCCATTGTTACAGGGACCCTGTCAGGAGCTGAGCTCAAGGACCTTCTCTGTGAGTATTAAACACTATTATATCAAAACAATATGAAATTTTGAAAATAACAAGTGTATTGAACAGATATATTAACAATCTCTGTCCCCTTCACTTACGTGCTATAGTGACCGTCACAGCCTTGCTGAACTGGGATTCCAACCACCTTGTTTTGACAGAAGTTCCATATTTGCATTGGTACCGTCCTCCTTGCTTTTTACTGGTAACCGTCAATATTCCAACGTTGTCCTTTGCGAAGAATTGGCGAGAGGACAGCAGTTCATTATTTCTGTAAAAGTAGATTTTACCGCCATATTCTTTGTCTCTCCTTCTAAATATACGCCAGTCGATTGATCAAGAGATATCTCTGGTGGTATCAGCGGATCTGTGGTAAAATCAATGGAAAGAACAGTTAGGAATGGATCTGAGGATTTTCATGTACAGTGAAAGGTTGATAACTCAATAACGGTTGCGTTGTGTCGAAGGAATTTGTTTGCATCGGGAATAAAATTCTACCAAGGGGGAATTCACGATTTCATTAGCGCAATCAGCGGAATTGCGAAAGTAAAAAAAAAACCGCCGGGATATCTATTTCCAACATCTGGGTTTAGGCCTGAAATTGCACTCTGGGATACGAGCAAAACAAGGAAAATGTGTTGATTTCAAATTGCAATTTCTGCTGAGTTAGCCGAGCTGCAAACCCAATTAAAAAGAACGAATGGGGTAGATTTTGATTTTGTGCGGTGCTGTAAAGCGGGAGATGGCCAGTCAGAAACCCATTTTACATCTCTCCCCATTTGTACAGTGCAAAGTTGGTGATGGCGAGTCGGAAGCCCATTTTACACCTCTCCCCATTTCTATAGTGTAAAGCGGGTGATGGCGAGTCGGAAGCCCATTTTACATCTCTCCCATTTGTACAGTGTAAAGCGGGTAATTACGAGTCGGATGCCGATTTTACATCTATCCCCATTGGTACAGTGTGCAGCGGGAGATGGCGAGTCAGAAGCACATTTTACATCTATCCCCATTTGTGCAGTGTAAAGCGGGAGATGGCGAGTCAGAAGCCCATTTTATATCTCTCCCCATTTGTATGGTGTAAAGCGGGTGATGGCGAGTCGAAAGCCCATTTTACATCTCTCCCCATTTGTACAGTGTAAAGCGGGTAATTGCGAGTCGGAAGCCCATTTTACATCTCTCCCCATTTGTACAGTGTAAAGCGGGTGATGGCGAGTCGGAAGCCCATTTTACATCTCTCCCCATTTGTACAGTGCAAAGCGGGTAATTGCGAGTCGGAAGTCCATTTTACATCTTTCCCCATTTGTACAGTGTAAAGCGGGTAATTGCGAGTCGGAAGCCCATTTTACATCTCTCCCCATTTGTACAGTGTAAAGCGGGTAATTGCGAGTCGGAAGCCCATTTTACATCTCTCCCCATTTGTACAGTGTAAAGCGGGTGATGGCAAGTCGGAAGCCCATTTTACATCTCTCCCATTTGTACAGTGTAAAACGAGTGATGGCGAGTCGGAAGCCCATTTTACATCTTTCCCCATTTGTACAGTGTAAAGCGGGTGATGGCGAGTCGGAAGCCCATTTTACATCTCTCCCCATTTGACTTCAATGGAAATAGAAATAGAGAGTTCTGTCAAACGGGATTGCTGATTGGCTTTCACCCGTTTTACTTTGTCGCACAAAGTCTAGATCGACCCCAATATCTCCGTTAAACCGTGGAGACTCGCTTTAAAAATAAATGTTAAATGTTGGTGCAATTGAAATTACTTTTAAAAAATCATTCAACGGGATGTAGGCGTTGCTGGAAATGCCGCAATTTTGTCCATCATCGGATGCTCTTGACAAAGTGGTGGTGGGACTTATTCTTTATATGCAGGCTTCTGAAAAGTGAAGGTGCTCCCACAATGATGTCACGTAGGGAGTTCCAGGATTTTGACCCAGCGACCATGCAGGGATGATGATATATGTCCAAGTCAGGATGGTGTGAGACTTGGAGCGGGACTCGAGGGTGATGGTGTTCCCACGCACACGCTGCACTTGTCCATCTTGTTAGTGCAGGTCGCGGGTTTGGGAGGAGCTGCCGGACAGCAATCCAGTCAGAGACATGGAAAGTCGCAATAGAATTAAGTTTAAATATTCCGCATTAAGGACTATTTTGAAAATCTCCGCATGCAGATCTAACAGAAAAATGTGAAGCGACAAGGCCAGTCAATCTGAGAGGGTGACGCGACAGTCAGTGGAGTTAAAATACTGACGATATACTATAATTGTGGCATTAAACTGTTCAGTCTGATAGTTCAGATACATAAGAGATAACACTGGAAATCAGGAAGATGGATGAGCATCAATATCACACAGCCTGCAGTTATCTTTTGAAGTTCTTGTGTTCACATCGCTCCTGATCGGGTATCTCGGGCTAACGGCTGAAAGGAGGACTCATCTCTGGAATGTAGAATTCCCTCAGTAATGAGCTAAAATGGGCAATTTTAACCTGACCTTTCCGGAAGGAACGGCACGATTTCAGTCGACGGCTGGTATTACACTCCGCATAAATCTCAGCTCCATTAAAGAAAATGGAGTTTAAAATTGGGCGAACTGTAAATTAGATGGCTGACCGAAGCGGTCCTTTTACCACCGGGGGGGCCTAAGTAATCAAACCAATTGTTACCTTGGGGTCTGACCTCAAGGTTTGTTTGGGGTTGGAGCAAAAAATTGTGACAATGGGGTAGAAACCCGTCTTTGGTGTTGGGCTATTCGGGCGGTAGCGTTTCAGCAGCCCAATGGAAAAAGCAATAGGGTGGAATGTAACACGTGCTGCTGATATATTAACATCTATGTTCCTATTCACTTACCTGCTACAGTTAACCAAACAGCCTCACTGGGCTGGGACAGGAATCGTCTTGTTGTGACAGAGGTTCCATATTGGCATTGGTACAGCCCTCCTTGTTTTGTACTGGTAAGCAGCAATGTACCAATGTTGTCCTTTGTGAAGAGTTGACGAGAGGACAGTGGTTGATTTTCTTTGTAAAAGTAGACTTGACCGCGATACTCTCTTTTCACGGTGCAGGTAATAGTGACCGTCTCTCCTTCTAAATACACTCCAGTCGATTGATCAAAAGTTATCGCTGGCGTTGTTAGCGGGTCTGTGGTAAAATAAATGGATCGAACAATTAGAAATGGATCTGTGGATTTTCAAGTGTAGTGAAAGGTCTGTTACACAATATCGATTGTGCTGTGTTCAATGAAATTGGTTGCATCGGGGACGGAGATTCTACAAATCGGGAATTCGCAACGTCATGAGCGAAAACAAATAGAAATGGGAAAGAAAATAAATTAGCTGGGGTTCTATTTCCAAAATCAGTTTTCGTCCCAGATATTTCTCTCATAAGGTGAGGATAAAGTGATTGAAGTTAAAAACCTGTCCACGTGCTGTCATTGCGGCATTAAATATTTCGCCCTGATAGTTCAGACATGTAAGGGATAAAATCGGTCTTTGATGGTAGCGTAAAATGGACGGCAATGTAACGGCAGCCTGTTTCACACTCCTACTTATATGATAAGGAAAATTGGCCCTGCCTAAAACGTGAGGCCGATATTCTATGGCCGTTTTTCCGCTACCAGCGAGGATGAATTTCACGTATATTTTCAAGGCGTGAGCGGCCATCATGTAACATCCGATTATCTTAGAGTGATAGGAATTGAAACTAACCCACTATCGTGACCTTCACTGTATCACTTCGCTCTGAGATGATCTCCCGCTCTGACACTGTATTTTTATATACACAGAAGTAATCTTCTGAAGCGGCCCCCAAATAGTTCGTGATGTCAAAGGTGACAGCGGATTGCGATGACTGGGCTGTGTCCGTTTCGACTGGTGTATTTTGGCCTCTTCTGTACAAATAGAAACTGCTGCCTAAATATGGAGACCGTGATTCACAAGTAACCGTGGCCATTTCTCCTGTCACAAATACTTCATCCCGACGGTTAAGAGCTAGTGACGGTTTGAGAGGGTAAGCTGTAAACACAAAAAGGGAACACATTAATATTAAATACACGAAAACATACGGGACTAATTATAACCTATCCCGCCGCCTTGAAATGGGTTAGTTCGGGCCGGGCACCCGTTTTACAGTTCGCACCATCTTTTAGCACAGATTAGAATCGGTCGGGTGTAAAACGATCGATCCACCCGATCCTGTTAGCATTCGGCCTGGCTGGAAAGGACAAAACAGCGTTACGAGACAGCAACTGTACCCATTCCTACATTCCGGGCTGCAGGTCCAATATTAGAATGTAATTCCTTTCCTTCCTACATTCCGGACTGCAGGTCCAATATTAGAATGTAATTCCTTTCCTTCCTACGTTCCGGACTGCAGGTCCAATATTAGAATGTAATTCCTTTCCTTCCTACATTCTGATCTGCAGGTCCAATATTAGAATGTAATTCCTTTCCTTCCTACATTCTAATCTGCAGGTCCAATATTAGAATGTAATTCCTTTCCTTCCTACATTCCGGACTGCAGTTCCAATATTAGAATGTAATTCCTTTCCTTCCGACATTCCGGACTGCAGGTCCAATATTAGAATGTAATTCCTTTCCTTCCTACATTCTGATCTGCAGGTCCAATATTAGAATGTAATTCCTTTCCTTCCGACATTCCGGACTGCAGGTCCAATATTAGAATGTAATTCCTTTCCTTCCGACATTCTGATCTGCAGCTCCAATATTAGAATGTAATGCCTTTCCTTCCTACATTCCGGACTGCAGTTCCAATATTAGAATGTAATCCCTTTCCTTTCTATATTCCGGACTGCAGGTACAATACTAGAATGTAATTCCTTTCCTTCCTACTTTCCGGACTGCAGGTCCAATCTCACAATGTAATTCCTTTCCTTCCTCCATTCCGGACTGCAGTTCCAATATTAGAATGTAATCCCTTTCCTTTCTACATTCCGGACTGCAGGTCCAATCTCACAATGTAATTCCTTTTCTTCCTACATTCCGGACTGCAGTTCCAATATTAGAATGTAATTCATCTCCTTCCTGCATTCCGGACTGCAAGTCCAATATTAGAATCTAAAACGTTTCCTTCCTACATTCCGGACTGCAGGTCCAATATTGGAGATACCAAAGTATCTGAAACAAGCACTTAAAGAGGAATAGTTTGAATATTAGAATTTGATATCTTCACGTAAGCGAGAAAAGTCAAACCGTTAACTCCAGTAATGATCTGGTGGGCAGTCGATGCGCAATTGAGCAATGAGATCAAAAGCCATTCGGTTATATTCCTGTCTCGTAATATTAAACGTTCAATTTTGTTGCAGTGAATAGAGCGTGTTTTTAAAAATATATGTTAAGAGCTTGAAAAGGCATATTAAAAATCTCTGTTCCATATCACTCACCTGCTATCGTTACCGACACAGCCTCGCTGAGCTGGGACCACAGCCACCTTCTGTTGACGGATCTTCCATATCGGCATTGGTACCGCCCTCCCTGGTTTGTACCTGTTACCGTGAATGTTCCAATGTTGTTCTTTGTGACGATTTGACTAGAGTACAGAATTTCGCTATTTCCGTAAAAGTAGAATACTTCGCCGAGATAGTCCCTCGTCACGGTGCAGGTAATGGTGACTGCCTCTCCTTCCAAATGCACACCAGTCGATTGATCAAGTGATACCTCTGGCGGTGTTAGCGAATCTGTGGGAAATAAATGGAAAGACCAATTGGGTTTACTTGTGCTGTGGAAGTTTAGAAACTCAATATAGATTCTGCTGTTTGAAGGGAAGCGTTCGATCGGGGACTGAGATGTCAAAAAGGGGAATTCGTGGTCTCATCAGGAGAATGATAGAAAAGTGCGAAATAACAAGAAATAAATCAACTGCGTGTGATATTTCCAAAGTTAAGTTTTAGCTCAGAAATTGCACCGTGGAAAGCGAGTGGAGTCAGGGGAATGCATTAATCTGCAATTCTTATTTCTGATCATTTATCAGAGGAGCAGACTGGATTATACAACAAATACTTGCATAGCGCCTTTATCGTAGTAAAACGTCCGACGGTGCTTCACAGATGCGATACCAAACAAAATTTGATACCGAACAATATGAGGAGATATTGAGGTCGGTGACCAAAAGCTTGGACAGATAGGTTTTTAGAAGGAGAGAGGGGAAGAGAGGCCGAGAGGTTTCGCGAGGGAATGCCAGCGGTTGGAGCCCAGGCAGCTGAAGGCTTGGCCGCCAATTGTGGAGCAATGAAAATCATCGATGCGGAAGAGGCCAGAATTGGATGAGCGCAGAGATCTCAGGAGGATTGTGGGGCTGGAGGAGATTACGGAAATAGGGAGTGGTGAGGCCATGGAGGGTTTTGAAAACAAGGATGAGAATTTTAAAATCGAAGCGTTGCAGGACCGTAAGCCAATGCAGGTCAGTGAGCACAAGAGGAGATGGGTTTTCGGAAATTGGTGAGAGTTAAGAGAAGTGCAGCAGAGTTTTTTTCATTTGCTCAATTTCGTGGAGGGTAGAAGATGGGAGACCGGCTCGGAGAGCACTGGAAAAGTCGAGTCTAGAGGTAACAAAGGCAAGGATGAGGGTTTCAGCAGCATATAAACCAAGGGTGGAGATGGGCAATGTTAGGTGGAAGTAGGCACTCTTGGTGATGGAGCGGATATGTGGTCAGAAGCTCATCTTCGCGTCACATCGGACGTCAATTTACATTTTTTTCTAATTTGACAGTTTGCAATTAATCCACAGTAAGATTTGTAGATGGCGGTGGGCCTGGCGGTGTCTGCCAGCGGTTACTAATATCGGCGTCACCACCATAACGTGCACATGTAATAACTATTATCAAGTTAACCAGTTCCTTGAGTTTTGCAACGTATACGGCCGGTTGAACTGAGTGAGTGCTGCATTGTCGGAGGTACCGTCGTCTGCATTCTCAGGTGGACGTAAAAGATGGCATGATTTCAAAGAAGAGCAGTGGTGTTCTCCCTGGAGTACTGTCCACTATTTCTTCCTCAACCAACAGGAGGGGGAAAAAAGCATATTATCTGTCCGTTATCTCATTGTTTTTTGTGGGATCTTCCTATGAGCAAATTAGCTGGCGCGTTTCCTACATTACAGCTGTGACTACACTTTAAAAGTACGTCATTGGTTGCTAAGCTTTTTAGGACATCCTGAGGTCGTGAAATGCGCTATATATTAATGCAAGTCTTTCTTTCTTTTCATTTACCTGTAACAGTTATTTCAACAGAGTTGCTGTACTGTGATTGCACCTCTCTTCCTGAAACAGTTTTCGTGTCCCGGCAAGTGTACGATCCTCTGTCCCCATCAGTGATCTGGTCAATGCGGAGCCTGGCCCAACGTCGATCTACATCTGTGCGGGTCAGTAACTCACTGTTTCTGTAGAAAGTGAAAGGGCTACCGCTGTGGAGCCCGAGACTGGTACATGTTAGAGTGGCCGCATCTCCTTTTATGTACACACCCGAATGTTGGTCCAGAGCAATTCTTGGAATCACAAGAGAATCTGAAACAAAAGTTAAAGATTAATTTTACCTAAGCTACACTTTGCCAGACTTGCACTCATTATGTAGGTGAATATTAATACTTATTAATGCTTTGCTGCCACCAGTATTTATAATAAATGTAAGCCCACAACTCAGAGTTGAGTTGAAAAGAGTCGGTGCGCAGTGAAACTAACCATCAGTTAGATGAGCCTCATCTTTCTCTCCAATCAAAAATCCAGCTGCATTCATTGTAGCAGAGGAAAATCCAGGGTTAGGATCATTGTAAATAGGAACAGGAGTAGGCAATTCAGCATTTCGAGCCTGCTCCGCCATGCAATTGGATCATGGCTGATCTGCACCTCAACCTCATTCGCTAACGTTTAATCCGGCCAGTATTAAAATCTATCCATCTCAGTATTGAAAATTGTATTTGTCCCAGCATGCACAGTCTTTTTGGGGAGGGAGTTCTCGGTTATTACCAGACTTTGTGGGAAAAGTGCGACCTACGTTCACTCCTAAATGTCTCAGTTCTAATTTTAATGTTCTTCTGGATTCCCTGACGAGAGGAAATAGTTTCTGCCTTTCTACCCTATCGAATATCTTTATCGATTGGATAACCCCTGAAATTTCAAGACTCAAGGAAATATAAGCTAATTTAAGGCTACCTTTCAATATATTATTTAATCCTGTAAGCCTCGGTATCATTCTGATGAATCTATGATGAACCCCCTCCAAGGCCAATATATCCTTCCTGATTTTCGGTGCCCAAAACTGAATGCAGTACTCCAGAGGTGGTCGAGCCAAGGCTGTACACAAATGAAGCATATCTTTCTCCCCATTGTATTCCAGTCCCTTTGAGATAAAGGCCAGAGTTCCATTCGCCACTTTGATTGTTTTTTTATGTGTCTCCGAGCTTTTATTGATTTATGTAAATAGACACCCATTTTCCACAGTTCCTAGTTTCTCACCAGTTCGAAAATAGTGCAATTCATCTTTCTTGGGTTCTAAGAGGATTATCCCTCACTTGTCCACATTGAACACTCATTTAATCTCTCTTTGCCCACTCATTTAATCTCTCTTTGTCCGTCTGTAAGTTACTGCTCCCATCTGCGCGAATTGTATTTAAAAATTCGGAGGAGTTGATTGGGGAATGTAAAACAAATGGATATAGATATAGATCAAATGTAAGCGATTTAGTGCAGGGAACAGGAGAAACAATTTTAAACCGAGAGTTGTGAGGCTGGTGATTGACACAGAGACCATGTTAACATTGAACAATAGTTTAGATAAATGGTTGAAGGAAAGGAGGATAAAGGGGTTGTGGAAACAAGTTGAGGAATGGAATTATGTCTACTTCTCTTGTGGGCCAACACGAACTTATTGGGCCTAACAGGGTTTCTCCGTGTTGTAATTTCTCTGTAATTCTATCTGTCTGACATCCTTGTATTCCAACAGAAAATCCGACTGGAGTCAGACAAGCAGCATTGCAGTTGTCTTTTTGATTTTATTTTAATGATCTGTGTGAGTGGTGGAAACCGAATCTTGTCAAGTCTTCCCATTGGAACAGAAGTAGGCCATTCACCACCTCGACCCTGTTCCGCCACTGAATTATATAATAGCTGCTCTGTATCTCAACTCCATTGACCTGTCTTGGCTCCATATCGCTTACCTGATAAAAACCTACCAATCTCTGTTTTGAATTTTTCAATTGATCCAGCTTCTCTCCATCTACCCGGTCAACTCATTTGATCTTTCAAAACATCTCAATTAGATTTACCACTTAATCTTTTATAATCAAGAGACTATAAGCCTAGTCTATGCAATCTGTCCTCATAATTTACCCTTTTCACCCCGGTATCATTCTGGTGAATCTGCGTTGCACCCCTTCCAAGGCCAATATATTCCTCCAGAGGAGCAGTGCCCAGAGCTAAAAACAATACTCTAAATGTGGTCTGACTGGAGCTCTGCACATCTGTAACATAACTTCCACCGCTTTGTATTCTAGTCCACCTGAGATAAAGGCCAACACTACATTAGCCTTTCAATTAATTTCTGTACCTAGCTTTTATTGATTTCTGTACTTTGAACCCGAAATCTCTGCTTTCTAGCTTCTCGCCATTTTGAAAATACTCTGATGGCAAAAGTGGATGACCTCACAGTTTTCCACATTGAACTCCATCTGCCACTGTTTTTGCCCACTCACTTAATCTATTAATGTCTCTTTGCAAATTTCTGCTCCAGTCTGCAGCATTTACCGTGCCCCCTAAATTAATGTCATGATCAAACTTAGATATCCAGCTCTCTATTCCTTGATGCAAGTTCTTTATAAATATCGTGAAAAGCTGAGGTCACAGCATAGATCCCTTGGAGGAACCACGAGTCATATCCCGCCAGTTTGAGTATCCCGACATTCTGTCTCCTACCTCCTAACCAATTCCATATCCAAGCCAATAATATGTCTCCTATTCCCTGCATTCCCATTTTTGTTAACAGTCTCTTATGTAGAAACTTGTCGAATAGAAAAATAACATCCAGAGACATTCCCTTATCTACCACGTTAGTTACCTCCTCAAAACCTCAACTGGGTTAGTTGGACATGACTTACCCATTACATATCCTTGCTGGGTCTCTCTGATCAGCTCACATTTGTACAATGCTCAGTCACTCTGTCCCTAATAACAGGGTCTAGTAACTTCCCGACAACTGACGCTAGACTAATAGCTATGGAATTTCCTCGTTTATCTCTCCTTCCTTTCCTAAATAATGCAGTGACATTGGCAGTTTGCCAATCCTATGGGACAATTTCTGAGTCGAGATTGCCTCTTGATTATTCCATTCTGTTGATACTGTAGTTAACTGTGTTTCACGCATCATTCCCAGATATGTGTTTGTAAAACAATCAGTTGTTCCTTTCACTATGCAATAAATTGTATAATTATTTACTTTCAGTTGTGCAGATTTTACCGACTAAAACGAGACCAATGAAAGTGTAATGTTCGGCCGGGCATCTTCAGCGAATTGGATGTTCCGTTCTGCTTTGTTTCTGTCCATTTAACTTTCCACTCCTTGTAATGTTGCAAAACCACTGCCTCATCTCACTCATCTGTTACCGTTACTTGCATTGAGTCACTGCGGGAGGACCATATCCATTCCCCATTGCACTCATTTTCATCCCTGCACTTGTAATCTCTTTGATCATTTCTGCCAGTTGTTGCATTGTTAGACACGGTGCTGGGAGTAGAACCTGGCATTAATAGCTTAAATTGTAAAATGTATGATCGCCACCCAGGTAATTTCTGTCTCCACTGCAGTTAATATCGATGATCAAAGAGATAGATATAAGGGAGGCGGGGGGCGGTACACAACTATGATTTAATGGAAAGCCCAGACATGTGGATCAAGGTAAGCTGCTGGCAAAAGCAGACGGTTCAAGAAGAGAAAACGTGTGATTTGGTGATCAGGGCTACAATGCATCCACGACGGATATTAATGGCTCAGATGGTGGAATGTAAAACCTGGTGAGGAGGCGTCAGTCAGGTTCAAGGTATTACCATTTTCATTCAAAAAAAGTACGGTCAAGGCAACCCCTCAATCATCCACATGAATGACAAGGGCTTTATTAGTGAGTGAACCTTCATTCTGGATGGAATGAGTTGGACGGTGATTGATCCGCTGAAGATTCCAATGGTGTAGTCGAGGGTGAGGTGAGTGAGAGAGTGCAGAACATTTTGAAGGGGGAAGAGGAACAGCCATAATTCGCGGTACAAGTGGGAACCAGTGACATAGAAAGGAAAAGAGTTGAGGGCCTGCAGTCAGAGTTTTAGGAGGCACGGGGGAGGATAAAAAGCAGAATCTCAATGGTAGTAATCGTTGGGACCAATAATGGCATTGGAGGGATCTACTCAAGAAGGAGGGGTTGCACCTCAAAAGAGTTCGGACCAATCCCCTTGCGGGGAGATTAACTAGTGCTGTGGGTGAGCGTTGAATTTAATTTGGTCGAGGGATGGCACAAGGATGTAACATCGGAGAGCAGAAACAAGATGCACAGAGGAATGGGAGAGGCAAATAGCACTGGAGTAAAGAATAGTTCAAACGTAGAAACATAGGAGCATAGAAACAAAGAAAATAGGAGCAAGAGTCGGCCATTCGGCCCTTCAGGCCTGCTCCGCCATTCAAAATGATCATCGCTGATCGTCTAACTCAGTACCTCGTTCCCTCTCTTTCCCCATATCCCTTGATCCCTTTACCATTAAGAAATATATCTATCTCCTTCTAGAATACATCTAATGAATTGACCTCCACTGCCATCTGCGGTACAGAATTCCACAGGTTCACCACCCTCTGAGTGAAGAAATTTCTCCTCATCTCGGTTCTAAATGGCATACGCCGTATCCGGAGAATGTGGCACTTGGTTCTGGACTCCTCGGCCATCGGGAACATCCTCCCTGCATCTAGTCTGTCTAGTCCTGTTAGAATTTTATATGTTTCGATGGGATCACCTCTCATTCTTCTAAACTGTCGTGAATATAGGCCTAGCCGACCCAATCTCTCCTCATACGTTGGTCCTGCCATCCCAGGAACCAGTCTGGTAAACCTTCGCTGCACTCCCTCCATGGCAAGGACATACTTCCTCAATTTAGGAGAACAAAACTGCACACATTACTCAAGATGTGGTCCCACATAGGAGTGATCATACAGGGGGCAAATGCGAATCAGTCTAAGGTGAGTTCGGAGAGAACATAGCATGGTAAATAAAGTTGGTGATTTTCACTGACAAGTCGCCATGTGGGACTATGATATGCTGGCCATAACTGAGATCTGGCTCAAAGAAGGAAGGATTCCGAACTTAATATTCTTGGCTATCAAGTAATCAGGAAAGATAGGGATGGAAAGAAGGGTTGGGGGGACGGATTGTGACGGTATTGAGCAGATAAACTGTTATGGTACTGGAAGGAGATGATGTAGTTGAGGGGTGAAATACATAACCTATTTGGTTGGAAGTAAGGAACAAAAGAGGAGCTATTACGCTACTGGGATTACACTATTAGCTAACAAAATGTGGGAAGGAGATAGAGGAGCAAATTTTCAGGCAAATTACAGAAACATGCAAGAACTAGCGAGTAGTGTGTTTAAGGGACATCAATTATCCCAATACAGACTGGGATAATTACAGTAATACAGGGCAAAGAGTGGCAGGAATTATTGAAATGTATGCAAGAGAACTTTATTGATCAGTATGTTTTCAGACAAACGAGCAAGGAAGCAGTGCTGGATCTAATTCTGGTGAATGAATTGGGGCAACTGGAGAATGTGTCAGTGGGGGAGCAGTGGGGAACAGTGATCATAATATCGTCAGGTTTGGAAAATAGTTATGGGAAAATAAAAGGAACAATCAGCATTAAATACTTAACTGGAGGAGGGCTAACTTCAGTGAGTTAAAAAGAAATCCGGCCAAGGTAGATTGGAATCAGAAATTGTTCGGCAAAACAGTAATTGCACAATGGGAGGACTTGAAGGAGGAGATAGATCGGATACAGAGTAGGTATATTCCCACAAGGGGAAATGAAAGGCATCCAAAGCTAGAACTTCCTGGATGACGAAAGATACATCAATTAAAATGAAACGCAAAAGGGAAGTTTATGATAAATGTAAGAGTCATAATATAGTAGAGAAAAAAGCTGAAAACAAAAAATGCGGAGGAGATTCATGAAAGGAAATAAGAGGGGCAAAGAGAGACTATGCGAATAGAGCGGTTAGCATAAAAGGGAATCCAAAAGCATGTTTTAATTAATTACATAGCAGAAGCATAATGAATGTTGGGGTCGGACTGATTGGCACATAACGGGCGGCCTTCTTGTCGAGGCAGGGCGTATTGCTGAGGTAATAAATGAATACTTCGCATCGATTTTCACTGGTGAAGAGGATGTTGTAAATGTAGCAGGAAAGGAGGAGAGAGCAGCGATATGAGATAGGATAAATTTCGATAAAGAGGAGGTATTTAAAAGTTTGGAATTACCCTAAGTCGAAAAGTCACTCGATCCAGATGGGATGTGTCTTGGTTAGTGAGGAAAGTAAGGTTGGAAATTGCAGAGGATCTCGCCAAAATCATTCAATCCTCCTTGGATATGGGAGTGATACAAGAGGACTGGAGGATTGCAAATGTTGCACCATTCTTCAAAAAAGTGGAGAGGGATCAATCCGGCAATCATAGGCCAGTCAGCCTAACGTCGCTGGTGGGAAAACTTTTAAAGACAATAATCTGAGACAAAAATAATTGTTACTTGGAAAATGTATGGGCTAATAAATTACATTATATAGAATGAACAGCAGAGAAACAGGCCATTCGGCCCAACAGGTCCATACCAGCGGTTATGCTCCACACGAGCGTTCTCCTTCCCTCCTTCATCAAACTCTGATGAAAGTTAGCACGGATTGGTTAAAGCAAAATCGTGTTTGACTAATTTAATTGAGTTCGTTGATGAAGTAACGGAGAGGGTTGATGAGAGGAGTGCGGTTGATGCTGTGGATATGGACTTTCAAAAGGCAGTTGCTAAACTACCACATTGAAGCTTTGTTAGAAATATTAAAGCCCACTGCATTAAAGGTTCGGTACCAGCGTGGATATAAAATTGGCCCGGGGTCAATTGTGAGAGTAGTGGTGAACAGTTCATTGTCAGACTGGAAGGATGCACAGAGTGCTGTTCCCCAGGGGTCGACATTAGGTCCACTGCTCCTTTTGATTACATTAATGACCTATCCTTGGGTATGCAACGTATAATTTCAAAGTTTGCAGATGACGAAACTCGAAAAAGGAGTAAATAATGTCGTGGAAAGTAACAGATTAGAGGAGGAGATAGACACGTTGGTGAAATGGGCAGACACATGAGTGATTGCATTTAATGCAGCGAAGTGTAAAGTAATATATTTTGGGAGGAAGAACGAGGAGAGACAATATAAACTAAATGGTACAATTCTAAATGGAGTGCAGCAACAGAGTGACCTGTGGGTATGTACACAAATCTTTGAATGTGGCAGGATCATTTGAGAATGCCGTTAAAAAAGAGTATGGGGAACTTTGTATTATTAATAGAGGCTTAGATACAAAAGTAAGGACGATATGTTAAACATGTATAAAACACTGGTTAGGTCTCAGCTGAAGTATTGTGTTCAATTCAGGGCACCACGCTTTAGCAAGGATGTCACGGCCTTAAAGAGAATTATTAGAATGGTTCCAGCGGTGAGTTCTTCAGTTACGTGGATAGATTGGAGAAGCTGGGATTGTTCTCCTGAGAGTGGAGAAGGTTATGGGGAGATTTAATAAAGTTGTTCAAAATCATGAACGGTTTTGAAAGCGTAAATAGGGAGAAACTGTTTCCTATGACAGAAGGGTCAGTATCATAGTATCATAGGAGAATACAACGCAGAAGGAGTCAATTCGGTCCAATTCGGTAATTGCCTCTTCTAATTCTTACTCCAAAAATGTATCAGTTCACACTGCCCAGAGTGAACATTCATCTGCCATGTGTCTACCCATTTCACCAGACTGTCTATGTCCTCCTGAAGACTGTTATTATTCTCAACATTGTTCACCACATATCCGAGTTTCGTATCATCTGCAAACATTGAAATTAAATCCAGTATGCCCAAGTCGAGGCCAGTAATATACATCAAAAAAGCCGTGGTCCTAATGCCGATCACTGGAGAAGAGTACTGTATACTTTCCTCCAGTTTGAAAACCACTGCTCTCTGCTTTCTGCCCCTTCGCCAATTTTGCATCCACGCTTCCACTCTCCCTTTAATCCTATGGGCTTTAATTTTTCTTGCAAGTCTATTATTTGGGGCTTCATCAAATGCGTTTTGAGAGTCCATATGCACATCATCGACTGCATTACCCTCATCAACCCTCTCCGTCATTTCAACAAAGTCACCAGAATACATAGATTTAAGGTGATTGGCAAAACAACCAGAGGCGACATGAGGAAAGATTTCTTATGCAGCCAGTTGTTATGATTTGGAATGCGCTGTTTGATAGAGTGGTGGTAACCGATTCAATAGTTACTTTCAAAAGGTAATTGGATAAATATTTGAAGGGAAACATTTACAGGGCTATGGGGAAAGGGCAAGGTCGTCGGCACAGGCACGACGAGCCGAATGGCCTCCTTCTGTGCAGTGCAACGTTATGATGCTATATGGTACCATGAGTCGGACGGGAAGGAGGCTGATGAGATTCGGCGTCAGCAGGCACGCTGGCCATTCGGGTTGCTGCTCCTATGAAGCGAGCGGCAGGGCCTTCGATAGGCTGTTCAGAGAATACCAAGAAAGGCACAAAGGCGGCTGCGGCTTGTTCAAGGTATTCAAACTGGGAACATAGAAAGTAAGAAGGAAGTCGGAGGAGTCGCGATGCTTTGGGTTATTGGAGTGGGAGCGGGAAGTACCCAATAGGGAAAGGGGAAAATAAAGAACACATAGAATCAGGAGAGCGATCTGGGGTGGGGACGGATTGAACCTTCAATTCATGCAGCCAATGTATGACTGATGCCAAGTGCTGGGATTTGTTTACAAAGCGGAATACAGATTAGGTCTAAAGAAGTAATGTTAACATTAAATGGAACATTGGTCCGGGCCCACCTGGATTGATGTGTGCAGATGTTTAATTCACACCAGAGAAAGGATCTGGTGAACCGTCAGTAACACCGACTTCTCCCCTGCTGCCTTCGCAATAACAGCTGCTGAGATGCAGACTTGCATTCCAGCTACCATTCGACAACACGATCGGTTACAGCAATCAACTTCATTTACATCAAATCAAAATCAATAATGTAGCAGTGTAGAACATTAACTGTTCGATGTCATTATTTTGAGGAGAAATGTCGACACGAACCTTGAGAAACGCCCCGCTGAGTTCCAAAAAACACTAAAAGGAGAAACAATGAATCAGTTATTTGAGTCCGCTCCGTGATGAACCTCAGCTCTGCACCACTACTGAAAAAGCGTCCAGTTTTCCTGGACTTGGATCGGGCCGGCGACTAACAGGCAGCCGATGCGATCCGACTTGTTTTGAGTCCCCGTCCATGTACAATTTAAACCCCAGAATGACTTCGATATAACCCGGATGAATTTGGCCTTCGCCAGTAACACTCGCTCATAGCGAATCGCAGCCCGTTTTACACCGCGCCGAATACGCTTTTCCGCACAGGGTACATTCCTGCCGTGTGCTGCAAATTTAACATTTGCTTTTTAGAAGAAATAGTGGAATATATGTTAAACTTCATTCCTCATGAGTTTAAGTCATGCATTATCAGAAAAAAACTGCGACTTTTCTTTTACGAAGGAGGCCACACGTCCTGGAACAAGATTTTAACGGCGGCACCGATCTGTTTTACCCTTCGACAGAGCGGATACTTTTCATGTCTGAGCTCAGACACTATTTGTCCGCGAACACTTTGACTCGGGAAGGTGTGTGCACGGACCCTGATCGTGTCCTCAGCGGACATCCACTAATCAACACTTTATAACTGGGCCACGAGTTAACGATCAACAACGGGCACTCTCTGTGTCTGTCTCCGCCTTAAATCGTTCACTTTTCCCGGAAACTAATACCAGTTGCACTCCCTCACCGTTACCCACCGAGAATTCAGCACAAGCAAGTAACCGCTCCTATAGCTTTCCAGTCGAAAGGGCTGCACACCAAACTACGAGTTGCTTCTGTTCATTGAGCTGCCGGAGATCGGACAGCGTTGGGCTCAGTCCCAGTCTCCCGCTTACATCTGTCCACTCCTCTGCACCACAGTCCAAGAATCCTGTACTTTTGATATAAAATAGTTTCACGACTCACCAATCAGGAGTAAAACAGAGACAGTATCCATTTTCTAAGAGGCGCTACGTTGAGACGTGAGAAGTGCAAGGAACTGCGACTCAGTCACTTGTTCCACCTCGCAGCAGGAGGAATCCGGAAGTGTTTAAATCATGAGACCGGAAACAGAGGCTGGAGAAAGTAAGGTGGTCCCCATAATTAAAGCAACAGTACAGAATTTTTTACAACCTGGAATAAAATCTGGATTGGAACTCTGCAAGGGTCCAACATGGCAACCTTTAAATAGTTTACGACGATCACAGGATGGACAAATTGGAATGGACTGTAAACCCAGAACAACACCGTAAATCACTTGTGATCGATTAGAATTTTTACTCATCATGGTCAAGAACCCCAGTGCTGGGAAGGGATCTTTTCCCACTTCAGGCACTCAGTGTCAGCATCAAACACCCAAACGTCAGGTGCAGCACAGAAAAATGCAACAACAAAGTGTCTCCACACAAACCCTATTTCCAAAAACAGCCATCCGGTGGGCTCTTTCGGTGAGATGCTGTTACAGCAGGGTCGTAATTCGGGTTGCGACCCAGCCGATTAAAACAAACCAGATCATCCAAAACTCGTAGCTATTTAGTTACGTGGAAGTCTGGTATAATGAATTTACACGGATATGTTCAACCTGACTCCGATAATTGAGTTGGTTTGCAGTTGGTTATCAGTATTTTAATTCTACCCTCTTCATTTCGGTCGTGGTTGTGTGAGCGAATCAATTAATTGAGGAGACGCTTTGCTTGTGTAGCACAAGTGTTGATAATTGGGTTGTGTTGGTAAAGACTTACTGGGATGAGAAACAGGTTTACTTTTGAGGGAATACAGTAGTTTCTCGAGCAACGACGAAATGTAGGTGAACGGATGTCCTCTGTTGAAGAAAATTGAATTTAAATTGTAGCTGAGTGGAGATAGTAGAGGAATGCAGGTATGTTGTCGGGTAAGAACAATGCAAACCAATGCATCCAAAACTCTGTTTCCCGTATCCTGACCCATACCTGCACCTGCTCACCCAACACACCCGTGCTCGCTGACCAACAGTGGCTCCTTGTCCTCCAACGCCTCGATTTTAACATTTTCAGCGTCATGTAGAAATCCCTCCAAGGCCTTGCCCCTCCCTCTCCCTGTAATCTCTCCGCTCTTAAGCACCTCCATCTCCAACCGCCCCGACATTGGCGACCGTGTCTTCTGCAGTCTCGGCCTTCAGCTCTTGAATTCGCTCCCCAAACATTTCAGTCTCTCTACCTCCATTGGAGCACTTCTGTTGTACCTATGCTCAATTTTAAAATTAATATACATGTGATTTTACGTTGGCCACGAAAATATTTTTATAGTCTTTTCTGGCACAACTGTTAAGTAAGGATTCATTTCAGACATAAACAAATAGAGTTTTCTAGACATATTCCAAACAACTCACGAGATGTAGTAACTGTACCACTGTTCTAACTGAAAGTACACCACACTCTAGGAAGAATGCCAAGGCCATAGGGAGTGTGCAGAATAGATTTACTGGAATGGTACCAGGGATGAGGGACTTCAGTTATGTGGAGAGACTGGAGAAGCTGGTGTTGTTCTCCTTAGAACAGAGAAGATTAAATGGAGATTTGATAAAGGTGTTCAAGATCATGAACGGTTTTGATTGAGTAAATAAGGAGAAACTATTTCCAGTGGCAGAAGGCTCGGAACCAAAGGAAACAAATTTAAGTTAGTCGGCAAAAGAGCCAGTGGCGACATGAGGAAACATTTTTTTTTTATGCAGCGAGTTGTAATGATCTGGAATTCACTGCCTGAACGGGCGGTGGAAGCAGATTCAATCGTAGCTTTCAAAAGGGAATCAGATAAATACTTGATGGGAAAAAATACAGGACTATGGGGAATGAGCAGGGGAATGGGACTAATTGGATTGCTCTTTCAAAGAGCCGGCGCAGGCACGATTGGCCGAATGTCCTCCTCCTATGCTCTACCTACAATGATACTGTGACTGCAATGTGCGTTATTCGGTAATAATGTGAATATAAGCTCCATTTATCTGCAGTGAAAACGTATCAATAGTTGTTACAATTGTTCAACTATTTCGGCAGTGAGAAAGCGATTGGAGGTATCGCTAAACCAAACCACACAGAAAGCCTCAACCTTGAAAGTAACTGACCGATCACACTCCCAATCACCAGTTGAAACTTTATGTTCTTTTGTGCCCATTGACGTATTTCATATGATGTCTGAATGCAATGTTCCCCAGATTGTAAAGACGCTTATTTAAAGAGATTGGAGCATATGTAGAAGGGTGGTGGTTAGTGAAAGATATTGTAACAGTTCAGCCCAGTTCGCTGAAGGCAAGTGGTAAAATTAAATGAATCATGACGGCCGACGAAAACTGCAACATCGACAGAACATTCAGCATCACAGAGGAATGGCCTTGGATTTGCCCATCACAATCTTTTGTTCCAGATCTTATCTCGTGTCTCAAATACAAAATTCTGCGACTGCTCTTTATAGTGGGACAGGCAAGAACAATAACTTGCATTGATGTAGCACCTGGAATTTATGAAAACATCCCCAGACACTTGACAGGAGATGTATTTGGACAAAAATTGCAAAGAACCATGGATGTGTATGCGGCTGAAGAAGATTACAGGGATGGGGAGGGACGAGGCCATAGAGGGATTTGAACCGGAGGATGAGAATTCTAAAATCGAGGAGCTGGTGGACCAAGCGAAACTAGAGGGAGCACAGGGGTGATCTGCGAACGGGAGTTGGTACGGGGTAGGATACAGGCAGCAGAGTTTTGGATGTATTGGAGGGCATTGTCATTATTTTACAATCTAAATGATCTGTACAATGAAAATAAAACGACTTTAGTGGAAATCCGATGCAGTGCTTGAATTCAGGGTGAGTTATCTCTCACGGTGCTTATTTTAACTCGCGTGGAATGATCCCGAATTTGGGAAAAGTGAAGGACCGTACGAGATAATTGGAAGAAATCACTAATAATTAGTTCATTAACTCATACAACCATGTTATAATTAAAGAGGGTAGTTTTCAACTAATCCTTCCAAACTGTAAGCCAACTGAATATCCCTGTCAGATTAAACATACCTGTGTACACTCATTATACCGGACTTCCGTGTGACTAAATTGCTGCTATTTTCTGAATATGCCAGTTTCTTTTAAATCGACTGGAACATCAATCTGAGAAAGGACCAGGCGCGAACAATGTCTCCCTGAAAGAGCCTCAAGGTTCGTTGTTTTGGGAAACAGAATAAAATGATCGACACAGTAGGGGGCGCTCTTCTGAGGTTTGGGTTGAGGCATTTGGTTGTTGCATTTGTCTGTGCTGCGCCTGATATTTGAGTGCTTGATGCTGGCACGGAACGCCTGAAGTGGGAAAAGGCTCCTTCACAGCATTGGAGTTCCTGACCATGATGTGAGCCAACATTCGAATTAAACGCAAATGTTTTGCGGTGTTGTTCAGGGTATGCCGTCCATTCTAGCCCCTTAATTCTGAGTTCACTATATCAGATTCAAACGTTGCCATGTTGGACCCTTGCAACGTTCCAATCCACGTGTTATTCCAGGTTGTACAACACTCAGTGCTGTTACTTTCATTGTGGGGACCGACTGATTTTCTCCCAGTCTCTTTTTCCGTTCTCATTCTTTAAATGCTTCCGGGTTCCTCCTCTTGCGTGGCGGAGCAAGTGACTCCGTTCCTCACAGTTCTCGAGTCTCAAAGTATTCCTATTAGAAAATGGATGAAGTCGCTTTTTTACTGCTGTTTGCTGAGTTGTGTAACAATTTTATACCAAAAGCACAGAATTCCCGTACTGTGGTGCAGCTGAATGGGCAACTGTTAGCGGGAGAGTGGGACGTAGCCCGGCGGTATCCGATATCCGGTAGCTCAGTGGATAAAATCAACTCGTGGTTTGATGTGGAGCCCTCTGAATTGGAAAGTGATCATAGCGGTTACTTGTTTGTGACCGATTCTCAGTGGGTATCGGTGGGGGAGTGCAACTAGAGCATGTTTCCCGGAAAGGTTAGCGATTGGGGCGGAGAGAGAGAAGCAGAGAGAGTGGCCGCTGCTGATCGTTATCGCCTGGTCCCGGTTGTAAATTGCTGATGAGTGGATGTCTACTGAGAACACGATTAGTTTCCGTGCTCAAACCTTCTGTTGTCAAAGCGTTCGTGGACAAATAGCGTCTGAGCTCACAGATGGAAAGTGTTCATTCTGCCGAAGGGTAAAATAGATAGGCGCCGCCCTTAAAACCGTGTTACAGGTTGACTCGCCTCCTTCCGAAAAGGAAGGGGAAAGAATGGAGAAATGGAGATAAAGCGGACAAGCTTTTTCTGCTAATGCACGATTTAAGATCAGGAGGTTTCACTGTTTTTTTTTACTATCGGTTCTATAACACACAGTTAAATTTACTGAACAGGGCATGAATGTAAAGGAAATCGGGCGCGGTGTAAAAGGGCCTGCGGCTTCCGATTAACCCCGTTTTGTGATATTAGTGGACCAATTTCACCCCAGTTATGGCGAAGGCATTCTGGGGGTACAATTAGGCGGCGACATGAAATAGGCGGAACCCTATCGGCTCCAGAGAGCTTTGGGAAATTAAGATCAATGCATCTACAATTTCCCCAGCCGTTTCTTTTAATACCCTGGGGTGGGAACCATCAGGTCCCGGAGATTTCATTCATTGTTTGCAGTATTTATTTATCGGACTGTGTGCATAACAGGAATGAGTGTCCCAGCACTGACTGTGTGTATAACAGGACTGAATGTCCCAGCACTGACTGTGTGTACAACAGGACTGAGTGTCCCAGCACTGACTGTGTGTATAACAGGACTGAGTGTCCCAGCACTGACTGTGTGTATAACAGGACTGAGTGTCCCAGCACTGACTGTGTGTATAACAGGACTGAGTGTCCCAGCACTGACTGTGTGTATAACAAGACTGAGTGTCCCAGCACTGACTGTGTGTATAACAGGACTGAGTGTCCCAGCACTGACTGTGTATAACAGGACTGAGTGTCCCAGCACTGACTGTGTGTATGACAGGACTGAGTGTCCCAGCACTGACTGTGTGCATAACAGGATTGATTGTCCCAACAACCTGTGTGTTTGCAAGAGGACTTAATGCCCTAGCACTGACTGTGTGTATTAAAGGAATGACTTTCGCAGCACTGACGGTTCTTAGAATATACATGAGCTGTGGGAGGAGATAAATGGGTGGGGTAGAATCCATGATAGGGTGGAGTTACATGGGGTTGTCGGTGGAGATTAAATCGGTTGGAGGAGGTTACAGAGATAGGAAGCGGGCGAGTCCGTGGATGGATTTGAAAACGAGGATGAGCATTTTAAAATCGAAGCGGTGCCCGACCGGGAGCCAGTGTCGTAACACACGGACAGAAACTTACGGTTCACTGCCCGGCAGACAGGTGGAGAAGAAATTGATGTCCGCGGGGGAACAGTCAGGTTCACAGCAGCAGTCGAGTTCACAGACTCCGCCAGTCAGGTCACAGGTACAAATGGGCACTGCTGGAACAAGACACACAGAGAAATCGTATAACAGAGCACGGACGGTCTCAACGACCACCTCACTCCATTGTCTGAATCCACGATCGCCGTCTTTTCCATCTCCCAAAATCAATCAGCAGACTTATCCTCCCACTGCTTTCTACTCACCGTATTACAGCTTCCAGATACCCAGCATAACCCACTTAATAAAAAAAATAATTCTGCGGACCGAATAGAGAAGCTGGAATTATTCTCTTTGGAGCAGAGAAGGTTCAGAGGAGATTTACCAGAATGGTACCGGGGATGATGGAATTCAATTACGGGGAGAGACTGGAGAAGCTGGGATTGTTCTCCTTAAAGCAGAGACGGTTAAGGGGAGTTTAATAGAGGGGTTCAAAATGAGGAGGGGTTTTGATATAATCAATGGGGAGAAACTGTTGCCACTGGCGGGAGGGTCGGTAACCAGAGGACACAGATTAAAGAGAATTGGGAAAAGAGCCAGAGGAGACATGATTTTACACAGCGAGTTGTTCTGATCCGGAATTTACTGCCTGAAAGGGCGGTGGGAGCAGATTCAATAATAACTTTCAAAAGGGAATCGTATCAATCCTTGAAGGGGGAAATTTGCGGGAGTGTGTGGAAAGAGCAGGGGAGTGGGACTAATCTCTCACAGAGCCGTCACAGGCGCAATGGGCCGAGCGGCCTCTTTCCTTGCTGTTTGATTCTCGCTCACATTTGGGATCCGACTAGCGGCCCGTTTGACTGGGAGGCGGCAGAGTGATTCCCCCCGAGCCCAGCTGGACACCGGGCGTTGCCAGAGTGGAGATTCACGGGACCCGCAAGAGGCCCCGAATAACTCCCCCTGTCTATCCCCCGCCCGCCGCTAACTCCCCCGCTCACCCCTCTCAGGCCACTCCCGGGTGAGGGCCCTCCCTGCGCCTGCCTGTTGCCAAGAGGACGCGGCACAGGGACCGCTTTGTGCATGCGCGGTGTCCCTCGGCTCGCAGCAGCAAGCACGGGTCGAAACCTCAGTGCGGATCTGTGACTGACGCTGCCGCGTCTCACTTGATGGGCGGAGTCAGCCCAGAAGTTGGGGGGCGAGGTGAGAGCTGTCAATGAAAAGGCCCGGAGTCAGCACTCACTGCGCACAGTGTATGTAGAATTTGTTTAAAAATAAAAAAATCTGTAAATATGAAATCAAAATAAAAATAGACAAGAAAAAGGAAAAAATTGCAAATACAATAATCTGAATTAAAAACAGAAATGTGCAAACTCACAAAAAGCTGATCGTCTGGGTCCTCCTGCCACTATTAGTCTTCCCTACCTGGGCATAGGATGAGGAGAATGATTAATGCAGAGGGTGCTGAATGTCAGTAATGGACCAAGAAGGGAGGCAGTGGGGCCTGATTGGATCAGCAAATTCCAGAGAGTTAGCTAAGTAACTGATAGTGGAACCTTGGAATATGACAGACTATAAATTGGGACCTTTATTTTTTTATATATACATGTGCACTAGTGCTTTTAGTGATTGGTGTACCTGGATTCCCAAACCCATTTGCTTCTCTACAGTCCCTAGTTTCTCACCATTAAGAAAATACTCCTATTTCTCACCTGGAGCCTGCAACAGATGTTCTTTTTTACAATTCCACATATCTTCGCTGTCTGGCTCTGTTTCCGCTGTTCACTGCCCAATAACAACAGACACGTTGAGACTGGAACTTTTTTTATAATTGAAAATTTAATTTATTTCATAAAGTTTAAAGATATACAGAATTCAATGTATATATCACAGATACAATTAAAAACAATAGCATGCAGATCGTGCACATACAGGTACGATTCCATCATTACAGTTCAAAATACAGTACATATCTTTGAAAACTTTCTGTACAATACAAAGTGGGGTGGCCTTACATGGTGGCTTTTCCCCATAGAACCTTCGCATAGGCCGCAACTCACATCAGTGCAATCCCGCAGCACGTACCCCTGGACCTTGGAGATTGACAGTCGGCAGCACTGGATCATGGATTGCTCCTTCAGCTCGAACACCAGCAGTTTTCGGAAGGACCAAAGGGCCTCCCTCACCGAGTTAATGGTCTTCCAGCAGCACTTGATATCTGTCTCAGTGTGCGTCCCAGGGAACTAACCGTAGAGCACAGCGTCCTGTGTTACCGAGCTGTTGGGGATGAAACTGGAAGATATCAATGCATCTCTCTCCACACCTTCTGCGCGAAGGGGCATTCTACCAAGAGATGGACGACGTCTCGTACCCCGCTGCAGCCTCGAGGGCATCTCACGGTTGCACAAAAATGCCGTGTGCAGGAAAGACCGCACTGGAAGGACCCTTCTCACCAACATTCAAGCTACATCCTGTTGCCTGTTGGTCAGTTCCGGCGATGAGACGTTACACTGAAATATTTCCACCGTCTGGTCGGTAAACTGTCCGATGGGATCCAATCTCTCCTTTCCCTGCAGGACCCACAGTTCGATCCATGCTGCCCACTGTCTGATGGCCTTGTGGTCGAAAGGTTCCACTCCAGGGCTTTCTCCACCTGGGACAAGGTGGTGTGGTGCTGTTCAGCTGGACGAGACGTCCTGCATCTGCTCGGCCAGCTTGACCAGACCTGACCTTCTCAGTGTGGGGACTGTCAGTACCATTCGGATCAAACCCCAAACTTGCTCCATTTGTTTACACGGTTTGCTGGTGTAACAGGCAGAGCTGCAACGTTTCAATTTACACTCATCCGAAGTTCCCTTGAACCATCCCTTTATACAACGTTCATGGCTCAAATTTAGAATATGACTACTTTCTATGAGATTTAAATATTTTTGGATTCAGGTTGGTAAAAATTCTCGGAACAACTTCTGCTGGTTGGACCTCGAGGGTCTTTTTTTGTATTCATTCATGGGATGTGGGCGTCGCTGGCGAGGCCAGCATTTATTGTCCATCCCTAATTGGCCTTGAGAAGGTGGTGGTGAGCCGCCTTCTTAAACCGCTGCAGTCCGTGTGGTGAAGGTTCTGCCACGGTGCTGGGAGGTAGGGAGTTCCAGGATTTTGACCCAGCGACGATGGAGAAACGGCGATATATTTCCAAGTCGGGATGGTGTGTGACTTGGAGGGGAACGTGCAGGTGGTGTCGTTCCCATGTGCCTGCTGCCCTTGTCCTTCTAGGTGGTAGAGGTCGCGGGTTTAGGAGGTGCTGTCGAAGAAGCCTTGGCGAGTTGCTGCAGTGCATCCTGTGGATGGTACACACTGCAGCCACAGTGTGACGGTAGTGAAGGGAGTGAATGTTTAGGATGGTGGATGGGGTGCCAATCAAGCGGGCTGCTTTATCGTGGATGGTGTCGCGATTCTTGATTGTTGTTGGAGCTGCACTCATCCAGGAAAGTGGAGAGTATTCCATCACAAACCTGAGTTGTGTCTTGTAGATGGTGGAAAGGATTTCTGGAGTCAGGAGGTCAGTCATTCGCCGCATAATACCCATCCTCTGACCTGTTCTTGTCGCCACCGTATATATGGCTGGTCCAGTTATGTTTCTGGTCAATGATGACCCTCAGGATGCTGATGGTGGGGGATTCGGCGATGGTAATGCCGTTGAATGTCAAGGAGTGGTGGGTGGACTCTTTCTCGTTGGAGATGGTCATTGCCTGCCACTTGTCGGGTTCGAATATTATTTGCCACTAATTAGCCCAAGCCTGGATGTTGTCCAGGTCTTGCTGCATGCAGGCACGGACTGCTTGATTATTTGAGGGGTTGTGAATGCAACTGAACACTGTGCAATCATCAGCGAACATCCCCATTTCTGGCCTTATGATGGAGGGAAGGTCATTGATGAAGCAGCTGAAGAAGTTTGGGCCTAGGACACTGCCCTGAGGAACTCCTGCTGCAATGTCCTGTGGCTGAGATGATTGGCCTCCAACAGCCACTACCATCTTCCTTTGTGCTAGGTATGACTCCAACCAAAGGAGAGTTTTCCCCCTGATTCACATTGAATAAAATTTTAGAAGGACTCCTTGGTGCCACACTCGGTCAAATGCTGCCTTGATGTCAAGGGCAGTCACTCTCACCTCACCTCTGGAATTCCTCACTTTTCTCCCTGTTTGGACCAAGGCTGTAATGAAGTCTGGGGCCGAGTGGTCCTGGCGGAACCCAAACTGAGCATCGATGAGCAGTTTGTTGGTGAGTAAGTGCCGCTTGATGGCACTTTCGACGATACCTTCCATCACTTTGCTGATGATTGAGAGTCGACTGATGGGGCGGTAATTGGCCGGATAGGATTTGTCCTGCTTTTTTGGACAGGTCATATCTGGGCAATTTTCCTCATTGTCGGGTAGATGCCAGTATTGGAGCTGACTGGAACAGTTTGGCTGGAGGCGCAGCTAGTTCTGGAGCACAAGTCTTCAGCACTGCAGCCGGGATGTTGTCGGGGCCCATCGCCTTTGCTGTATCCAGTGCACTCAGCCGTTTCTTGATATCATGTGGAGGGAATCGAATTGACCGAACACTCGCTTCTGTGATGGTGGGGATATCGGGAGGAGGCCGAGATGGATCATCCACTCGGCACTTCTGGCTGAAGATGGTTGCAAACCCTTCAGCCATGTCTTATGCACTCACGTGCTGGACTCCACCATCATTGAGCATAGGGTTGTTTACAAAGCCTCCTCCTTCCATTAGTTGTTTAAATTGTCCTCCACTATTCACTACTGGATGTGGCAGGACTGCAGAGTTTGATCTGATCCGTTGGTTGTGGAATCGCTTAGCTCTGTCTATAGCATGTTGCTTCCGCTGTTTAGCATGCATGTAGTACTGAGTTGTAGCTTCACCATTTTAGCACCTCATTTTTAGGTACGCCTGGTGCTGCTCCTGGCATGCTCTTCTACACTCCTCATTGAACCAGGGTTGATCCCTTGGCTTGTTGGCAATATTAGAGTGATGAATATGCCAGGCCATGAGGTGACAGATTGTGCTCGAATACAATTCTGCATCTATTGATGGTCCACAGCGCCTCTTGGATGCCCAGTCTTGAGCTACTGTATCAGTTCTGAATTAAAGAGGGACTCGGTGGTCAAGGCGACCTATCAGTGATTCGGGCACTGGACACATTTCGCATTTAATTCGGCCTTTTGTTCGGAAGATCCCTGGACAGTGATGAGTTATCGACCTTAACCAGGTGACCTCTAATGATGTGGAGGAACTTAGAGAGGGTGAAATACAATGGAAGTAACTGCCTCTCTCATTCTGTATAGTTCAGCTCAGCTCCATGGAGAGAAGTCAATGTAAAATTAATGGGATTGGTCTTACCATGATGGACCCGCCCAAGCATGGAAACGGAACTCCCTGATGAGGAAAGGGGGTAAAAGGCACAGTCATTTGTATATTGGGGGGCGGCAAGCATTGGCCAAGTAGCAATTCCAACATTAATGTTGATGATGATGTTGGTGTGGCTCTCTGCCCACTGCTGTTCAACTCCCTCCTGGAGTAGCCCATACAGGGGAGCAGCAATTTCTGTATAGTCAGAGATAAATTCCCCACACAATCCTGTCATACCAGAAACAAGTGCTGGGAGGTCACATCTTTGGGAAGTGGTAAGGAGATGATAACCTTGACTTTATCCTGGTACACAGACCGGGACCCTGCCTCTCGGATGACACCAAGGAACTTGACCTGAGGTTTCATCAACTGCAGCTTAGTAACATTGACCTTAGTTCCAGAGGACTCCAGTCGATTGAAAACCTCACTCAACATTCGAAGGTTCTCGTCCCGTGTCTCGTTTTGTATTAGGGTTTCATCTACATAGTTGATGACAGCCTGGGGATTCACAGCCCTGTCAAAGTTCCTTTCATGTGAGCAGGGAAAATAACGGGGCTGTTGTGGGAACCTTGAGAGAGGACGGTCCAAGTGCACTGCTGTCCTTCGAAAGTACGGGCGTATTTATAATGCGAATCGGGGTGGAGCGGCACATTCCAGGACCCGTTTCAGATATCTCTCACAGAATACCAGTGAGGCCGATGGAGCTTTCGAGATATTTCTCATCGAATACAAGTGAGACCAATGGACCGTTCGAGATATCACTCACCGGAAACCAGTGAGACCAATGGACCGTTCAAGATATCTCTCACTGAATACCATTGAAACCAATGGATCGTTCGAGATATCTCTCACTGAATACCAATGAGACCAATGGACCGTTCGAGATATCGCTCACTGTATACCAGTGAGACCAATGGAATGTTCGAGATATCTCTCACCAGAAACCAGTTAGACCGATAGACCGTTCGAGATATCTCTCACTGAATACCAGTGAGACCGATGGCCGTTCCAGATATCTCTCACTGAATACCAGTGAGACCGATGGACCGTTCGAGATATCTCTCACTGAATACTAGTGAGACCGATGGACCGTTCGAGATACCTCTCACCAAATACACGTGAGACCAATGGATTAGCTTGACTATCATCTCTGGGTCGGAGGCCACAATTGGGCTCATTGTTGGAGTACATTTTATTAATTACCTTTAATTATCTGTTGCTCACCAATAGCCGCTTAATTTGCATGTAAGCTGCACAGAAGAGTTACCGTCCGACAGACCATAATTTCCCTGAACACCCCTGGTGCTCTTAACTTGTTATTATCGCTCACAAGTTCTCCACCGCCTCTCTCTGATAGGAGTCATGTCTCTGTGGAGGGGGTTTATCACCTTTTAACTGAATACACGGATCCATTAACCCACATTCATGTTAGTATTTGGCAAACCACTGTCTGATGTCTTTCACACACCTGTCGAACCTTGGGGTTAGAGACGTAGGGGGTAATTTCACCTTCACAGATTGAGGCGGGGGTGGGGGGTTAAACTGACGGAGCAGAAATTAAAATCGGGCCGGTTCTATCAGGGCGGGTGATCCGCTCTGTCAGTTCAGCCACCAGCGATGGTGAAAAATTCCCTCCAAGTGTTGTGAACCTGTGCATTTTGAGACAATGGACCAGTTTGTGGGCTTCGAAGATTGATACTCGGGCATAGGTCAGGAAAGGTGTGGCTGATTTTAAGTATCCCCGCCTGGCGGAAATGGGGTGGCAGAGGCTAGTAAATGGTGACAGGTCACTTACCGGCCCGTTAACGGTGGCGTTCATGCCTCCACCATCGAGGGTAGGGTCCTGAGAAGAGCTGCTGGTCAAAGCAGTTTCCGGTCAGGCCACGTATAATATGTAAATCACAGTATTATGACGTACGTGGGACACCATTTAATGTTGGGTACAAATGGGTGGAGGACCCGCCCTTTCGATGGGCGTTGAGTGGTCCGGAGAACAGAAAAGATTCCTTTTAACTTATATTTTGTGGGACAAGGAGGAGCAAGAGAGCTTTCCCTTGGCCTGCTTCGGCCGTGCGAAATCTCCCGACTCGTGATGTGTGTAACGAGGCCCAGCCTCATGTCTCATTAAACTCCCTGAAGTGAGTAAACATTGTGCACAGCTACTTAGAAAGGAAACGATCTGTGAACTCCCCACTGGAGTTTGAAATTACATTAATATTTTACCAGTTAGTAACGGTCCGGGTGTTGGTCCATTATTATTCATAACAATTGACCCAATCAACGGGACGCTATCTGACCCTGACAGCTCACCCTCAGTCCATCCCACCGGACAGTGTGTGTGATGGGAAATAATCATCAACTGAAAAGGAGGATTTGATTTTATTCATTTCAGGATTAAACATTTAATATTGAAATCATATTATTTCCAGACTAATAAGAGCAAACCCTTTCATGCTTGAATCACATCTTTTATCATTTCAGGACATCGAATTTGTCGGGTAAAATATAATTCCTGTCTGGTATTTCCAAATTTTTTTTAAAGTATTGGATTGATATCAGTTACTTTAGTGAACTCATTGGTGACAATGGATAGTAAATTCAGGCGCGGTGAATAACGAGCGCCCGATCCGCTAACGCCCGTCTTATGCCACCACCAAATGTGAAATCTACTAGCATTCGCTTTTCATATAATTTCTAACGAAAATCTTCAGATATTTCTATGATTTAACTAATGTAATAATGAGATTCAGTGGGTATTTCACCCCGTTCTTAAGCTCCTCTCTGAATTTAGTCTGGGTCACAGCATAAATACACGTGTTGGTGCAGGAACTGAGAAGTTGAATCATGAATCCGGCTGACTCAATGCCACTCTCTGTATAGTACTGGACGTTTGTTGTATGCAGAGAGATAACATAAAAAATGAATGTGCTCCATAACAATATAAAACTGCCTGATATACTGAAGATTAAAATGATGGATTTCCTACGGTTCTCCATCTCTGGATCCTTGTGATTCTCTCCATTGCTGCGGCTCAGGAGTCCCCTGCGGACTCTACTGGCCGCTAAAATGTGCCTGGCGGTCAGAATATTGAACAACAAAATCAGAAAGCATGGGAGACAAGGCATTAACACAAGATAAAACAATTCAAATGCTGCCCATGCGGGTGAAGTGAAAAAGCTCGGTTTCAAGACGCAACCCCGGGGTACATTGTCCATTATATATTCCGGGTCAAGTGCAATGTACCAGGGAATATTCACTAAACAGCTCAGCGCACTCACCACCCCGATAACAACAGCCGCCGTTTTCTCGGTGCAAAATTTTGTTTTCAGCTTCTGACAACTAATGGCCACAAATCGATCAAAGGTGAAAACCACTGTGAACCAGACAGAAACCGCCGTGGCTGCTAATTTCAGGATGTCAATGAGACGGCACACGGGGGTAATGGTCAAGAATGAAACTGGGAAATAAATATTTACAATCCGCCACATTATGACGTCGGTGATAACAACCAGGAGATCGGCCGCCGCCATTCCCACAAGGTAACGAGTGATACATTTGGAGAGTCCACACTTTCCTCGGGACAGGATCACAATCGCTACGAAGTTAACTGTAAGAGAGAGAGACAGATGCAGAGAAATTACTGATCAGACCTGGAGCCAAAGCAGCAGTTTGACAAAATCTAAGCTGATATTTTCAGATTTGTTCCTGCGTCAAACGGTGGTAAATGATTAATTGACCTTGACAGCGCTTTCGGGCAGGAAATGTTTTTAAAGACAATTATCAGTATGAATTGGGAAATCGATGCAGGAAGTGAAGGAAATGAGCCCCGGATCCACTGGAAGGGCCGAGAGAGGGCGCAGTGCTGGTGGGGAAGGCAGAAGGGGTTTTCAAGACCTGGAATCCAAAGGGTTAATTTCGGATTTGGACTCCAGACGGACGAGAAAGTGAGCGAGGGCCGGGATTGTGAGGGGACAGAGGGAGGTGCTGCTTGTTTGTTGCTCTGGGTGAAGAGAGCAGACAGGGGCCGGCACAAAAAGGGAAAGGCTGACATCCTTGGCGGTGAGTTTGAGGCTTCGGGTCGGATTGGAAGAGACAGCTGGAGGCAGAGCCAGTGAGTGAGATTGGGAGGGAGACAAAGGAAAAGACATGTAGGAGCTGGACGGCAGACAGGAGCAGATGATTTGGGAAAGCGGATAAACAGAAGCAACCGATGAGGAGACAGAGGATTCAGTGCTGTGTGAGGAGAGGCTGGGATTCACCGGGCGAGACTGCTGCAGGGTGTTGGAGGTAATGTAATCTATAGGTCCCAGTAACAACACACGATGAATGAATTCATCCTTAAATTTTTGCGGTTATTGGTGTCAGAGAGCAGTAGGTTAATTACATAATGTGTTCAATACATTTAATTTGCATATTCAATTAAAATTAAATTAAAATGCCTTAATTGAATTAACCTCGTTCTTTATTGAATTATGGTGACGATAGCTTCTAGAATATAGTATCCTAAGAATTCAATGCGATCAGGAAATCACTGATTTTATTCTTTGAATATATTTCAATTTTGTTTATTTATTCATTCAGTAAACAAGTAAAAGGAACATTCACATCAACAGACTGAGGACCTGATAGCGATAAACACATCCTGCGCGAGTACAATAAAACTCTCACAATCTGACGAGATTCAAATAACACCACAGGTCACATTTCCTCTTCATAATTGTACTGTAAGTTTCAGCAGTTCATTCCGATGAATTATTCACACCGCTGCCGCTATCGCTCTCTCTTACCCTCTCTCTCATTCTCTATCTCTCATTCTCTGTGCGTGCGTCTCTCCCTCTGTCTCTCTCTCGCTCATTGTCTCTGTGTCTCTCTCTATGTCTCTCTCTTTCATTCGTTCCTTGTCCCCCTAGATCTCGTTTTCTTTCTCAGTCGCGTTCTCTATTGCTCCTCTTTATGTCTCCGCACTGTCTCTACTCTCTTCCTCAATTACCCTTTTCTCATCCGAGTAAATCCTAACATCCTGCTCCTGCTTTCTCGTCACCAGCCCCGTGTTCCAACGATCCTATTCTTAGTGTCTGTTTGTTAAATGGTGAAGCCTCTGTGAACAGTTTAATGTTTCTACAGATCATCCATGTCTCCATCTGTTCACCCACACTGTTCACTTCATCTACAATGCATGGAATAAACAGAGTCGAATGCCTCTTCCAGAAACATCACTGCAATTGAAATTACTTTTCCTGTAATTACAAAGTACAGCGTTAGATGGCGGCATTTTTGAATTAACAAAACGCCAACATCACCACTGCTACTTATAATCTACAGATAAATAGAAGGGCTCATAATTCCAACAGATAAAGTGCAAACTGATACAACATAACCACAAAACATTGCATTTTGCATTGAATTAATCCACAGTGAAGCAGAGAATGAGATGTGAAAGAATCAGCAGCAAACTCAGTTCAGTAACCAGACCTCTGATGTGGCGTCGGAAACACACGCAATGAAATAAGATCTCATAACAGTGATAACCAATAAATACATTGAAATCCCAGTTAAACTGAACCATGATATTGTGGAGGGAGGGCATTGCACTGCCTCCTTGTAACACTGAGATCGCGAGATGTCTCGTCATCAATCACAGAAAACTCATTTATGAAAAAAGATCCCAGGACAGGTTAGTTCCACAACATGAAACTATTAAGAGCTCCTGATCGTCTGACACCAGCTCTCAGCCCAGATACCTGAATCTAATACACTCAGTGGAGAGAATAATCGAGCAACAATGCAAGGGTTGGATAAACAAGATCATAACGCAGTAATGCAGCTGCTACAAGACCAAAAGAGCATAGATTTAGGACAGGACAGTCCACTGTGTAATACACGATGGGAGAAAAAAAGAGTGACAAGTACCGCAGCTGGAGTTAATACCGATTTACACCATGAACAGCTGAGATAATGGCTTACCTGGAACTCCAACGGCTGCAAGAACAGGATAATAAATGCATTCTACCTGATACATTACTGAATATCCCATTTCTGTGAGAAATAATGACCTCTGTTGCCTGGAAACCATAGCTCCGGCAGGCAGTCTGTGCGGATTCTTTGCAGCGATCCCTGATTTATACAGCGGTAATTCTCCACTGACACGGTTATACCCCTGAGCATTGCTATTAGTTACAGTCATCTGAACAAACACATTACGTCAGCAGCTTTGACCCCGATGTAAAAGGTGACGTGGATATATCACAAACATCTCAAAGTCCTGGACATTATCTTTATGAGAGCTCTCTCAGGAATAAAATTAAAAGCTGTGCTCAGAAAGGACTGGTCCAACAACAATGAGCGGCTTCATTTACAGTTTTAATATAATTGTATTGACCATGTTCACTCCTGCAGATTCAATCATAAATTTTACCGATGTCTCTACATTGTGCACTGAATTCAGAGGCATCAGCTGACCAGTTTCACTCTGTTCCTGCAGTTTCACGTTTAAAATATGAATTTTCAGTCTCTGACACAAAGAAAAATAAAGGTCTCTGAAAGGGACCCCATCCTTTCAGGCAATTCTTAACAATCCTCTGTGTGAAAAATAGTCACCTCATTTCCCCTCTTTTTGATTTGCCAATTATTTTAAACCTATGACCTCCGGTTACCAATACAGTTGCCAGAATAAATAGTTATCCGTATTTACTCTATAAAAACCCTCATTATTTTGAACACCTCTATGAGGGAGAACAATCCCAACTTCTCCAATCTCTCCACATAACTGAAGTCCCTCATCCCTGGCATCATTCTGGAAATCTCCTCTGTACCCTCTCCAAGGCCTTGACATCCTTCTTAAAGTGTGGTGCCTAGAGTCGTACACAATAATCCAGCTGAGGCAGAACCAGTCTTTTCGAAAGGTTTAACATGACTTCCCTATTTGTGTGCTTAATTCCCCTATTTGCAAAACCATGTGTTCCACACGCTTGCTTAACAACCTTATCAACTTGCCCTGCCACCTTCAAAGATTTGTGAATATGCATCCCGAGGTTCCTCCGCTCTTCCACCACCCTCAAAATTGTATATTGAGGTACATCGTGTTCCATCGAAACGACAGCACAGGAATAGGCCATTCGGCCCAACTGGTTTATGCCAGCCTTTATGCTCCACACGAGCCTCCTCCCACCCGACTTCATCTAACCTTTCAGGACACCATATTCCTTTCTCCCTCTTGTGCTTATCTAGCTTCCGCTTTAATGCATCTCCGTTGTTTGCCACAACTGCTCATTGTGGTAGCGCGTTCCACATTCTTACCACTCTGTGGGTGAAGAAGTTTCTCCTGTATTCCCTATTGGATTTTTTAGTTACTATCTTATATTTATAATCTTGGACAACCTCACAAGTGTAAACATTTTCTCTTCATCTACCCTGCCAAACGCGATCATTATATTAAAGACCTCTAACAGGTCACCCCTCAGCCTTCTCTTTTCTAGAGAAAAGAGTCCCAGCTTGTTCAGCCTTTCCTGATCAGGATATCCTCTCAGTTCTGGTATCATCCTTGTGAATCTTTTTTGCACCCTCACCAATGTATCTATGTCCTTTATATAACATGGAGACCAGACTGTGCACAATAATCCAAGTGTGGTCTAACCAAGGCTCCACACAAGTTTAACATAACTTCTTTGCTTATCAATTCTATCCCTCTAGAATTGAAACCCAGTGCTTGATTTGCCTTTTTTAACCCGTGTCGCTACTTTTAGTGATTTGTGTATCTATGCCACAAGATTTTATTCTTCTAATAAATGCAGTACAATACAAGGTGCAAAGGGCTTTCGCGGTGGCCTTTCCCCATAGAGCCTTTTCATAGGCCACACCTCGTTTCATCACATCCCACAGCACGTACTCCTGGACCTTGAAGTGGAACAGTCGGTAACATACGGTTGTGGACAGATTTTTCAACTGGAAGACCAGCAGTTTTCGAGCGGACAAAAGGGCCTCCTTCACCGAGTTGATGGTCTTCCAGCAACAGTTGTTATCTGTCTCACAGCGTCCTGTGTTACCGAGCTGTTGGGGATGAACCGGGACATATGTCTCCACACCTTCGATGCGAAAGGGCAGCCCACCAGGACATGGACAACTGTCTCCACCCCGCCGCAGCCTCGAGGGCAGCTCGCGGTGGTGCTGAGGTTCTGTGAGCGTTGGAAGGACCGCACTGGGAAGGCCCTTCTCACCACCATCCAGGCTACATGCTGCCGCCTGTTGGTCAGTTCTGTCAACGAGACATTCTGCCAAATGACATCGACCGGCTGGTAGGGGAACTCTCCTTTCACTGCAGGACTCCCTGAACGTTCCGTGCCGACCACTGCCTGACGGCCTTATGGTCGAAGGAATTCCTCCTCAGGTACCTCTCCACCTGGGACAGGTGGTGGGGGACGGTCCAACTGGACGGGACGTGCTGCCTCTGTTCGGCCAGCGTGGTCGGTTGTAACTAGTGGGTTCCACAAGGATCGGTGCTTGGGCCTCAGCTATTTACAATCTACGTTAACGACTTAGATGAAGTGACTGAGTGCAATATATCCAAGTTTGCTTACGATACAAAGCTAAGTAGGAAAGTAAGCTTTAAGGAGAACACAAAGTGGCTGCAAAGGGATATACACAGATTAAGTGAGTGGGCAAGAAGGTGGCAGATGGAGTATAATGTGGGGAAATGTGAGGTTATTCACTTTGGTAGGAAGAATCGAAAAACAGAATATTTTTAAATGGGGAGAAACGATTAAGTATTGGAGCTTTGGAGAGACTTGTGTGTCCTTGCACAAGAAACAAAAAAGTTTGTGCGCAGGTGCAGCAGGCAATTCGGAAAGCAAATGGCATGTTGGCCTTTATTGCACGGAGGTTGGAACACAAGAGTAAGGAAGTCTTACTACAATTGTACAGGGCCTTTGTGAGACCTCACCTGGAGAACTGTTAACAGTTTTGGTCTCTTTTTCTAATGAAGGATATACTTACCTTGGAGGCGGTGCAACGAAGGTTCACTAGATTGATTCCTGGGATGAGAGGGTTATCATATGAGAAGAGGTTGAGTAGAATGAGCCTATTCTGTCAGGAATTTAGAAGAATGAGAGGTGATCTGATCTCATGAAACATATAAGATTCTGAGGCGGCTCGACAGAGTAGATGTGAGAGATTGTTTCCCTGGCTAGAGAGTCCAGAGCTAGGGGGCATAATCTCAGGATAAAGTGTCGGCCATTTAAGACTGAGATGAGGAGGAATTTCTTCACACAGTGGGTTGTCAAAGTTTGGAATTCTCTACCCAGAGGGCGGTGGATGTTGAATCATTGAACATGTTCAAGGCTGAGATCGATAGACTATTGGACTCGAGGGGAGCCAAGAGATATGGGGATCGGGCGGGAAAGTGAAATTGAGGTCGATGATCAGCCATGATCTATTGAATGGTGGATCAGGCTTGAGGGGCCGTGTGGCCTACTCCTGCTCCTATTTCATATGTTCTTATGGACAGGTAGAAACTCAACTTTTATAGTTATCTTAGGAAAAAGAGGGTGGTCAGGAGTAGTGTTGTCCCCTGAAAAACTGAAAGTGGGGATATTGCCATTGACAATGGGGAAATGGCGAACATGTTGAACAATTACTTTGCGTCAGTATTACAGTCGAAAAAGAGGATGGCATGCCGGAAATCCCAAGAAAACCTATATTGAATCGGGGACAGAGACTAGATAGAATTAACATTAGTAAAGCAACAGTAATGAAGAAAATAACAGCACTAAAAAATGACAAATACCCAGCAATAGATGGTTTCCATCCCAGGGTTTTAATGGAAGTAGGTGAGCAGATTGCGGATGCCCCAACTATAATCTTTCAAAGTTCTCTAGATTCAGGAACTGTCCCTCTAGATTGGAAAATTGCACATGTCACTCCGCTTTTTAAGAAAGGAGAGAGAGGGAAACCGGGGAATTATAGACCAGTTAGCCGAACATCTGTTGTGGGAAAAATGCTGCATTCTATAATTAAGGATAGGGTGACTGAAGACCTCGAGAATTTTCAGTTGATCAGAGAGAGCCAGCATGGATTTGTGAAAGGGAGGTCGTGCCTGAAAAACCTGATTGAATTTTTTGAAGAGGTGACTAAAGTAGTGGACAGGGTTATGTCAATGGATGTTATTTATATGGACTTCCAGAAGGCATTTGATAAGGTCCCACAGAGGAGACTGTTAGCTAAGATAGAAGCCCATGGAATCGAGGGAAAAGTGCGGACTTGGTTAGGAAGTTGGCTGAGCGAAAGGCAACAGAGAGTAGGGATAACGGGTAAGTACTCATATTGGCAGGATGTGACTAGTGGAGTCCCGCAGTCATCTGTCTTGGGGCCTCAATTATTCACAATATGTATTAACGACTTAGATGAAGGCATAGAAAGTCTGATATCTAAGTTTGCTGATGACACAAAGATTGGTGGCATTGTAAGCAGTGTCGATGAAAACATAAAATTACGAAGCGATATTGATAGATTAGGTGAATGGGCAAAACTGCGACAAATGGAATTCCATGTGGACAAATGTGTGGTCATCCACTTTGGATCAAAAAAGGATCGAACAGGGTACTTTCTAAATGGTAAAAAGTTAAAAACAAAGGGACTTAGGGGTTCAGGCACATCGTTCATTGAAGTGTCATATACAGGTGCAGAAAATAATCAAGAAGGCTAATGGAATGCTGGCCTTTATATCTAGAGGACTAGAGTACAAGGGGGCAGAAGTTATGCTGCAGCTATACAAAACCCTGGTTAGACCGCACCTGGAGTACTGTGAGCAGTTCTGGGCACCGCACCTTCAGAAGGACATATTGGCCTTTGAGGGAGTGCAGCGTAGGTTTACTCGAATGATACCCGGACTTCAAGGGTTAAGTTATGAGGAGAGATTACACAAATTGGGGTTGTATTCTGTGGAGTTTCGAAGCTTAAGGGGTGATCTGATCGTAGTTTATAAGATATTAAGGGGAACAGATATGGTGGATAGAGAGAAACCATTTCCGCTGGTTCGGGATTTTAGGAGTAGGGGGCACAGTCTAAAAATTAGAGCCAGACCTTTCAGGAGCGAGATTAGAAAACATTTCTACACACAAAGGGTTGCAGAAGTTTAGAACTCTCTTCCACAAACTGAAATTGATACTAGCCAAAGGCATGTATATGGAGTTAGATCACAGATCAGCCATGACCTTATCAAATGGCGGAGCTGGCACGAGGGGATGAATGGCCTACTCCTGTTCGGATGTTCCTATGTGCCTAAAAAGTACTGACACTTGGTGTTTCGTACTGTGGCTCGGTACACATCCCGTGGCAGCCACACACAAAGGTGGCCATTAGGATCAGAGCGGCATTGGGGACTCTCTTTCCCCGTTTGTCTATTGACATGTACATGGCATCCCTGTGGGCACGTTCTACTTTGGACCTGCAGACAAAGTGGAAGATAGCTCGAGGATCGGCGGGGAACGGGCCAGACCCTGGCCATGTGGAACAACACCGCGAGTACCTCGCATCTTATCAGCAGATTCCTGCCGGTTATGGAGAGGGAGCGCCCCACTCACTTTCAAAGCTTCTGCTTGACGTTGCCGACTGGGAGGGGAACACTTCAGCAGTTCCGACGGGCCACAACGAAAAATCGTATAGACCTCTTCAGAAGACAAACACGGGACACAACCAACAGAGTACCCTTCGTCCTGCACTACTTCCCCGGAGCGTAGAAACTACGCCATGTTCTTCGCAGCCTTCATCATGTCATCAATGACGACCAACACCTCGCTAAGTCCATCCCCACGCCTCCACTATTCGCCTTCAAACAGCAACCTAACCTGAAACAGACCATCGTTCGCAGCAAATTACCCAGCTTTCAGGAGAACAGCGTCCACGACACCACCCAACCCTGCCACGGTAACCTCTGCAAGACATGCCAGATCATCGACACAGATACCACCATCACAGGAGAGGACACCACCCACCAGGTACATGGTTCATACTCCTGTGACTCGGCCAACGTTGTCTACCTCATACGTTGCAGGAAAGGATGCCCCGGAACATGGTACATTGGCGAGATGATGCAGACACTGCGACAACGGATGAACGGACGCCGCACAACAATCGCCAGACAGGAGGGTTCTCTCCCAGTCGGGGAACACTTCAGCAGTCAAGGACATTCAGCCTCCGATCTTCGGGTAAGCGTTCTCCAAGGCGGCCTTCGAGACACACGACAACGCAAAATCGTCGAGCAGAAATTGATAGCCAAGTTCCGCACCCATGAGGGCGGCCTCAACCGGTGTCTTGGGTTCATGTCACGCTACATGTAACCCCACCTGACGGAGTCATCCAGGTTCAAGTCGTAGTTGGCTTGTTCTCCATACACAGATGCTGCCGGACCTGCTGCGATTTCCAGCAAAAAAAAGTTATCTGTTTTCAATACAAACCCCAGCATCTGCTACATTTGACCCTTTGTGAACCCACCTCAGTATTCTTGGATGTAATGTTCCACTGACTAACCAGTTTGAACACCATTCACTCCTTTGATTGCTGTGATTATCTCTCTGCCGAGCTGTGATAAAAGGCAGTTAGAAAGATTATCTGTAATCACCAGGCATTGTTCTCTGACTATATATGCTGTGCCTTTATGCATCTCTTCACTTCACCTGACGAAGAAGCAAAGCTCCGAAAGCTTCTGATTTCAAATAAAGCTGTTGGACTATAACCGGGTGTTGTGCGTCTCCTGACACTTGTCCACCCCAGTCCATCACCGGCATCTCCACATCATGTCCACAGTAGGGGGGAAGGGAGAGAGGTCTGGCCTCCACTGGAACAGTCACAATGGCTGCTCCCTTCTCCTGCACCACCTCGCACCTCGCTGCCTATGCATTGCTGTTTCTGCGGTTTGGGCAGGTCTTCTACAGATGAACAGCCTCTCCGCAAAAGTTGCAGCACTTGGTCTCCTGACAGTCCAATGTCTGGTGGCTCTCCATGCAGCAGATCACTGCCTTGCAGGAGGCCGCCCCGTGCCCGGGTTTGGTGCAAGAGCGACTCACTCTGGGCTGAACTTGGTACGACACATGCCCACGACCAGATAAACAGTCCATTTGCTCGAAAAGCACTAAGCACCCGACCAAATATGTTATTTGTGCAGAGTTTCTACGCACTACAGCAAACAGAACTCATGTCCGAAGCTACAGCAATGTTTCCCAATAAAAGCAGGATTAGTTCTCCCTCAAAATTCTGTGAGTGGAGAAAAGTTGCATAATACAAAGTGATTCTCCAGCAAAATGCAGTGAGTGACGGTAGTTACATAATATAAATTGATAATTTCTTCAGCAATATTTCAAGCGAGTGCTGGACCTGTTTCTGCCAAGGATGGAGATCAACACATACAAAAGGTAGGCAATGCATACAATTATCAGGGCCAGAATCATCTTCAGGTCTAGTTTCTATCTCCTAATGGGTCAGAGAATAAATTCCCAGTTTCTCTCACAATTGTCATGGGTTTTTATCTGTTTTTTCCCCTGTCGCATGAGATCGCGTGGTTTTTGGTGGAGTGCAGAGTGTATATAGTGTGAAACATAAAGTATGACAATTGCATGAGAAAGGCTGGATCGACCAGAGGGTCCTTTCCTGTCTGTCATTGTTTGTATGTTTGCATGTTGGTAAAATGCGATGTGAGGAGAATAGTTGCATTAAACAAATTATGTGCCTAAAGTCAATCGCAGTCACTTACAGTAGTGATTAACAGGGGAATTCCCCAAGCATCTCCATTCTTGCCGGGAATAGTGGCGTCACAAAAGGCAGCCCTAAACAAAATGTGAATTTTAGCTTTCAGCGGGGTTGAGTGATATTATCCAATTATGGGTCTAAAATAGATACATCTGTTAGGAATCGAACCCAGGTCACTCGCGTGGATAGCAAAGATTCAACAGCCGAATCACCAAAGCGCTAATGAAAACGATCGGAGCTACTTTTGTTTCTAACCAGCAGCCGTGAGAACTGTTTGTCTGAGAGAGACAAAGGAGAAAACGTGCTTGTTAACTTCAACTGGTGCTTTTTTTCGAATGTGACTGCAGCTTAGTGGTAAAGCGCATGTATACAAGTTTGTGTTCTGATGTGGGTACTTCTCTTCACTTATGTTTCGAATTTTGGAAAGATCCTCTTCGCCTCGCTTCGCCTTTACACACAAGGACAGACAAGACTTTCTTTACCTCGAGAAAATTCTAATGCTCCGCACAGGATACAATTCAATTGAAGAACGCACGTGCCGTTTCAATCGCCCCCAACCCGAGCGCATCAACATGTTTTCAGTGAAACGATCTTTAAAAACAAACTCATATTTGGGACATGACCTAAGTCCGTCTTTCGTGAAACGCGACCCAGTTTTCTCTTCGTCATGTTGCCCTCTTCTGAAATTCAAGGACTCAAAATATTCTTGCAGGCCTCTGCTGCAATGTGCCTGAGCATTTCTAATCCCGTCCAACTGTCTGCTTCCTGACTGATAAGGGCAGCGTCCGAAAAATAGGGACCTGAAACAGGAAGGATGGTTATAGTCATGCAGTGCTTGCAAATACTTTTGGAGATAACTCTCATATCTCCACCCCCTCGAACACTCTTTTCCCGGATGATAACAAATAACCCTGAATGGGTTAAAGCCGAGCCTTTGACAGGCAAAGTCTTGCACCAAATCGTAACAAAGCTGTAACATTCGACATCTGCCGCTGTCTGCCGATGAGGTCTTAAGTTCTTAACACTCCTCGATCTCCTCCTGCACCTACGTTTTTCCAGCAAGGGTTGCTCTGCAACTCTGTGAAGCCACTTTTATGTCAAAGAACTACTCTCGGTAATCCTGCACCATCAACACACATTCGGTTCTGAAAACCATGTTCACCTGTTTTAAAAGAATAAAACAGAAAATCCACTGTGGTTGTTATTGAGAACCCAAGGAGTGAATTGCATAAAATGCTTTTATCAATTCCTGATTTTCTTCCATCAATGTGGGGAAATAGCCACTCAAAAGAAGAAACTTAAAATGTAATTATGCCTGATAGATGTTTATATTCTGCAATAGAAAAGTCGCTGCTTCGTGAATATTTAGGCAGAGTTAATTTTATGCTGGAAAACAATCTAAATCAGCTGCCTGTGGAAGGGGTTAACTTCTCTGCAGTGAAAATAAGGCGGAACCAGATATCATCAAACTCACGCAGCTTGCGTCACGCTGCTTTCACATCAACTTAAAAAATTTAGCTGAATGAAAAAGAACCTAACTCCATTTTACTTCTCCCCCACCCCCTCCATGCCCCTTTGCCATTAGCAATAATAACTTGCACAAAGATCCTAATTCAATTAAATTCTGGAAAATAAATGGTAACTTATTTTTGACTTCCAATTTTCAATACATGAGCTGTGAAAGCACAGCCTTTTTTAACCAAACTTTTTTTCCTTAGGAATTGAAAATCTGTCATAACAAGCAGAAATCATTAATAACATCACTATTAACTTTAAACACATTCCTGTCAGCGAAGGCAACATTTTTTTTCATACATCTCATTTTAAAAAGAGTAGGTTGTAACTGCCCTTTTGCCTACGAATTACAGTCAACATTAACTCCTTATCCACCTCAAATCATTAACTCCTTGGCATTTGTAAGAAATTAAAAAATGCCAATTGTTTTTAATGTGAAAATCTCATGTCGGGAACGAAAAACTCACACATAATTTGCAATAATCAGAATTTCACCGTGGTCACAATAAAAGACTGTTTTTTCACAATTTAATTGATTAGTTTACCTCAATATCTCCAATTTAATTCAGCAATATCATAAACTTAACACAATTCAAAACAAATAATATTATAGAAATAGCACGTGCTTATAAATACCCAACAAATTACCTAACCTTTATTTTTGTTGTTTCTTCAGTCGCCTTTCTAATTGAGCGTGAAAAGTACTGAAAAAAATTCAAGAAAAGTTAGCCTCAGCAGCTAAACAAAATGTTTGTAACATTTTTACACTGCAGGTTGAAAAAAGGGTTTCACCACGGCCAGTGGCATCGAAACATTCACACAGGCTTTTAAAGAAACAGTGTGCTGCAAACAAAAGATCTTTTGCAGCTTGCAACTACAAAAGGGATTGGATCTTCCCCTCTCTCCTTCTTTATTATATGATAAACTAATTTATCCTGATTTCTCCCAAACCAATTTTCAATTTCTGATGTTCGCTATTTAACCCCATTTTGTACTGAGTCAATGTCTCAACCTCACAGTTTGTGTCTCACGCAAACCTGTTACCTCCTGGACAATTCTTAACAGACTTCTCTGCCCATCACGACGCTCATATTCTTTTCAAAAAGCTTCCCAGATAGTCCCCATGGTTACTGTTAGTATTGGAGGGAAAAACTCATGCTCCCGCCGAAACGGTTTTCCTACCTTAACTGACTGGGTTTAGCACCTTATCCGTCCGAGGCACTTAATTTCACTCAAACCACATTATCTCATGTGAAAATCTGACGCCGCACTCGCCAGTTTTAATGTTCGATTCAGACGCGACACCAATAGGTTGCGATTAATCTTTTATTGAAAATAAGCAAGAATCAACGCACACAATGTTTAAGGCCATAGTATTACGAAGAAGGACACGATACAAATCTTTAGTCTTGCTTTGGACAGAAGCTGTAACCCTCGTGTGGCAGCTTATCCCTCTTTCTCTCTCTCTCTCATCGTCCTGTCCTTCTATAAATTTAAATGTAAAACTAGAATTCTTTATACCGCTCATTTCATGCAAACTTTCCCTTATCTTTATTTGTTATTCACATTCCTTGACCCACTATCAGAACTGCTCATGGTCTGTGCGGACCCAAGATCCCGACATCTCGACATGCCCAACGTTTACATATTCTCAACATATTCGCAACACATTCTCAATATGTTCTCAACACATTCTCAACATATTCTCAACACATTCTCGAAATAGTCCCAACACACTCACACTGCCGCCTGTTATCTTCTGCAAAATGCTTGAACCCTGCAGTTTAAATAGCTTTCAGCATCACCTCGCTCAGTCTGACCTTTTGTATTCTTGGAAAGTTTTAACTCGGCCATTTTATGATCCTCAGCGACGATCCTCTGATTCCCAGAGATCTTATGTTTATAAGCGGGTGCTGTTTAGGCATTAAGATGCCTAATGTAAACGTAAGTGCTTTCTATGGTTTATATGTTGAAAACTCCTCATCTAAATGTACGCTTAATATGCTAAAAATGCCTAATCTTACACAAGGAGTCTCTTCCCCCCTCCCACCCGCCGACCACGGAAAGATTAATCTTTTGAGGCTCCACGGGCATTAAATTGGCACGGAGAAGGACTTCATCTCACGGTCGCCTTAGTCGCTCAGCTCACAGCAGTCCCCGACTGACCGGAATGTGTGACGGTGCAATGTCGAGCGAGCAATCCCAGTTCTCGTTCCTGTTTGACGCTCTATCATTCATACAACTCACTTTATGTTTCAGAGGCTGGAATTCAGCGGACAGGAATTTCGACTACACAGAGGTGAGAATAGTCTGGATGTTAGGTAGTTCTTCTTTTCCGAGAGAATAGTGAGCTTCTGGAATGCATTGCCGGCTGGTGTGGTGGGTGCTGACTCTTTCTCCGCCTTCTCGATGGATCTGGATCGGTTCTTGACTTGGACAGAAATCGCATCATATAGTAAATGAGTGATTTTAGAGTTAATCTACGCATGATCACTGTTATGTCCTGGACTGGTTTCGATCGCATGAAGATGTCGGGGCGGAAGTTTCCAGAAGTTGGCCCAATATGTTTTTTCTGGTTTGTAACCGCTCCCAGGAGATTACATGTTTCCGGTGGGTGGGGCGGATGGTGTTGGCCGGAAGTGTCCAGTCACGATGCTCCAGTCATGTGGGACAGGATTGATGAACCAGCTATTATTTTCCTCACCGTCATGTCCGTCACGAATCTCAGCTCGTCAAGGTGTTTATATGAAGTGATCTTTAAACACAAACTCATACCTGGCCCTCTATAGTGAAATGAGACTCAATGCTCTCCGTGCCTCACCTTGCACTCCTCTGAAGCAGGAGGACTCGAAATATTCTTGCCGGCCTCTGCTACAATTTGCCTGAGCATTTCTAGTCCCGTCCAACCGTAAGCAAAGTGAGTGATAACGGGAGCGTTCGAAAAATGCGCCCTGAAATAGGAATGATGGTTACAGCACAGTTCAAGGAGTCTCTCCCCGCTTTTCCAGCCTCTCTTCTCAACGCCCCATTTCTCATTAGACTAAGTGCCGAGGTCTGGTTTCTACCATTCACCCACAGTTGTATCAGGTCCGCATAATTCACCTTTAATTGTCTGGTTGCAGCAGAAAACCAGACGATTTTAAGCCAAATATACAAAGTGTCAGCACCCACCACACCAGCCGGCAATGCATTCCAGAGACTCACTATTCTCTGGGAAATGAAGAACCGCCGAACACCCAGACTCTTCCTATATCTGTGTCGTCAAAACGCCTGTTCCCTGCTCCTCCCCAATCTGTGAAACTGGAAATAATCTATCACGTGGCATACGCAACTTTGGTGGTCTCATAAAATGAGAACAATCAGTTCTTCTTTCCTTGGGTAGCTATTTAATTTCTTTGGGGATGTCGTTCAGTGGTAGAGTGCATGCTTCGTATGTATGAGGTCTTACGTTCAATCCGGAGCATCTCCAAAAATATTTATTCATCATAATTACGCACGGAAAGGCGAATCTCGTTTTCTGAGCGCAGCGTGTTCCAAATTCTGAGGCTCCAAAAGCATTAAATTGCCCGGAGCACGACTTCATCTCACGGTCCCCTCAGCAGCTCAGCTCATAGCAGCCGCCGACTGATTGGAATGCCTGACAGTGCAATGCCGAGCGAGCAGTCCCAGCTCTTGTTTGACGCTGTGTCATTCATTGATCTCACGTTATGATTCAGAGGTTGGATATCAGCCTCGTTACTGACTATTGGCAATTGTATTCTTTTATTTCCGCTGACTTTTTTTTTTGGAAAGTTCAAAGTAAAGAGGAGCAGAAACCCCGTGAACTGAAGCAGAGGTTTTACATTTGGAGCACGTGTGTCGACTGGGCATCTCGTTGTCCGGAGAGACGGAGCAGAAATGCCAATTGTTTATTCTAAAGTGGAGCAGCGTTTACTGTGGGCATGTAGCTCAGTGGAAGAGCGCATGCGTTGCCTGTATGATAGACCCGGGTTCAATCCCTGGCATCTCCAAACGCTTTATGTTTCGAATTTTGAAAAGATCCTGTTGTTCTCTCCTCACCTTCACACACAAGGACAGACAAGAGTTTCTTCACCTGGAGAAAAACCGAACGCTCTGCACACGATACAATTAGATGGAAGCTCGCAAGCGCCTTTTAAATTCTCCCATCCCGGTGCTGGATTGCGTGCCAAGTGATAAAAACATCGAAAAAAGGAGCAAGAGTCTGCCAGTCAGCCCATCGAGCCTGTTCCACCATTCAATATGATCATGTCTGATCCTCGATCTCAATACGACATTCCCGCACTCTCCCAATACCCCCTGATGCCTTCTGTGTCTAGCAATCTATCTATCTCATTCTTAAATATATTCAGTGACTTGGCCTCCACAGCCTTCTGTGGGAGAGAATTCTACAGGTTCACCACCTGAGTGAAGAAATGGATTATTTCCAGTGTCACAGATTGGGGAGGAGCAGCGGACAGGCGTTCAGACCACACAGAGGTCTGGATATTCGGCGGTTCTTCTTTACCCAGAGAGCACTGAGTCTCTGGAATGCATTGCCGGCTGGTGTAGTGGATGCTGACTCTCTCTCGGCCTTCTCGAGGGATCTGGACCGTTTCTTGACTGGGACAGAGATCGCATCATATGGAAGGTGAGTGGTTTTACAGTTAACCTACACATGGTCAGTGTGATCCACTGAACTCGATTCGATCACCTGAGGGAGTCGGGGAGGAATTTCCGACAAATTGCCCTCCTTATCGGCCCTGGATTTTTTTCTGATTTGTAACCGCTCCCAGGAGATTACTTGTTTTCGGAAGGTGGGGCGGGTGGTGTCGGTAGGAAACGTCTAGTCACGATGTTCCAGTCATGTGGGGCAGGATTGATGAACCAGCTCTTTTCCTGCCCGTCAAGTCCGTCTGTAACCCTAGACTTTCAAGGTGTTTCGAGTGAAGTGATCTTTAAACACAAACCGACACCTGGGGCAAGTCCTGCTTCCGTCTATAGTGAAATAAGACTCAATTCTCTCCGCGCCTCACGTTGCCCTCCTCTGAAGCTAAGGGACTCGAAATATTCTTGCCGGCCTCTGCTACAATGTGCCTGAGAATTTCTAGTCCCGTCCAACCCCAAGCAAAGAGACAGATAACGGGAGCGTTCGAAAAACGTGCCCTGAAATAGGAAGGATGGTTACAGCACAGCCAAAGGAGGCTCTCCCTCTCTCCCAGCCTTTCTTCTCAACGCCCCCTTTCTCATTGTTCTGAGTGCCGAGGCCTGGTTTCTTCCGTTCACCCACAATTATTTCAGGTCCGGAAACTTCATGTTTAATTGTCTGTTTGGAGCAGAAAAGGAGATGATTTCAAGCACAGTATACAGAGAGTCAGCACCCACCACACCAGCCGGCAATGCATTCCAGAGACTCACTACTCTCTTAGAAATGAAGAACCGCCGAACATCCAGACTCTTCTCATCTCTGTTCCCTCTTTCTCCACAATCTGTGAAACCGGAAATAATCTGTCACTGGGCACACCCACCTTAGGCGGCCTCATAAAATGAGAACAATCAGTTCTTCCTTCCACGGTTCACGTCCGGTATTATCTGGGCATGCAGCTTATTGGTAGAGCGCGTGCTTTACTGATATGAGGACCTGGGTTCAATCTCCACCATCACCAAAAATATTTTTTCACCATAATTAAGCACGAAAAGATGAATGACGCATTCTGACCGCAGCGAATTCCAACTTCTGAGGCTCCACAAGCATTAAATTGTCCAGGAGCAGGACTTCATCTCACGTTCCCCTCAGCAGCTCAGCTCACAGCAGCCGCCGACTGACTGGAACGTGTGACGGTGCAATGTCGAGCGAGCAGTCCCAGCTCTTGTTCCTGTTTGACGCTCTGTCATTCTTCCATCTTACTTCATGATTCAGAAGTTGGATTTCAGCCTCGTCACTGACCATTCGCAATTGTATTTTTTATTCCCGCAAATGTTTTTTTGGAAAGTTCAAAGTAAAGAAGAGCAGAAACCCCGTGAACTGAAGCAAAGGTTGGACATTGTGAGCAGGCCGGACCGCTGGGCATGTCGATGTCCTGGAGAGACGGAGCAGAAAGCTCACTTCTTTACTTCTAAAGTGCCCGCTTGTTTAGCTCTCAAGTGCTCATTGCCTCGTGGGGATGTAGCGCAGTAGAAAAGAGGAAGGTTTGCGTGTATGAGGTTCCGGGTTCGGTTAGCAGCATCTACAAACCAGTTGGATTTCAAACTTTTGATGCAATTGTGAAAATATCCTCTGAGACTCGCCTCATCTTCACACACAAGGACAGGAATGTCGGAACAGGAAGACGCCATTCAGCCCCTCGAGGCTGCTCCGCCATTTGATAAGATCAGGTAAGAGTTTCTTTACCTCGCGAAAAACCTAACGCTCCGCACAGAATATAATTCAATGGTCGCGCGCCCACAACGTTCAAATGACTCCCATCTCAGGTTTGGATAGCGTGCCCAGTGATAGATTATGTCCAGTTTCCCACATTGGGCAGGAGCAGGGAACAGGCGTTTAGACCACACGGAGGTAAGAATAGTCTGGATGTTCGGCGGTTCTTCTTTTCCCAGAGAGTACTGAGTCTCTGGAATGCATTCCCGGCTGGTGTGGTAGGTGCTGACTCTCTCTCTGCCCTTCGAGGAATCTGGACCGGTTCTTGACTGGGGCAGAAATCGCATCATATAGAAGGTGAGTGATTTTACAGTTAACCTGCACATGGCCAAAGTCATATCCTGGACTGGTTTCGATCGCCTGAGGGGGTCGGGGAGGAACTTTCCAGAAAATCCATTCCTTACTGGCCTTTGATTGTGTTTCTGGTATGTAACTGCTCCCAGGTGATTACATGTTTCCGGTGGGTGGGGCGGGTGGTGTAGGTAGGAAGTGTCCAGTCACGATGCTCCAGTCATGTGGGGCAGGATTGATGAACCAACTGGTCTTTTCCTGCCCGTCATGTCTGTCTGTAACCCCAGATCGTCAAGGTGTTTTTAGTGAAGTGATCTATAAACACAAACCCACACCTGGGGCATGACCTGCGTCCGTCTATCGGGAAATGAGCCTCAATGGTGTCTGTGCCTCACCTTGCCCTCCTCTGAAACTCAAGAACACGAAATATTCTTGCTGGCCTCTGCTACAATGTGTCTGAGCATTTCTAGTCCCTTCTAAACGTCAGCCTCGTGACTGATAACGGGAGCGCTCGAAGTACGGCGACCTGAAACAGAAATAATGGTCAGCAGAGCCCGAGGAGTCTCTCCCCCTCTCCCAGACTTCCTTCTCAACGGTCCATTTCTCATTTCTCTGAGTAGCGGGACCTGGTTTCTTCTGTTCACCCACAGTTGTATCAGGTCCGCAAACCTCAGGTATAGTTATCAGCTTGGAGTACAAAAGGTGATCCTTTCTAGCCCAGTAAATCCTCGGGACGGCCTTACGAAAGTGAGACTCTCAGTCTTTTTAAACTTGGTCAGAGATATTCATTATCTTCTGATGTAGCTCAGTGATAGTCTGCACGCTTCGCGTCCGGGGTACTATCTTCAAGTAATTTATGTTTCCAACTTTGAATTCCGGTCCGTCGGTGGCTGCTATGAGTCTGAGCTGCTGAGGGGACCGTGAGATGAAGTCCTGCTCCGGGACAATTGAATGTTTCTCTCAGAAGTTTGATCTCGCTTCCCCCTGAAAGCACGATTCGTCTTTCTGAGGGACATTCTCGTGAATTTTTTTTTTGGAAGTGTTAGATATTGAAACCAGAAATATATACAAGGAAAGCAGGCGCTATACCGCCGAGCTACAACCCCGAATCCAATAGACCTATAACCAAGCGTAGAAAGACTGAGTGCTTACTGTCTTAAGACCACCCAATGATTTACTGGGCTGAAAATCATCTCCTCTTGTGCTCCAAGCAGACAACAGCCACGTAGTCCCGTAGGGATGATTGGACGGGACTAGAAATTCTCAGATACATTGTAGCAGAGACCTGCAAGAATATTTCGCGCCCTTGGGCTTCGTAGGAGAATAATGCGAGACGCAGAGACATTGAGTCTCGTTTCACTAAACACAGACGCAGGCATGCCCCAGGTGTGGGTTTGTGTGAAGATCGCTTCATTGAAAACACCTTGACGAGCGGGAGATGTGGACGAACAAACGGAAATAACGGGCAGTAAAAGACCAGATGCTCCATCAAGCCCGCCCCTCCCTCGTGATGGATGGAGCATCATTACTGATACTTACTCCCCCTCCTCCCGCCTGCAGCCATGGAATATCCTGGCAGAGGCAAAAATCCAGGGCCTTTAAGGGATAGAATACCCAGGAAAATTGCTCCCCGACCCCCTCAGGTGATCAAAACCAGTCCAGGAGATCACATGGATCAGATGCACGTTAATTGTAAATCCACTTACCTTTAAATGTTGCGACCTCTGCTCCAGCCAAAAACCGATCCAGCTCCCCGAAGAAGGCAGTCAGAGAGTCAGCATTCACCACACCAGCCAGAAACACATTCCAGAGGCTCACTACTCACTGGGAAAAGAAGAACCGCCTCTCCTCATTCTTCCTACCAAAATGCATCACTTCACACTTCTCTGATTATATTTCATCTGCCATGTGTCTTCCCATTTCGCCATTCTGTCCATGTCCTCCCGAAGACTGTTACTATCCTCCACATTATTTGCTACATTTCCGAGTTTCGTGTCATCTGCAAACTTTGAAATTATACCTTCTATACCCAAGTCCAAGTCATTAATATATATCAAAAAGAGCAATGGCCCTAATAGTGACCCCTGTGGAACACCACTGTATACTTCACTCCAGTCTGAAAAAACACCGTTCACCATTACTCTTTGCTTTCTGTCTCCTAACCAATTTGTATCCGCGCTGCCACTGTCCCTTTAATCCTATGGGTGACCATTGTTAGATCCGTGGGTTACACTAACGTGTAGTTAGATATTGGGCAATCCAGAACACGAATATCCAGTTCAGATTATATGGGAAATTACTGTCACATCCCTGAGTTATACTGCGGTATTATGAGTTATGTGGCAGTCAGAGACACGAATGTACAGTTCAGTTAAAAACGGAATCGGTTGATGCATTCTTGCGTTACACTGTCGTAATGTTAGAAATTGGACAGTGCAGAAATATGATTATCCTGTTCAGATTACACGGGTGGACTATTATTACATCCCTGTGTTACACTGTTGTATTGTGAGATATTGGATAGTGCAGAACCACGAATATTCAGTCCAGATTAAAGGGGCATCTATTATTACATCCCTGGGTTGCACTGTCGTATTTTGAGATATTGGATAATGCAGTAACACGAAAATTCAGGCCACATTAAAGGGGGAGCTATTGTTACATCCCTGGGTTACACTGTCGTATTATTAGACATTGGACAACGTAAAAACATGAATATCCCGTTCAGATTATCAGGAGGAACTATTGATACATCTCTCGGTTACACTGTCGATTTGTTGGATATGTTGCAGTGCAGAAAGTTGACTATAAAGTTAAGAATACAAACGGGAAATATTGTTGCATGGTTTAAATTGTCGTATTGATAGTTATGAGGCAGTGCAGAAACACGAATATCCAGTTCAGATTATAAGTGGGAACTATCGTTAGATCCCTGGCCTACACGATCATATTTTTAGGTAATTGGCGGTGCAGAAACATGAATATTCAGTTCAGGTTATAAGTGGGAACTTTTTTTGCATCTCTGGGTTCCATACGTGTATTGTGAGATATTGGACAGTGGAAAAACACGAGCATCTAGCTCAGATTATAAGGGGGAATTATTGTTATATCCCTGGGTTACATTATCGTATTTTTAGATATTGGTCGTTGCATGCACATGAATACCCAGTTCAGATAATAAGAAGAACTATTGTTACATCCCTTGTTTACACTGTGGTATCGTTAGATATCCGGCAATGCAAACACATCATCAAGCTCAGATTATAAGGGGGACTATTGTTACATCCCTGGATTAAACGATCATATTGTTAGATATTCGACAGTGCAGAAAATTGATTATCAAGTTCAGATTAGAAGGGGGAACTATTGTTACATCCTTGGGTGACACTATCATATTGTTAGATATTCGGCAGTGCAGAAACATGAATATCCAGTTCAGATTAGAAGGGGGAACTATTGTTACATCCTTGGATTACAGGATCATATTGTTAGATATTGGGCAGTGCAAAAACATGAATATCCAGTTCAGATTAGAAGGGGGAACTATTGTTGCATCCTTCGGTTACACTATCATATTGTTAGATACGGGGCAACGTACCAGCCTCCAGGATCATTCAAGCAAATCACAAATCTGAATCTCGGAGAAACATGAAGCATAGTGGTTGACAGAAGAGGGGCCCATCGTGTCAGTGCCTGTTCGTGATTAAAGCAATTCAAAACGTATGCAATGGCAAACTTTCTTCCAAAGGCCATTTATCTCATCAATTTCAACTATGTATTCAATTTTCTCTTAAATGATGCAATGGTAAAAGTTGTAATTGTCTATTTTCTGTTTATTCCATTCCTGATGGCAAAATATTCCATGCTCCAAAAAATCTTTGCGTGATGAATTTAAAATTAAACTATTTCATGATGAGCTGGAATTGATGACCTCTTGTCACTGATCCGCACAAACAGAGGATACAATAATTCCCGATTACTCTATCACTGATCCTCACAACCAAAGGATACAGTAATTCTCTGTTACTCTATCACTGATCCTCACAACCAGAGGATACAGTAATTCTCTATTACTCTATCACTGATCTTCACAACCAGAGGATACAGTAATTCTCGATTACTCTATCACTGATCGTCACAACCAGAGGATACAGTAATTCTCTATTACTCTATCACTGATCCTCACAACCAGATGATACAGTAATTCTCGATTACTCTATCACTGATCCGCACAACCAGAGGATACAGTAATTCTCTATTACTCTATCACTGATCGTCACAACCAGAGGATACAGTAATTCTCTATTACTCTATCACTGATCTTCACAACCAAAGGGTACCTTAATTCTCTATTGCTCTATCACTGATCCTCACAACCAGAGGATACAGTAATTCTCTATTACTCTATCACTGATCTTCACAACCAAAGGGTACCTTAATTCTCTATTACTCTATCACTGATCCTCACAACCAGAGGACATGGTCATTTCCTATTTCTCTATCACTGATCCTCACAACCAGAGGATACAGTCATTCTCCATTACTCCATCAAACAACTTCATGATTTGAAATTTAAGTCTCCTCTCTTCCATTTCCAAAGAAAAAATCCCAGAGTTTTATGTCATTCCTCATACAGTTTCCCTTCCCTGGCCTCATTCAACAGAATCTACATTGTGCTCTCTGTGGGTTTAATGCAGTTTCTATGCAGTCACAACTGCAGACTGTATTCTGGATCTACGGGCCTTAACCAAAGAGAATCACTCATAAAGCTACATCATATTAAGAGAGTAGGAATAAATGGGTCTTTTGAAACAGAGAGTAGGAATAATTGGATCTTTTTCGAAGTGGCAGGCCGTGACTCGTGGTGTGCCCCAGGAATCAGTGCTTAGGCCCCAACTATTCACAATATGTATCAATGATTTGGATGAGGGAACCAAATGTAATATTTCGAAGTTTGCTGACGACACAAAACGAGGTAGGATTGTGCGATGTGAGGAGGATGCAAAAAGGCTTCAAGGCGATTTAGGCAAGTTGAATGAATGGGCAAATACATGGCAGATGCAATATAACGTGGATAAATGTGAATTTATCCAATTCGGAAGGAAAATCAGAAAGGCAGAGTATCATTTAAATGGTGATAAATTGGGAAATATTGATGTACAAAGGGACCTGGGTGTCCATGTACAACAGTCACTGAAAGCAAACATGCAAGTGCAGCAAGCAGATAGGAAGACAAATTGGGTATGTTGGCATTCATTGCAAGAGGATTTGAGGACAGGAGCAAGGATGTCTTACTGCAGTTATACAGGTCCTTGGTGAGACTACTCCTGGAGTATACTGTGCAGTTTTGTTTTCATTACCTAAGAAAGGATATACTTGCCATAGAGGGAGTGCAGCGAAGATTCACCATACTGATTTCTGGGATGGCAGAACCGTCGCATGAGGAGAGATTGGGTCGATTAGGCCTGTATTCGCTATCGTTTCGAAGAATGAGAGGGAATATCATTGAAACGTATAAAGTTCTGACTTGATGCAGGGAGGGTGTTTCCCCTGGCTGAGGGTTCACTGTCTCCGAATACGGGGTAGGAAATTTAGGACTGAGATGAGGAGAAATTTCTTCACTCAGAGGCTGGTGAACCTGTGGAATTCTCCACCACAGAAGGCTGTGGAGGCCAAGTCGCTGAATATATTAACGTAGTAGCTAGATGGATTTCTAGACACAAAAGGCATCAAGGGTTATGGGGAGAGAGTGGCAATATGGTATTGAGATAGAGGATCAGCCATGATTATATTGAATGGCGGAGCAGGCTCGAAGCGCCGAATGGCCTACTCCTGCTCCTATTTTCTATGTTTTTATGTTTCTATTAGCCCGAGCCAGAAGTAAACGAGGTTTTACCAGAGAGAAAAAAGGCAAATAACTGATAAACCTTCACCCTGTTCACTGTAACTGGTCTCATCATACATAGACGACTCCCTAAAGGCTGCCTCCGCAGTCCATTTGTCCCGTTTTGACAGCCCTGCCTTCAGCGATATCCATGCACCAGAATGCCCTCTATTGCAATGCGATGGTTGTAGATAAACCGAGTTATGTTGTTCGAACGAAACAGTGTCCACAAGTAATGGCCAATGTTAATTTATCTCAACAATTCCGTCTATTATATAAATCTCTTTTTGGTAGAAGAATATTAGCCCAAAAATTACTTTTGTTCATTCAGTGGACAACTAATGAAAACATTCCAACAAAAGTCAAAAATAACTCGCATTCACAGACAGCCTTTAATATAATTAACATTCCCAAGGGGCTTTACGGAGGGGAGGGTAAACACGGGCACTAAAAAATAAAAGATATCAGGAGGACTGGAGAAAACCTTGGTCAACGAGTGGGTTTAAGGAGGCTGTAAAAGGAGGAGACGCAAATGGAGAGACGGAGGCGATAAGTTTGGTATTTGAAAGTAGAATTTAGATGTCTGAAGGAATGGCCATGAAAGGTGGGATGAAGAGAGTGGAGGGTGGTAAAATATAACAATAACTACTTATATTCATATAGCGGATTTAACATTGATAAATATCGTAAACCGACTTACTGAGGTATAATCGGACAAAAATGGACCCCCGACCAAAGAAGGAGATGTTACGAGGGATGACAAAACCATGAAGCAAGGGATGTCTTTCAGAGAATGTCTGAAAGAAGGAAAAAAATTGCCTTCATATCGCACTTTTCAAGACCTCAGGACATCCCAAAACGCTTTACAGTTAATGAAGTACGTTTTGAAGTGCAGTCACTGTGGTAATGTAGGAAACGTGGTATCCAATTCGCACGCAGCAAGCTCCCACAAACTGCAATGAGATAAATGGCCAGAAAATCTGTTTTAGTATTGTTGATTAAGGGGTAAATATTATCCAGGAAAGCAGGAAATCTCCCCTGTTCTTTTTCCAATACTTCCGTGGAATCTTTTACATCGACTTGAGAGGACAGATGGGTTTTCTGTTTAACATGTCCTAAGAAAATAGACACCTGCGACAGTCCAGTGCTCCCTCAGTGATGGATTGCAATGTCAGCCTGGATTATGTGTTCAAGTCTTTGGACTGTGACTGAACTCAGCACCTTCTAACTCAGAAGCGAAACTGCTGCCAGTGAACCACGGCTGAAACCTGAAAGGTGGAGAGGGAGATAGAGTGGCATAAAGTGGGAATTCTGGAGTGTGGATAAGGCTGAAGGCACGGCAGTCAAAAGTAGGGCAAATGGACTGGGGATGCACAAGCGGCCACAGGTGGAGCAGCAGATTCTTTGGCAGGGGCTGCAGGGCTGGATGAGGTTACAGAGATAGGGAGGGGGAAGCCCTGTTGGATTTAAGTGTAAGAATGAATAAGAATAAACGACAGGCTTAGGAGACTGGAAGCCAATAAGGTCAGTGAGGATTTGGATGATTAGTGATGGACTCTTCGATCAAAAAGAGAGGAGTGTGGATGAAATCACTAGAAAAGGATGTGGAGATTGTAGGGACAAAGATCATGACTTCTCAATTTTTAAGTGGCTGAATTCGTGGTTCATCTAAGCAGAATGTCGCTCTGACAACACAAAAGTCATTGGAAGGGTCAAGAGAGGCGGTGATTTTGTCAGCGTCCATCTGAAAGCTGGTCCATGTCTGCGGACAATGTCACCAAAGGGCAGCATGTAGATGAGGAAGAGGAGGGAGCCAAGGATTGAACTTTTAGAGACATCAGATATAACGGTGATAGGGAGGGAAGAGAAGCTTCTCCTGGCTATGATCAGATAGGTGAGTGGAACCAAGCGAGGGTCGTCACACCAAAAGAGGCCAATGATCGATGAATGAGGAGGTGATGGGTGGGTTTCCTGTAGGTGTTGAGGAGAGGGCGGAGATGGGGAGTGGTGTGACATGGAGCCATTTATACCCAAGGATGAAAATTTGAAATATTGGACGATCGGGAACCAGGAGTCAGTGAGGGTCAGTGAGGCCGAGGAGGACCAGGTGCTGCTTGGAAAGTGGAGGGTGGGTGGCCGCCGGGGGTGAACTGGAGGAATGGGGTCTGGAGGGGACAGAGGCATTGATGAGGTTTTCAATGGCAATTGGTTCAGGAAGGACTGAAGGCGGGTGAGGGAAGTCGGGTTTACACGGAACCAATTTACTGGACCCGTCAACCAATGTAAAATAAACGGGTAAACATCGGCAGTAAAATAACGGAGAGAGGAATGGCAATCAAGCTCGTTCAGTGTCCAACACCCAATATCACCCACAGTCATTTCTCGGCTACAATCCTCAACGTGGCCTTTAATTGTCCCCCCGTCAGAGACTCAAAATCCATATTTTGACTGAGAATCTGCAGGAACAGAGTGAAACGGGCCTGTTTATGCCCCTGGGTTCAGAGAAATCGGTAAAATTCATAAATGAATCGGCAGGAGTGAACATGGTCAATACAATTTTTGGAAAACTATAAATCAAGTCGCTCATTATTGTTGGACCAGTCCTTTCTGAGCACAGCTTTTAAACTTATTCCTGAGAAAGGTCTCATTAAGACATGGATCTGAGCTTTGAGATGTTTGTGATATATCCACGTCATTATTTACATTGGAGACAAAGCTGCTGATGTAATGTGTTTGTTTAGGCGACTGTAAGTAATAGCAATGATCAGGGGTGTATCCCTGGCAGTGGAGATTTAACCTCTGTATAAATCATGAATCGTTGCAATGTATCAGCTCAGAATGCTTGCCGGAGCTGCGGTTTTCAGATCAACAGAAGTCACTGCTTCTCACAGAAATGGGATATCCAGTAATGTTTCAGATAGAACGCATTTACTATCCTGTTCTTGCAGTTATTGGAGTTCCAGGTAAGCCGTTATCTCATCTGTGAATATTGTAAATCGGTGTTAAATGTGCTGCTGTTCTTGGCTAATTGTTTGTTTCCACCATATTTTACGCAGCCAGCTTCTCTGTTCCATCAGTTGGATGACGGAATGTTTCAAGTCTCTGCTCTTTTGGCCTTGTAGGAGCTGCATTATATGTGTAATGAACATTGTATATCCAACCCTGGCACTGTTACTGGACTGTTCTTTGTACTGAATATAGTGTTGAATAATGGTATGTCCTTAACTTCAAAACTTTCAGTCTTGTAACAGCTGCATTATATCTGTTATGCTCATTACATATCCAACACAGGCATTGTTACTGGATTGTTCTCTGCACTGAATTGATTGTGGAATAACGGTCTCTCCTTCGGTCCTGTAACGATTGCATTATTTCTGCCGTGAACATTGTTTATCCAACCCTGGCATTGTTACTGGATTATTCTGTATACTGAATGCATTGGAATCAGGTGTATGGGTTAAGAGCTGGCATCAGACCATCAGAAACCCTAACAGTTTCATGTTGTGAAACATATTTCCATAAATGTGTTTTCAGTGATTGATAATGAGACTGCGCAATGTCCTCCCTCCATAATAACATTGTTCAGTTTAACTGGGATTTCAATGTACTTATTGGTTATCACTGTTATGAAATATTTCGTGATGTGTGTATCTGTCGCAGCTCCAGATGTCTGGCTACTGAACTGAGTTTGCGGCTGATTCTTTCACATCCCATTCTCTGCTTCACTGAGGATAAATTTACTGTAAAATGCAATGTTTTGAGGTTATGTTGGATCAGTTTGCACTTTATCTGTTGGAATCAGGAGCCCTACTATTCTTCTGTAGGTTATAAGTAGCAGTGGTGATGTTGGCGTTTTGTTAATTGAACAATGCCGCCATATAACGCCATGTATGATTACAGGAGCAGGAATTTCATTCATTGTGAGGTGTGTCTGGAACAGGCATTCCATTCTGTTTATTCCGTGCATTGTAGATGAAGTGACAGTTTCGGTGAACAGGTGGAGACCTGGATGGCCTGAAGAAACATTCACAGAGGATTCACCATTTAACAAACTGACACGAAGAATAGGATCATTGGAACACGGGGCTGGTGAAAAGAAAGCAGGCGCAGGATGTTAGGATTTACTCGGATGTGAAAAGCGGCATTGAGAAAGAGAGTAGAGACACTCCGGAGAGTTGGAGAGGAGAGTTAGAGAACGCGACTTAGATGGAAAACGAAAGGGAGAGGGAGAAGGAACGAGAGGACTAGAGAGAGACAGAGAGAGATACATCGACAATGAGGGAGAGAGAGATCGAGAGAGACACACACAGAATGGGATACAGGGCGAGAGAGACAGAGCGACAGCGATGTGAATAATTCACCGGAATGAATTACTGAAACTTCCAGTACAAATTATGAAGAGGAAATGTGATTTGAAGGTGTTATTAAGATGTTGTCAGATTGTGAGAGTTTTATTGCACTCGGGTGTGTTTATCGTTATCAGGTCCTCAGTCTGTTTATGTGAATATTCATTTTACTTGCATACTGAATGAATAAATAAACAAAACTGAAATGTATTTGAAGAATAAAATCAATGATTTCTTGATCGCATTGAATTATTAGGATGCTGTATTCGAGAAACTTTGTGTCAGCTTCAAAGAACGAGGCAAATTGAATGATTGCATTTTAATTTAATTTTAATTGAATGTGCAAAGTAAATTTATTGGAAACATTATGTAACCAACGAGCTGCCCCCTGACACAATAAACACAACAAAAAAAAATTGAATTCATTAATTGCATTCTGTTACTCGGACCAATAGATTAGATTTCCTCGAACACTCAGCTGCAGTCTCTCCCGGTGAATCTCAGCCTCTCCTCCCACTTAATGGAATTCTCTGCCTTCTTACTCATTCCTTCACTTCATCCACTTTCCCAAACCATGGAGGCTCCCCTCCATCTCTTATGCCATTTTCCTTGTCTCCCTCCCAATCTCACTCACTGGCTCGGCCTCCAGCAGCCTCTTCCAATTCGATCCGAAGCCTCAAACTCACCGCCACGGATGTCATCTTCCCCGTCTTGTGCCAGCCCCTGTCGGCTCTCTTCACCCAGAGCAACAAACCAGCAGCACCTCCCCCTGTCCACTCAACTTCCCGGCTCTCGGTCACTTTCCCTTCCATCTGGACCCCAAATTCGGATTTACACTGTTGGATTCAGGATCCGTGAAACCCCTTCTCCCTTCCCCATCGACTCTGCGCCCTCTCTCGGCCCTTCCAATGGATCCGGTGCTCACTTTATTCACTTTCTGTATCAATTTCCCAATTCATTGTTTATAATTGTGTTTAAAAACATATCTCTGTCCGAACGCGCTGCCCAGGTCAATGAATCAGTTCCCACCGTTTGATGCAGCAAAAAAGCTGGAGATTTTACCCCAGATCCTGTCAAACTGCTGCTCTGTCTCCAGGTCTGATCAGTAATTTCTCAGCATCCTTTTCCCTCTCTTACAGTTAACTTAGTGGCGATTGTGATCCTGTCCCGAGGAAAGTGCGGACTCTCCAAATGTATCACTCGCTACCTGGTGGGAATGGCGGCGGCCGATCTCCTGGTCGTTATCACTGATGTTATATTGAGGGTGATTGGTAGGATTTATTTCCCAGTTTCATTCTTGACCATTACCCCCGTGTGCCGTCTTATTGTCATCCTGAGTTTTTCAGCAACAGCGGCCTCTGTCTGGTTCACAGTGGTTTTCGCCTTTGATCGATTTGTGGCCATTTCTTGTCAGAAGCTGAAAACAAAATATTGCACAGAGAAAACGGCGGCTGTTGTTATCGGGGTGGTGAGTGCGCTGAGCTGTTCACTAAACATTCCCTGGTACTTTGTATTTGACCCGGAATATATAATGGACAACGTGACGCGGGGTTGTGCCTTGAAACCGACCGTTTTCACTTCACCCGCATGGGCAGCTTTTGACTTGTTTAATCTTGTGTTATTGCCTTTTCTCCCATTCATTCTCATTTTGCTGTTCAATGTTCTCACCGCCAGGCACATTTTAGCGGCCAGTAGAGTCCGCAGGGGACTCCGGGGCCGCAGCAATGGAGATAATCACAAGGATCCGGAGATGGAGAACCGAAGGAAATCCATCATTTTACTCTTCAGTATATCAGGCAGTTTTATATTGTTATGGAGCACATTCGTTTTCGTTGTTATCTATCTGCATATAACAAACGTCCAGTACCATGCGGTCAGTGACATGGAGTCAGCCGGATTCATGCTTCAACTTCTCAGTTCCTGCACCAACACGTGTATTTATGCTGTGACCCAGACTAAATTCAGAGACGAGCTGAAGAACGGGGTGAAATACCCGCTGAGTCTCATTGTTACATTAGTTTAATTATAGAAACGTCTCAAGAACTTTCACCCGGAATTACATAAAAAGTCAATGAGATTGGATTTTCCGGTTTGGCGGTGCTGCAATTCGACAGTAGCCGATCGGGCGTTCGTTGTTCACTGCGCCTGATTTTACTATCCATTGACATCTATGAGTTCACTATTGTAACTGATATCAATGCAATACTTGAAATAAATTTCGAAATTCCAGACAGGAATTATATTTTACCCGACAAATGCGGTGTTGTGAAATGATACAAGATGTGATTCTAACATGAAGTGGTTTGCTGTTATTAGTCTGGAAATAATCTGAAATGAATAAAATCAAATCCTCCTTTTCGGTTGATGATTATTTCCCATCACACACACTGCTCGGGGGGATGGACTCAGGGTGAGCTGTCAGGGTCAGACAGCGTCCTGTTCATTGGAACATTTGTTTCGACCAGAACAGAAAAATAATGGACCAACACCCGGTCCGTTACTAACTGGAAAAATATTAATATAATTTCAAGCACCAGTGGGGAGTTCCGGAGATCGTTTCCTCTCTGAGCTGCTGTGCAGCAATGTTTACTCACTGCAGGGAGTTTAAAGGGACATGAGGCTGGGCCTGGTTACACAGATCTATAAGGAAATCTCCGAGGCGATTAGGGGCCGGGAGATTTCTCACGGCCGCAGCAGGCCAAGGAAAAGCTCTCCTGCTCCTCCTTGTCCCACAAAATATAAGTTGAAAATCAAATTCTCAGTGTTCTGAACCACTCAATGTCCATCGAAAGGACGGCTCCTCCACCCATTTGTAACCAAAATTCAATGAAGTCCAGTGTACGTCATAATACTCTGATTAACATGTTAGAGGTGGCCTGAACGGAAACACGTAGGTGTTGCTCTGGCTGATCTTCTCAGGACCGTACCCAGGATGGCGGAGGCAGGAACGCTGGCGTAAATGGGGCGGTAAGTGAACTGACACAATTTACAAGCGTCATCCACCCCATTTCCGCCAGGTGGGGATACCTAGAATCGGCCACACCTTTCCTGACCTATGCACGAGTTCAATCTTCGAAGCCCACAAGTTCGTCCCTTGTCTCAAACTGATCAGTTCACAATACGTGGATGGAAGTTTTCACCATCACTGGGGGCTGAACTGGTAGAGCGGATGACCCGCCCCTTATAGAACCGGCCCGATTTTAATTTCTGCTTCATCACTTTACCGCCCAAGCAGTGAAGGTGAAATTACCCCCTACATCTCTGTTCGACAAGTGTGTGAAAGACATCAGACAATGTTTGCCAAACACTAACATGAGTGTGGGCGTATGGATTTCTGTATTCCGGCAAAAGCTGATAACCCCCCTCCAGAGAGACAGGATCCCGATACCATGGAGTCGAGGAGGGGATCACCCCCCAACAGCTGTGGGACACACTGAAGCGAGTTCCGGCCTACGCAAAGGCTCCATGGGGAAAAGCCACTGTTTGAGGTAATTTTACCTTCTATTGTACATCATGTCTTCGAAAAAAGTACTGTGTGTTGAATTGTATCAATGGAATCATAGTGTGTACGATCTGCATTGTATTCTTTTTAATTGTAATTGTGATATTTACATTAAACTGTATGTATCCATAAATTTTATGACATAATCTATATGTTGAAATACCTTTTTGGCTACCAAAGTTATGAAGGGATATTGGCCAAAGGCAGGTATAAGGAGTTAGATCACAGATCAGCCATGATCTTATCAAATGGCGGAGCAGGCAGGAGGGGCTGAATGGCCTACTCCAGTTTTTTTCCTTTTTTGGTACATTTCTATTTTTATTTCATTCTTGCACATTTTGCATTTTAAACAAGTTGTCCAAACGCTGTGAACAGTGAGTGCTGAATCATGGCCCTTTGATTGACAGCACTCACCTCCCCCTCCCAGCCTCCCATCACGTGACACGTGTCTCTCCCCTTTGCGCGCTGCCGTCACGACGCGTACTTGACGCTCCAGTCCCAGTCTCGCTGCGCATGCCCGCGCGGTCCCTCTGCCGCGTTCCTCTCGCAGCAGGCCACCACCGGGAGGATGATGATAGCGGCTTCGGGCCGCCGGGCGGGCGGGCGCTGTTGGGGGCGCGGGTGAGGCCGAAAGAGGGAGGGCCCGCACCAGGGGTGGCATGAAGGTTGGTGTGGTGGAGACGGGAGGAGTTACTCGGAGCCTCCTGCGGGACACGTTAATCTCCACTCTGGCAGTGCCCGGTGTCCAGCTGGGCTCGGAGGGAGTCACTCTGCCGCCTCCCAATCAATCAGCACAGAGAGAGGCCGCTCGGCCCATCGCGCCTATGCCGGCTCTGTGAAAGAGGCCGCTCAGCCCATCGTGCCTGTGCCGGCCCTGTGAAAGTGCGGTTCGGCTCGTCCCACTCCCCTGCTCTTTCCCCGCAGTCCAGTAAATTTTCCCCCTTCAAGGATTGATCCGATTCCCTTTTGAAAGTTGTTATTGAATCTGCTCCCACCGCCTTTCAGGCAGTGAATTCCAGATCAGCACAACTCGCTGCCTAAAAGCATTCTCCACATCTCCGTCTGGCTCTTTTCTCAATTCTCTTCAATCTGTGTCCTCGGGTTACCGACCCTCCCGCCCGTGGCAACAGTTTCTCCCCATCGACTCCATCAAAACCCCTCCTCATTTTGAAACCCTCCGTTAAATCTCCCCTTAACCGCCTCTGCTCCAAGGAGAACAATCCCAGCTTCTCCATTCTCTCCCGGTAACTGAAGTCCCTCACAATTCTGGTAAATCTCCTTCAACTTCCAATTTCCAACCAGCACCAGGTCCTGCTCGGCCTCACTGACCCTCACTGACTCCGAGTTCCCGATCGCCTAATATTTACAATGTTCATCCTTGGGTTTAAATCCCTCCATGGCTCACCCCTCCCCACCTCCGCCCTCTCCTCCACACCTACAGGAAACGCTCCGTGACCTCCTCATTCATCGATTGCCTCTTTTAGTGGGACTACCCTCGCCTGGTTCAACTCACCTATCTGATCATAGCCAGGAGAAGATTCTCTTCCCATCCGATCACCGTTATATCTGATGAGTCGAAAGGTTCAATTAATGGCTCCCTCCTCATCCTCATCTACATGCTTCCCTCTGATGACATTGTCCGCAGACATGGACCAGCTTTCAGATGGTCGCTGATAAAACCACCACCTCTCTTCATCCTTCCAATGCATGTGTTTTGTCAGAGCGACATTCTGTTTTAGATGAGTCACAATTTCAGTCCAGATTAAATTGGGAAGTCATGAACTTTGGCAACACAGTCTCCACAGCTTGGCCGCAGAGTCCATCCCCACCCTTCTCTTTTTAATTGGAGAGTCTCTCACCAATCACCCAAGTCCTTACTGATCTGCTTTAACTTCCAGACTCCGAAGCCAGTAGTTTATTTTTATTCTTTCTTACATTTAAATCCCCCACATCTATTTCTGTAAACTGCCGTCCTGCAGCCCCTGCCAAGCACTCCGCTCCTCCAACTCTAGCCGTTTATGCAACTGCAATCCATTTGCTCTACTTTTGACTGCCGTGTCTCCAGAATTCCCTCCTGAAGGACCTCCCACTTCCCTCTCCCCCTTTCAGCTGTCAGCCGTGGTTAGAATGTTGTGAGTTCAAATTCCACTCCAGAGACTTGAACACGTGATCCAAGCTGATACTGCAGTGCAGTACTGAGGAAGCGGTGCACTGTCGGAGTTGCCGACTTACACAGGACACGTTAAACCGAGGGCCTATCAGCCCTCTCAAGTTCATGCATAATATCCCACAGCAATATTCGAAAAAGAGCAGTGCAATTCTCCCCAGTGTTCTGGGCAATATTTATCCCTCAACCAACATTACTTAAACCGATTATCTGGTCATTTATCTCACTGGAGTTTGTCTGAACTTGCTGTGTACAAATTGGCTGGTACGTTTCCGACATTACCACAGTGACTACAATTTAAATTGCACTTCTTTGCTGTAAAGTATTTTGGGGCATCCTTAGGTCTTGAAAGGCGCTATATAAAGGCAAGTTCTTTCCTTCTTTCAGACCTTCTATGAAAGCCATCTCTTGCTTATGATTTTGTCATCCCTCCTAATATCTCTTTCTTTGGCCAGGGGTCAATTTTTGCCTAATTATACCTCAGTAAATGGGTTTACGATATTTATCTATGTTGAATGCGCTATATAAATACAAGAAGTTATTCTTATATTGTACCATCCTCCACTCTCTTCATCCCACCATTGGTGGCCATTCCTTCAGACATCCAAATTCTACTCTCGAAAAGCAACCTTATCACCTCCTCTCTCCATTTGCTTCTCCTCCTTTTACACCCTCCTTAAACCCACTCGTTGACCAAGGTTTTCGCCAGTCCTCCTGGTATCTTCTTATTAATTGAGTGCTCGATTTTACCCACTCCTCTGTGAAGCCCCTTCGGAATGTTTATTATATTAAAGGTGGTCTGTGAATCCGAGTTGTTGTTGACTTTCATTGGAATGTGTTCACTCGTTGTCCACGATATGAACAAAAGTAATTTCTGGGCTAATATTCTTGTACCACAAATAGATTTATACAATAGACGGAGCTGTTGAGATAAATTAATATTAGCAACTACTCGTGTAGACTGTTTTTTCGAACAACATAACCCCGATTATCTACGGACATCGCATTGAAAATGAGGGCATTCTGGAGCTTGGATATGGCTGAAGGCACGGCTTCCAAAAATGGGGCAAATGGACAGTGGAGGCAGACTTTAGTGATCCCTCTGTCTAAGATGAGACCAGCTACAGAGATCAGGGTGAAGATTTATTCGTTATTTGTCTTCTTTCTCTTTTATTACAAACCGTGTTACTGCTCTCTCGGGCAGATGACAAGGATGTAGCTTCATTGTATTTTCTCTTTGGTTAAACCCGGTATGTCCAGCGTATAATGAGCAGATTAAACACCCCATAGTAGAAACAACATTCAACCCATAGAGAGCACAACGTAGATTCTCTCAAATGAGGCCAGACAAGGAAAACTGTCTGAGGACGGATTTGTTACTCGATTATTTCCACGGAAATAGAGCAGAGGAAACGAAAAATTTAAATCATGAAGTTTGATAGAGTAATGGTCGAGGTTAGTTAGTGCTGTTGGGGTGGATTTAAACTAACTTGGCCGAGGGGGGGCGGTGGGGGGGCGGGGGGTGGGGTGGGGGGGGGCTGAGAGGAGATTCAGAAAGGAGAGTAACAAAGCTAGAAATGGAAGGCAGAAAAGTAGCAAGTGAAATTGGAAGGCAGCGGAAACGACGGGCAGCAGCAAATAAGGTCAAAATAGGAAAAAATGTTGAAAAGGCAAAATTAAAGGCATTTTATCTGAATGCACGCAGAATTCACAGCAAGGTAGATGAACTGACGGCACAAATAGAAGTAAATGGGGAGGATCTAATTGCCATTAAGGATACGTGGCTGCAGGGTGACCAAGGCTGGGAACTGAATATTCAAGGATATTCGACATTGAAGAAGGACAGGCAAAAAGGAAAAGGAGGTGGGATGGCGCTTTTAATAAAGGATGAGATCAGTACAATAGTTCTGATGGCACAAAAGGTCAAGATATAGATTCAGTTTTGGTGGAGCTAAGAAACAGCAAGAGGCAGATCACATTGGTGGGAGTTGTTTATAGGCCACCGAAAAGTAGTGGTAATGTAGAGCACGGTATCAAGCATGAAATTAGAAACACATGTAACAAGGGTAATACAGTAATATTGGGGGACTTTAATCTACATATAGATTAGGCAAACCAAATTAGCACTAATACTGTGGAGGACGAATTCCTGGAATATATATGAGGTGGTTTTCTAAATCAGTATTTTGAGGAACCAACGAGGGAACAGGCTATTTTAGATCTAGTATTGTTCAATGAGAAAGGGTTAATCAATACTCTTGTTGTAAAGGAGACCTTAGGGAAAAGCGACCATAATATGATATAATTCTTCATTAAGTTTGAAAGTGATGTAGTTCAATCAAAAACTAGGGTCTTAAATCTAAACAAAGGAATCTACGAAGCTATGAGGCGCAAGTTGGCTGTGGTTGATTGGGGAACTACATTAAAAGGTATGACAGTGGACAGGCAATGGCTGGCATTTAATGAAGTAATGCATAATTTGCAACCTTCCCTCCATCATAATGTCAGAAATGGGGTTGTTCGCTGATGATTGTTCAGTCTTTAGTTCCATTCGCAACCCTTCAGATAATGAAGCAGTCCGTGCCGGCATGCAGCAAGATCTGGACAACATCCAGGCTTGGGCTCATAAGTGGCAAGTAACATTCGCGCCAGACAAGTGCCAGGCAATGACCATCTCCAAAAAGAGATATTCTAAACACCTCGACTTGACATTCAAAGGCATTAACATCGCCGAAACCCCCAGCAGCAACATCCTGGGGGTCAACATTGACCAAAAACTTTACTGGACCAGCCACATAAATACTGTGGCTACAAGAGCAGGTCAGAGAAAGTTAATAAATCCCAAGGACCTGATGATCTGCATCCCAGGATTTTGAAAGCGGTGGCTATAGAAATAGTGGATGCATTGGTTTTCACCTTCCAAAATTCTATGGATTCTGGAACGGTTCTTGCCGATTGCAGGGTAGCAATTTAACCACACTATTTAAGAAAGGATGGAAAGTGAAAGCAGGGAACGACAGATCTATTAGCCTGACATCATTATTAGGGAAATGCTGGAAGCTATTATAAAGTATTTAATAACCGGGCACTTTGAAACTAATAATATGATTTGGCAGAGTTATCATGGATTCATGAAAGGGAAATCATGTTTGACAAACTATTGGAATTCATTGAGGATGTAAATATTAGAATTGATAAGGGGGAACCAGTGGATGTGGTGTATTTGGATTTTCAGAGCGCTTTCGATAAAATCCCACACAGGAGGATGGTGAACAAAGTTAGAGCACATTGAATTGGGGTATTATACTGGCGTGGATTGAGAATTGGTTAAAAGACAGAGAACAGAGTATACGAAAAAAGGGGTCTTTTTCAGGTTGGCAGGCTGGGACTAGTGGGTTACTGCAGAGATCGGTGCTTGGGCTCCAGCTATTCACAATCTGTATCAATGATTTGGATGAGGGGACCAAATGTATTATTTCCAAGTTTGTTGATGATGCAAAACTAGGTGGGAATGTGAGTTGTGAGGAGGATGCAAAGAGGCTTGAATGGGATATAGACAGGCTAAGTGAGTGGGAAGAACATGGCAGATGGAATATCATGTGGAAAAATGTGAAGTTATCCACTTTGGTCGAAAGAACAGAAATGCGGAGCATTTTTTACATATTGTGAGTTTGGCAAATGTTTATGTTCAAAGGAACTTTGGTGTCCTTGTACATGAGTCACTGAAAGCGAACATGCACGTGAAGCAAGCAATTAAAACGGGAAATTGTATGTTGGCCTTTATTATAAAAGAATTTGAGTACAGGGGTAAAGATGTCTTCCTGCAATTATATAGGGCCTTGGTGAGACCGCACCTGGAATATTGTGTACAATTTTCGTCTACTTACCTAAGAATGCATATACTTGCCATGGAGAGAGTGCAACGAAGGTTCACCAGACTGATTCCTGGGATGGCGGGATTCTCGTATAAGGAGAGCTTGATTGGACGAAGCCTCTATTCTATAGAGTTCAGAAGAATGAGTGGTGATCTCATTGAAACTTACAAACATTCTTCCAGGGCTCGACAGGGTAGATGCAGGGCGGATGTTTCCCCTGGCTGGGGAGTCTAGAACCAGGGGTCACAGTCTCAGAATAAAGGGTAGGCCATTTAGGACTGAGATGAGGAGAGATTTCTTCATCAGAGGGTGGTGAATCTTTCGATTTCTCTACCCCAGAGGGCTGTGGAAGCTCAGTCATTTAGTACATTCAAAACAGAGATTGTTAGATTTCTAAATTTTAAAAGCATCAATTGATATGGGGATGGTGCAGGTAAATGGCGTTGAGGTAGAAGATCAGCCATGGTCTTTTTGAATGAGGGAACAGGCTCGAGGGGCCGGATGGCATACTTCTGCTCCTACTTCTTATGTTCTTATGTAATAGAGAAATACCATATCCCCTGGTTCTGAGAATCAGTGACAGAGTAATAGAGAATTACTGTATCCTCTGGTTGTGAAGATCAATGGAAGAGTAATCGAGTATTACTGTTTCCTCTGGTTGTGAGGATTAGTGATAGAGAAATAAAGAATTACTACATCCTCTGGTTGTGAGGATTAGTGATAGAGTAATAGAGAATTACTGCATCCTCTGGTTGTGAGGATCAGTGTTAGAGTAATAGAGAATTACTGTATCGGGTGGTTTATGTATAAAATAACGGAGAGCCAGGAGTGAGTTACAGACTGGATATCTAATCAAGGGGTTCGGGTGGTTTATATATAGAATAACGGATACGCAGGAGTGAGTTACAGACTGGAATCTAATCAAGGGGTTCAGGTGGTTTATATATAAAATAACGGATACACAAGAGTGAGTTACAGACTGGAATCTAATCATGGTGTTCGGGTGGTTTATATGTAGAATAACGGACACCTGGGAGTGAGTTACAGACAGGATGGTTTTGAATCTAGGCAAGTGTGAGGTCATCCACTTTGGACCCAAAAAGGATAGATCAGAATACTTTCTAAATGGTGAAATTCTCGAAACAGTGATGGTCCAACTAAACTGAGGGGTCAATGTACCTCGTTTATTAAAATGTCATGGACAGGTACAGCATATAATCAAAACGTTTAATGGAATGCTGGCCTTTGCATCTACAAGACAAGAATACAAGGTGGTAGATGTTCTGCTACAGCTATACAATGCATTTGTTAGACCACACATGGAAAACCGTCTTCAGGTTTGGGTACTGAACAGTCGGAATGATTTATTGGCCTTGGAGAGAGGGCAGCACAGATTTACTAGAATGATACCTGGACTCCAAGGGTTAAATTACAAGGATAGATTATACAGACTAGGGCTGGATTCACTGGAAATTAGAAGATTAAGGGATGATTTGGTCGAAGTTTTCAAAATATTAAGGGGAACTGATAGGGTAGCTAGAGAAAAACTATTTCCACTGTTTGGGGAGTCTCGGACCACGGGAGATATCCCAATAATTAGAGCCAGGACTTTCAGGAGTGAAGTTACGAAACTCTTCTACCTGCAAAGGGTGGTAGCAGCTTGGAACTCTCTTCTGCCAACGGCAGTTGATGCGAGCTCAATTGCTAATTTTAAACCTGAGATTGATGGATTTTTGTTAACCAAGGGTATTAAGGGATATGGGGCTAAGGCAGGTTTATGGAGTTAGGTCACAGATCAGTCATGATCTTATTGAATAGCGGAACAGGCTGGAGGGAGTAAATGCCACTGCCACTCGCTATCTCCTGTGATGCGTCACTTTCTCCTGCAGGAAATCGGGCGTGTGTCGGTGAGTGTCCTGCTCTTTGGGTGAAGAACCTGTGATGGTTGAATAGCTGCCAGTGTCTGTGACCTGTGAGTTGTGGGTGTGCGGCTTGCAACAGTTGTAATGTTCGAGGGTGAGATGAAGCATCTGATTAGAACAGTTGAGTATTGATTGGAAGAGTTTGTTGGGATGTGGGTGATGAGGATTGTACTGTGTGGAGCAGTGGATACGGCTTGTGGTGCAGTTGGTAGGAGACGCCACTTGACATTTAACCTCACCCACCTTGATCACTCGTGTCAAAGCATTGAACTTCTTCCTGCACTGCAACCATGTTTGTGGTGCTCTGCTCCTGGCATGACCTCGTCCGCTACTGCCTCCCCCTGCCTATTGATCTATGTCTGGAGGTCCTCTTGCTCCCCAACGGATATAGGATGCCCTTCCTTCTGGTCACCTCTTGCACCAAGGCCTGTAGTGCATCAGCAGAGAACCTCGGTGCACGCACTCTCGCAGGCCCGATACAAACTCATATCGGCAGATTGGTGAGGTCTGGTGTGCCGATTGGAGGATGTGGGATTTAGTAGTGCGCAACCTCTATTCAATGTTTTAACCTAAATCAACAGTTTATAAACATCGGGACGAGATCTGCACTTGTGTTTTACGTGTGCAACGTCTGATCCGCGTTCAGAACCCCTGCGGACCCGTACCTTTTTGTTTCAAATAAGAGGTGCAGGCTGCCTTTAAAAAGGGCCAACAACTCATCCGAGATTCACCTTGCTTGTCAAAAGTGCAGCAAAGGGAGGAAATGTATAGACGAACTCAGCCGGGGCTGCCCGCTGCGCATCAAACAGGTAAATGATCTTGCAGCACCAATCTAACGTGCTGGCTGCGTCGGTACCACCGGGCATTGCATAATCGCGCACTGCCATACCCGCGCCCGGATTCGGTGGTTAACCAATTTAACCCCCCAGGAATCCCATTGGACTTCTGAGTTATCTCATTAATGTACGGAGAAATCACTCCAGGGCACGCTCCTGTTTTGCGTCTCGCCCATGTCCAAGCTCACCCCCAGAATATCTTCGATAGAACTGGGTTAAAATTGGTCTTCGGCAGCAACACTCATTGTGAATCGCAGCCCATTTTCCATCGCTCCCCATTTTCTTTTGCCCACAGGATACATTCCTACCACGTGCTGTAAATTTAACGTTGCCTTAAAGAACCGAATGTACAAAATATGCGAAACCTCAAACCTCTTTAGCTTAAATCGTGCATTATCAACAAAACTTTGTCTGTATTATTGCCATCTCTACATTTTCCCATTAATTTATGAAGGAGACGCATCACTGAGCTCAGACGCTGTTTGCCCGCGAACAGTTTGATGCAGAAGGTGTGAGCACGGACCCTGATCGTGTCCTCAGCGGACATCCACTAATCAACACTTTACAACGGGGCCACGAGGTAACGGTCAGCAGCAGGCACTCTCTCTCTGCCTGAATCGCTCACCTTTCCTGAAAATTAATACCGGTTGCACTCCCTCAACGTTACCCATTGAGAATTCAGGACAAAGAAATGACTGCTCCTATAGCTTTCCAATCGAAAGGGCTCCACAACAAACCACGAGTTGCTTTTATTCACTGAGCTTCGGGGGATTGGACACCGCCGGGCTCAGTCCCACTCTCCCGCTTCCAATTGCCCACTCAGTTGCATCACAGACCTGGAATCCAATAATTTTCTCATAAAATTATTTAACAACTTACTAAACAGAAGGATAACAGCGACTTGATCCATTTTCCAACAGGAACTACCTTGAGATTGAGAACTGTAAGGAATGGCGACTGAATCACTTGATCCACCTCGCAGCAGGAGGACCCTGGAAGTGTTTGAAGCAGTGAGGCTGTGAGAAAGTGAGTTGGTCGCCACAATTAAAGCAACAGCTCTGAGTTTTGTACAAACTGGAACATCGCATGGATTGGAAAGTTGCAAGGGTCATGACAACCTTTGAATATTCTACCGTGATCATAGGCTGAACGGAGCAAGAATGGACCCACGTCAATACCGTAAATCATTTATGCTTGATTAAAAATTTAACTCTTGTCATGGTCAGGAACTCTAGTGCTATGAAAGGACCTTTTCACACTTCAGGTTCTCCTGCCAGCGCCCAAACATCAGGCCCCGCACAGCAAAATGCAACAGTAATGTTCCTCAACCCAAACCCTATTTCCCAAGACTGCCATTCTGTGGGCTCTTTCAATGAGATGCTGTTGTCAGTTCTCTGTCCCCGCCGATTTTTTAAAAACACTCCATCATGCAAAACCGGTAGCACTTTAGTTACCCGGAAGTCCGGTATAATGAACGTACCATGGGTTTGTTCAATCTGACACCGAGTTGGTTCACAGTTGTTTCAAATGATCTGAATTCCACGCTCTTTCATTCGGCCATGGCTGTGTGAGCTAATCGCCGCATTCAGGAGACGCTTCTGGTTGTGCAGCGTTCGAATTAGGTTAAATTCATTTGGATGAGAAGCAGGTGTTCTTTTGTGTGAAAATTAAAGCTTCTCGAGATAATAAGGAAATTTCGATGAACAGATGTCCTTTGTTGAAGAAATCGAAGCTAAATTACAGCTCAGTCGAGAGAGTCGAGGAATGTGGGAATGGCTCCAGGGTTCCCTTGAGCAGAGATAATCAATAATGAAATTGGCAAGAGTTAATTATAAATGTGGCTGAGCGAGTCTCATTGTTTTATAACAAACGTGGGGAAAAGGAGCTCCAACACAACACATCTGCTCTCAAGGTCAATTGCAGAGAGAAACAAATACAATTTTCTAGACATATTCTAAACAGCTCACTGGGTGTAACAACTGAAAAGACAATCTGTAAAGGTTTGAGAAATAAACCTGCACTAAATTCACGAATAATGCAATGCGTGTTATTTGTTAGTGATGAGAATATGAGCTCTATTCATCTGCAGTGAATCCGTGTTAATAGTTGTTACAATTGTTCAACTATTTTGGCGATAAGATAGCGATTGGATACATCGCTAAATCAAACTACACAGAAAGCCTCAGCCTTGAAAGTAACTGACCGATTCCACTCCTAATCATCAGTTGAAACATACTGCTCTTCGTTTTCCATTGACAGATTTCATCTTATGACTCAATACAAATATTCCCCGTTTGTGAAGACGCTTATTTAAAGAGATTACATCATATGTAGACGGGTGGCGGTTGTGCAAATTATGTTGAACCCAGTTAGTTGAAGGAATGTGGTAGAATCAACCGAATCATGACTGTCTATCAAAACTGCAACATCGACAGAACATTCAGCATTACAGAGAAGTGACGTTGGATCTGCCCGTCACAGCCTTTCGTTTCAGAACATAACTCGTGTCAGAAATGCAAAATTCTGCTCCAGCTTTTCATATTGGAATAGGAAACAACAACAACTTGTATTTATGTATCACCTTGAACGGAGGAAAACGCCCCAAGACACGTCACAGGTGCGTAATTAGACAAACATTCGCGCAGAGCAATTGTCGGAGATATTAGGACGGGTGACTAAAAACTTGGCCAAAGAGGTAGTTTTTCAGGAGGTTCTTGAAGGAGCAGAGTGAGGTGGAGACACGGAGATGTTTCCCAATGGAATTCCAGAGCTTAGGCCCCAGATCGCTAAAGACACGGCTGCCAATGGTGGGTCGAAGGGAGAAGGAGATTCACGAAAGGGGAGATTTATTGGACGTTTGTGCTGCTGGAGGAGATTACAGGGTGAGGGAGGGCTTGGCGATGGAGGGATGTGTGGTGCTGGAGGAGATTACAGGGTAAGGGTGGGCTTGGCAATGGAGGGATTTGGAACATGAGGAAGAGAATTTCAAAATCGAAGCGTTGGTGGACCGGGAGAAACTGTAGGTCAAGAAAGACAGAGGTGATGATGGGTTAGGACACGGACCACAGAAGTTTGGGTGCATTAGTTTGCATGGTCGTTATTTTGCAAACAAGAATTAAAATAAAACTAATTTGGAGGAAATACCCTGCAGTGGTTGTATTCAGCGTGAGTTATCCAGCACGCCACCCGCTTTAACACGTGTGGAAGGATCAATAATACGGAAAATGAGGAGGACTTTGAATATGAGACAATTCAAGGAAATCACTAATAATTAGTTGATGAACTCGTGTGAACAAAACCGAATAAAAGAGGCTGGAATCCAATTAATTGTTACCAACTGTAAACCAACTCAATATCAGAGCTGAATTAAACATACCCGGGTCCATCCATTATACCAGACTTTCATGTAACTGAACTGTTACCAGGTTATGAATGTTACAATTTACTTCATAATGGAATGGAACATAAATCTGACAACAAACTCGGCGCGAACAGCATCTCACAGAGAGCGCACAGGACGGCTGTTTTGTGAAATTGAATAACAATAGGGGGCGCTCTTCCGAGGTTTGTGCTTGGCACTTTTCGCATTTTGATTTGCTGCTCATGAAGTTTGAGTGCTTGATGATTGCACTGAGTGCCTGAAGTGGGAAAACATCCTTTCCCAGCACTGGAGTTCCTGGCAATGACGAAAGCGGAATTTCGAACCAAACGCAAATTATTTAGGCTGTTGACATGGTTACACAGTCCATTCGAGCCCCATTCGTCCTGTGATCACCGTATAATATTCAAAGTTTACCATTTTGGAAACTTGTAACGTTGCAATCCATAATTTATTCTGTGTTGTACAAATCTCAGTGTTGTTGCTTTAACTGTGGGAACACCTCACTTCCTCCCAGCCTCTGTTTCCATTCTCATTCGGTAAATACTTCCGGGTTCCTCCTCCTGCGAGTCGGAGCAAGTGACTCAGTCGCTGTTCCTTCCAGTTCTCAAGTCTCAAAGTAGCTCTTCTTAGAAAATGGATGGAGCCGCCTTTTTATTGCTGTTTGGTGAGTCGTGAAACAATTTTATACCAAAAGTACAGGATTCACGGACTGTGATGCAGCTGAGTGGTCAAATGTAAGCGGGAGAGTGGGACTGAGCCTGGCGGTGTCCGATCTCCTGGAGCTCAGTGTCTGAAAGCAACTCATAGTTTCATGTGGAGCCGATTATATAGGAAAGCTATGGGATCGGTTACTTGTTTGTGATGCATTGTCAGTGGGTAACGGTGAGACTGTACAACTGGGATTATTTTTCGGGAAAGTTGGACGATTTGGGGCGGAGAGAGATGCAGAGAGAGTGGCCTTTGATGATGGTTACCTCCTGGCCCCGTTGTAAAGTGTTGATTTGTGGATTTTCGCTGAGGACGCCATCAGGTTCCGTGTTCACACCTTCTGGAGTCAAACTGTTCGAGGACAAGCATCGTCTGAGCTCAGACATGAATAGTGTCCAACATGCGGGGGGTAAAACCGATAGGCGCTGCCCTTAGAACCATGTTACAGGGTGAATCGCCTCCTTCACAAAAGAAAGGGGAAAGATTGGAGCAATGGAAATAAAACACCCAGGTTTTTTTTCCTGATCATGCGAGAGTTAAGTTAATGAGGTTTGAGGTTTCGCATATTTTGTACTGTCGTCTCTATAACGCAATGTTAAATTAGCAGCACGGTGCCGGAATGTATCCTGTGCGAAAAAGAAAATTGGGCGAGGTGTAAAAGTGGCTGTGGTTTGCTATGAGCCCGTTTTGACAAAGACTGATATCACCCCAGTTCTATCGACGACATTTTTTGGGCGACATTGGATATAGGTGGGGTCGCAAAACAAGCGGGATTGCCTCGGTCGCCTGTTAGACGCTCCTCCAGATACTCAGTTCGATGAAAACTGAAAACGTCTTTCGAAGTGTGGCAGAACTATCGCGCAACAGAGCGTGAGTTCCCCCTACATTAATGACACAATTCTGCTCAACTTCCAGTTGCAAAATGAATGGAGAAATGAAATAGTATGGGTGGAGATAAGAAATGACAAGGGGCAAAAAACACTGGTGACAACAGTTTAGGCCCCATAACAGTAGTTATAATGTTGGACAGATTATTGATCAAGAAATATTAGGGCCTTGTACGAAAGCTAATGCAATAATCGTGGAGATTTTAATCTTCATATAGAGTGGGCGAAACAAATTGGCAAAGGTAGTTTGGAAGATGAGTTCATGGAATACATTCCAGACAGTTTCCGAGAACAATATGTTGTGGAACCAAGCAGGGAAAAGGCTGTTTTAGGTCTCGTCTTGTGTAATCAGACAGGCTTAATTAATAATCTCATTGTAAAGGATCCTCTGAGGAAGAGTGATCATATGATCCAATTTCACAATGAGTTCGAGAGCGAGGTACTTAAGATGAAATCTAGAGTCTTAAACTTAAACAAAGCCAATTATATAGGAATGAGGGTCGAGTTGGCGAAGGGAGACTGGGAAATTCGATTAAAAGATATGACAATACATAAGCAATGGCGCACATTTAAATAAATAGTTCATAATTCTCAATAAATATACATTCCAATGAGAAATTAAAACTCACGGGAAAAGTGATCCATCCGTGGCGAACTAAAAAAGTTAAGGATAGTATTAGATTAAAAGAAGAGGCCTGTAGTGTTACCATGAAGAGCAGAAAGCCTGAGGATTGGAAGGGTTTCGGAAACTAGCAAACGATGACCAACAAATTGATAAAGAGGGAGAACAAATAATGTGAGAGTAAACTAGCACGAAATATAAAAACAGATTTTAAGATCTTCTACAAGTATGTACAAAGGAAGAGAGTAGCGAAAGTAAACATGGGTCCCTTAGAGGCTGAGACAGCAGATATTATAATGGGGAACAAGGAAACGTCAGAGACGTTAAACGTATATTTTGTATCTGTCTTCACAGCAGACGACAAAGAAACATACCAGAAATGATGGGGAACCAAGGGTCTAATGAGAGTGAGGAAGTTAAAGTCACTAAGATTAGTAAAGAAAAAAGTACAGGAGAAATTAATTGGACTAAAAGCCGACAAATCTCCTGGACCTGATGGCCTGCATCCTAGCGTTCTAAAAGAGTTGGCTGCAGAGATAGTGGATGCATTGGTTGTGATCTTCCAAAATTCCCTCGATCCTGGAATGGTCCCAGTGGATTGGAAGGTAGAAAATTTAACCCCGCTATTCAAGAAGGGATGGAGAGATAAAAACAGGGAACTACAGGCCAGTTAACCTGAGTCGCCGAGGTAATGGTGGGATCCAATATTAAGGATGTGGTAACAGGGCACTTAGAAAATCATAATATAATTATGCAGACTCAACATGGTTTTATGAAAGGGAAATCGTGTTTCACAAATCTATGGGAGTTTTTTTGAAGATGTACCAAGCAGGTTAGCGAAAGGGGAACCAGTGTATGCAGTATATTTGGATTTCCAAAAGGCATTCGATAAGGTGCCACACGAAAGGTTGTTACACAAGATAAGGGCTTGTGGGGTTGGGCATTAGCATGGGTAGAGAATTGGACAAAGGACAGAAAACAGAGAGTAGGAATAAGCGGGTCATTTTCAGGTTGACAGGCTGTTACTGGTGGGGTCCCGGAAGAATCAGTGCTGGGGCCTCAATTATTGAAAATCTATATTAATGACTTAGATGAAGGGACCGAGTGTAATGTAACCAAATTTGCTGATGATACAAATGTAGATGGGAAAATAAGCTGTGAGGAGGACACAAAGAGTCTGAAAAACGGATATAGACGGTTTAAGTGAGTGAGCAAGAAGTTAGTAAATGGAGTATAATGTGGGGAAATGTGAGGCTAATCACTTTGGTTTGAAGAATAAAAAAACAGAATATTTTTAAATGGTGAGAATCTATTAAATGTTGGTATTCAGAGGTATTTGGATGTCCTTGTACACAAAACACAAAGGTAACGTACAGGTACAACAAGCAATTTGAAAGTCAAATTGTACATTAGCTTTTATTGTATGGGGTAGTAGTACAAGAGTAAGGAAGTCTTGCTACAATTGTGCGGGCTTTGGTGAGACCGCACCTGGAGTACTGTGTACAGTTTTGGTTTCCTTAGAGGCGGTGTATCAAAGGTTCACGAGATTGATTCCTAGGATGAGAAGGCTGTCCTATGAGGAGAGATAGAGGAAAATAAGCCTATACTCTCTGGAGGTCAGAAAAATGAGAGGTGATCTCATTGAAACATATAGGATTCTGAGAGGGCTTGACAGGATCGATGCTGAGAGGCCGACTCCTGCTCCTATTTTCTACGTTTCTATGTTTCTCGGCTGTTTTCCCAGGCTGGAGTTTCCAGAACTGGGGATATAGTCTTTCAATAAGGTATCGGCCATTTAGGGCTGAGATGAGAAGTTTCTTCACTCAGAGGGTTGTGAATATTTAGAATTCTCTACCCTAGAGAGCTGTGGATGATCAGTCGTTGAATATGTTCAAGGCTGTGATCGATAGATTTTTGGACTCTCGGCGAATCAAGGGATATGGAGATCGGGTGGGAAAGTGGAGTTGAGATCAAAGATGAGCCATGATCTTACTGAATGGCGGAGCAGGCTCGAGGGGCCGTATGGCCTGCTCCTGCTCCGACTTCTTTTGTTCTTATGGGTTACCTACTTTCCACATCAACAGCCCGACGGGGCCTTTGGTAAATGTTTAATTGGGAAAGCGGGACCTCCGGCAACGTGACACTCCTTCAGGACTTCATTTAGCGTCTGCCTACATTATCAGTTCAACACCTGGAGCGGGAGATGAACAAAAAAGGTCCAGAATACCACCAACTCAATTGTACTGAGACATCCGCATAAACCAATGCACGAAAGTCAATCTGCATAATCTAAAGGCGTTACTGTTCATATAATTGATTCATATTTTCTCCTTTTAGTGATTCATGGGGCTTGGCGGAGCTATTCTCACGGTTAGTGTCGACGTTTTTCCTCTGACGTAATAAAATTGGACAGCTCATGTTCGACATTGCGAAATTACTGAGTCCGTTGATTGTTGTAACCAATCGTGCTGGGATATTGGTAGCGGCAATGTCGGTCGGCATCTCAGCAGCTGTCATTCCGAAGGCATCGTGGGATAATGTCCTTGTTTTCTCACCGTTCCCCCATAACTTTTCTCTGGTGTAAGTTACAAAACCGCACCCCACTCCAGGTGGACCCGGACCAAAGCTCTATAGAATGTTAACATTACTTCTTTAGATCTACTCTATATTTCGCTTTGTTTGCAACAAAAATCCCATCATTTGGCACAAGTCAGACATTGGTTGGTTGAGTTGAAGCATCAATCTATCATTAACCCCAGAACTCTTTCCATCGTGTGGTCTGAATTTCCTTCTTGAGGATTTCCCGCTCCTCGCCATTAACCCAAAGCATCACTATGCCTCGGCCTTCTCCCTCGTCTTCTATGGTCCCAGGCTTTAATACACTGAACATCCCCGCAGCCGTCCTTTGTACCTCTCTTTGTATTCTCCAAAGGGCCCATCAAAGGCCTTTATGAGCAGCAACAGGAACAGCCCCATCCCCTCTGTGGCTGAACTTCCCATCCAGTGGGACTGCTGACGCCTAATCTCACCAGCCTCCTTCCCGCCCCAATCAAATCGCACCCCGTCCCCCTGCCCCCACCGCCCCCCCCCCCCCCCCCCCCACCACCCCCCCACCGGGCCCTCGGCTCCTCATTTCCTTCCAGAAGGACGGACCACTCAATAACAAGACCCTTACCATCGGTTTGGAATATTGCCGGATTAAGTTGACCTAATGGATTTTACTGAGACTTGGCTCACAATGGCGACGCCTTGATCCTTAATGAAGCCTCCCACCTGCATGTACATTCCACCATCTACCCACGAACAACAACTTGCATTGACATAGCGCCTTTAAAGTAGCAAAGCGAGCCAAGCCGCTTCACTGGAGCGATTATCAGACAACAGATGACACAAATCTATCTTAGTGGATATTCGGACATTCGCAATCCCTCAAATAATGAAGTAGTAGGAGCCCGCATGCAGCAAGACCTGGACAACATCCAGGCTTGGGAACATAAGTGGCAAGTAACATTCGCGCCAGATAAGTGCCAGGCAATGAACATCTCCAACAAGAGAGATTCTAACCAAATCCACTTGACATTCAACGGCATTACCATCGCCGAATCCAGCACCAACAACATTCTGGCGGTCACCATTGACCAGAAACTAAACTGGACCAGCCAAATTAGTAGTGTAGCTACAAGAGCAGGTCAGAGGCTGTGCATTGTGTGACGAGAGACTCACCTTCTGACTCCCCAATGACTTTCCACCATCCACAAGGCACAAGTCAGGAGTATGATGGCGTAGTCTCCACTTGCCTGGATGAGTGCAGCTCCAACAACACTCAAGGAGCTCGACACCATCCAGGACAAAGCAACCCGCTTGACTGGCACCCCATCCACCACCCTAAACATTCACTCCCTTCACCACCGGCTCACTGGGGCTGCAGTGTGTACCATCCACAGGATGCACTGCAGCAACTCGCCAAGGCTTCTTCGCCAGCACCTCCCAAACCCGCGAGCTCTACACCCAGAAGGACAAGAGCAGCAGGCACTTGAGAACAACACCACCTGCACGTTCTCCTCCAAGTCACACACCATCCCGACTTGGAAATATATCGCCGTTCCTTCATCGTCGCTGGGTCAAAATCGTGGAACTCCCTTCCTAACAGGCCTGTGGGAGAACCTTCACCACACGGACTGCAGCGGTTTAAGAAGGCTGCTCACCACCATCTTCTCAAGGGCAATTAGGGATGGGCAATAAATGCGGGCCTCGCCAGCGACGCCCACATCCCGGGAACGAATAAATAAAAAGGTGATCAGGCCCTTGGTCACATAGGTAGGTTTCAAAGTGCACCTTAAAAGCGGGAGAGAGGTTGAGAGGTGGAGTGGCTTATTGAGGAAATGTCACAGCTCAGGACCTCGACAGGTTGAGGCACGGCCGCCAATGGTGGGCATAAAGAAAACAGGAATGCACAAGAGGCCAGAATTGGAGTAATGCAGATTTAGCGGAAGGTTGTAGGGCTGGAGGAGGTTACAGAGACAGGGAGGAGCAAAGCCATGGAGAAATTTGATCACAAGGAAGAAAATTTTAAATTGGAAGCGTTGCTGAACTGGGAGTCAATGCAGGTCAGTGAGCACAGGAGGTTATGGGTGAAGGTGTCTTGGTGCGAGTTGGGAGGATACGGGCAGCAGAGTTTTGGATGAGCTCAAGTTTATGGAGGTTGGAAAGTGGGAGGCCGGCCGAGAGAGCATTGGAATGGTCAAGTCTGGAGGTAACAAAGGCATGAACCGTCGTGGTACCAGTGTAGACACGGAGGGCTGAATCACACACCCCTGTTCCTATATTCCAACGTTCCTAACCCTGAAATCTCCCCTGTTACAAAGAAAACCACCCCAATGTTTGAACAGACAGAAAGCCAGAACCGGACGGTTGTCAGTCACACTGCCCATCGCAGGGGATTAGCATGTATTGTATATATCCGTAGCGTGCCAGAAAAGAAATAATAGGGATTAATGTTCATCTTCATAATGTCTGTAATTCTATTAAAGTGTATTGAAAGTAAAAGGCTTTGTTTCAGATCCTCCGGTGACTCCAAGAATTGCATTGGACCAACATTCCGGCGTGTACATAAGAGGAGAGCCGGTCACTCTAACATGTACCAGTCTCGGGGATTATAGCGGTGGCCCGTTCACCTTCTACAGAAACGGCCAGTTATTGATCCGTACACATCAAGATCAGAGATTTCATTGGCTCCGCATCGATCACATCACAGATGGAGACAGAGGATCGTACACTTGCCGGGATATGGAAACTATTTCAGGAAGAGAGGTGCAATCACAGCCAAGCAACGCTGTTGAAATAACTGTAACAGGTAAATGATGTGTGCCTTCCATTTCCATCAAGTTAACAATTATTTGTTTGAAGTAATGAATCGCCAATGCTGTTGGTAAACAGCCAATGCCCTCCGATTCTGGATACCCAGTCCTCAAAAGCAACATTTTGATCTTGGAATAGAAAATTCTGAATCAGAACGGTTTCACCAATTAAAAAGCAGAATGATTAGATAGTTGCAAAAAGTGCCTTGGGAAGTGCGGGTTATAAAATGTACCGACACGGCAGTTTGCTGTAATGTGGATTTAACTCACTCTCACTTCTTGTGCAAGCTTGCAGGAAATGCTTACATTCCACCAAGCTCTTGTGTCCGGGAGCTGAAGAGGAAAATCCTCTGGGTGATACAAGCATTAGTGATGGCTCACCATCACCGAAAGGGTCTAATTTTAACTTCGGGCGATGGTGCAAAATGAGCGTCATTGAACTTTCCGCCTTATTAACCCTCCCATTGGCTTCAGAGGCAATGAAAATGACGCGATTAAATCGATATGACCTCATTTTAACCAGTGCCCAAATTTAAAATTGCCCCCAAAATGTTTCTCCTGAATTTACTTCTGTGACACAGGTGGCAGTGTCCTTGTTACAACACAGATTCCTCATCAGTGACACAGGTGGCAAGTGCCCTTGTTACAAAATAGATTCTTCTGCAGTGAGTATAAAAGTTCTCCTCGTCAATCATTAACGAAGATCACAGTATCAATAAATCTTCCGCTCAAATAACTGAATAGAAGATTAATGTTTCATGTAAAATATCAAAGGGCATAGATTAGCCGAGAAAATAAATTTAAGGATGGACTGCGGCTAATTTTAACTTGTGGTGATGGAGTAAAACGGATGATATCGGATCCGCCCCCATTATACACCCCGTCTGGTTTTAATTTCTTTGACGTAAGTGGATAGAAAATGGAGCGAGGTGTAAAACTGGCGGTCGATCCGATATCGCCCGTTTTAATAACCGGCCGCCCATCCGATATCGCCCGTTTTAATACCGGCAGCTAATCCGTGATCGCCCGTTTTAATAACCGGCCGCCCATCCGATATCGCCCGTTTTAATAACCGGCCGCCCATCCGATATCGCTCGTTTTGATACAGGCAGCTGATCCGTTATAGCCCGTTTCTTTTTCTCAAGCCTGTGATACCATTTCATATACTGAGGAGCGATATTGTACAATGAATGGAAGACGCTCCGGCCAGTCCAAATTTAAAGCCAATACTTGATTTTGGAATTTTTATCCGCAGTTGATTCTGTTTTTTCTTTGGCATTTCTGTTTGATTCTCCTGATCAGGTAACAAATTCCACTTTTGTTGAATCTCAGCTCCTGACGCAAACACTTACCTTCAAAACAGCCGAACCATAATGAGTTCCCAATCTGCCACTGCACAAGGAAACGCCACACAACCATTTGTCATTGATTTTTCTCTTTATTTTACCACAGATCCGCTGCCATCACCAGGGATATCTCTTGATCAATGGACTGGGATGTATTTAGAAGGGGAGACGGTCACCATTAACTGCATCGTTGCCAGTAAATATCAGAGTAAAACCTTTATATTTTACCGTAATATGGAGCCGCTGCCCTCTAGTCAAATCTCCATAAAGGACAATATTGGAACATTCACGGCAACCAGTAGAAACCAAGGAGGGCGGTACCAATGTCAATATGGATACTTCATATCTGGAAGGTGGATAGAATCCCCACACAGCGTGGCTGTGTTGGTCACTATTGCAGGTGAGTGGTGGGGCTCAGAGATTGTTAATATGTCTGTTCAAGTTCTTTGTATTATGAAAAATTCATACTTCATTCACTGGAACAAAATGGAACGTATACTATTAGGAGAGAGGAAAATAACAATACATTTTAGTCTCAATGCTCAACTCTTGACACGATCCCTGTGAACATGAGCTCCGAATTGCCCCGCTGGGCATCTACTGCCAGTAAAAACATTAGTAGAGATAACGGTGTGAAATTCATCTCGAGCGGTAGTGGAAAGCTGGCAATAGAAAATTAATGGCAAAGGAGATTCAGCGGGCTGTGAAATGTTTGGCCTTGTTTCCACCTGGCAGTGTATGTTAGAATTGCCACTTTAACACAGTAATGAGGGAATGCTGCATTCTGGAGGTGAATCTTCCCTTCAGTCCTTCACATCTCCCCATCCCCACCCACCACGAGAGACACGATGAGATGAGATGCATTGTGGGACAACCTACACTACATTGCATTGGTTCAAGATGAAGGCCCACCAGCACCTTCTCAAAACTGTTCCCATCAACACTTAACTCATTCATTTGAAATGCGAATCTCCAGGGTTTAGCGGAGATGTTCACTCTTTTTAATCGAGTTTGCACCTCGGTTAATTTAGCAGGAATGGGAAGTTTTACATCAACGCATTTTCCTTGTTCCACTCCTATCTCTCAGTGGAATTTCAAGTTTAAACCTGATTTTGGGAAGAGAATCCCCGTCTGATTTCATTTTGGTCTCTTTTTCGTTTGATTCCGCTAATAAAATCATCAATTGCCAATTTGTGGACTCTCAGCCCTTGATGTAAACACTTCAATTCAACACAGTGCAATCGACGAGTTACCAACCTTCCGCTACATGAAAATCCAAAGATCCATTTCTCATTGTTCTTGCCATTTATTTTCCCATAGATTCAGTAACAACTCCAAGGATATCTCTTGATCAACAGACTGGGGTGTATTTAAAAGCAGAGACGGTCATTATTACCTGTACCGTGAACAGAGAGTATCGAGGTGGAAAATTCTACTTTTACAGAAATAATCGACGGCTTTACTCTGATCGAATCTTCACAAAGAACAACATTGGAACATTCCCGGTCACCAATAGAAATCAAGGAGGCCGGTACGAATGCCAATATGAAACATTCATCAAAACAAGGCGGTTATGGTCCCAGCTCAGCGAGGCTGTGAAGATCACCATAACAGGTGGGTGAAGGGGAACAGAGATTGGTAATATGTCTGTTCAAAGTTCTTCATATTTTTTAAAAAGCCATACTTGTTCAAACATAACAGTGTTTAATATTCACAGCGAGGTCCTCTGCGCACAGGTCTTTACATGGTCTCTGTAATAATGGGCATGAAACACACAGACTGCCAGAGAAAACATTAAGAGACAAGAATACTCTTTGACCCCGACGTTAACATATCCAAGTGTGGCGTAAATATGTCATAGGAGGAATCGCAAAAGGAATGATAAGGTATCAGCAGTCCATTACACACACTGACCTATTCAGCAGTCCATTATATACTCCGCCCGATTCAGCAGTCCATTATATACTCCACCCGATTCAATAGTCCATTGGACACTCCACCCGATTCAATAGTCCATTATACATTCTAACCGATTCAGCAGTCCATTTTACATTCTACCCGATTCAGCAGTCCATTTTGCATTCTACCCGATTCAACAGTCCATTTTACACTCCGCCCGATTCAACAGTCCATTTTACACTCCTCCCGATTCAGCAGTCCAATATACACTCCGCCCGATTCTGAAGTCTATTAAATACACTGCCAGATTCAGCAGTCCAATATAGACTCCACTCGATTCATTATCTGAAGGGTTGCGAATGGAACTGAACACTGTGCAATCATCAGGGAACATCCCCATTACTGACGTTATGATGGAAGAAAGGTCATTGATGAAGCTACTGAAGATAGTTGGGCCTCGGATACTGCCCTGTGGAACTCCTGCAGCAATGTCCTGTGGCTAAGATGATTGGCCTCTAATGACCATTATCATCTTCCTTTGTGCCACGCATGACTCCATTCACTGGTGAGTTTTCCCCCTGATTCCCATTTACTTCAATTTGACTAGGGCTCCTTGGTGCCACACTCGGTCAAATGCTGCCTTGATGTCAAGGGCAGTCACTCTCACCTCACCTCTTGAATTCAGCCCTTTTGTCCATGTTTGGACCAAGGCTGTAATGTGGTCTGGAGCCGAGTGGTCCTGGCAGAACCCATACTGAGCTTCGGTAAGCAGGTTATTGGTGAGTAATTGCCGCTTGATAGCACTGTCGACGACATCATCCATCACTTTGCTGATGATTGAGAGGAGGCTGATGGGGTAATTGGCCGGATTGGATTTGTCCCTTTCGTGGACAGAACATACCTTTTCGACATTGCCGGGTGGATGCCAGTGTTGTAGCTGTACTGGAACAGTTTGACTCGAAGCTCAGCTACTTCTGGGGCACAAGACTTCAGCACGACAGCCGGGATGTTGTCGGGGCCCATCGCCTTTGTTGAAGCCAGTGCACTCAGCCGTTACTTGATGCAAGGTGGAGTGAATAGAATTGGCTTCTGTGATGAAGTGGATATCGGGAGGATGCCGAGATGGATCATCCTCTCGGCACTTCTGGCTGAAGATGGTTGCAAACGCTTCAGCCTTGTCTTTTGCTCTCACGTGCTGGGCTCTTCCATCATTGAGGATGGGGATGTTGACAGAGCCTCCTCCTCCCATTAGTTGTTTAATTTTCCACCACCATTCACGACTGGATGTGGCAGGACTGCAGAGTTTTGCTCTCATCCGTTGGTTGGCACCATATTCAGGTCTATTGCCGTCAATGGGACTGCATATCAGGCGGGGCGTATAACGGGCGGCCAATGCTCACAGCACAAGTTGACAAGTGGAGGGCAATTTTAATCTGATATGACGGGATGCATAGAGGCGGGATGGAGTCGGCCGCCTGTTGCACACTCCGCTCGATGTTGCCCTCCACTGATTTTAACGGAGTACCTTGTCAAGCAGTTTATAAAATGGGCACCGTTTCAACCGTGCTTATTGGGCAAAACGTGTTCCCTTTATCTCAGTCCGGATTGAAAACTGCCTTCCGGAGGTAAATGTCCCTTTCAACCCTCGGTATGAGAGATCCAATAAGGCGTGATGTGAACGCAAGACTTTCTCACACAGTAAATGCAGAATGTGTAATATTATTACGCGATTATGTTCCTGATTTCCAATTTTACCTCCTATATGCCCGAACTGACAGAGTGCAAAGTTTAATACCACAATGAAAGCATCTTTAATGCCAAGCTTTTAACCCCAACATGTGCAGCGTCAAAATCACAAGGCCCCTCCTTGTCACATTAACGATTTCTCAGTCAGATAACCGGAACTGCGTGCCGATATTTTCACAACGGTCATGTTATTTGGAATGCGTTAACTCAATGACATTGTGGTTTTTCATATCTCAAAATGGATTGCATTTCGGCAGCACCTCCCAAATGCTCGTCCTTCGCCACCGGGAAGGACAAGGGCAGAAGGTGCAGGAAAACACTATCACCTGCATGTTCCCCTCCAGGTCAAACACCATCCTGACTGGGACCTATGTCGCCGGTCATTCATGTTCGCTGAGTCAAAATCGTGGAACTCCTGAGGTAACAAGGCCCACCATTACCTTCTCAAGGGGAACGAGAGGTGGGCAATAAATCCGGCCTTTCCAGGGATGCCCACATCCCGAAGAATTCCTTGAAACAGCAATTTAGAGATCCCCAGAAATTAACTCTTTTCTTTTAAAATCGAGGTTCCACTGGCTAACGGAGACATTGGTGCAGATCTTGACTTTGTGCGATAGTACAAAATGATAACGAATCTCTCCACATTTTTATTTAAATTGAACTCGAATCGGGAGACATGTCAATGGGCTGTCGACTCGCAATCATCCATTTTACATCATCACAACAAATCAAAATCTATCCCATTCGCACTCGTTTTAAACCGGTTTGTGCCTCGCCTAAATTAGCAGAAACGGAAATTTCAAATCAATGCCTTTTCCTTGTTCCGCTCGTATCCAAGGGGACAATTTCAAGGGTGAAATCTGATTTCGGTAAAAGACCCCCCGCTGATTTATTTTCTTTCACACTTCAGTTTGATTTCACTAATGAAATAACGAATTCACTATTCGTGGAAATTCATTCCCCGACTCCCTTCAACTCGCTATTCAGTCACCAAACTTCCACTTTATATGCAGATCCACAATTGAATTTCTAATTGTTCTTTCCATTGATTTTATCACAGATCCGCTAACAAAGCCAGGGATATCTCTTAATCAACCGACTGGGGTGTATTTAGAAGGAGAGACTGTCGCTATTACCTGCATAGTGAAAGGAGAATATCGCAGTCAAATCTACTTTTACAGAGATAATCAACTACTGTCCTCTCGTCAACTCTTCACTAAGGACAATATTGGTACATTGCTGGTTACCAATACAAACCAAGGAGGCCAGTACCAATGCCAATATGGAACCTTCATCAAAAAAAGGTGGTTAGAATCCCAGCTCAGTGAAGATGTGACGGTCACTATTGAAGGTGAGTGACGGGGAAGAGAGATGGTTAATATGTCTATTCAGCGCATTTGTTATTTATTTTTTTAAAGTTGATTCAATGTAAAATTGTTCAATATTCACAGAGAGTCTCTGAACTCAGCTCTTGACAAGATCTCTGTCACAATGGGTCCTGAACACATCGGCTGACCGTTTAATACCTGCGAAAGAATTAATAGAGACAAACATCCACTTTGAGCCATCTGTTAATATATCCAAGTGTGGGGGTGAAATTTGTGCTCATCCAGCACAGGATGTCGGAAAAGCAGTGTGACAAATCAGATAGAGTGGAGGGGTCGAGAGATGTGGTGGTGAGGTGGAGCTGGGTGTCGTCAGTGTACCTGTAGAACCCGACGTTGTGCTTTTTGTATGATGTCACGAAGGGGCAGCATGTAGATGATAAGTAGGAGGGGGCAAAAAATAGATCCACGAGGGACTCTATAAATACCGGTGCGGGAGCGGGAAGATAACCCATTGCAGGTGATTCTCTGGCTATGACTGGAGAGATAAGAATGGAACTAGGCGAGCATAGTGCCACCCAGCTAGGCGTCGGAGGAAAGGCCTTGGAGGTGGATGTTGTTGTCAAATGTGTCAACAGCTGCAGGCAGGTCGAGAAGGATGAGGGGGATAGTTTACCATCGTCACAGTCACATAGGATGTAACTTGTGACATTGATAATGGCCGTGACATTAATGTGGCAGGGGGGGAAACCTGATTGGAGGGATGCAAACATGGCGTTGCAGGAAAGATGGACACGGATTTGAGAGGCGAACAACGAGTTCGAACAAATTGGACAGAAAAGGGAGCTTGGAGATGGGACGGTACTTTGCAAGGATAGATGGGTCAAGGGTGTTTTTTGAGAAGGTGTGAGATGACGGCAGATTTAAAGTGGAGGGTGACAATAGCTGATGAGAGGGAAACTTTAACAATACCAGCAAACGTGAGGGCCAGAAAGAGAAGTTGGCTGTTCGGCGATTCAGTGGGAATAGGGCCGAGGGAGCAAGAGTTGGGTCTCATAGTCAAGGTGAGCGTGGAGAGGGCATGAGGGGAGATAAGCGAGAAACTAGACAAGGATGCGAGTTCAGGTTTAGGGCAGTGGGCAAACTTAGGGGAAATTTGATTTTGTGGGCTAGCGGAAAGGAGGGAAGCGGCAGAGGCAGCTGAACAGATGGTCTCCATTTTAGCGACAATGACGTCCATGTGCTCCTCACACCTTTCGTTGGAGGTGGGGGGTGGGGGGAGAGGGATTTAAGAGCACAGTTTGCAGTGAAGAAAAGCCGGGGTTAACTTTGCATTCAGGATGATCCTGGAATTGTGAATAGTTTTGGCAGAGGAAACCAGGGCCCGATACAATTTTTTGTGGTCCAGCCATTACTGGCGATGAATGGCTAAACCAGTTGCACGCCATAAATTTTCATGTCTTTGTCCCTTGGACTTAAGGGAGCGGAGATGAGGGCCTGACCAGGGGGACGACCAGGTTTAGAGAGAATGTTTTCAATGGGGGCAAGGGAATCAAAGGGGGAGGTGAGGGTGTGAATGAGCTGATCGGGAGCTGCACAAATGTTGTGGTGAATGGAGGGCCAAAGGATAGACAGCTGCGAATTTGAAAGTGCCGTTGTAAGTGACTTGGGGAAGGGTATTTTCAGGGGGAGACACAGAATGAAGCGTGTTTGGGAGGAGTAAGTGAGATGTGGGTGGAGACGGATATCAGGAAGTGGTCAGCGATGGCTTTATCCACAATTGACATGATGGGAGTCGAGGGGCCACTTGAAATGTCAAGGCCTAGGCGGTAGCCGTGTTTATGGGTTGGGGTGTTTATATGGAGGAAGAGTTTAAGGGAGGATGTGAGGGCAGTGAACTCAGACGAGAGGGAGCTTGATGAGTTGAGATGGAGATTGAAAACTCCGAGTCTCTGATCCCATTCACTGTTGCCAATAAGATTTGCATATCGCCAAAATTAGAATAAATTGGAATCACAAAAACCCACTTTCCTTGTTCCTCTGGTATCCCTGAGTGCAAATTCTGGGCTAAATACTGAATATGGAAGTAGAACTCCTGGCTGAATTCTTTCATTTCCCAATTCTGCTGATTGCAGTAATGAAATCGCGAATTCCCCACTTGTGGAATTTGAATCCCGGATGAAAACATCTTTTTTCAATACAGAGCAATCTTTTTTGAGTTATCAAACTTCCACGGTACATGAAGCTCCACGATTCCATTTCTAAATGTGCTTTCATTTTATTTCACCAAGGAACGGTTAGCACCGCCAGGGATTTCTCTTGATCAATCGACTGGGGTGTATTTAGAAGGAGAGACTGTCGCTATTACCTGCATAGTGAAAGGAGAATATCGCAGTCAAATCTACTTTTACAGAGATAATCAACTACTGTCCTCTCGTCAACTCTTCACAAAGGACAATATTGGTACATTGCTGGTTACCAATACAAACCAAGGAGGCCAGTACCAATGCCAATATGGAACCTTCATCAAAAAAAGGTGGTTAGAATCCCAGCTCAGTGAAGATGTGACGGTCACTATTGAAGGTGAGTGACGGGGAAGAGAGATGGTTAATATGTCTATTCAGCGCACTTGTTATTTATTTTTTTAAAGTTGATTCAATGTAAAATTGTTCAATATTCACAGAGAGTCTCTGAACTCAGCTCTTGATAAGATCTCTGTAACAATGGGTCCTGAACACATAGGCTGACCGTTTAATACCTGCGAAAGAATTAATAGAGACAAGCATCCACTTTGAGCCGTCTGTTAATATATCCAAGTGTGGGGGTGAAATTTGTGCTCATCCAGCACAGGATGTCGGACAAGCAGTGTGACAAATCAGATAGAGTGGAGGGGTCGAGAGATGTGGTGGTGAGGTGGAGCTGGGTGTCGTCAGTGTACCTGTAGAACCCGACGTTGTGCTTTTTGTATGATGTCACGAAGGGGCAGCATGTTGATGATAAGTAGGAGGGGGCCAAGAATAGATCCACGAGGGACTCTATAAATACCGGTGCGGGAGCGGGAAGATAACCAATTGCAGGTGATTCTCTGGCTATGACTGGAGAGATAAGAATGGAACGAGGCGAGCATAGTGCCACCCAGCTAGGCGTCGGAGGAAAGGCCTTGGAGGTGGATGTTGTGGTCAAATGTGTCAACAGCTGCAGGCAGGTCGAGAAGGATGAGGGGGATAGTTTACAATCGTCACAGTCACATAGGATGTAACTTGTGACATTGATAATGGCCGTGACAGTAATGTGGCAGGGGTGGAAACCTGATTGGAGGGATGCAAACATGGCGTTGCAGGAAAGATGGACACGGATTTGAGAGGCGACAACGAGTTCCAACAAATTGGACAGAAAAGGGAGCTTGGAGATGGGACGGTACTTTGCAAGGATAGATGGGTCATGGGTGTTTTTTGTGAAGGTGTGTGATGACGGCAGATTTAAAGTGGAGGGGTCAATAGCTGAGGAGACGGAACCTGTAACAATACCAGCTAACGTGAGGGCCAGAAAGAGAAGTTGGCTGTTCGGCAATTCAGTGGCAATAGGGCCGAGGGAGCAAGAGTTGGGTCTCATAGTCAAGGTGAGCGTGGAGAGGGCATGAGGGGAGATAAGTGAGAAACTAGAGAAAGATGCGAGTTCAGGTTTAGGGCAGTGGGCAAACTTAGGGGAAATTTGATTTTGTGGGCTAGCGGAAAGGAGGGAAGCGGCAGAGGCAGCTGAACAGATGGTCTCCATTTTAGCGACAATGACGTCCATGTGCTCCTCACACCTTTCGTTGGAGGTGGGGGGTGGGGGGAGAGGGATTTAAGAGCACAGTTTGCAGTGAAGAGAAGCCGGGGTTAACTTTGCATTCAGGATGATCCTGGAATTGTGAATAGTTTTGGCAGAGGAAACCAGGGCCCGATACAATTTTTTGTGGTCCAGCCATTACTGGCGATGAATGGCTAAACCAGTTGCACGCCATAAATTTTCATGTCTTTGTCCCTTGGACTTAAGGGAGCGGAGATGAGGGCCTGACCAGGGGGACGACCAGGTTTAGAGAGAATGTTTTCAATGGGGGCAAGGGAATCAAAGGGGGAGGTGAGGGTGTGAATGAGCTGATCGGGAGCTGCACAAATGTTGTGGTGAATGGAGGGCCAAAGGATAGACAGCTGCGAATTTGAAAGTGCCGTTGTAAGTGACTTGGGGAAGGGTATTTTCAGGGGGAGACACAGAATGAAGCGTGTTTGGGAGGAGTAAGTGAGATGTGGGTGGAGAGGGATATCAGGAAGTGGTCAGCGATGGCCTTATCCACAATTGACATGATGGGAGTAGAGGGGCCACTTGAAATGTCAAGGCCTAGGCGGTAGCCGTGTTTATGGGTTGGGGTGTTTATATGGAGGAAGAGTTTAAGGGAGGATGGGAGGGCAGTGAACTCAGACGAGAGGGAGCTTGATGAGTTGAGATGGAGATTGAAAACTCCGAGTCTCTGATCCCATTCACTGTTGCTAATAAGATTTGCATATCGCCAAAATTAGAATAAATTGGAATCACAAAAACCCACTTCCCTTGTTCCTCTGGTATCCCTGAGTGCAAATTCTGGGCTAAATACTGAATATGGAAGTAGAACTCCTGGCTGAATTCTTTCATTTCCCAATTCTGCTGATTGCAGTAATGAAATTGCGAATTCCCCACTTTTGGAATTTGAATCCCGGATGAAAACATCTTTTTTCAATACAGAGCAATCGTTTTTGAGTTATCAAACTTCGACGGTACATGAAGCTCCACGATTCCATTTCTAATTGTGCTTTCATTTTATTTCACCAAAGAACCGTTAGCACCGCCAGGGATTTCTCTTGATCAATCGACTGGGGTGTATTTAGAAGGAGAGACAGTCACCATTAGCTGCCCCGTGAACAGAAAGTACCGTGGGAATATTTACTATTACCGAGAAAATCAACTGCTGTCCTCTCGTCAAATCTTCACAAAAGACAACATTGGAACATTCACGGTTACCGGGACAAACCAAGGAGGGCGGTACCAATGCAAATATGTAACCTACGTTAAAAAAAGGAGATTCTGGTCCCAGCTCAGCGATACTGTGACGGTCACTATAACGGGTGAGTGAAGGGGGACAGAGATCGTTAATGAGGTCAAAAAAAATCATCATGAGCGCTCGCTCAAAATAGGCGGCATCGCATTGGTGACTGGCCCAAGGTGACACTGAGGTTTTTTTTGTGCAACCAATAAAGGCGGGAAACAGGCGGGGTCGGGTCAGCCACCCGTTTTCCACTCAGCCCGATTTTAACCTCCACTGACTTTAACAGAGCATAAAATTTTGCAGGGTGTAAAATGGACGACTGACTGAAACCGCACCGTAACAGCTTAAAATTGCCTGATTCAACGCCGTACTGAGCGAATCCTGCATTCCAGAGTCGGATCTTCATTTCAGTTGTTGGTCCGACACACCCAATAGGATGCAGTGTCAACGTGAAACCTTCTTAAACGGTGAATTCAGATTGTGTGATAATTTTACACATCTATCTTCCTGATTCCCAATTTTACCCTTATATATCTGAAGCAGCAGATTGTACTCCACAATGGCAGTACATCGCCAGGCTTTTAACTCCACCGAGTGCAACGTCGCCTCATGAGGAACCGCCAGACTGGCTGGCCTTTTCACATTACAGATTTCTCTATCAGATACCAAAACTGTTCGCCTAGATATTCAAAATGATGCCGTAATGCAGAATCATTTAATTTAATTACAATATGGTTTCCGTATCTCTCACTGGATTGTATTTTGGCAGCACCTCTTAAACTTGCGACCTCCGCCACCTCGAAGGACAAGGGAAGCAGGTGCATGGGAACACCGTCGTCTGCAAGTTCCCCTCCAAGTCACACACCATCCAGACTTGGACCTGCAGTACGGTTCCTTCATAGTCACTGTGTCAAAATCCTGGAACTCACTATCGAACAGTGCTGTGGGAGCACCTTCATTGCAGGAACTGCAGTGGTTCAAGAAGGCGGCTCGCCATCGCCTTCTCAAGCGGAACTAATGATGGGAAATACAATGTGGCCTTTCTCGCGAATCACGCACCCCAATACATGAGAACAAAATTGATGCCACCAACACATAATTCACTAACTTAAAATGCGAATCTCCATTGTTTAGCGGAGATCTTCACTTTTTAATCGTGTTAGTACCCAGTCTAAATTAACAGAAATCGGAATTCCCTTGTTTCGTTCGTGTTACAAAGAACAATACCAGGGTTAAACCTGAGTTTGTAAATAGAACCCCCAGCTGATTGCTTTTTAGTCGCATTTCCATTGGATTCCTCAAATTAAATCACCAATTCCCATTTCGTGGAATCTCAGTCCCCGATGTAAACACTTCCCTTCAACACAGCGCAATCGTTAATGAGTTCCCAACCTTCCACCACACATGGAAATCCACAGATCAATTTCTCATTGTTATTTCCATTTATTTTACCGCAGGCCCGCTAACACCGCCAAGAATTTCTCTTGATCGATCAACTGGGGTGTATTTAGATGGAGAGACGGTCACCATTACCTGCACAGTGACCGGGGAATATCGCGGTAAAATTTACTTTTACAGAGACAATCAACTGCTGTCCTCTCATGAACTTTTCACAAAGAACAACACTGGAACATTCACGGTTACCGGTGCAAACCAAGAAGGGCGGTACCAATGCAAATATGGAACAAACGTCAAAAGAAGGCGATTAAAATCGCAGCTCAGCGAGGCTGTCACGGTCACTATATCGGGTGAGTGAATTGGAACAGAGATTCTTAATATCTATTTAACGCCCTTTGAATTCGTCCAAAATCACCCTGGTTTTAATGTAGCAGTCATTAATATTCACAGAGGGTCTCTGCGCTCAGCTCTTGTCTGGGTCTCTTTAACAATGGGTCCGGAACACACAAGTTGACTGTTTACTGCCAGGGAAGCGTTCACTTTGACCCCGATGGTAATGCATATCCCAGTGAGGAGTAAAATTAGTCTGATTAATAGAGACCTGCATTCACTGTGACCCCGATGTTAATATATATCCGAGTGTGAGGTGAAATTTGCCTTATTAATAGAGACGAGCATTCACTGTAACCCCTATGTTAATATATCCCAGTGAGAGGTGCAATATTTCCCAGGCGGTAGTGCAAAACGGCTCCATTTTGCAACCCATTGAAGTGAGTGGAAAGGAAAATTAGCGGAGTGTAAAATGGGCGGCCGATCGATTTCGCCCGTTTAACGATGTCGCTCGAGATGGATTTCACACCGTATTGTCTCCCCTCCGCATTTACTGTAACTCCAATCATTGTCTAACCAATAGTCCGGGGCGCAAAATAGAAAGATAATACTTTTAGATAGCGCCTTTGCCTTCAGCAGAATGTGGAGAAGCATTTCACAGCCGGTGAAGTTTAGTCACTGTTGATATCTCGGCAAACGTGGTAACGAGTGAGCACGAACAGCATTGAGAGAATGATCAGTTCATACATTTTGATGGTTTCAGTTGAGGGCTGAATGTTGGCCAGAAAAGCTTTCACTCCCAGCTAAATGGGCAGGCGTTGCCTCGGAGGCAATGCAAGTGGGAGCGGGGAGCGAAAAGGGATGTGGTCGTGATGGGAGATAGTGTAGTCGGGGATAGATATTGTTTTCTGCAACCGTGACCGGGAGTCCTGAAGGCTGTGTTGCCTGCCCGGTGCCAAGTTTAAGGGCATCTTCTCGCTGCTGGAGAAGAACTTGGAGGAGAATAGTGAGGATCTCATTGTCGTGGTGCACGTAGGAACCAACAGCATAGGGAGAACGAGGAATGAGGTTCTGCTGAGTGAGTTTGAGGAGCAGAACCTCAAAGGCAATATTCTCTTCATTACCACGCAAATTGACATAGGGACAAAGAGATTAGATGCTTAAATGCGTGGCTGGAAGAGTGGTGTGGGAAGCAGGGTTTTCAATTCAAGGGACACTGGCACTGGTAGAGGGGAAAGAGGGAGCTGTTCCGTTGGGATGGACTCCACTTAAACCGGGCTGGGACAATTTTCCTGGCAACTCGAATAACTCGGGCAATAGATAGGGCTTTAAAATAATGTGAAGTGGGGGAGAGGGGTTCAGGTAAGGGTAAATGTATCAGTCTAAAGAGAAAAGTCAAGGCTATAGAGCAGAGTAGCGATTTGGGTACAAACAAGCAGAGTGTGTCAGGAAGGAAAAGAGAGATTCACAAAGGCAATAGAGCATTCGTGACGAAGGTCACATCAGGGAAAAAAGTAAAATGTTAAAATTAAAGGTGCGAGATCTGAATGCATGAAACATTCGGAACAAGATAGATGAATTAATGGCACAAATAGAGATAAATAGGTTTGATCGAATAGTCATTACTGAGATGTGCTTACAGGGTTTACAAAAGATAGGCAAAATGTGAAAGCAGGAGGGGATGGAGTTGGGGGCGGTGGCAGTGGTTGGCCCAGGCAATAAAGGATGAGATAAAGGCAGTGGTGAGAAACGATCTTCGGTCAGAAAATCAGTAAGTAGAATCAGTCTGGGTGGGGCTAAAAAATAACAAGCGTCAGAAAACACTTGTGGGAGAAGTTCATAGCCGCTCCCCCCCCCCCCCCTAACAATAGTTAGAGTGTTGGACAGAATATAAATCAGGAAAGTAGTGGAGCATGTAACAAGGCCAATGCAATAATCGTGGGGGAGTTTAATCGTCATATAGTCGAGACAAATCAAGTGGAAAAATGAAGTTTGGAGGATGAGTTCATGGAATGGATTCGAGACAGTTTTCTAGAACAATACGCCAAGGAACTAACTCGAGGACAGGTTACTTTAGATCTAGCGGTTTTTTTATTCGTCCATTTGATGTGTGCGGCGTTTGCAAGGCCGGCATTTATTGTCCATCCCTAATTGCCCTTGAGAAGGTGGAGGTGAGCCGCCATCTTGAACCGCTTCTTTCCGTGTGGTGAAGGTTCTTCCACGGTGCTGTTAGGTAGGGAGTTCCAGGATTTTGACCCAGCGATGATGAAGGAACGGCGATATATTTCCAAGCCGTGTTGGCGAGTGACTTGCAGGAGAACGTGCAGGTGGTGTTGTTCCCATGTGCCTGCTGCACTTGCCATTCCAGGTTATAGAGGTCGCGAGCTTTCGAGGTGCTGTGGAAGAAGCCTTCGCGAGTTGCTGCATTGCATCCTGTGGATGGTACACACTGCAGCCACGGTGCGTCGGTGGTGAAGAGAATGAATATTTAGGGTGGTGGATGGGGTGCCTTTCAAGCGGGCTGCTTTGTCCTGGATGGTGTCGAGCTTCTTGAGTGTCGTTGGAGCTGCACTCATCCAGGTAAGTGGAGGGTATTCCATCACACTCCTGACTTGTGTCTTATAGATTGCATAAGAAGACAGGTTTAATTAATAACCTTATAGTTAAGAAACCTCTCGGGTGGAGCGATCATAATATGATGGAATTTTATGTAGATTTTGAGAATGATGTGGTTAAGTCGGAAACTAGTGTCTTAAATTTAAACAAGGCCAATTATGTAGGTATGAGGGGCAAGTTGGAAAAGGTAGATTGGAAAATTGGTTAAACGATATGACGGTAATAAGCAATGGTGAACATTTAAAGAAATAATTCGTAATTCTCCACATTATATTGAGGAATAAAAATCAACTGGAAAAGTTAACCAACCGTGGCTAACGAGAGAGTTTAAGGATAGTGTTAGATTTTTAAAAAGAGGCTTAAAATGTTGCCAGAAAGATTAGTAAGCCTGAGCTTTGGGAGGGTTTTAGAAATCAGCAAAGAATGACCAAGAAATTAATAAAGAGTGAGAAAATTGAATGTGAGAGCAAACAAGCAAGAAATGTAAAAACAGATTGTAAGAGCTTTTAGATATATTTACAAAGGAAGAGATTAGCGAAAGTAAACGTGTGTCCCCTTGAGGCAGAGACGGGAGAAATTATAACGGGGAATAAGGAAATAGCAAAGACATTAAACAAATATGTTGTATCTGCCTTCAGAGCAGAAAACACAACAACATATCGGAAACAATGTGGAACAAAGGGGCTAATGAGAGTGGGGAACTTAAAGTAATTAAGATTAGTGAAGAAAAAATACTGGAGAAATTAATGGGAATAAAATCTGACAAATCCCCAAGACCTGTTGGTCCATATCCTGGACTTTTAAAAGAGGTGTCTCCTGGGATACTGGGTGCACTGGTTTGGATCATCCAGAATTCCCAGAATCTAGAACGGTCCCCGTGGATTAGAAGGCAGCAAATGTTATTCAAGAAAGGAGGGAAGGTAGAAAACAAGGAACTGCAGGCCTATTAGCTTGACATCAGTCGTCGGGAAAATGCTCACATCTCTTATTAAGGACGTACTAACAGGGCACTTAGAGAATCATAATGTGATTAACAGGAATCAACACGGTTTTATGAAAGGGAAATCATGTTTAACAATCTACTGGTTATTTGAGGGTGTAACTAGCAAGGTACATAATGGGAACCAGTGGATTCAGTATATTTGGATTTTCAAAAAGCCTACGATAAGGTGCCAGATAAATGTTTGTTACACAAGATGAGGGCTCATGGGATTGGGAGTAACATATGCATGGACTGAGGATTGGATAACGGACAGGAAACAGAGATTAGGAATATAAGCTTCATTTTCCGGTTGGCATGCCACATGTAACTAGTGGGATGCCACAAGGATCAATGCGAGGGCCTCAGCTATTTACAATATATATTAAGGATTTAGAGAGGGGACCGAGTGTAATGTATCCAAGTTTGCTGACAAACTTAGGTGTGAAAGTAAGCAATGAGGAGGATGCAGTGAGGCTGGAAGCTGTTATAGAAAGATTAAGTGAGTGGTTGAGATGCTGGAAGATGGAGCATAATGTGGGGAAATATCAAATTATCCACGTTGGTAGGAATAATAGAAAAACAGAATATTTTTAAAAGGTGAGAGACAAAGAAGTAATGGTGGTCAGAAAGATTTGTGCGTCCTTGTGCACGAAACACAGAACGTTAACATGCATGTACAGCAAGCAATTGGGAAGGCAAATGATACGTTATCCTTTATTGCAACGCAGTTGGAGTATAAGAGCAAGGAAGTCTTGCTACAATTGTCCAGGGCTTTGGTGAAACCTCACCTGGAGTACTGTGTACCGTTTTGGTCTCCTTATCTCAGAAAGTATATACTTGCTTTAGATGGGGTGCAACGAAAGTTCACGAGATTGATTCCTGGGATGAGAGCGTTGCCCTATGAGGAGAGATTGAGCAGAATGGACCTATACACTCTGGAGTTTCGAAGAAGGAGAGGTGATCCCATTGAAAGGTATAAAATTCTGAGAGGGCTTGACAGGGTAGTTGCTGAGAGGCTGTTTCCCCTGGCTGGAGAGTCTAGAACTAGGGGTCATAGTCTCAATATAAGGGGTTGGAAATTTTGGACCGTAATGAGGAAAAATCTTCACTCAGAGAATTATTAATCTTTGGAATTCTCTGCCCCTGAGAGCTGTGGATGCTCAGTTCTTAAGTATATTCATGACTGAGAGCGATATAATTTTTACCATAGGGGAGTCAAGAGGTATGGAGATGGGGCGGGAACGTGAAGTTGAGGTCTAAGATCAGCCATGACCTTCTTAAATGGTGGGGCAGGCTCGAGGGGCCGTATGGCCTACGTCTGCTCCTATTTCTTATGTTCTTATGTTCTTACGCAGAATATCTTTTCCCACATTGCAGCCCTGCCTTCAACTACACTGAACAATCGCCATATCCTCAGGGCTCAAGCCTTGGAGTTGTGTTAATGACACGGCCTTCTAACTAAGTGGCGAGAGAACTGTCTTACACCTGCTGTGTCAGGAAGAGGGGTTCCGTGATTTTTTTCATTCTAGACAGGTGGAGAGCATTCCAACGCACTCATTTCTTACACCCTGTAAGTGGTACAGAGGCTTTGGGGAATCAGGAGGTGAGTCACTCGCCGCAGAGTACGCAGCCTCTGATCTGCTCTCGTCGCCATAGCATCTATGTTGCTGGCCCAGTTGAGTTTCTGGTAAATGTCAATCCCAAAGACGTTGATGTTCGGGGATTCGGCAAAGGTAATCCTATGGAATGTTAAAGAGGTGGTTGACCCGCTCTTGTTGGAGCTCTTGTGCCATATTTATATTGCTAAAATCTCCACAATCTAAAAAAATCAGTGAATGAAAGTTGTCTGTTTTACAAAAGTCCATTCTGCTCACCCACTACTCCCCGTTGTTCGTTTATTGAACAGTGCCTGAGACAACTGCCAGGGTACTCGGATACTGAACATGAAGCTTACCCAAGTGCTGAAAAGTTGGTTAACCTCATCCATTAAATGTTCAGCCGCAGGATTGGCCGCAATGTGTGGAGTTTGGTGGCATTACTCTGGACTGTTGTACACAGTTGTCTGACAGTTTGTTGCATTGAAATCGATCGTCACTGCTTGTTCCTTTCGAATTACAGGTCTATCCAAACCAAATATATCAGTGGATTCTAGTCTTGTTGTGAAGGTGCAAAAGTCAACTTTAACTGTACAAATTCCCGGGACCTTCCTGGCTTCACATTTCACTTGTACAGATTCGGAGAAGCGAATTACTCGGATATCCAGACTGCTGCTGCACGGAACAATTCTGTCAACTTCACCATCACGATGATGGATCAGGTCGATGGAGGAAAATACACCTGTCTGTATAAAGGGGATGTGAGGGGAAGGCTGCTAACGTCGGCTCAGAGTGACCCTGTACATATAACTGTAAAAGGTGAGTGAGATTCACACTGTGACTCTGTTCATCCGACCACCGTAAAAAAAGTGTTTGTTTTTCATATTTAATCTGCCTCAGGTGTTGATTTAATGCTTAAAATGGCGTGTAAATTACACACAAAGGCCCTTTAACGCTTATTTCATTAAATATTCGCTATTTATCATGTTACTGAAGAAGGAACTAAAGCACCAACGTTCATTGGTTTTATTTCTCTAATTCCGATGAACAGTTTAATTCTCTAGTTGTGTTCTGTAGTTCCTTACCGATCATCTAATAGTCCAGGTTCACCCCCAGACAAGCTGAGAGAAGAATAACGTCCACGCTACGATCTGTAACAAAAGGTAATTTAACCTTGTAAGATAAAGACAAACAAACTGCAGATGCTGGAAACATACAGTACGTCAGTCAGCGTCTGTGGAGAGAGCAGGTGAGTTCTGACCAAAGCCAGTGCCTGAAATGTCACCTCATATGTTCTCTCCGCAGTTTTGCAGGTTTGACCAATTGATTTGCTAGAATGATTCCAGGGATGAGTGACCTGAGTTACTTGGATAACTGGGGTTGTTCTCCTTAGTTCAGAGACGGTTGCGAGAATATTTGATACAGGGATTCAAAATCATGAAGGGTCTCGGCAGAGTTGATGGACAGAAACTGTCCCCTTTGGCGGAAGGTTCAAAATCCAGAGTACATAGATTTAAGGTTATTGGCAAAAGAACCAAAGGTGACATGAGGAAAAACTTTTTTCACACAGCGATTGGTTGGGATCTGGAATGCACTGCCCGAGGGGGTGGTGGAGGCAGATTCAATCATGGCCGTCAAAAGGGAACTGGATAAGTACATGAAAGGAAAAAAAATGCAGTGCTGCTGGGGTAGGGCGGGGGAGTGGGACTAGCTGGATTGCTCTTGCATAGAGCCAGCACGGATTCGATGGGTCGAATGGCCTCTTTCCGTGCTGTAATCTTTCTAATATTCTATGATTCGATGATCATTCCAAAGTTTACAGAATTAAACTTATTAATTTCCATCCCACCAGTGTTTATTTTTTGTTGTTAGCTGGAAAGAATTAAATACTTACCTGTTCACAGTTCCAGTTATTATCGAAGTAAGGAATCAATGAATAAATCAGGCAATTAATTAATCGAGCAATGAAAATTGAGCGTTGAGCAGTGTCACGTTTTCCAGGTGGATAATGATTTCAACATGTGACAAAACATTGCCGACCTCATTTCGGATTCCTTGATTTTGTGGCATTGCTTTTATACGGAACATTTATCAGAATTAAAGACAGGTGAAGAGACAGACTTGGAGTATCAGAGACTTAGGCACGAAACGGTGCAAACCAAGAAATCACTAAAATAAAATGATCACTCGGGTTGGAAACACTGCGTCATCTCAACCTTTTATCTTTTACATCTATTTTGAACTCACCCCGGATTCCACAGCAACCCTGTGCCTATGTTTTGTTTCATTATGCCGCAGATTATTTATTTCGTGTAGAAACTATTGTTTAACTATGTTGCACTCTGTTCCTTTTTATCATTTAGATAAATCCTCTGGGTTGCAGGCTGCTGTTGGCTCTGCTGTGGTTCTGATTTTCATCCTTACTCTGTTGGGTGTGTGCTTCTGGAAAAAAAGAAAGGTAAGTTAAACATGTATTATCTGTTCATTCATCTAGCACTGGACAACTAATCTCGGACTGTAACTGTAAGGAGATCATGGACAGAAAGGCGAAGTTGGAAATGACCGAAATCTTCGCAGACCTGATGCTCATCCTGTCCAGCCAGTGCAGAACATCATCATTAAAGCCCACAGAATGTTGAACTACACAACCCAAAACAGTAGAATACAAGTCAGAGAAGGTGCTAATCAAATTGTACTGTACAGTACCGTTCCCTCTGCGACACCCGAGTCCACTCTTCCATTGCCCCTAACACCCACTCTCCTCCCCACGGCACCTGACCGTGTGAGCGCAGGAGATGCAACACCTGTCCCTTCAACTCCTCCCTTCCCACCATCCAAGGTCCCAAACACACCTTCCAGGTTAAACAGTGGTATCCTTGTAATTCTCTCAAGTTAGTATACCGTATCCGCTGCACACAACGCGGTCTCATCTCCACTGGGGAGATCAAACACATGCTGGATGATCGCTTTTCTGAACACCTCCGCTCTTTCTGCAAGTGTGACCCTGACCTGCTGGTCGCTTGCCATTTTAGTTCCCCTTCCCACTCCTACTCTGACCTCTCTGTCCTCGGCCTCTTACACTGTTCCAAGGAAGCTCAGCGTGAGCTTGAGGAACAGCACCTCATTTTTCATTTAGGCACTTTACAATCTTCCGGACTCAACATTGATTTCAATAACTTCAGATCATAACCAATGTTCCCATTTTTGGTCAGCTAGTGCTGGGAATTATTCTTCTGATGCAATTTTCAGCTACTCCTGATTAGTCTGTTGTTACTTAACCTGTCCCATTACCACCGTCCTTACCTTGCACCATCATCCCCTTTGTCATTTAATCACTCCTGCCCTCCACCCGATCACAGACCTTCCTTTTTGTTCTTTCCTCCCCCGCACCCACCTTCCTGCACCCCTTTCCCTGGCTCAGTACTTGCTCAAAAAAATTAAATCTTTTAACATCTTCCAGTTCTGACGAAAGGTCTCCGACCGGAAACGTTAGTTTTGTTTCTTTCTCCACAGTTGCTGCCTGATTTGCTGAGCTTCTCCTGACTTTTCTGTTTTTATTGCAGATTTCCAGCATCAGCATTATTTTGCTTTTAATGTACTGTAGTCTGCTCTGACGTCACTCTGAGCACTCCTGCCAAGCTCTAATCTTGACAAACTCCTTCCTACCCCAGTCTTCCCTCCCACCGCTAACCCTGTGAACTCTGCCAGCGGATCAACGATTACCGTCCCTCCAGAATTTCCGTTCACTTGCAAACAAGGCCTTTGCCATCCCTGATCTTATTAAGGATGTTGTATCGATACCATGGACTTGCCGGTAACTTCGATCATGGCTGATGACAACTTCCCCCTTACTGAAGCCTCCCCGTCTGTCTATACCTTCTACCAGCTGCCCCACCCAAACCGCTGCGGTTGCGGTGTGACACTTATAACCAAATAACACCTTAGTCTGTGCCGCGACTCCTCGGTCAACTTCTCCTCATTTGAGCACATATGCCCCAGGTTAAATTTCCTTGACAGTTTTCGTCCCTCAGCTTCTACACTGAACGACTTCTCCTCCTCGGTGACTTCAACCCTCATCTCAGCTCACCCTGCCGTCTCTTCTCTGAGTTAGGTGACCAACTGTTGTCACTTAACCTTTCCCTAATATAAATTATTGATGGGATTTGGGCGTCGCTGTCAAGGCCAGCATTTATTGCCTGTTTGCCCTTGAGAAGGTGGTGGTGAGCCGCCTTCTTGAACCGCTGAAGTCAGTGTAGTGGAGGTTCTCCCACGGTGCTGTTAGGTCGGGAGTTCCAGGATTTTGACCCAGTAAGGTTGAAGGAATGGCGATATATTTCCAAGTCGGGATGGTGTGTGACTCAGAGGAGAAAGTGCAGGTCGTGTTACTCCCATGTGCCTGCTGCCCTTATCCTTCTAGGTGATAGAGGTCGCGGATTTGGGAGGTCCTGTCGAAGAAATCTTGGCGAGTTGCTGCACTTCTATGTAGAATTACATCGTATTTACAGCACCGGAAAAGGCCATTCTGTCCACCAGGGTATATGCCGCTAATGTTGCTCAACACATACCGCTCACTAGTCACACCCCCTGCCGCCTTCCAACCCACTTCCTCCTGTGTCCGCCTCTGCAAAAAAACTATGCTCTCAGTCACTTATAACGGCACTTTCAAACTCCCAACTGTGTATCCTTTGGCCCTCCAGTCGCCACCATACTTCTGCAGCTTCAATCATACGCTGGCCTCCACCTTTTATGCCCTATTCCCCAGTAAAACTCCTAACTCCTCACAACCTGTTCGATTCCCGTGGTAAGGCCCCTATCTTTGTTTCCATAAATGCAAGGGACACAGATTAAAACGCTTATGGCGAACAACCGTTCTCGCCATTGATCACAGACCTGGGTGGATCACAGAAAGCATTATCGGGCCCTGCAATCCTCTGCCAAAACTGCTCATTACTCCTGGGAAGTCCTGGAGTGCAAAAATAATCCTCAGCTCTTTTTGTCCACGAAACCGTCCCCTTAACCCCTCTCACTGTCCCCTCCACTCAAGTGCCAACAACAAGTGAAAGTGGCTCATGGACTTTCTGTCTCCTTAAAACCCTCTTCCCCGCCCACTCCGCTCTCACCGCCAACAACAAGTGAGATGGGCTCATGTACTTCCTGCCTCCTTAATCCCCTCTCCCTGTCACCTCCATTCTCACCAGCAACAATTTGAGGGACTCCTGGACTTCCTGTCTCCTTAAACTCCTCTCCCCTGCCCTCTGCACTCTCACCGCCAACAACAAGCGTGAGGGACTCATGGACTTCCTGTCTCCTTAAACCCGACTCTCGTTCTCCCTCTACTCTCACCACCAATTACAAGGGAGAGGGGCTCATGGACTTCCTGTCTCCTTAAACCCTTCTCCTCTGCCCCCTTCACTCTCACCACCAACAAGAAGTAAGAGGGGCTCATGGACTTCCTTTCTCCTTAAACCCTTCTCCTCTGCCCCCTTCACTCTCACCACCAACAAGAAGTAAGAGGGGCTCATGGACTTCCTGTCTCCTTAAACCCTTCTCCTCTGCCCCCTTCACTCTCACCACCAACAAGAAGTAAGAGGGGCTCATGGACTTCCTGTCTCCTTAAACCCTTCTCCTCTGCCCCCTTCACTCTCACCACCAACAAGAAGTAAGAGGGGCTCATGGACTTCCTGTCTCCTTAAACCCCTCTCCCCTGCCCCCTCCACTCTCACCACCAACAAGAAGTGAGAGGGGCTCATGGACTTCCTGCTTCCTTAAACCCCTCTCCTCTGTCCCCTCCACTCTCATCATCAACAAGAAGTGAGAGGGACTCATGGACTTCCTGTTTCCTTAAACCCCTCTCCTCTGTCCCCTCCACTCTCATCATCAACAAGAAGTAAGAGGGGCTCATGGACTTCCTGTTTCCTTAAACCCCTCTCCTCTGCCCCCTCCACTCTCATCATCAACAAGTGAGTGGAGCTCATGGACTTTCTGTCTCCTTGAACCATTTTCTTCTGCCCCCTCCACTTTCACACCCAACAACAAGTGAGAGGGGCTTATGGATTTTCTATCTCCTTAAACCCCTCTTCTCCACCCCCAACACTCTCAACACCAACAACAAGTGAGTGGAGCTCGAGGAGTACCTTGTCTGCAAGACTGAGACCATCCGTTCAGCTGCTTCTGTCGAGTCTATCCTTCCCCTTGTCCAACAAGCCAAACTGCCCCCAAAGCTCCACCTGCTATAGCACTGAACTTTCATCTTCATCTATTGTCTGCTCTCTCCTCTTGTCCCCTTTCTGAGCTCCTCTTTTCCATCAACCCACTCCTGATCTCTCGACCCAATTCCCAATAAACTGCTGACCACCCAACTTTCCTTCCTGGCCTCTATGCCAGATGATACTGTAAACGTTTCACTTTCCTCAGATTTTGTCTCCTCCCTTTCAAATCTGCTGTCATCACCCCTCCTCAATGCTCACCCTTGACCCCACTACCCTTGCAAACTACCGCCCAATTTCCAACCTTTCTTTCCTCTCCGAAATCCTTAAACGTGTTGTTGCCTTCATAATGCGGGCCCATCTTTCCTGCAACACAATATTTGAACCTTTCCAATCAGGTTTCCACTCCTGACACAGTATTGAAATGGCAATAAAACATGTCACAAATAACATTCAACCTGACTGTGACGGTGATGCATTGATCGTTTCTCATCCTCCTCGACCTCTCTGCAGCCTTTGACACGATTGACCACAACACCCTTTTCCAACTCCTCGCTTCCGCTGTCCAGCTGGGCGGGACTGCCCTCGTCTGGTTCCACTCTAATCAATTCAGTCGTTGACCGGAGAATAGCCTGCAATGAATGCTCTTCATGCCCCTGCACCATTACGTCTGGACACCCCAAGCATATATCCTTCGTCACCTCCTATTTCTCATCTGCATGCTGCCCCTCGATGACATCATCCAAAACAACTGCGTCAGATTCTACAAGTATGCTGGCGAAAAACAGCTCTCCCTCACAACCACCTCTCTCAACCGCTCCATTACCTCTGTGTTGTCAAACTTCTTGTTTGGATGAGCCGTTGTCCTTGGCCCCCTGCAAAAACTTCGTTCGCTATAAACCGATTCCATCCCTTCCCTCGCCTCTGTCTCTCGCTGGTTTGCAAGCAACCATGCCGCGGTCTTTGACGCTGAGCTGAGCATCTCACCCCATGGCAGCTCCATACAATGACTGCCTATTTCCATCTCCGTAATATTGCCTGTCTTATCCCCTACTTTCGCGCATCTGCTGTTAAAAACCTGGTCCATGCTTTTGTTATCTTCAGAATCAATTATTTCAATGCTCTCCTGGCCAGCCTCCCGCCTTCCACCCTCCATAAAGTTAAACTTAATGTCTCTGCGCTCCAAACAGTTGCATCTTGTGCACCCCCCCACTTCCTTCGAACCAGCACTGGCGGCCGGAATTCCCTCCCTAAACCTTACCGCCTCCACTGGTCATTGGAGAGCAATATCGGGTGGCGAGTAAACCAGGCATCCTATCCGAACCCGCCCGGCGGCTTAGGTTAAAATTATACTGTTTGGGTTTGTTCATAATACAGTTGAATGTTGTGACGGGACAGTTATGGTATTGGAGGGAATCATTTCCGTGGCCCGAAGACCATTTTTGCTCCTTGACTTTTCTCGTGTTCCTATTTTGTAAGCCAGTAATGAGGTCCACATTTCTAACAGTTCGTCTTTCCTCTCAGGGAAGTGGGGAAGCAGCGGAGAAATGAGGTGACAATATCAGCAGTTGAATTGTCGATTTTATCATTCATTATTTTGCTAATTTGGACCACAAACCCAACTGAAATAACATCCAGACGCAAACTGTTAGACGAGGGGTTTTCTTACTGATCATCTGCTCCTCAAAATAATAGAGTCCGTAGCATTCAATGTTCGGTGCTACAGATTTATTCAGCATTCAATAATTATTATTAACAATAATAAAACATCCACTAACAACAGCATTTTGAGGTTTTCGCCGGAGAATCGGAACGAAACACGTTAAAGTTTCAAGCTCGGGATTTTCAGGGTTGCTCAGACCTGAATCGAATTCCAAAGTATCTGTTCCATCATCCACATTTTATAGGCCTTTTCCAACCATTCTACGTGACAATTGTCATGTCTTAAAGTTACATTACATAGTTATCATTCAACACTGATTTGATTGTCCTGTACTTGCAGCCATAGATCCAATCCCACTAACTTGCTGCACTGCCTAACTTTCCTGATCTAGGACTTGCTCAGGCAGGTTTTCAATTTCAAGTGAAGCGTCGATGCCTTCATAACAAAGCCGGGGGTGGGGGAAGGTTCTCCCTGTTCTGTGTCTGTGCAATAACTTTAGTTTTAAAGCGGCATCTTAACATAGACCGGTAAAACCCCCAACCTGTTCCCTTTCCCATTCAATAACAATCGACTGAAATACTCACACAGGCACACAAGAATGCACAAATGCACAAATACACGCACACATACATGCACAAACTGGCACACACACACACAGATACACATGTATACAAAGACACACAGACAACACACACATCGACATAAACGCACCAAAACACCCACATACACAAACACACATTCACGCTCAAACACTCACACTCAAACTCTCGTTCATACACACAGACACAAATACGCACAAGAACACACAAACAAATATTCACACGATCAAATACTCTCACACACACACTCACCCATTCACAATAAAGCACATACACCATAACACAAGCACTCACACACAGAAAAACACTCTCTCTCACACACACAGACACACACACAAGCGCTCTCACACAAACACACACACAAATATTCTCACACTCAAATACTCTCTCACACAGACATGCACCCAACAAAACTCTCACATTCTCATACAAGCACACACAATAACACAAGGCACACACATAGAATCACTCATACACATAAACATCGACACACGTCGACACACACATGGACATATACACACCCAATCACACAGACACACAGGCACACATCCAAAAAAATGCACACGGGCAGTTGCACAGACACAACACCCAAATACGCAGAAGCCAATTTGCACAAAGCAATGTCTTACAAACAGCAATGAGATAAGGAACCAGACATTCAGTTTTAGCGATAAATGTCGGCCAGCATCTCGGATAAACTCTATTGCCTATTTCAAATAGTACCTTGAAATATTTTACGTCTAATTGAGAGGTCAGAGGGCCACAGTTTAATGTCTCATCCTGAACATAGCATTTACAACAGTGCAGCATTCCCTCTACTGAAGAGTCAGCCTAAATGTTATGCTCCAGTTTCTGGACTGGAGTTAAAACCCACGACTTCCTGATTTAGAACCAAGATTGGTTCTGATTTAGTCAGGGTGGACTCTTCCTGAGGGACAACTGCATTGTGGGAACTTCCGACCTCCTGAAGTGTCATTCAAACTTATCCCCTGTGCTCCTGATAATGTAAAGGATCCCATTGGCACCATTCATAGAAAAACAGGGGAGCTGTCCCAGTGTCCTGGGCAATGTTTATTCCGCAACCAACAACAGTAAAACAGATTAGCTGGGCATTTGTCTCATTGCTGCCTCTGGGATCTTGATGTGCGCAAATTGTCTCATGCATCTCCTTACATTACTACAGCGGCTCCGCTGCAAAAGTACTTCATTGGTTGTAAAGTGCTTTGGAACGCCTTGCGGTTGTGAAAGTCGCTATATCAATGCAAATTATTTATTTCCGTCATAAAACCATCATCATGGATGAATATGTATTAATATTCAAAAGTGAACGGTGATACAGTTAAGCAATCATTGTGGCCATAGAGCAACTCAGCACTTGGCACATTACCGCTACCTTTGTGATATTTCTAAAAATATCAAGCCTCACATCTACTCCTCTTCCTTATGGACACCCTGGCCATCCCATCCATTTCCTGGAAGAAGTGAGCAAACGGGAAGGGAAGCCCAGCGAAGGAGGCTCATTCACTTCCTCGTGGACAGTGAAAGATCCATTGCTGGTTGCCAAGGACCAGCTACTCCCCACTCTTGGCGGCGGAGATTGTATCCCATTCATATGGTGATTTCATAAAACTTCCTCTGGAGGAGAGACCAACGATAGAAAGAAAACTCTTTAATAAAAGAGGAAAAGGTTTTAAGTAATGAAAGGCAGTGCATTATTTTTTTTGCTTTGTTTCATTTAGACGCTGGCCTTAACCTACAAACACAGCAAAAGAAAGACGTAAGTTACAAATCGCCCTGGTGGTTTATTTCTTGCCTTTGATTTTGTCTTTCTTCGTGCTCTTTGCTCCTCCTGGAAAGATGTATCGAAATATTTTGTCGCATTCTCTCAGGATCTTCTTGTGCTTTTTAACATCACAATTATCTTGTCCTGTAAGTTAATATCTATCGCACCAAATCTATTTTCAATCATATCTCAATGTGTCCTAAAACGGCAAACAAAAAGTATGCAATGAGAGCGCATTAAACGGATCTGAGTTTGCCTCAGCGGGCTGAACGATTAATTCCCATTCGAACACGAATCTTTGAGCTGTGCGCTTTAGGGTTACGTCCCTATAGGAAATGAAACAAAATAACAGAGATTAGTTGGGAGGATTGTGGCTGCACATGTGTAAACATACTACTATTTAGACAGTATACAGCAGTGACGGATTAGCTTTAGGTTTAAGTGTGGAACACGGAGAACATTATTGTGTATACAAGACAATATTCTATTTCCCCACCGACCCAGTGTCCGGTTTGCATGTCTTGCACCAGACATCTGTTTCTCCCGTCTGGAATGTCAATTTGCCCTTTTTCTTTGCTGTGCCTATCGGAAAATGCTACTGGCTTTTTTGATTTTGCAGAGGCATAAAACGCGCGATATGGATTCGGCCGCCCATTGTACACCCCTCCCGATTTTCCTCTCCATCGATGTAATTCCAGCATCTCCTATTTCTCGACTGCAGCTCACGAATCTCTCCTTGTTTTCAAACAAACAGCATTAACTTGAGCTGATAACTTCATCTGAAAATATAACAGTTAGCAGGCAGTCAAAATCATTTCGAGTGGCGCAATATTTCCCATTAACGATCGCCCACTGGGGAAAAAAAAACATTTTGGAATTTTGCCCTTCTGCTGCCATTCATCTGACGATAGAATTTCGCCGAACTGTCACAAAATTTTAAGCCGATCGATTGAATTCCTGACCAATTGCACTGTTCATTTCAGGGCCAGCGAGACACCTTCCAAACCGTAGATGAGGACTCCAGCATTGAACAATGGTGAAGGTTTAGAACATTTGTATGTCACCCGGGCATAATGCGCCGTCACCAACCCCTCAACAACAGGGCCAGTGCCGAACAACGCGATGTTCTTGAGCATTTCACCAATTTCTATATTATCAAGAGAGATTTTGTGTTTCTATATCGCCATCTAGAGAAATGTAACCTCGGGGAGATATGCTATCTCCCTCCTGGTATTTAGTTTATTTCAAATGTCATTTAAACGACACTTTTGGTGGATGAATTGTTTTTTTCTGCACAGCCCGGTCCTGAATCACAAACTTGGTCCCCAGTCGATGAATTGGAAAAAAATGAGGTGCCAACCTGGTGAAGGTACAACGCAGGACGACATGCATTCTAAAGAGCAGTAGCAACATGTTATAGACAGAGCTAATCGAACCCACAAAAAAACGGATCAGATCAAAGCTCTGCAGTCCTGCCACATCCAGTCATGAATGTTGGTGGACAATTAAACAACGAACGGGAAGAGAAGCCTTCGTGAGCATCCCACCCTCAATGATGGGGGAGTCCAGCAAATGAGTGCAAAAGACAAGGCTGAAGCGTTTGCAACCATCTTCAGCCAGAAGTTCCGAGTGGATGATCCATCTTGGCCTCCTCCGGAGATCTCCACCATGACAGAAGCCAGCCTTAGTCAATTCGATTCACTCCACGTGTTATCAAGAAACGGCTCAGTGCACTGGATACAGCAAAGGCTCTGGGACCCGAAAACATACCAGCTGTAGTGCTGAAGACTTGTGCTCCAGAACTAGCTGCGCCTCCAGCCAAACTGTTCCAGTACAGCTACAACACTGGCATCTACCCGACAATGTGGAAAATTGCCCAGGTATGCCCTGTCCACAAAAAGCAGGACAAATCAAATCCAGCCTATTACCGCCCTATGAGTCCACTCCCAATCATCAACATGGTGATGGAAGGTGTCGTCGACAGTGCTATCAAGCGGCACTTACTCACCAATATCCTTCTCACTGACGCTCAGTTTGGGTTCTGCCAGGACCAGTCGGCTCCAGACCTCATTACAGTCTTGGTCCAAACATGGACAAAAGAGATGATTTCCAGAGGTGAGGTGAGAGTGACTGCACTTTACATCAAGGCAGCATTTAACCAAGTGCAGCATCAAGGAGCCCGAGTGAAATTTGCGGCAATGAGAATCGGGGGAAACATCTCCAGTTGCTGGAGTCATACCTAGCTCAAAGGAAGATGGCAGTGGTTTTTGGAGGCCAATAATCTCAGCCCCAGGACATTGCGGCAGGCATTCCTCAGGGCAGTGTACTAGGCCCAACGATCTTCAGCTGCTTCATCAATGACTTTCCCGTCCATCGTATGGTCAGAAGTGGGGATGTTCGCTGATGATTGTACACTGTTCAGTTCCATTCGCAGCACCACGTATAATGAAGTAGTCCGTGCCTGCAAGCAGCAAGACTTGGACAACATCCAGGCTTGGGCTGAAATTATGCAAATAACATTCACGTCAGACAAGTGCCTGTCAACAAGAGAGAGTCTAATAACCTCCACTTGACCATCAACATCCTGGGGGTCACCAATATCCAGAAACATAACTGGACCAGCCACATATGTGCAGTGGCTATAAGAGCAGGTCTGAGGCTGGGTATTCTGCGACGAGTGACTCACCTCCTGAATCCCCAAAGACTTTCGAACATCTACAAGGCACATGTCAGAAGTGTGATGGAATACTCTCCACTTGCCTGGATGAGAGCAGCTCCAAGAACACTCAAGAAGCTCAACATCATCCAGAACAAAGCAGCAAGCTTGATTGGCATCCCATCCAACACCCTAAACGTTCACTCCCTCCAACACTGGTGCACTGTGGCTGCAGTGCGTACCATCTAGAAGATGCACTGCAGCAACTCGCCAAGGCTTCTTCAAAAACGCCACCCAAACCCACAATCTCTACTACCTAGAAGGACAAGGAGAGGAGGCGCATAGGAACAACACCACCTGCACGGCCCCCTCCAAGTCACAAACCATCCCGACTTGGAAATATATCGCCGTTTCTTCAACGTCGCAGTGTCAAAATCCTGGAACTCCCTTCCTAACAACGATGTGGGAGAACCTTCACCGCACGGACTGCAGCGGTTCATGAAGATGGCTCATCACCATCTTCTCAATCTCAATTAGGGATGGGCAATAAATGCTGGCCTTGCCAGCGACGCCTACCTCTATGAATGAATAAAGAAACCTTCATGATTTAAAATCTAAGCCTTCTCGACTCTATTTCAGTGGAAATAATCCCGGTATTTCAAATCTTTCGCCATACAGTTTTCCTTCGCTGGCCTCAATCCAGAGAATCTATATTGTGCTTTCTGTGGGTTTAATGTTGTTTCTGTAATGGGGCGCCCAAACTGCTCATTGTGCTCTTGTCAGCAGCCCGAGAAAGCAGTAAAACGGGATGTAAACAAAGCGAAAAAAGGCAAATAACGAATAGACCTTCATCCTAGTCACTGTAGCTGGTTTCTTCTTCGACAGATAATTCCGTAAAGGCAGGCTCCGCTGTCCATTTGCCTCACTTTTCACAGCCGTGCCTTCACCCATATCCACACTCCAGAATGCGGTCTATTTCAATGCGATGGCTGTAGGTAAGCCGAGTTATGTTCTTCGAACAAAACAGTGTCCACGAGTAGTTACCAATGTTGATTTATCATAACAATTCCGTCTATTACATAAATCACTTTCCGGTACAAGTATATTGAGCCCAGAAATTACTTTTGCTCATCCAGTGGACAAACAATGAACACATTCCAATGAACGTCAACAAAGACTCGCATTCACTTACCGACTTTAATGTAATAAACATTCCCAAGAGGTTGCAATGAGCAGCGGGTCACAACGGGCACTAAAACATTAAAAAGATATCAAGAGGACTGGCGAAAACCTTGTACAAATAGTGGGTATAGGGAGGGTGTAAACGGAGGATCAGTAAATGGAGAGACTGAGGGGATAGGTTTGGTTTAAAGAGAGTAGAGTTGAAATATCTGAAGGAATGGCAACCAATGGTGGGATGAAAAGAGTAAAGAATGGTAAAATATAACAATAACTACTTGTATTTATACAGCGGATACAACATTGATAAATATGGTAAGGCGATTTACTGAGGTATAATCAGACAAGCATGGAACCCCGGCCACAGAAGGAGATAATTGGAGGGATGACCAAACCATAAAGCGAAAGATGGCGTTCATGGAATGTCTGAAAGAAGGAATGAACTTGCCTCTGTAAAGCGCCTTTCAGGACCCCAGGAGGTCCCAAAACGCTTCACAATCAATGAAGTGCATTTTGAAGTGGATTCACTTTGGTAATCTAGGAAGAACGCAAGCAAATTCCCACAAACTGGAATGAGATTAGTGACCAGGAGATCGGTTTTGGTCATGTTGGTTGTGGGCTAAATATTGCCCAAGACACTGGGGAGAAAGCCTTTGCTCTTCTCGAATATTGTCCTTGGGTCTTTTACATCTACTTGAGAAGGCAGATGGACCCTCGGTTTAACGTACCTTACAAAAGCCAGTCTCTCCGACAGCACAGTGTTCCCTCAGTACTGCACTGCAGTGTCAGCCTGGATTATGTGCTCAAATCGCTGGAGTGAGAATTGAACTCACAACCTTCTAACTCAGAAGCAAGACGACAACCATTGAGCCACGACTGAGGCCTGAAAGGCGTAGAGGGAGATGGAGGGGCAAAGGGAGGACATTCTGGAGCGAGAATATGGCTGAAGGCACGGCTGTGAGAAGGATAGCAAATGGACTAAGGTTGCACAAGCGGTCAGAGGTGGAGGAGCGGAATGTTTGGCCTGTGCTGAGGTGGCTGCAGGTTTGGAGGAGGCTACAGGGATAGTAAGGGGTGAGGTCCTGGTGGATTTACGTGTAAGAAAAAGTAAAATATACATCAGGCTCTGGAGGCTGGAAGCCACTGTCGGTCAGTAAGGACTTGAATGATTGGTGAGGGACTCATCAACCAAAATGAGAGGGGTGGAGATGGAATCGGTGGCCGAGATTGTGGGGTCAAAGATCGTAACGTCCCAAATTTTAACTGGATGAAATTGTGACTCATCTAAAACAGAATGTTGCTTTGACAACACAAATATATTGGAAGGGTCAAGAGAGGCGGTGATTTTGTCAGCGTGCATCTGAAAGTTGATCCATATCTGCACACAATATCAGCAAAGGGCAGCATGGAGATGAGGAAGAGGAAACCAAGGATTGAACCTTTAGAGACATCAGATATAACGGTGATAGGGTGGGAAGAAAAGCTTCTCCTGGTTTTGATCAGAGAGGTGAGTTGATCAAGCGAGCGCAGTCCCGCCAAAAGAGGCCAATGATCGATGAATGAGGAGTTCACGGGTGTGTTTCCTGCAGGTGTGGAGGAGAGGGCGGAGATGGGGAGTGTTGGGCCAGGAAGGGATTAAAACCGCAGGATGAAAATTTTAAATGTGAAGCGATCAGGAACTGGGCGTCAGTGAGTGTCAGTGAAGCCGAGCAGGACCTGATGCTGTTTGGAAGGTCGGCCAGGAGTGAACGAAGGAATGGAGCCGAGAGGGGACAGAGGCATTGATCAGGGTTTCAATGGCAATAGGCTAAGGAAGGAATGGAGGCGAGCGAGGGAAGCTCGGGGCCATTGTGATAGAGGTCGAATCGGGTCATGAGCTCAGCTCGGGGTTGCACGGGAGCAATTTTACTGGAGCCGTCAACCAATGGATAATAAACGGGTGAACATCTGCAGTAAAATAACGGAGAGAGGAATAGCAATGAAGCTCGTTCAATGTCCGTCCCCTCATATCACACAGTCATTTCTCGTCTGCAAACCTGAACGTCGTCTTTAACTGTCCACGTGTCAGAGACTCAAAGTTCATAATTTAACCGGGAAGCTGCAGGAACAGAGTGAAACGAGTCTGCTTGTGTTCCTGGATTCAGAGTACACGCGGTGAAATCGGTAATATTTATAAACGAATCGGCAGGAGCTAACATTGGTCTATACAATTATATAAAAACTAGAAATATAGCCGTTCATTGTTGTTGGACCAGTCCTTTCTGAGCACAGCTTTTAACTTTATTCCGAAGAGAGGTCTCGTTAAGACAAGGTTCTGAACTTGGAGATGTTTGTGATATATCCACGTCATCATTTACACTGAAGACAAAGCTGCTGATGAAATGTGTTTGATCAGGTGGACTGTAACTAATATCAATGGTCAGGGGTATAACCGTGTCAGTGGAGATTTACCCCCTGTATAAATCAGAGTTCCTTGCAATGTATCAGCTCAGAGTGCCAACCGGAGTTGCGGTTTTCAGATCAACAGAAATCACTGCTTCTCACAGAAATGGGATATCCAGTAATCTATCAGATAGAAAACATTTATTATCCTGTTCTTGCAGCCGTCGGAGTTTCGGGTAAGCAGTTGTCTCAGCTGTTAATGGTGTAAATCGGTGTTCTGTTCTGCTGTACGGGGCACTTTTTTTCTCCCATCATGTTTTACACAGCCGCCTGTTCTGTTCTATCAGTTGATGGAATGTCCTAATTCTCTGCTCTTTCAGACTTGTAGCAGCTGCATTATTACTATAATGTACCTTGTATATCCAACACTGGCATTGTTACTAAATTATTCTCTGTACTGAATATATTCGAATCAGGTGTCCGTGCTCAGAGCTGGTCTCAGAGCTGTTAACAGTTTCATGTTGTGGAACTAAGCTGTCCTGGAATATTTTTTCATCATAGTGTTTTCAGTGATTAATAATATGAAAGCTCACGTTCTCAGTGTTACAAGGAGGCAGCGCACTGTCCTCCCTCTTGAATAACATGGTCCAGTTTAACTGTGATTTCAATGTATTTATTGGTTATCACTGTTATGAAATATTATTTCATTGTGTGTGTATCTGACGCCGCTTCAGAATTCTGGCTACTGAACTGAGTTTGCTGATGATTCTTTCACATCTTATTCTCTGATTCACTGTGGACGAATTCACTGCAAAATGCAATGTTTAGAAGTTATGTTTTATCAGTTTGCACTTCTGTTTTATCAGTTTGCACTTTACCTTTTAGAATCAGGAGCCCTTCAATTTCGATGTAGATTATAAGTAGCAGGGATGATGTTGCCGGTTTTTTAAATGTACAATAAATCTATAACACTGTACTTTATAATTACAAGAGAATCAATTTTAATTATTGTGAAGTGTGTCTGGAAGAGGCATTCGATTCTGTTTATTCCATGCATTGTAGATGAAGTGAACAGTGTAGATGAACAGATGGAGACTTGGATGATCTGTAGGAACATTAAACTATTCACAGAGCCTTTAACATATAACAAACTGACATTAAGAATAGGATCTTTGGAACACGGGGCTGGTGAAGAGAAAGCAGGCGCTGGATGTTACGATTCACTCGGGTGTGAAAAGGAGCATTTAGAAAGAGAGACGAGAGAGCGCGGAGAGATAGAGCCGAGCGATAGAGTACGCGATTGAGAAGGAAAACCAGAGGGAGACGGGAGAAGGAAAGGGAGAGTAGAAAACTAGAGACAGAGAGAGAGAGAGCGAGAGAGAGACAGAGAGATAGGGAGCAGCAGCGAGGTGAACAATTCTTCGGAATGAGCTGCTGAAACTTCCAGAACAATTATGAAAAGGAAATGTGAATTGAAGGTGTTCTCAGATAGTGAGAGTTTTATTATACTCGCGCCACGTGTTTTTATCGCTATCAGGTCCTCAGTCTGTTTATGTGAATGTTCCTTTTACTTATTTACTGACTAAATCAATAAACATAATTTAAATATATTTGAAGAAAATACGTTGTCTTTTTTTGATCACATTGATTTATTAGGGGATTGTATTCCAAAAGCTATGTGACAGTTTAAATCAATAAAGAATGAGGCTAATCCTATTAATACATTTTAATTTAATTTTAATTGAATGTGCAAACTAAATTTATTGAAAACATTTTATACCCAACGACCAGAAAAAAATCCATAGAAAGGAACTTTTAAATTTATGAATTGAGTTGTGTTACTGGGGCCGATAGATTAGATTTCCTCTAACACCATCCCACAGTCTCGCCCTGTGATTCCCAGCCTCTGCTCCCGTTGCATTGAATCCTCTGCTCCTCATTCGTTGCTTCAGTTTATGCGCTTCCGCAAACCATCTGATCCTGTCTCCCCTTCATCTCCTTCATGTCCTTTTCTTTGTTTCCCTCCCAACCTGACTCACTGGCTCGGTCTCCAGCTGCACCTCCCCTTCTACGACCTTCCCGACCTTCTCGCACTTGCCCGTCCATCTGGAGCTCAAATCCGGATTTAACCCATGGATTCCCGGTGCGGAAAACCCCCTTCTCCCTTCCCCACCGGCACTGCGCCCTCACTCAGCGCTTCCAGTGGATCCGGTGCTCCCTTTATTCACTTTCTATATCAATTTCCCAATTCATTATTGATAATTGTCTTTTTTTTAAACATTTCTCTGTCCGATAACGCTGCCCAGGTCAATGAATCAGTTTCCACCGTTTGATGCAGCAACAAAGCTGGAAATTTCACCCCAGATCCTGTCAAATTGCTGCTTTGCCTCCAGGTCTGATCAGTAATTTCTCTGCTTCCGTTTCTCTTTCCTACAGTTAACTTGGTGGCGATTGTGATCCTGTCCCGAGGAAAGTGCGGACTCACCAAATGTATCACCCGCTACCTGCTGGGAATGGCAGCAGCTGATCTCCTCGTCGTTATCACTGATGTCATATTGAGGTGCATTCGTGAGATTTATTTCCCGGTTTCGTTCCTGGACATTACTCCCGTGTGTCGTATCGTTACCTTCCTGATTTTTGCCACCACGGTGATTTCTGTCTGGCTCACTGTCGCTTTCACCTTTGATCGATTTGTGGCCATTTGTTGTGAGAAGCTGGAAACAAAATATTGCACCGAGAAAACGGCGACTGTGGTTCTGGGAACAGTGAGTGTGCTGGGCTGTTTGGAGAGTCTCCCCTGGTACTTTACACTTATATAATTGATAACGTTCACTGGTTTTGTGTGACTAAACAGGTCTTCTATACTTCCCCCGCATTGGCCGCATATGACATGTTTCACCGCATTTTAACCCCTTGTCTCCCGTTCTGTTTGATTTTGCTGCCCAATGTTCTGACGGTCAGACGTATTTTAGTGTCCGCACAAGTCCGCAGGGGACTCAGGGTCCGCAGCAATGGAGAGAATCACAAGGATCCAGAGATGGAGAACCGAAAGAAATCCATAATTTTACTCTTCAGTATTTCGGGCAGCTTTATATTGTTATGGGTGACGCAGGTTGTAGTTACCATCTATCAGCGAATTACAAACATTTATTCTAACTCCCCCAATGAGCCGTATTGTATCACACAATCCACAGGAGGAATGCTGCAGCTTCTCAGTTCCTGCACAAACACGTGTATTTATGTCCTGACCCAGACTAAATTCAGAGAGGAGCTGAAGAACGCGGCGAAATATCCACTGATTCTAATTGTTAATTTTTTAAAAGTATAGAAAGAGCTGAAGGGTTTCAAAAATTAAAACTAAATCCCAATTAATATTTTATCTCCTACACTTCCCAATTGGACGGAAAGTACATTTTATATTTGCAGCACCGAGCCCGGATATGATCTGCAATCAGATTCTGATATTTTATTTTATTGATAACCTGACCTATTGAGATAGGACTTGTTCTGAAGACGACACATGAATTATTGCTCAAAAAGGCGGCACTAAAGAGCTCAACTGGACTACAACTAAATGGCCGCCCTGCACCTACAGCAAAATGGGCAAACCTGGCAATCACAGTCACTGTTCTGGGTCTGATCAGATTGGGTGCACTGTACATAAATGGAGAAACAGAGGGGCCGACATAGACAGACACATAGATAGACAGACAACAAGTTTAGGTTATGGGACCAGGAGACCGTGAGTCACATGGGGCACAAGGAGTGGGGAGGTGAGATAGACTGTGAGAGTGTGGTCGACTGGTTAAGTTATTGGATTAGGAGAGCCTGAGACACACGCGGCACAAGGGGCGGGTGAAAGAGACTGTGTAAGTGGTCCCTGGGTTACGTTATTGGACCAGGAGAGCCCAAGTCACACGGGCTCAGGGGGACGGGGGAATAGGCTGTGTGGGTTGGTCCCTGGGTTACGGGGTTACGTTACTGGACCAGGAGACACGTGGGGCACAGGGGGAGGGGGAGTAGGGCTGTGAGGGCCGTGCCTGGCTAATGATATTGGACCAGGAGACACAGGGGGAGATTGGCTGCGAGGGGGATCCCTTGTTTACAATATAGGACCAGTGACAATGAGACACACACACATACAGTCAGTACAGTCAAGAGACACTTGTCCCTTATACACATATTGATGTTGAATTGAGCTGAGCTGTGCCACAAATGAATATGGAATTGAAATATCAAATTCAATTCAGTTCGCTCCAAAGCTAAAAAATTTTGCTTCAATATACCTTGTCAGAAGAGGATAGAATGGAAGAGAAAGAGAGAGAGAGAGAGAGATTGAAAGAGGCTGATAGATAGAGAGGGAGAGGAGGAGAGAGAGTGAGTGAGAGAGGATGATAGAGAGAAAGAGAATGAGAAATACTGACAGAGAGAAACAGAGATAGAATGACAATGAGGCAGAGAGAATGAGAGAGAGAAGGAGAATGAGACAGAGAGAGAGAAGGAAACTCAGAGAATCAAGGATAGAGAGTATTAAACAGATACAGACAGAGGGAGACATGATTTGGGAGAGAGGTGTTGTTTGGGTGGATTAAAAAGGAGAATTTAAAGCATATGGGTCGTGTTTGCATTTGTTTACACCAGGAATCGCAGTTCAATCCGGGCGGAATCGTCCGAATCAGGTCAAAAGATTGGGGGAATTTTAAACGTCAGTGAGTTACACCAAAACCACTTACGTTGATAGTTTCAGCCATCTTTTACGCAGGTTGAAGGTTCAATTATCCGGGATCAGGTCCCGCCCACAGAACTGACTAGATCCCCAGGTCACCATTGCCAGATTCCACCGATCGCGTCGGTTCAGCAAGCTACTCAAATTCTACTCGTTTTCTTAGTCGCACAGACATTAGTGGGCGTGTTTTAAAATGTTCTTCACATCAAAAAATGTCGATTTACCACGAAATTGACCAGTGTACATCAATGAAACAAGTAAATGGTTCAATGTAGTTTTTCAACATTGGAGTTGGGATGTCTTGTTGAAGTTGTACAAGACATTAGTAAGGCCACACTTGGAATACTGTGTACAGTTCTGGTCACCCTATTATAGAAAGGATATTGTTGAACTAGAAAGAGTGCAGAAAAGATTTACTAGGGTGCTACCGGGACTTGGTGGTTTGACTTATAGGGAGAGGTTAGATAGACTGGGACTTTTATCCCTGGAGAGTAGGAGGTTAAGGGGTGATCTTATAGAAGTCTATAAAATAATGAGGGGCATAGATAAGGTGGATAGTCAAAATCTTTTCCCAAAGGTAGGGGAGTCTATAACGAGGGGGCATAGATTTAAGGTGAGAGGGCAGAGATACAAAAGGGTCCAGAAGGGCAATGTTTTCACTCAAAGGGTGGTGAGTGCCTGGACCGAGCTGACAGAGGCAGTAGTAGAGGAGGGTACAATTTTGTCTTTTAAAAAGCATTTGGACAGTTACATGGGTAAGATGGGTATCGAGGGATATGGGCCAAGTGCAGGCAATTGGGACTAGCTTAGTGCCATAATCTGGGCGACATGGACATGTTGGGCCGAAGGGCCTGTTTCCATGTTGTAAACTTCTATGACTCTATCACTCAACGTCATTTTCAGTGATTATAAACCAGGTTACTCACAGTTGGAGGACTGTAAACACGAATTAAATGATTATTGTTGGTGACCAACCTTATTTTTAGCTGTATTAATAAAACTTAACCAGGTTACCACTATTAAATATATCAAAAAATACTTTTTAATTGAAAAAAATGTTAAAAAATGATTACGTTCTATTACGCTGCCCGACTACGTTGGTTTATTGAATATTGTATGTTTATAGTGATGCAAATGAATTTTATTGGAAATTTGAAAGGCCCTGATCCCAGGTCTTTGATGATTCCCTGATTGTTTTCTGGGTGAAGGTCGTGATCCCTGGTCTGCCCTGATTCACTGATAGTTTACTGGGTGAAGGCACTAATCCCTGGCCTTTGCTCATTCCCGGATCGTTTACTGGGTGAAGGCTATGATCCTCCTGGTTTGTAATGATTTTCTGATGTTTTACTGGCGAAAGTCCCTAATCCCTGGTTTGTAATGATTATCTGATGGTTTACTGGCTAAATGTTACCGTCTGTGCCAGTCTTCTCTGTTAACAAATACTTGTGAATACTTGTAGTAAGCAGAATACGGTCGGCTTCTTCCAAATAGAAGCAAGTATCTCCTTTATTTAGAACAGTTCAACAAACAGGGTACAATGATTGGTAGATATTCGTTCTTTAATTCCAGCCTGGATACAGTACAGTAGAGACAGCTCCTATATTATTGTACCAAAACTGAAAACTAACAGCAAGAAACGGTCTTTTGCAGATAAAAATGGTTACACTCACTACATCCAGTACCCGAATATTACAATGAAACATGACAATATCCAATGCAACAACTGTTGATTCAATGTTACAGAGGTGGAAATAGGAGGTCCTGATGAAGGAGCGGAATTTGTATGTCTCTCTGTCTCTGTGTCGCTCTGTCTCTGTTTCATTGCCCCTCTCACTATCTCTGTCTCTGTCTCTCTCTCTATCTCCCTCTCTGTTTCTCTCAGTCTCTATTTCTGTCCTCTTTCATTTAATTGTTGGATTCCCAGCCCTCTAGGACTGTCCCGGAGGTTCCAGAAATGAAAGATTAATATCCTGAACACTGATGAGAGCAAAGATCCTGGTGCAAAATCTTACGAGCGTTAAAAACAATGTTTTTAAAAATTGCTTTGAACACTTTTTTATATTAGTGATCAAAATAGTCGAGAAAAAAGGCTGTTTGACTGGGTGATGGATGAACGGGACTTGGCGCAAGCCAAATTACGGGCAGCAGGTCTTTTGGATGAGCTGGAGTTTATAGAGGCTGAAAGAAGCGAGGCCGACCAGGAGAGCATTGCAATTTTGGAATCATGATTTGACAAAGACCTGGATGAAGGTTTCAGCAGCAGATAAGCTGATGCAGGGGCGGAGACGGGTGATGTTACGGAGGTGGTAGTCGTCGGTCTTGGCGATAGAGCGGATACGATATGTCTCTATGTTTCCCTGTCAATCTCTCTGTCTATGTGCCTCTGTCTCTGTCTCTTTCTCAGTGCAGCACTGAGGGACTGCTGCTCTGCTGGTGCAGCGGTCCTTCAGATGAGGCCCCGTCTGTCCTCTCAGGTGGACGTGAAAGATCGCTTGGCAATATTTCGAAGAAGAGCAGGGCAGTTCTCCTCTATTTGTTCGCTATATATTGAAATAATTGTGAATCAAGAGGTGAAAGGGAGGGAGGAACTGAATACATTTACAACCAGCAGCAAAGGGTTTTGAAAAAAATTATTGGAGCTAAAAGCTGACAAGTCCGCAAGTCCTGACGGACTTCATCCGAGAGTCTTAAAAGAAGTGGCTGCAGAGGTAATAGATGCATTGGTATTAATTTTCCCAAATTCCATAGATTATGGAAGGGTCCCAACAGTTTGGAAAATAGCAAATGTAAATCCTCTATTCAAGAAAGGAGGGGACAGAAAGCCGGAAAGTATAGGCCGGTTAGCTTAACGTTTGACATAGGAAACATGCTAGAATCTATCAATTTGGATGTTGTAGCAGGGCACTTCAAAAATCTCCATGCAGTCAGGCAGCGTCAACGCGGCATTGTGAAAGGGAAATCGTGTTTGACTAATTTATTAGAGTTCTTTGGGGAAGTATCCAGCAAAGTGGATGAAGGGAATCCTGTGAATGTGGTGCCATTGGATTTCAAGAAGGCTTTTGACGAGGTGCCACATCAAAGGCTACTGCACAAAATAAGAGCTCACGGTGTAGGAGAACATAAGAACATAAGAAAATAAGAAATAGGAGCAGGAGTAGGTCAATCGGCCCCTCGAGCCTGCTCCGCCATTCAATAAGATCATGGCTGATCTGATCCTAAACTCAAATTTAAATTCATGTCCAATTTCCTGCCCGCTCCCCGTAACCCCTAATTCCCTTTACTTCTAGGAAACTGTCGATTTCTGCTTTAAATTTATTTAATGATGCAGCTTCCACAGCTTCCTGGGGCAGCAAATTCCACAGACCTACTACCCTCTGAGTGAAGAAGTTTCTCTTCATCTCAGTTTTGAAAGAGCAGCCCCTTATTCTAAGATTATGCCCCCTAGTTCTAGTTTCACCCATCCTTGGGAACATACTTACCCCATCCACCCGATCAAGCCCCTTCACAATCTTATATGTTTCAATAAGATCGCCTCTCATTTTTCTGAACTCCAATGAGTAGAGTCCCAATCTACTCAACCTCTCCTCATATGTCCGCCCCCTCATCCCCGGGATGAACCGAGTGAACCTTCTTTGTACTACCTCGAGAGCAAGTATGTCCTTTCTTAAGTATGGACACCAAAACTGTATGCAGTATTCCAGGTGCGGTCTCACCAATACCTGATATAACTGCAGCAATACCTCTCTGTTTTTTATATTCTATCCCCCTAGCAACAAAAGCCAACATTCCGTTGGGCCTTCTTGATCACCTGCTGCAACTGCAAACTAACCTTTTGATTTTCCTGCACTCGGACCCCCAGATCCCTTTGTACTGCAGAACTTTCCGGTTTCTCGCCATTAATATAATAACTTGCTCTCTGATTTTTTCTGCCAAAGTGCATAACCGCACATTTTCCAATATTGTATTGCATCTGCCAAATCTCCGCCCACTCACCCAGCCTGTCGATATCCCCCTGTACGTTTTTTATGTCCTCCTCACTCTCCACTTTCCCTCCCATCTTTGTATCATCTGCAAACTTTGATATGTTACACTCGGCCCCCTCCTCCAAATCGTTAATATAGATTGTAAAGAGTTGGGGATTCAGAACCGACACCTGCGGAACATCACTGGCTACTGGTTGCCAGTCCGAGAATGAACCACTTATCCCAACTCTCTGCTTCCTGTTAGATAACCAATCCTCCAACCATGCCAGAATATTACCCCCAATCCAGTGATTCTTTATCTTGAGCAATAATCTTTTATGTGGCACCTTGTCGAATGCCTTCTGGAAGTCGAAATACACTACGTCCACTGGTTCCCCTTTATACACCCTGTACGTTATGTCCTCAAAGAACTCAAGCAAATTTGTCAGACATGACTTCCCCTTCGTAAAGCTATGCTGGCTTTGTCCTATTAAATTATGTTTATCCAAATGTTCCGCGACTGAGGTAGGAGGTAACATATTAGCATGCATAATGGATTGGCTTGCTGACAGGAAACAAAGAGTGGGAATAAAGGGGTCATTTTAAATTTGTTCATGGGATGTTGGCGTCGCTGGCAAGGCCAACATTTATTGCCCATCCCTTATTGCCCTTGAGAAGGAGGCGTTGAGCCGCCTTCTTGAACCGCTGCAGTCTGTGTGGTGAAGGTTCTCCCACAGTGCTGTTAGATAGGGAGTTACAGGATTTTGACCCAGTGACGATGAAGGAACGGCGTTGTATTTCCAAGTCGGGATGGTGTGTGACTTGTACGGGAACGTGCAGGTGGTGTTGTTCCCTTGTGCCTGCTCCCCTTGTCCTTCTTGGTGGGAGAGGTCGCGGGTTTGGGACGTGCTGTCGAAGAAGCCTTGGCGAGTTCCTGCAGTGTATCTTGTGGATGGTGCACTCTGCAGCCACGGTGTGCTTGTGGTGAAGGGAGTGATTTTTTAGTGTGGTGGATGGGATGCCAGTCATGCAGGCTGCTTTGTCCTGAATGGTGTCGAGCATCTTGAGTGTTGTTGGAGCTGCATTCATCCAGGCAAGTGGAAAGTATTCCATCACACTCCTGACTTGTGTCTTGTAGATAGTGGAAAGGCTTTGGGGAGTCAGGACGTGAGTCACTCGCCGCAGAATACCCAGCCTCTGACCTGGTCTTGTCGCCACAGTATTTATGTGGCTTGTCCAGTTAAGTTTCTCGTCAATGGTGACCCCCCAGTATGTTGATGGTGGGGTATTCGGCGATGGTAATGCCGTTGAATGTTAAGGAGAGGTGGTTGGACTCTCTTTCTTGTTGGAGATGGTCATTTCCTGGCACTTGTTTGGCGCGAATGTTACTTGTCACTTATCAGCCCAAGCCTGCATGTTGTCTTCATTATCTTATGGGTTGTGAATGGAACTGAACACTGCGGAATCATCAGCAAACATCCCCATTTCTGACTTTATGCTGGAGGGAGGGTCATTGATGAAGCAGCTGAAGATGGTTCGGCCGAGGACACTGCCCTGAGGAACTCCTGCAGCAATGTCCTGGGGCTGAGATGATTGGCCTCCAACAACCACTACCATCTTCCTTCGTGCTATGTACGACTCCAGCCACTGGAGAGTTTTCTCCGTGATTCGCATTGACTTCCATTTTACTCGTGTTTCTCGGTTCCACACTCGGTCAAATGCTGCCTTGATGTCAAGGGCCGTCACTCTCACCTCACCTCTGGAATTCAGCTCTTTTGCCCATGTTTGGACCACGCGTGTAATCAGGTCTGGAGCCGAGTGCTCCTGGCAGAACCCAAACTGAGCATCGGTGTGCAGGTTATTGGTGAGTAAATGCCGCTTGACAGCACTGTCGACGGCACCTTCCATCACTTTGCTGATGATTGAGATTAGACTGATGGGGCATTAATTGGCAGGATTGGATTTATCCTACTTTTTGTGGACAGTACATACCTCTGCAATTTTCCACATTGTCAGGTTGATACCAATATTGTAGCTGTTCTTGAACAGTTTGTCGAGAGGCGCGACTACTTCTGGAGCACAAGTCTTCAGCACTAAAGTCGGAATGTTGCCGGGCACATAGTCATAGAGTCATAGAGTCATAGCGTTATACAGCACGGATAGAGGCCCTTCGGCCCATCGTGTCCGCGCCGGCCATCAGCCCTGTCTACTCTAATCCCATCTTCCAGCATTTGTTCCGTAGCCTTGTATGCTATGGCATTTCAAGTGCTCATCCAAATGCTTCTTGAATGTTGTGAGGGTTCCTGCCTCCACAACCTTTTTTAGCAGTGAGTTCCAGACTCCAACCACCCTCTTGGTGAAAAAGTTCTTTCTCAAATCCCCTCTAAACCTCCCGCCTTTTACCTTGAATCTATGTCCCCTTGTTATAGTACCCTCAACGAAGGGAAAATCTCCTTAGTATCCATCCTATCTGTGCCCCTCATAATTTTGTACACCTCAATCATGTCCCCCCTCAGCCTCCTCTGCTCCAAGGAAAACAAACCCAATCTTCCCAGTCTCTCTTCATAGCTGAAGCGCTCCAGCCCTCGTAACATCCTGGTGAATCTCCTCTGCACCCTCTCCAAAGCGATCACATCCTTCCTGTAGTGTGGCGACCAGAACTGCACACAGTACTCCAGCTGTGGCCTAACCAGTGTTTTATACAGCTCCATCATAACCTCCTTGCTCTTATATTCTATGCCTCGGCTAATAAAGGCAAGTATCCCATATGCCTTCTTTACCACCTTATCTACCTGTTCCGCCGCCTTCAGGGATCTGTGAACTTGCACACCAAGATCCCTCTGACCCTCTGTCTTGCCGAGGGTCCTCCCATTCATTGTGTATTCCATTGCCTTGTTAGTCCCTCCAAAGTGCATCGCCTCGCACTTTTCGGGGTTAAATTCCATTTGCCACTGTTCCGCCCATCTGACCAACCCATCTATATCGTCCTGCAGACTGAGGCTATCCTCCTCGCTATTTACCACCCTACCAATTTTTGTATCATCAGCGAACTTACTGATCATACCTTTTACATTCATATCCAAGTCATTAATGTAGACCACAAACAGCAAGGGACCCAGCACCGATCCCTGTGGTACCCCACTGGCCACAGGCTTCCAGTCACAAAAACAACCTTCGATCATCACCCTCTGCCTTCTGCCACTAAGCCAGTTTTGTATCCAAAGTGCCAAGGCACCCTGGATTCCATGGGCTCATACCTTCTTGACCAGTCTCCTGTGGGGGACTTTATCGAAGGCCTTACTGAAATCCATGTATACCACATCCACTGCGTTACCCTCATCCACACGCCTAGTCACCCACTCAAAAAATTGAATCAAATTAGTCAGACATGATCTTCCCTTGACAAAGCCATGTTGACTGTCCCTGATTAATCCTTGCTTCTCCAAGTGGAGACTAATTTTGTCCTTCAGAATTTTTTCCAATAATTTTCCTACCCCTGATGTTAGGCTCACTGGCCTGTAGTTCCCCGGTTTTTCCCTACTCCCCGGTTTTTCCCTACTCCCCTTCTTGATTTCACTCAGCCCTTTCTTGATGTCACCTGGAGTGAATCGAATTGGCTGAAGACTCGCTTCTGTGATGGTGGGGAGCACCCGCTTATAAACATAAGATCGATGGGAATCGGAGGATAGTCGCTGAGGATCATGAAATGGGTGAGTTAAAACTTATGCAGAATACAGAAGGTCAGACTGAGCGAGGTGATGATGGAAGCTGTTTACATTGCAGGGTTCAAGCATTTTGCTGAATATAATATGCGACGTTGAGAATGAATTGAGAATATGTAGACCTTGGGCATGTCGAAATATAGCGGTCTTGGGTCCGCACATATCATGAGCAGTTCTGACAGAGGTCAAGGAATATGAATAAGAAATAAAGATAAGGGAGAGATTGCATGAAATGAGCGATATAAAGAATTCTAGTTTAACACTTGTATTTATGAAAGCACAGGACGATGTGTGTGTGTGAGAGAGAGAGAGAGAGAGAGAGACGGATAAGCAGCCACCCGAGGGTTACAGTTTCTATCCAAAGCAAGACGAACGGTTATTATCGTGTCCTTCTTTGTAATAATATTGCCCTAAACATTGAGTGTTGATACTTGCTTATATTCGATAAAGGATTGATCCCAACCTTTTGGTGTCGAGTCTGAATCAAACTTATAAACTGGCGACTGCGGCGTCAGACCTTGACCTGCGATAATGTGGATTGAGTGAAACTAAGTGCCTCGGACGGAAAAGGTGCTGAACCCAGTCCATTAAGTTAGGAAAACTGTTTCGGCGGGAGCATGAGCTTTCCCTCCAATACAACAGTAACAATGGAGACAATCAGGGGAGCTTTTTGAAACGAAGCTGAGCGCTGTGGTGGGCAGAGAAGTATGTTATGAATTGTCTCGGAGATAACAGGTTTGGGTCAGGGCACAAACTGTGAGCTTGAGACTTCGAATCAGTACAGAATGGGGTTAAGTAGCGAATATTGGTTTGGGAGAAAAATGGGAAATTAATTTATCATATACTGAAGAAGGAGAGTGGGGAAGATCAAATCCCTTTTCTAGTTACAAGCTTCGAAAGTTATTTTGTTTGCAGCGGTCTGTTACTTTAAAAGCCTGTGTGAATGTTTTGGTGCCACTGGCTGTGGCGACACACTCTTTTTCAGCCTGTCGTGCAAGAATGTTACAAAGATTTTGTTTAGCTGTGAAGGGTAACTTTTTCTTCAGTTATATTCATTACTTTTTACTCTCAATTGGAAAGGGGCCTGAAGAAAAAACAAAAAGAAAGATGAAAAAATGTAATATGTTTTTGTAAGCACGTGCTATTTTGATAATTATATCTGTTCCGATTTAAGTTAAGTTCAAGATATTGCTGAATTAAATTGGAGCTATTGAGGTAAACTAATCAATTAAATTGTGACAACCAGACTTTTATTTTGCCTACGGTGAAATTCTGATTATTGTAAATTCGGTGAGAGTTTTTTGTTCCAGACATGAGATTATCACATGAATGAAATTGGCATTTTTGAATTTCTCACAAATGTCAAGGACTTAATGATTTGAGGTGGATAAGGTTGAGTGTAATTATTAGACACAAGTGCAGGCACAACCTACTTTTCTTAATATTAGATGGATGAATTAAATGCGGACTTCCTTGACAGGAATGTGTTTAAAGATAATATTGATATTATTAATGATTTCTGCTTGTTTTAACAGATTTTCAATTCCTAAAGAAGCAAAAGTTTGGTAAAAACATTTCAGTTCTTTCACAGCTCATGTTTTGAAAATTGGAAGTCGCAAAGAAGCTGATATTTATTTTCCACGATTTAATAGCATTAGGATATTTGTGCAAGTTATTCTTGCTTCACGGCACAAAGACTATTTTTTTGGGGGGGGGGGGATAAAATTGAGTTTGTTTCTTTTTCATTCAGAAACATTTTTAATTTGATGTGAAAGCAGCGTGACGCAAGCTTCGTGAGTCTGATGATATCTGGGTCCACCTTCTTGTTCTTCACTGCCGAGAAGTTAATCCCTTCCTCAGGCAGCTGATTTAGATTTGTTTCCTAGTATGATATTAACTCTGTGTAAATATTCACGAAGCAAAAAACTTTTCTATTGCAGAATGTAAACATATATCAGGCATTATTATATTTTTGAGTTTCTTCATTTGAGTGGCTATTTCCCCACGTTCTTGGAAGGAAATCAGGAATTGACAAATGCACGTTATGCAATGAACCCCTTGGGATCTCAAAAACAGCAACAGTGGATTTTCTGTTTTCTTCTTTCAGAACAGGTGACCATGGTTTTCGGAACCGATTGTGTGTTGATGGTGCAGGATTACCGACAGTAGTTCTTTGACATAAAAGTGGCCTCAGAGAGTTAAGGAGCAACGTTTGTTGGAAAAAAGTAGATGCATGAGGAGATCCAGCAGTGTTAAGAATTTAAGACCTTGTCTGCAGACAGCGGCAGATATTGAATGTCACAGCTTTGTGACAATTTGTTCCAACACTTTGCCTCTCAAAGGCTCGGCTTTAACCTATTAATGGTTATTTGTTATCATCCGAGATAGAGAGTTCGAGGGGGTGGAGATATGAGAGTTATCTCCAAAAGTAATTGGAAGCACTGATGGACGACAACCATCCTTCCTGTTTCAGGTGCCCGTTTATCGAACGGTCCGCTCATCTATCACGAAGCCGACAGTTGGAAGGGATTAGAATGCTCAGGCACATTGTAGCAGAGGCCAGCAAGGATGTTTCAGTCTTTAAACTTCGTCGGAGGGAAACGTCAGGCGTCGAGATCATTGAGTCTCATTTCACTAAAGACGGATGCAGGAAATGACCCAAGTGTGGGTTTATGTTTAAAGATCGTTTCACTGAAAACATCTGGACGAGATGGGGTTGGGAGCCATTGAAACGGTACATGCTCTCTTCCATTGAATTGTATATTATGCGGAGCATTAGATTTTTCTGAGTTAAAGAAAGTCTTTCCTGTCTTTGTGTAAAGGTAAGGCGAGTCCAAAAGGACCTTCGAATCATAGAATCATAGAATATTTAAAACACAGAACGAGGTCATTCGGCCCAATGAGTCCGTGGCGGTTCTCTTCAAGAGCAATCCAGCGAGTCCCACTCCCCCGCCGTTTTCCCCGTAGCCCTGCATTTTTTCCCTTCAAGTATTTGCGCAATTCCCTTTTGAAAGCCACGATTTAATCTGCCTCCACCACCCTCTCTGGCAGCGCATTACGTAAGATTAACACTCGCTGCGTAAAAAAAGTTTTTCCTCCTGTCGCCTTTGGTTCTTTTGCCAATCACCTTAAATCTGTGTCCTTCGTTTCTCCACCCTTCTGCCAATGGAAACAGTTTCTCTCTATCTACTCTGTCTGCACCCCTCAATGATTTTGAACATCGCTATCAAATCTCCTCTCAGCCCTCTCTGCTCCAAGGAGACCAACCCCAGCTTTTCCAGTCTATCCACGTAACTAAAGTCCCTCATCCCTGAAACCATTCCAGTAAATCTTTTCTGCACCCTCTCTGAAGCCTTCGCATCCGTCCTAAATTCTGGTGCCCAGAGTTGGACACAGTGCTCCAGTTTTGGCCAAATCAGCGTTATATAAAAGTTCAACATAACTTCCATACTTTTGTACTCTGTGCCTCTATTTTTCAAGCCCAAGATCCCATATGCTCTATTAACCGCTTTCTCAACCTGTCCTGCCACCTTCAAAGAGTTGTGCACATACACCCCCAGATCTCTCTGTTCCTGCACCCCCTTTAGAATTGTGCCCTTTAGTTTATATTGCCCCTTCTCGTTCTTCCTTCCAAAATGTATAATTTCGCACTTCTCTTCATCAAATTTCATCTGCTATGTATCCGCCCATTCAAACAGCCTGATTGTGTCCTCTTAAAGTCTATCACTATCCTCCTTGCTGCTCAGTACACTTCCAAGGTTTGTTTCATCTGCAAAGTTTGAAATTGTGTCCTATACACGCAAGTCCAAGTCATTAATATATACCATGAAAAGCAGTGTTCCTAGCACCGACCCCTCTGGAACACCACTGTTTGCCTTCCACTAGTCCGAAGAAACAACCGTTCACCACTATTCTCTTTTTCATGTCATTTAGCCAATTTCATATCGGGCATTGCCCCTTTTATTCCATGGGCTTCAATTTTGCGGCTAAGCCTATTTTGTGGCACTTTATCAATCACATTTTGAAAGTCCATATAAACAACATCAACATCATTACCCTCATCGACCCTCCCTGTTACCTCGTCAAAAAACTCAATGAAGATAGTTTAGCCGGTTTTCCTTTAACAAATTCGTGCTGTCTTTTCTTTTTTAATCCGCGCTTGTACAAGTGACTATTAATTTTGTCCCGGAATTTAATTGCTAACAGTTTTCCCACCACTGAGGTTAAACTGACTGGTCTGTAGTTGCCGGGCTTATCCTCAAAAACTTCTTTGAACAAGGGTGTAACATTTCCAACTCTCCAGTCCTGAGGCACCACCCCTTATCTACGGATGTTTGGAAGATTATGACCAGTACCTTTACAATTTCCACCCTTCCTTCCCTCAGCAACCTACGAAGCATTCCATCCGAACCGGGTGTCTTTTCTACTCTAAGCACAGCCAGCCTTTCGAGTACCTTCTCTTTATCAATTTTAGCCCATCCAGTATCTCAACGACCTCCTCTTTCACTCTGACTTATGTTGTGTCTCCTTCCTTGTTACAGACAGATGCAAAGTGCTCATTTAGTATCTCAGCCATGCATTCTGCCTCCATGCATAGATCTTCTTTTTGGTCTTTAATCGGCCCCACCTCTCCTCTTCCGACCGGTTAACTATTTATCTGCCAATGGAAGACTTTTGGATTCCCTTTTATGTTGGCCGCAGTCTATTCTCATACTCTCTCTTTACACCTTTCATTTCCTTTTTCACTTCCCCTCTCTACTTTCTAGATTCAGCCTAGTTCTCACATGTGTTATAAACCAGACATCTGTCATACACCCCCTTTTGCTGCTTCATCTTATTCTCTATCTCTTTCTTCATCTAGGGAGCTCTGGCTTTTGTTGCCCTACCTTTTCCTGCGTGAGAATGAACCTAGGCTATACCCGAACCATATCCTCCCTTAAGGCTCCCCATTGTTCGATTACAGTTTTGCCTGCCGATGCTTGATTCCAATTTAGACGGGCCATATCCGTTCTCAACCCGCTGAATTTGGCCGACCTCCAATTAAGTATTTTTATTTTGGATTGCTCCCCGTTCTTTTCCGTAACTAATCTAAACCTTAAGATATCATGATGTGGAGATGGCGGTGATGGACTGGGGTTGACAATTGTAAACAATTTTACAACACCAAGTTATAGTCCAACGATTTTTATTTGAAATCTACAAGCTTTCGGAGGCTTGTAGATTTTAAATAAAAATCGTTGGACTATTACTTGGTGTTGGAAAATTGTTTACAATTAAGATAACATGATCGCTGTTCCAGAAATGATCCCCCATTGAGGCTTGATAAACTTGACCCAATACCCAGTAATGTTTTGGATAAAACGCAATAACTACCCTGTTCTTGCATCCGTTGGTGTTCCGGATAAGCAATTATCTCATCCGTTAATGATGTAAATCGGTTTTAACTTTGCTGCTGAACTTTGCAATTTTCTTCTCCCATCATCTTTTACAGAGCCGCCTGTTCTGTTCTACCAGTTTATCTGGTGCATAAACTTGCTACGCTTTTGGTCTTGTGGCAGCTGCATTATATATGCAATGAACTATGTGTATCCAGCCCTGAGAATGTTATTGGCTAATTCTCTGTACTAAATACCCTCAAATCAGATGATTGGGCTAAGGCGTGGCATCATACCACGAGGAGCTCTTAAATGTACCATGTTGTGGAACTAACCTGTCCTGAAATATATTGTAGAGGGTTGTTTTTCAAACTGGAGGCCTGTGTCCAGCGGTGTGCCTCAGGGATCGGTGCTGGGTCCGCTGTTATTTGTTATTTATATTAATGATTTGGATGAGAATTTAGGAGGCATGGTTAGTAAGTTTGCAGATGACACAAAGATTGGTGGCATTGTGGACAGTGAAGAAGGTTATCTAGGATTGCAAAGGGATCTTGATAAATTGGGCCAGTGGGCCGATGAATGGCAGATGGAGTTTAATTTAGATAAATGTGAGGTGATGCATTTTGGTAGATCGAATCGGGCCAGGACCTACTCCCTTAATGGTGGAGCGTTGGGGAGAGTTATATAACAAAGAGATCTAGGAGTACAGGTTCATAGCTCCTTGAAAGTGGAGTCACAGATGGATAGGGTGTTGAAGAAGGCATTCGGCATGCTTGGTTTCATTGGTCATAACATTGAATACAGGAGTTGGGATGTCTTGTTCAAGTTGTACAAGACATTAGTAAGGCCACATTTGGAATACTGTGTACAGTTCTGGTCACCCTATTATTGAAAGGATATTATTAAAATAGAAAGAGTGCAGAAAAAATTTACTAGGATGCTACCGGGACTTGATGGTTTGACTTATAGGGAGAGGTTAGATAGACTGGGACTTTTTTCCCTGGAGAGTAGGAGGTTAAGGGGTGATCTTATCGAAGTCTATAAAATAATGAGGGGCATAGATAAGGTAGATAGTTAAAATCTTTTCCCAAAGGTAGGGGAGTCTATAACGAGGGGGCATAGATTTAAGGTGAGAGGGGAGAGATACAAAAGGTTCCAGAGGGGCAATTTTTTCACTCAAAGGGTGGTGAGTGTCTGGAACGAGTTGCCAGAGGCAGCAGTAGAGGCGGGTACAATTTTGTCTTTTATAAAGAATTTGGACAGTTACATGGGTAAGATGGGTATCGAGGGATATGGGCCAAGTGCTGGCAATTGGGACTAGCTTAGTGGTATAAACTGGGCGACATGGACATGTTGGGCCGAAGTGCCTGTTTCCATGTTGTAACTTCTATGATTCTATGATTCTATGAATATGTTTTCAGTGATTCATACCGAGACAGCTCACGGTTTCAGTATTACAACGAATCAGTGCATTGTTCTTTCTCCCCAATGACATGGTTCAGTTGAACTGAGATTTCAAAGTATTTATTGGTTATCGCTGTTATGAAATGTTATTTCATTGTGTGTGTACCTGCCACAGCTTTAGATGTCTGGCCACTGAACTGAGATTCCTCCTGACTCTTTCACATAGTATCACAGTATCATAGCAGGTACAGCACAGGAGGAAACTATTTGGCCCAACTTGCCTGTTCGGCTTTTTGAAAGAGCTATCAAATTAGTCCAATTCCCCTGCTCTTCCCATATAGCCTTGTAATTTTTTTTCCTCAAGTATTTATCTAATTCCCTTTAAAAAGTTAATATTGAATATGCACCCACCACATTTACAGAAAGTGCATTCCAGATCGTTACAACTCGCTGCATAAAAAAATGTTTCCTCATGTCGACTCTGGCTCTTTTGCCGATCACCTTAAATCTTTGTCCTCTGATGACCGACCCGTCTACCACTGGAAGCATTTTCTCCTTATTGACTCAATCAAAACCATTCATGATCTTGAACACTTCGAACAAATCTCCAATCGACCGAGTCAGTTCTGAGGAGAACAATCCCAGCTTCTCCAGTTTCTCCACATAACGGGACTCCCTCATTCCTGGGACAATTCTAGTAACCCTCTTCTCCAACCTCTCTGAGGCCTTGACACCCTTTCTGAGGTTCCGTGCCCCGAATTGAACACAGTATTCAAGCTAAGGCCCAACCAATGATTTATAAAGGATGAGGATATCTTCCTTCCTTTTGTACTATCTGTCTCGAGCTTTACTATCCTGCACCTAACTGCACTTCCCCCAGATGTACTATCCTGTACCAAGCCGTACTGTCTCCAGCTGTACTATTCTATGCCTAGCTGTACTGCCCCCAGCTTCACTATCCTATACCCAGCTGTACTGCCTCCAGCTGTACTATCCTGTATCTAGCTGTTCTGCCTCCAGATGTACTATCCTGTACCTAGCCGTACTGTCTCCAGCTGTACTATTCTGTGCCAGCTGTATTGCCTGCAGCTGCACTATCCTGTATCTCGCTGTACTGCCTCCAGCTGTACAATACTGCCTCCAAACAAAAGGAGGACCAGGTGTCACAGTGTGACAGATACCCTCCCGCACCAGGGTTGAAATCGTTTCGGGGTAGGGAACTATGTCAGTTACGTGTGTCTAGCTGGTACCCTGCTAAAACTGAGCTAAGTCCCCATTAATTAATCTTTTTGTAAATGTGTTGGTTCTTTATATATTGACGTTCACTGCAAAATGCGGCAAAGGGAATAATTCGAACCAGAGAACTTCACAAGTTTTCTTTTTTTATATATTCATTCTCATGGTGTAGGCGTCGCTGACAAGGCCAGAATCTGTTGCCCCTCCCTTGTTGCCCTTGAGAAAGTGGTGGTGAGCCTTCTTCTTGAACGGCTGCAGTCCGAGTATCCCACTAAGCTGTTAGGGAGGGAGGGCCGAAGAATTGATCTCGTAATATACTCTCTACTGCACAACATTACGGCAGTCTTCAACTGGGTCAATTTAAACGAGCTTCCGTTGATGCAATCATCACACAAACGTGAATGTAGTGGGAGAGCAACACTTCAGGAGGGGAAAAGTGTAGGTCCTGTGATGTGTTCTGCAGTGCTAGACTGAAGTTAGATACAGGGTGAAGCTGACTCTATAGAGGGTTCCTAACCCTAAACTCTAACCCTCCCTGCCAATATTACTCCAGTCAGATAACAGTGGCATTAATAGGATTCGCGTTTTGGTCAGGCCTCCGACTTGGGCTCGGGTGAGTGATTGGCTCGGACTATAACGTCAGGATTAGGGTTAGGGTTTCAGGTTTAGGTTTAGGGTTTCAGTAAGGGTGTCAGGGTTATGGTGTTAGAGTAAATGGAAATCCCAATCCCTCTATCTCTGCAACCTCCTCCTAAATCATCCAGTCCTCTTACTCTTGCCTGTTGTGCCCTTCTCCCCCTCGCGTCTTCCCATTATGAGGCGTTTAACTGCCTCCACCCTATTCTCTGGAATGTCCTCCTTAATAAGCGCCAGGAACTTTTTTGGTCACTTTGTACAGGTTGATTTCTTTTTCTGGGACACTGTGAACAATTTCGGAGTTAAAATGCTGTGGAATGAGCTTCTCGTGAAAATTCATGGCTCCCATGAACTCACGCATCTTCGAGCAGATGTAAATGATAGTGTTTTGGTTGCTCAGATGTTGTAGGGTCTTTAGCAGTAAGTGGTATTAACGTTTCTTGTAGACGATATCGGATCCCAGGATGATGTCGTAGTCTGTTGGAAATTGATAATGGTTTATACCCCACGAGAGAGCAGAGACTTTTGACCGCTGGATAATTGAAGAGGGGACATTGTTGGCCACGTTTAGTTCTATTTGATTCAGAACTTCTGGTTTGTCTGTCAAGGTCACATCTCCACCTGCCAGAAGAATGTTAAAGAGCAATGACGTATCTTCACTTATTGCTTCCCTATGACACCAACCTGTAAATGGTAAATGTGGGCAAAAGGGATTCGGGGTGAAGCAGATTAACACAGCAAAGTCTGTTAAATGTAATGATGAACTTGTGCAGTGTCACAGCATTGCTCAGCGACTCCATCAGCACAGCGGTTATTTCACTGGATTTAGTAATCCAAAACTGTGAACTAAAAATCCAGCAACTTGAGTTCAAATCCAACGACGAAAATTTGATTTCAATTCAAAAATGTCAACGTGAAATGGGCGATATTGACTTTCTGCCAAAGCGTAAAACCGGTGACAACGAGTTTGTCGCCCGTTGAACATTCCTCCCGATTTTTATTTTTAGCTATCACACGTTTCAAACTGCCGGTCGAAGTCAATATCCGCCCCAAAGTGACCATAAAATTATCCGATTATCGCAAAAACCCAATAGGTTCACTAATGTCCTTCAGTGATGGAAACCTGCCGTCCTTAACCAATCTGGTTTGTGTGTGACTCCAGTCCAACACCAATGTGGTTGGTGCATCACTGCCCTCTCGTGTGGCCTTATGAGCCACGCCGCAGTATCAAAATAAGGATAAAGCTGCTACCTAGGCATCGAAATTGGAAACAAAAAGGCACACCCAGTCCAGTTGACCTTGCAAGTTCCTCCTCGCTATCAATCGGGGACTGTTGTCAAAGTCGGGAGAGCTGCCTCACAAACTAGTCAAGCAACGGTCTGACATATTCAAAGAATCAGACCTGTCCTCACTCTGAGGAAACCCTCCATCGTGTCGTGTGGCACCTCCACCCTGCTGAGTGGGATAGATTAATAACAAATCTCGCAGCTCAAAACCGGGCACTCATGAGGCACCATGGGCCCTAAGCAGCAGCATAATGGAATGGCACAACAATCTTGTCACCGCAGGGCCCGACATATCCCTCACTTCTCCATCACCATCAAGCTGGGTGACCAAATCTGTTTCAATGAGGAATGTAGAAGAGCATGACTGGAGCGGCACCGAGCGTATTTGAAAATCAGCTGCCAACTTGGTGAAGCTGCAGCAAAGGATTACCATGCATTATAAACAGTTAGAGCAACATACATTATGAACTGTGAGAGCACCATGATTTCTAAACAGCGAGAGGAGCATGCATTATAAACAGCGAGAGCAGCATGCATTATAAACAGCGAGAGCACCATGCATTATAAACAGTGAGAGCACCATGCATTATAAAGAGTGAGAGCACCAGGCATTATTAAAAGTGGGAGAACCATGCATTATAAACAGTGAGAGCACCATGCATTATAAACAGTGAGAGCACCATGCATTATAAACAGTGAGAGCACCATGCATTATAAACAGTGAGAGTACCATGCTGTGCACAGAGTTCAGCAATCCCCAAACCAAACAATCAGGTTAAAGCTCCGAAATCCGGTCACATCAAGTCGCGAATGGTGGTCGCAAATTAAGCAACCAACAGGAGAAGGAGGCTCAGTGAACATTCTCATCCTCAACAAGAGCGCAGTCCAGCACATGGGAACATAAGGACATAAGAAATAGGAGCAGGAGTAGGCCATACGGCCCCTTGAGCCTGCTCCCTCATTCGATAAGATCACGGCTGCTCTTCGAACTCCACTCCACTTTACCGCCCGATTCCCATATCCCTTGATTCCCTGAATGCAAAAAAAAGTTTGATGCGCTTGCAACAATCTGCAGCCAGAAGTGCCAAGTGGATGATCATTCTCAGCCTCTTCCTGAGGTCCCCATCCTCACAGATACCAGTCTTCAGGCAATGACATTCACTCCACGTGATAACAATAAATGTCTGAGTTCATGGACATGGCAAAGGCTCCCGGCTGCAGTGTTGAAGACCTGTGCTCCAGAATAAGCTGTGCCCCGACCTGAGCTGTACCAGTCGGAACTTTCATCTATCCGACTAAAAAATGGAAAATTGCCCAGGCATGAACTGTCGACAAAAAGCGGGTCAAATCCAATCCGGCCAATTACCGCTCCATCAGCCGACTCTCAATCATCGCCAAAGTGATGGAAGATGTCGACAGTGCTATCAAGCGGCACTTACTCACCAATAACCTGCTCACCGATGCTCAGTTTGGGTTCCGCCAGGACCACTCGGCTCCAGACCTCATGACAGCCTTGGTCCAAACATGGAAAAGAATCCTGAATTCCAGAGGTGTGGTGAGACTGACTGCCCTTGACATCAAGGCAGCATTTGTCCGAGTGTGGCACGAAGGAGCCCTCGTAAAACTGCCGTCAATTGTAATCAGTGGGGAAACTCTCAAGTGGCTGGAGTCATACCTGGTGCAAAGGTACATGAGAGTGGTTGTTGGAGGCCAATCATCTCAGCCCGAGGACATCGCTGGGCAGTGACCAAGCCCCAACTATCTTCAGCTGCTACATTAATGACCTTCCCTCCATCACGAGGTCACAAGTGGGGCTGTTCGCGAATGATAATGATAAGGACATAATGTTTATTTCCTTCAGTAATTCCTCAGGTAATGCCGCAAAATACACGGCCTCCGACCTGCTCTTGCAGCCACACTATTTATGTGGCTGGTCCAATTAAGTTTCTGGTCAATGGTGACCCCCAGGATGATGATGGTGGGGGATTCGGCGATGGTAATGTCGTTTGATGTAAATGGGAATTGGTTAGATTCTGTCTTGTTGGAGATGGTTATTGCCTGGCTCTTGTCTGGCACGAATGTTACTTGCTGCATAACAGCCAAGCCTGCATATTGTCCAGGTTTTGCTGTATGCGGCCACGGACTGCTTCATTGTTTTATTCTAAAGCATGCTTACTGTTTTATGGAATATAATTTGGCCATCAGTTGGGTGCTGGACACGTGACTGGAGCTCACAAGGACTCAAAAACATGATCAAAAGCTACAGCTTCCCCGTTTAATATCTGATCAGAGTCGAGATGTTCAGGATGTTGTGCAAATATTACATTGAATATAGCCAGTCCATTTCTGATAGGTATCTAGTTCTCAGCTCATCAGCTCAAGGAGAAAATTGTTCAAATGTTTCACTTTTTCATTTTCTGGAATTTTACGTTTACTCGATTTTCACAGATCAACAGCAGTTCAATTGAGATCCCGCTCCCCGATGGGAGGAGGGACTTTCTCCATAATGGCAGGTGGAGCGGCTGAGTCCAGAAAGCTGCGACTTTTCTGAGGCATCATTCTTATTGCCTGAGGTAAGGGTCCTGTGCTTTGAAAGCATTTTCGATCAAACAGAACAAAACTGGAGGTGAAGAACTGTCAACCCTGGTTCGGCCGCAACTGGAGTTCTGTGAGCAGTTCTGGGCACCGCACCTTCGGAAGGACATATTGGCCTTGGTGGGAGTGCAGCGTAGGTTTACTAGAATGATACCCAGACTCCAAGGGTTGAGTTACGAGGAGAGATTACACAAATTGGGGTTGTATTCTCTCGAGATTCGAAGGTTAAGGGGTAATCTGATCGAAGTTTAATTGGTGGGATTCATTTAATTTGAATTAATTAGTTAAAGGGTAAGTCATGTCAGGACAGCCCAGCCCCGTGTTCTGCTCTTCCTGCTCTATGTGGGAAATTAGGGACCCTTCCGGTGTCCCTGACGACCATGTGTGCGGGAAATGTATCCAGCTGCAGCTACTGACAAACCGCATTGCGGCACTGGAGCTGCGGATGGATTCATTAAGGAGCATTCGCGATGATGAGAACGTCGTGGATAGCACGTTTAGTGAGATGGTCACACCGCAGGTAAAGGTTGTACAGGCAGGAAGTAATTGGGTGACCACCAGGCAGAGTAAGAGGAGCAGGCAGGCAGTGCAGGGGTCCCCTGTGGCCGTCCCCCTCTCAAACAAATATACCGCTTTGGATATTGTTGAGGGGGATGACTTATCAGGGGAAGGCAGCAGCAGCCAACTTCCTGGCACCAGGGGTAGCTCTGCTGCACAGGCTGGGAGGAAAAAGAGTGGAAGAGCTACAGTGGGAGGGGATTCTATCGTAAGGGGAACAGACAGGCGTTTCTGTGGCCGTAAACATGACTCCAGGATGGTTTGTTGCCTCCCTGGTGCTAGGGTCATGGATGTCACTGAGCGGCAACAGGGCATTCTCAAGGGGGAGGGTGAGCAGGCAGAGGTCGTGGTCCACATTGGGACCAACGACATAGGTAGGAAGGGAGATGAGGTCCTGCATCAAGAATTTAGGGAGCTAGGTAGCAGATTAAAGAGCAGGACCTCAAAGGTTGTAATCTCTGGATTGCTCCCAGTGCCACGGGCTAGTGAGTATAGAAATAGGAGGATTGAACAGATGAATGCGTGGCTGAAGAGTTGGTGCAGGAGGGAGGGTTTCAGTTTCCTGGATCACTGGGCCTGCTTCTGGGGAAGGTGGGACTTGTACAAGTCGGACGGGTTGCATCTGAACCAGAGCGGGACAAATATCCTTACGGGGAGGTTTGCAAGCACTGTTGGGTGGGGGGGGGGGGGGTTAAACTAACTTGGCAGGGGGATGGGATACAGAGTGGAGCTACAATAGGGGGTGATGTGTAGCCAAATATTGAGAAAAAAACAAGTCTGCTTGGAAGACAGGGCAAATATGTAAGAGCAAGGCTGGATGGCATCTATTTTAATGCGAGGAGTCTTGCGAATAAGGTGGATGAACTGAAGGTGTTGATAAACACATGGGAGTATGATATTGTTGCTGTCACAGAGACATGGTTGAGGGAGGGGCAAGACTGGCAGCTCAATATTCCGGGGTACAGAATCTTCAGGCGAGACAGAGGGGGAGGTATAAGAGGAAGGGGGGTCGCAATATTAATTAAAGAATCAATTACTGCCATAAGGAGGGATGATATATTAGCAGGTTCCTCTAATGAGGCCATATGGGTGGATCTTAGAAACAAAAAGGGGGCAAGCACTTTGATGGGAGTGTACTATAGACCCCCAAACAGTCAGGAGGAGATAGAGGAACAGATATGTAGGCAAATCTCAGAAAATTGTGCAAATAATAGGGTAATAATAGTGGGGGATTTCAACTTCCCCAATATTAACTGGGATACTCAGAGTGTAAAATGCTTAGAGGGTACAAAATTCTTAACGTGCATCCAGGAGAGCTTTTTGAGCCAGCATGTAGAAAGTCCTACAAGAGAGGGGGCGGTACTGGACATAATTCTAGGGAATGTGGCCGGCCAAGTGGAAGAAGTGCTAGTAGGTGAGCACTTTGGTGACAGTGACCATAATTCAGTGAGATTTAAGGTGGTCCTGGAAAAGGACAGGGAGGGGCCGGAAATAAAGGTTCTAAATTGGGGGAAGGCCGATTTTAATAGGATAAGGCAGGATCTGGCCAAAATGTACTGGGATCAGCTGCTTGTCGGAAAATCCGCATCGGAGCAATGGGAGTCTTTCAGAAGGGAGATTGAGACCATACAATGGCAACATGTTCCCGTAAAGGTCAAGGGTGGTTCCAAGAACTCCAGATAACCTTGGATGTCAGGGGATATACGAGAATGGATTCGGAAAAAAAGGAGGGCTTTTGGCAGATACAAATGGCTAAGGACGGAGTAAGTCCAAGAGGAGTACAACAAGTGCAGGGGGATATTTAAAAAGGAAATTAGGAGATCAAGGAGGGGCCATGAAAAAACACTGGCGAGCAAAATAAAGGAAAATCCTAACATGTTTTATAAGTATATTAAGGGTAAGAGGATAACTCGGGAAAAAATAGGTCCCATTAGGGAAAATAATGGCAATCTGTGTGTGGAGCCGGAAGATTTAGGATGGGTTCTAAATGAATTTTTTGCATCTGTTTTCACTCTGGAGAAGGACGACGTAGACAGAGAAATACGACAGGGGGACTGTGATATACTCGAACATATTAACATCGAGCAGGAGGAGGTATTGGCGGTTTTAGCAGGCCTAAAAATGGATAAATCCCCAGGCCCGGACGAAATGAATCCCAGGCGACTGTGTGAGGCAAAGGAGGAGATTGCGGAGTCTCTAACACATATATTCAGAACCTCTCTGGCCACAGGGGATGTGCCAGAGGACTGGAGAACCGCTAATGTAGTACCATTATTCAAGAAGGGGAGTAGGGAAAAACCGGGGAACTACAGGCCAGTGAGCCTAACATCAGTGGTAGGAAAATTATTGTAAAAAATTCTGAAGGACAAAATTAGTCTCCACTTGGAGAAGCAAGGATTAATCAGGGATAGTCAACATGGCTTTGTCAAGGGAAGATCATGTCTGACTAATTGGATTGAATTATTTGAGGGGGTGACTAGGCATGTGGATGAGGGTAACGCAGTGGATGTGGTATACATGGATTTCAGTAAGGCCTTCGATAAAGTCCCGCACAGGAGACTGGTCAAGAAGGTACGAGCCCGTGGAGTCCAGGGTGCCTTGCCACTTTGGATACAAAACTGGCTTAGTGGCAGAAGGCAGAGGGTGATGGTCGAAGGTTGTTTTTGTGACTGGAAGCCTGTGACCAGTGGGGTACCACAGGGATCTGTGCTGGGTCCCTTGCTGTTTGTGGTCTACATTAACGACTTGGATATGAATGTAAAAGGTATGATCAGAAAGTTCGCTGATGATACAAAAATTGGTAGGGTGGTAAATGGCGAGGAGGATAGCCTCAGTCTGCAGGACGATATAGATGGGTTGGTCAGATGGGCGGAACAGTGGCAAATGGAATTTAACCCAGAAAAGTGCGAGGTGATGCACTTTGGAGGGACTAACAAGGCAAGGGAATGCACAATGAATGGGAAGACCCTCGGCAAGACAGAGGGTCAGAGGGATCTTGGTGTGCAAGTTCACAGATCCCTGAAGGCGGCGGAACAGGTAGATAAGGTGGTAAAGAAGGCATATGGGATACTTGCCTTTATTAGCCGAGGTTATGATGGAGCTGTATAAAACACTGGTTAGGCCACAGCTGGAGTACTGTGTGCAGTTCTGGTCGCCGCACTACAGGAACGATGTGATCGCTTTGGAGAGGGTGCAGAGGAGATTCACCAGGATGTTACCAGGGCTGGAGCGCTTCAGCTATGAAGAGGGACTGGGAAGATTGGGTTTGTTTTCCTTGGAACAGAGGAGGCTGAGGGGGGACATGATTGAGGTGTGCAAAATTATGAGCGGCACAGATAGGATGGATACCAAGGAGCTTTTTCCCTTCGTTGAGGGTTCTATAACAAGGGGGCATAGATTCAAGGTAAAAGGCGGGAGGTTTAGAGGGGATTTGAGAAAGAACTTTTTCACCCATAGGGTGGTTGGAGTCTGGAACTCACTGCCTGAGAGGGTTGTGGAGGCAGGAATCCATACAACATTCAAGAAGCATTTGGATGAGCACTTGAAATGCCATAGCATACAAGGCTACGGACCAAATGCTGGAATATGGGATTAGATTAGACTGGGCTTGATGGCCGGTGCGGACACGATGGCCGAAGTGCCTCTATCCGTGCCGTATAACTCTATGACTCGATGACACCCTGGTAAGTCTTCTCTGTACCCTGTCCAAGGCCTTGACATCCTTCTTAAACTGTGGTGCCCAGTGTTGTACCCAATACTCCAGCTGAGGCCTAACCAGTCTTTGGTAAAGGTTTAACATGACTTCCCTATTTGTGTATTCAATGTACCTATTTACAAACCCGTGTATCTCACACGCTTGCTAAAGCGCCTTATCAACTTGGCCTGCCACTTTCAAAGATTTGTAAATATGCACCCCCAGGTCCGTCTGCTCTTCCACAACCTCAAAATATTACTTTGAGTTGCACCGAAACTACAGCACAGAAACAGGCCATTCGGCCCAATTGGTTTATGCCAGCCTTTGTGCTCCACACGAGCCTCCTGCCTCCCTACTTCATCTAACCCTATCAGGATACCCTATTCCTTTTTCCCTCTTGTGCTCATCTAGTGCCCTTAAATGCATCTACGTTATTTGCCTCGACTACTCCATATGATAGCGTATTCCACATTCTTACCACTCTTTGGGTGAAGAAATTTCTCCTGAATGCCCTACTAGTTTTATTAGTGACTGTCTTATATTTATGACCTCTAATTTTGGACTCCCTCACAAGTGGAAACATTTTCTCTCCGTCTACCCTATCAAACCCTAACATTATCTTAAAGACCTCTGTCAGGTCACCCCTCAGTCTTCTCTTTTCTGGAGTAAAGAGATCCCTCCTGTTCAGCCTTTCCTTATAAGGATAACTCTCAGTTCTGGCATCGTCGTTGTTGCACCCTCTCCAATGCCTCTATATCCTTCCTATATTATGGAGGCCAGACTGTGCACAATAATCCAAGTGTGGCCTAACGAAGGCTCCACACAAGTTTTACATAATTCTTTGCTTATCAATTCTATCTCTCTAGAATTGAACCCCACTGCATGATTTGCCTTTTTTTTAACCGGCGTCACTACTTCTAATGATTTGTGTATCTGTAGCCCAATATTTTCTTCAAATTTCAAACTATTCGTTATTTCATAAAATTTAAGAATGCACACATTTCAATGTAAATGTCACAATTACAGGTCAAAACATTACAATTCAGATCGTACAAACTGTGACCTCATTATTACAATTCAACACACAGTACATATCTTCTAATAAATGCTGTACAAAACAAGGTGAAATGCTCTTATACGGTGGCCTTTCCCCATAGAGCCTTTCCGTCGGCAGCGCCTTGCTTCTGTGCGTCCCTTAGCACCTAATCCTAGACCTTGGAGAGTGCCAGTCGGCAACACTCGATCATGGTCAACTCCTTCAGCTGGAAGACCAACAGGTTTCGGGCGGACCAAATGGCCGCCTTCGCCGAGTTGATGGACTTCCAACAGCAGTTGATATCTGTCTCGATGTGCGCCCCGTGGAACAGCTATGGAGCACAGTGCCCTCTGTTACTGAGGTGTTGGGGATGAACCGGGACAGATACCAACGCATCTCTCGCCACAAATTCTGGACAAAGGGGCAGCCCACAAGGACATGGACGATGGCCTCCTCCTCGCCGCAGCCTCAAGGGCAGCTTGCTGTGGTGCTGTGATTCCATCAGCGTTGGACGGACCACACTGGGAGAGCCTTTCTCACCACCATCCAGGCGACATCCTGGCGCCTGTTGGTCAGTTCTGGCGACGAGACGATCTGCCAAATGGCATCGACCGTCTGGTCGGGGAACAGCCCGATCGGACCAACTCTTTCCTTTACTTGCAGGACTCCCACAATGTCCCGTGCTGACCACTGTCTGACGACCTTGTGTTCTTCAGGACCCTCCCCGCCTGTTCCAGCTGGACGGAACGCCCTGCGTCTGTTCGGCCAACGTGGCCAGACCCAGCCTTCTCAGTGTGGTGGACTGGTAGGAACTCAGCACGTGGTGACCCTTCGTATTTGCGTACTGGGGATCTACACATATCCCGAGGCAGCGACACAAAAGTGGCCATCAGGATCAGATCGGCGTTGGGGACTCCCTGCCCACTTTCCCTGGGGCTTGTACATGGGCTCCCTGCGGACATGTTCTACCTTGGATCTCCAGACAAAGTGGAGGATAGCTCTGGTGATTGTGACGGCGGATCAGCGGGGAACGGGCCAGACCCTGGCCACGTAGAGGAACACCGCGAGTACCTCACACCTTATCACCAGGTTCCTGCCAGTTATGGAGAGGGAGCGCCCCACCCACATACCAAGCTTCTGTTTGGCGTTGGCGACCCGCTCCTCCTAGTTCTTGGTGCTGGTCAGGGGTCCCTCGAACCAGATCCCCAGCACCTTCAGGTAGTCGGACCTGACGGTGAAGTGGAAAAGGGACCGGGCCTCCCACCTACCCAAGAACATGACCTCACTCTTACTTCGTTCACTCTGACACCCGAGGCCAGCTCAAAACGGTGGCAGACGCCCATCAGCCTGTGCACCGACCGCTGATCGGAGCAGAAAACGGTGAAATCGTCCATGTACAGGGAAACTTTAATCTGAGAGCCTCCACTGGCTGGAATCGTCATCCCTCTGATACCTGTTTCCTTCCTGATGGATGTGGCAAAAGGCTTCATGCAATATACGAACAAGTCCGTGGACAGAGGACAACCCTGCCTGACTCTAGATCTGATCAGAAAGCTCTCTGACTCCCACCCGTTGATTAGGACTGCGCTATTGATGTACACGTAGAGCAGTCGAATCCAATTGCTGATTCTCTCCACAAAACCCATCATGTACGTCTGCGATATTCTGTCGAAGGCCTTCGGCTGGTCCAGGCTGATGAGGCAGGTGTTCAACCCCCTGTCCTGCACAAAGGCGATCGTATCCCTTGGTGGCTCAAGGCCATCAGTGATCTTCCTGCCGGGTTTAGTGCAAGTCTGATCCGGGTTTTTCACTTGGTCCAGAGCAGACTCGAGCACTGTTGGCGATGACCTTGGACAGAATCTTGTAGTCGACATTTAGGGAGGGAATGGGTTGCCAATTTTTGTAAATTCCCTTTCTCTCTCTCTCGCCTTCTGAACACCTTTCAGGATGAAGAACCTCTTGATGTTGGCCTTGGTCATTTCCCAGCGGTGCACCATGGAGTCGAAAAGGGGTTTCACGGTGCTCCAACCTGTGTAATCCCAATTTCGTTCCTCGATGTTCTCCGGGGTCAACAGTCTCACGTTCAGCTTCCAGATCCCCCTGCTCACCCTCTGGTCCTCCTGAGATTGGCAGTCGGCCAGTAGGAGGCACTGGTGAGAGAGGAACCCTGGCTGGACGTCGATGGATCGAACCTTGACCGTTGGGGACACAAATAGGAAGTCTATCTTGGACCGGACGGATCCGCCCGGCCTGGACCAGGTGTATCTCCGTGGTGATCCTTCTGCAGGGATGCTGAAAACCTCATGAAGCTTTGTGTCTTTCACCACCTGTAACAGGAGTTTGGACGTGGAATCCAGTATCGCGCCGCCCCTGCTGGATCGCCCAGCTGCAATGGAGATGCTGAACGACCTCCAGCCGATCGCTCTTGAAGGCCGGGGCGTAAACATTGATCAGTAGGAGCGGGGCGTTCTTATACAGAACGTCTGCTACGAGCAGATGGCCCCCTGTCACCTCCTTAACATCAGTGATGGCGAATTGGCCTCCTCGCAGCAGAATTTCCAGGCTCGAGAAACGATTATCGTTGCCTCCCGACCAGATCGACTGCCCCTGGGTCCACATGTTTGACCGTTGCCGGTAGTTGCTGAGGTTCAGCATCCCGCACTCCTGCAAGTACAACAGGTTCCTCTTCACCCTGGACAGTAAGTTCAACGTTGCAGCACATTGCCTCGTCGATTTAACACGATGCACGTTGATTGATGCGATTTGTAAAGTGACAAAATTAAGGTCCTCCAATTGCATCAGTCCGTTTCCATCCCATGGTCCAGATTCTGCATTCGCGTGGTGAGCACAAACTGCTGGCCTGTTCTTAGACTGAGGTACGAGGCCTGTCCTCCGCTGGGGATATCTGTGCTCGGGGGTCGTCAGCGGGGTCTCGTGGGGCGATGTGCCCGTGAGAACCACGATCGGATCCGGCTCCTTCGCTCTCGCTGGTTGTTCGTTCTCCGTGTCGCTTCTCCCGTTGTCCCAGAGCGGGATGTTACTGCTCCCGGGCCCCTGGAGCTGGAGCGTGCTGTCTGTGTCACTTGTCCCGTTGCCCCAGAGCGGGGTGTTACTGCTCCCGAGTCCCTGGAGCGGGAGCGTGCTGTCTGTGTCACTTCTCCCGTTGCCCCAGAGCGGGGTGTTACTGCACCCTAGTCCCTGGAGCTGGAGCGTGCTGTCTGTGTCACTTGTCCCGGTGCCCCAGAGCGGGGTGTTACTGCTCCCGAGTCCCTGGAGCTGGAGCGTTCTGTCTGTGTCGCTACTCCCGGTGCCCCAGAGCGGAGTATTGCTGCTGCCTTGTCCCTGGAGCTGGAGCGTGCTGTCTGTGTCACTTATCATTGTTATGTTTTGCGCTCCCTTTGATGAAGGCAGGGTCTTTCCCCCTTTTCCTGTTCGTCAGAAGAGGAGCAGCCGCTGTTGTCCGTTGAGGACTCTAAGCACCTCGTGCTGCCGATCCCACCTTTGGCGTCAGTTCCTCTGCTCCTACGGGACTTCCTCTTTTTCTTTTCCTGCGTGGTCCATCCTTCCTCCCCACACACCCCTGGTTCACCTTTCATTGGCTCTGTATGCTCAAGGATAGTCTCCGGGTTGAGTTTTGGGGTTTGGCTGCATTCCTCGACGCTTCCTTGCGGCTCTTTGTCCCCCTCTTGGTCTTTAGCTGTTTCACGGGGGTCCACAGTGTGGGGAGGGGGTGGTGGGGTTGGTGATGGGTGGGAGAGAGGTCTGGCCTCCTCTGGAGAAGTCACGATGGCTGTCTCTTCTCCTGCATCAACTCGCACCTCGCTGCCTGCGCGTAGCTACGTCTGCGGTTTGGGTAGGTCTTATAGAGATGAACAGCCTCTCCGCAACAGTTGCAGCACTTGGCCTCCTGACCGTCCTCTTCTGAAATTCAATGACTCAAAATATTCTTGCAGGCCTCTGCTACAATGTTTCTGTGATGTGGAGATGCCGGTGATGGACTGGGGTGGACAAATGTAAGGAATCTTACAACACCAGGTTATAGTCCAACAAATTTATTTTAAAATCACAAGCTTTCGGAGATTATCTCCTTCGTCAGATGATTGAATGAAAAGGTTCTCAAATCGCATATCTTATACAATGTTGGGACAGCATCACACCAATCAAAAGGTGTCGTTGTTATTCAAACAGGCCAGTCACGGAGAACAGAACGTCCCAGTACACTCGATATACATTGTGTCTTTTACACAGGCAAGCAGAAAGAAACTTAAAATGGCAGAGAGAGAGAGAGAATTTTAAAAAACATATAAATTTTTTCCCCCTTTTTGCTGGTGGGGTTACGTGTAGCGTGACATGAACCCAAGATCCCGGTTGAGGCCGTCCTCATGGGTGCGGAACTTGGCTATCAACTTCTGCTCGACGATTTTGCGTTGTCGTGTGTCTCGAAGGCCGCCTTGGAGAACGCTTACCCGAAGATCGGTGGCTGAATGTCCTTGACTGCTAAAGTGTTCCCCGACTGGGAGGGAACCCTCCTGTTTGGCGATTGTTGCGCGGTGTCCGTTCATCCGTTGTCGCAGCGTCTGCATGGTCTCGCCAATGTTTCTGAGCATTTCTAATCCCGTCCAACTGACTGCTTCCTGACCGATCAGGGCAGCGTTCGAAAAACGGGGACCTGAAACAGGAATTATGGTTATTGTCCAGCAGTGCTTGCAAATACTTTTGGAGATAACTCTCATATCTCCACCCACTCGAACACTCTACTATCTCGGATGATAACAAATAACCCTGAATGGGTTAAAGCCGAGCCTTTGAGAGGCAAAGTCTTGTACCAAATCGTAACAACGCTGTGACATTCGATGTCTGCCGATGAGGTCTTAAATACTCAACAATCCTGGATCTCCTCCTACACCTATGTTTTTTTTTCCAACAAAGGTGGCTCCGCAACTCGGTGAGGCCACTTTTATATCAAAGAACTGCTCTCGGTAATCCTGCAACATCAACACACATTCGGTTCCGAAAACCATGTTCACCTGTTTTAAAAGAAGAAAACAGAAAATCCACTGTGGTTGTTCTTGAGAACCCAAGGGGTGAATTGCATAACATGCATTTGTCAATTCCTGATTTCCTTCCATCAACGTGGGGAAATATCCACTCAAATTAAGAAACTGAAAAATGTAATAATTCCTGATATATGTTTATATTCTGCAATAGAAAAGTTGCTGCTTTTTGAATATTTGGGCAGAGTTAATCTTATGCTAGAAACAAATCTAAATCAGCTGCCTGTGGAAGAGGTTAATTTCTCTGCAGTTAAAAGAAGGCGGAACCAGATATCATCAGACTCACGCAGGTTGCGTCACGCTGCTTTCACATCAACTTAAAAAAAAACCAAAATATCTTTGTGCCGTTAAGCATTAATACAAAGATCATAATACAATTACATTCTGGAAAATAAATGTTAGCTTATTTTTGATTTCCAATTTTCAATACATGAGCCGTGAAGGCACAGACTTTTTACCAAACGTTTTATCCTCAGGATTTGGAAATCTGTTAAAACAAGCAGAAATCATTAATAACATCGCTATTAACATTAAACACATTTCTGTCAAGGATGACAGCATTTTCGTTCATACATTTCTTTTTAAAAAGAGTAGGTTGTGCCTACCCCTATGCCAACTAATTGCACTCAACATTAACTCCTTTTCCAGCTCAAATCATTAACTCCTTGGCATTTGTGAGAAATTCACAAATGCCAATTGCTTTTAATGTGATAATCTCATGTTGAGATCTAAAGACTCTCACATAATTTACAATAATCAGAATTTCACCGTTGCCACAATAAAAGTCTCGTTTTCACTATTTAATAGATTTGTTAACCTCAATATCTCCAATTTAATTCAGCAATATCTTAAACTTAACATAATTCAAAACAAATAATATTATAGAAACAACAAATGCTTACAAAAACCCAATAAATTACTTTACCTTTCTTTTTGTTGTTTCTTCAGTCGCCTTTCCAATTGAGCATAAAAAATACTGAATATAATTGAAGAAAAGTTAGCCTTCGCAGCTAAACAAAATCTTTGTACCATTCTTACACTGCAGGCTGAAAAAGAGAGTTTCACCACAGACAGTGGACCGGAACATTCACACAGGCTTTTAAAGAAACAGTGCGCTGCAAAACAAAATAACTTTTGTAGCTTGTAACTACAAAAGGAATTGGATCTTCCCCTCTCTCCTTCTTTATTATGTGATCAACTAATTTATCCTGTTTTCTCCCAAACCATTTTTTAAATTCCGATGTTCGCTACTTAACCCCATTTTGTACTGAGTCAATGTCTCAAGCTCACAGTCTTTGTCTCACTCAAACCTGTTACCTCTTGGACAATTCTTAACAGACTTCTCTGCCCATCACGACGCTCAGATTCTTTTCAAAAAGCTTCCGTGATAGTGTCCATGGATACCGTTAGTATTGGAGGGAAAAACTCATGCTCCTGCCCAAACGGTTTTCCTGCCTTAACGGACTGGTTTTCGCACCTTGTCCGTCCGAGGCACTTTGTTTGACTCAATCTAAATGATCTCATGTCAAGTTCCGACGCCGCACTCGCCAGTTTATAAGATCGATTCAGAATCGACACCAATATGTTGTGATTAATCCTTTATTGAATATATGCAAGTGTCAGCACACACAATGTTTAAGGCCATAGTATTACTAAGAAGGACACGATACTAACCGTCAGTCTTGCTTTCGATAGAAGCTGTAACCCTCGGGTGGCTGCTTCTCCGTCTCTCTCTCCCTCTCTGTCGCGCCATCCTGTCCTTCTACAAATTCAAATGTAAAACTAGAATTCTTCATACCGCACATTTCATGCAAACTCTCCCTTATCTTTACTTGTTATTCACATTCCTTGACTCTCCCCCATCAGAACTGCTCATGTTAAGTGCGGACCCAAGACCCCTATATGTCGACATGTCCAAGGTCTAAATATTCTCAACACATTCTCAAAGCATTCTCTACATATTCTCAACACATTCTCAATGTCGCCTATTATCTTCTGCAAAATGCTTCAACCCTGCCGTGTAAAAAGCTTCCAGCATCGCCTCCCTCAGTCTGACCTTCCGTATTCTGGGTAAGTTTTAACTCGGCCATTTCATGATCCTCAGCGACTATCCTCCGATTCCCAGCGATCTTACGTTTATAACCGGTTGCTGTTTATGTATTAAGATGCCTAATGTAAACGTGAGTGGTCTCTATGGTTTATATTTAGAAAACTCCGAATCCAAATGTAAGCTTTTTGTGCTAAAAATGCCTAATCTCACACCAAGGCGTCTCTTCCCCTCTCCTACCCGCCGCCCACAGGAAGATGAATTTTCTGAGGCTCCACAGCATTAAATTGGCCCGGAGCAGGATTTCATCTCACGGTCCCCTCAGCAGCTCAGCTGACAGCAGCCCCCGACTGACCGGAATGTGTGACGGTGCAATGTCGAGCGAGGATTTCTCATTTCTCGTTCCTGTTTGACGCTCTATCATTCATACAACTCACTTTATGATTCAGAGGCTGGAATTCAAAGGACTGGCGTTCAGACTACACTGAGGTAAGAATAGGCTGGATGTTCGGCGGTTCATCATTTCTCATAGAGTGTTGAGCCTCTGGAATCCATTGCCGACTGCTGTGGTGGGTGCTGAGTGTCTGCCTGCTTTCTCGAGGGATCTGAATCGGTCCTTGACTGGGACAGAGATCGCATCATATAGAAGGTAAGTAGTTTTACAGTTAACCTACGGAGGGTCACTCTCATGTCCTGGACTGGTTTCGATCACCTGAGGATGTCGGGGAGGAATTTTATAGAAATTGGCACGGTATTTTTGTCTGGTTTGTAATCGCTCCAAGGAGATTACATGTTTTCGGTGGATGGGGCGGGTGGTGTCGGTAAGAAGTGTCCAGTCACGATGCTCCGGGCATGTGGGACAGGATTGATGAACCAGCTGGTCTTTTCCTGACCATCATGTCCGTCAGTAACCTCAGCTCGTCAAAGTGTTTTTTTGTGAAGTGATCTAAAAACACAAACTCACACCTGGCCCTTTATCGTGAAATGAGACTCAATGCTCTCTGTGCCTCAACTTGCCCTCCTCTGAAGCTGGAGGTCTCAAAATATTCTTGCCGGCCTCTGCCACAATGTGCCTGAGCATTTTTAGTCCCGTCCAACCGAAAGCAAAGTGACTTATAACGGGAGCGTTCGAAAAATGCGCCCTGAAATAGGAGGGATGGTTACAGCACAGTTCAAGGAGTCTCTCCCCCCTTTCCGAGCCTTTCTTCTCAACTCCACCTTTCTCATTAGACTAAGTGCCGAGGCCTAGTTTATTCCATTCACCCACAGTTGCATCAGGTCCGCATACTTCATCTTTAATTGTCTGGTTGGAGCAGAAAATTAGATGATTTTAAGCCAAGTATACAAAGTGTCAGCACCCACCACACCAGCCGGCAATGCATTCCAGAGACTCACTACTGCCTGGGAAATGAAGAACCGCTTAACATCCAGACTCTTCTTACCTCTGTGTTGTCTAAACACCTGTTCCCTGCTCCTCCCCAATCTTTGAAACTGGAAATAATCTATCACGCGTCATACCCAACTTGGGTAGCCTCATAAAATGAGAACAATCAGTTCTTCGTTCTTTGGGGAGCTATTTATTTTATCTGGGGATGTAGCTCAGTGGTAGAGCGCATGCTTCGCATGTATGAGGTTCTGGGTTCAATCCCCAGCATCTCCAAAAAATATTTTTTTCAATAGAATTAACCACAGGAAAGGCGAATCGCGCTTTCTGAGCGCAGCGAATTGCAACTTCTGAGGCTCCACAAGCATTAAATTGTCCCGGAGCAGGACTTCATCTTACGGTCCGCTCAGCAGCTCAGCTCATAGCAACTGCCGACTGACCGGTATTTGTGACAGTGCAATGTCGAGCGAGCAGTCACAGCTCTTGTTTGACACTCTTTCATTCATCCATCTCACTTTATGATTCAGAGGTTGGATATCAGCCTCGTCACTGACTATTGGCAATTGTATTTTTTTTTCCGCTGACTTTTCTTGGAAAGTTCAAAGTAAAGAGGAGCAGAAACCCCGTGAACTGAAGCAGAGGTTGAACATTTGGAGCACGTGTGACAACTGGGCATCTCGTTGTCCGGGAGAGACAGAGACGAAAGCCCACTTTTTAATTCTAAAGTTGAAGCGGCTTTGCTGTGGGGATGTAGCTCAGTGGAAGAGCGCATGCTTTGCATGTAAAATGACCCGGGTTCAATCCCCGGTATCTCCAAACGCTTTATGTTTCGAATTTTGAAAAGATCCTTTTGTCCTCACCTCACCTTTGCACACAAAAACAGGAAAGGGTTTCTTCACCTCGAGAAAACCCGAATGCTCTGCATACGATACAATACAATGCAATGGAAACACGCACACGCCTTTGAAATGGCTGCCATCCCGCGGCTGGAAAGCGTGCCCAGTGATAATAACAGAGAAAATGGGATCACCATTCGGCCCTTCGAGCCTGCTCCGCCATTATACATGATCATGGCTGATCCTCCATCTCTATACCATATTCCCGCTCTCTCTCCATACGCTTTGATGCCTTCCGTGTGTGGAAATCTATATTTCTTAAATATATTCAGTGACTTGGCCTCCACCGTCTCAGTGAAGAAATAGATTATTCCCAGTTTCACAGATTGGGGAAGAGCATCGGACTGGCGTTTAGACCACACAGAGGTAGGAATAGGCTGGATGTTCGGCGGTTCTTCTTTTCCCAGAGAGTAGTGAGTCTCTGGAATGCATTGCCGGCTGGTGTGGTGGGTGCTGACTCTCTCTCTTTGCCTTCTGGATGCATCTGGACCAGTTCTTGACTGAGGCAGAGATCGCATCATATAGAAATCGAGTGGTTTTACAGTTAACCTGCACATGGTCAGTGTGATCCACTGGACTCGATTTGATCGCCTGAAGGATTCGGGGTGGAATTTCCCAGAATGCCCCCTCCTTATTGGCGCTGGATTTGTTTCTATTTGTCGCCGCTCCCAGGAGATTACATGTTTCCCGGAGGAGGGGCGGGTGGTGTAGGTGGGAAGTGTCTGGTCACGATGCTCCAGACATGTGGGGCAGGATTGATGAACCAACTGGTCTTTTCCTGACCATCATGTCCGTCTGTAACGCCAGCTCGTCATGGTTTTTTCAGTGAAGTGATCTTTAAACACAAAACCACACCTGGGGCAATTCCTGCGACCGTCGATAGTGAAATGAGACTCAATGATCTCCGCGCCTCACCATGCCCTCCTCTGAAGCTCAGGGACTCGAAATATTCTTTCAGGCCTCTGCTACAATGTCCCTGAGCATTTCTAGCCCCGTCCAACCGTAAGCAAAGTGACTGATAACGGAAGCGTTCGAAAAATGTGCCCTGATATCGGAAGGATGGTTACAGCACAGCCAAAGGAGACTCTCCCACTCTCCCAGCATTTCTTCTCAACGCCCCTTTCTCATTGTTCTGAGTGCCGAGGCCTGGTTTCTTCCGTTCACCCACAATTATATCAGGTCCGCAAACTTCATGTTTAATTGTCTGGTTGGAGCAGAAAAGGAGATGAATTGAAGCCCAGATAAACCTTGTGTGCCCTCATAAATTAAAGGCAATCAGTTCTGCGTTGGCAATCGCTGCTACATGGGGGTGTAGTTCAGTTGTAGAGCGAGGTCTTGGGTTCAATTCCCAGCATTTCCAAACATATTTTTTCACCAGAATTATCCACAGAAAGGCGAATCTTGATTTCGGAGTGCCGCGGATTCCAACCTCTGAGGCTCCACAAGCATGAAATTGGCCCGGAGCAGGACTTCATCTCACGGTCCCCTCAACAGCTCAGCTGACAGCAGCCCCCGACTGACCGGAATGTGTGACGGTGCAATGTCGAACGAGGATTTCTCATTTCTCGTTCCTGTTTGACGCTCTGTCATTCAGACAACTCACTTTATGATTCAGAGTCTGGAATTGAACGGACAGGCGTTTAGACTACACTGAGGTAAGAATTGGCTGGATGTTCGGCGGTTCATCATTTCTCATAGAGTGGTGAGCCTCTGGACTTCATTGTCGACTGCTGTGGTGGGTGCTGAGTGTCTGTCAGCTTTCTCGAGGGATCTGAATCGGTCCTTGACTGGGACAGAGATCGCATCATATAGAAGGTAAGTAGTTTTACAGTTAACCTATGGAGGGTCACTCTCATGTCCTGGACTGGTTTCGATCACCTGAGGATGTCGGGGAGGAATTTTATAGAAATTGGCTCGGTATTTTTGTCTGGTTTGTAATCGCTCCCAGGAGATTACATGTTTTCGGTGGATGGGGCGGGTGGTGTCGGTAGGAAGTGTCCAGTCACGATGCTCCGGGCATGTGGGACAGGATTGATGAACCAGCTGGTCTTTTCCTACCATCATGTCCGTCAGTAACCTCAGCTCGTCAAGGTGTTTTTTTGTGAAGTGATCTAAAAACACAAACTCACACCTGGCCTTTTATCGTGAAATGAGACTCAATGCTCTCTGTGCCTCAACTTGCCCTCCTCTGAAGCTGGAGGACTCAAAATATTCTTGCCGGCCTCTGCCACAATGTGCCTGAGCATTTTTAGTCCCGTCCAACCGAAAGCAAAGTGACTGATAACGGGAGCGTTCGAAAAATGCGCACTGAAATAGGAGGGATGGTTACAGCACAGTTCAAGGAGTCTCTCCCCCCTTTCCGAGCCTTTCTTCTCAACGCGCCCTTTCTCATTACTCTGAGTGCCGAGGCCTGGTTTCTTCCGTTCACCCACAGTCGTATCAGGTCCGCATTCTTCATCTTTAATTGTCTGGTTGGAGCAGAAAACTAGATGATTTTAAGCCAAGTGTACAAAGTGTCAGCACCCACCACACCAGCCGGCAATGCATTCCAGAGACTCACTACTGCCTGGGAAATGAAGAACCGCTTAACATCCAGACTCTTCTTACCTCTGTGTTGTCTAAACACCTGTTCCCTGCTCCTCCCCAATCTTTGAAACTGGAAATAATCTATCACGCGTCATACCCAACTTGGGGAGCCTCATAAAATGAGAACAATCAGTTCTTCTTTCCTTGGGTAGCTATTTATTTTATCTGGGGATGTAGCTCAGTGGTAGAGCGCATGCTTCGCATGTATGAGGTCCTGGGTTCAATCCCCAGCATCTCCAAAAAATATTTTTTTCAATAGAATTAACCACAGTAAAGGCGAATCGCGCTTTCTGAGCGCAGCGAATTGCAACTTCTGAGGCTCCACAAGCATTCAATTGTCCCGGAGCAGGACTTCAGCAGCTCAGCTCACAGCAACTGCCGACTGACCGGTATTTGTGACAGTGCAATGTCGAGCGAGCAGTCACAGCTCTTGTTTGACACTCTTTCATTCATCCATCTCACTTTATGATTCAGAGGTTGGATATCAGCCTCGTCACTGACTATTGGCAATTGTATTTTTTTTTCCGCTGACTTTTCTTGGAAAGTTCAAAGTAAAGAGGAGCAGAAACCCCGTGAACTGAAGCAGAGGTTGAACATTTGGAGCACGTGTGACAACTGGGCATCTCGTTGTCCGGGAGAGACAGAGACGAAAGCCCACTTTTTAATTCTAAAGTTGAAGTTCCTTTGCTGTGGGGATGTAGCTCAGTGGAAGAGCACATGATTTCATGTAAGAGGACCCGGGTTCAATCCCCGGTATCTCCAAACGCTTTATGTTTCGAATTTTGAAAAGATCCTTTTGTCCTCACCTCACCTTTGCACACAAAAACAGGAAAGGGTTTCTTCACCTCGAGAAAACCCGAACGCTCTGCATCCGATACGATACAATGCAATGGAAGCACGCACACGCCTTTGAAATGGCGACCATCCCGCGGCTGGAGAGCGTGCCCAGTGATAATAACAGAGAAAATGGGATCACCATTCGGCCCTTCGAGCCTGCTCCGCCATTATATATGATCATGGCTGATCCTCCATCTCTATACCATATTCCCGCTCTCTCTCCATACGCTTTGATGCCTTCCGTGTGTGGAAATCTATATTTCTTAAATATATTCAGTGACTTGGCCTCCACCGTCTGAGTGAAGAAATAGATTATTCCCAGTTTCACAGATTGGGAAGAGCATCGGACTGGCGTTTAGACCACACAGAGGTAGGAATCGGCTGGATGTTGGCCGGTTCTTCTTTTCCCAGAGAGTAGTGAGTCTCTGGAATGCATTGCCGGCTGGTGTGGTGGGTGCTGACTGTCTCTCTTTGCCTTCTGGGTGCATCTGGACCAGTTCTTGACTGAGGCAGAGATCGCATCATATAGAAATCGAGTGGTTTTACAGTTAACCGGCACATGGTCAGTGTGATCCACTGGACTCGATTTGATCGCCTGAAGGATTCGGGGAGGAATTTCCCAGAATGCCCCCTCCTTATTGGCGCAGGATTTGTTTCTATTTGTCGCCGCTCCCAGGAGATTACAAGTTTCCGGTGGGTGGGGCGGGTGGTGTAGGTGGGAAGTGTCTGGTCACGATGCTCCAGGCATGTGAGGCAGGATTGATGAACCAACTGGTCTTTTCCTGACCATCATGTCCGTCTGTAACGCCAGCTCGTCATGGTTTTTTCAGTGAAGTGATCTTTAAACACAAAACCACACCTGGGGCAATTCCTGCGACCGTCGATAGTGAAATGAGACTCAATGATCTCCGCGCCTCACCATGCCCTCCTCTGAAGCTCAGGGACTCGAAATATTCTAGCAGGCCTCTGCTACAATGTCCCTGAGCATTTCGAGCCCCGTCCAACCGTAAGCAAAGTGACTTATAACGGAAGCGTTCGAAAAATGTGCCCTGAAATCGGAAGGATGGTTACAGCACAGCCAAAGGAGGCTCTCCCTCTCTCCCAGCATTTCTTCTCAACGTCCCCTTTCTCATTGTTCTGAGTGCCGAGGCCTGGTTTCTTCCGTTCACCAACAATTATATCAGATCCGCAAACTTAATGTTTAATTGTCTGGTTGGAGCAGAAAAGGAGATGAATTGAAGCCCAGATAAACCTTGTGTGCCCTCATAAATTAAAGGCAATCAGTTCTGCGTTGGCAATCGCTGCTACATGGGGGTGTAGTTCAGTTGTAGAGCGAGGTCTTGGGTTCAATTCCCAGCATTTCCAAACATATTTTTTCACCAGAATTATCCACAGAAAGGCGAATCTTGATTTCGGAGTGCCGCAGATTCCAACCTCTGAGGCTCCACAAGCATTAAATTGCCCCTGAGCAGGACTTCATCTCACGGTCTCCTCAGCACCTCAGCTCATAGCAGCCGCCGACTGTTCGGAATGTGTTACGGTGCAATGTCCAGCGTGCAGTCCGAAGAACGGGAACCTGAAACAGAAATAATGGTCAGCACAGTCCAAGGAGGCTCTACCCCCTCTCCCAGAATTTCTTCTCAATGCTCCCTTTCTCATTTATCTGAGTGGCGAGACCTGGTTTCTTCTGTTCAACTACATCTGAATCAGGTCTGCAAACCTCAGGTATAGTTGTCGCCGATGATTAAAGAAGGAGATGCTTTTCAGCCCAGTAAATCCTCGGGTGCCCTTAGGAAAGTGAGGCACTCAGTCCTTCTACACTTGGTTAGAGGTCCTTATTATCTGCTGATGTAGCTCAGTGATAGACCGCATGCTTCGCGTGTATGAGGTCTCAGGATCTATGCCCAAGCCCTTAATCCGGCCAGTCAGCGGCTGCGATGAGCTGAACTGCTCACGGGACCGTGAGATGAAGGCCTGCTCCGGAACAATTGAATGTTTGTCTCAGAAGTTGTAACGCGCTTCCTTCTCGAAGCACGGTTCGTCTTTTTGTGGGATATTCTGGTGAAAAAACAATTTTAGAGGTTTTAGGTATGTGAACCCAGAAATATATACACGCAAACGATTGAGCTACAACCCCGATTTCAATAGACCTATAACCAAGGGTAGAAGGACTGAGTGTTTGCTGTCTTAAGACCACGCAATGATTTACTGGGCTTAAAATCATCTCCTCTTGTGCTTCAAGCAGACAACAGCCACATAATCCTGCAGCGGACGACTGGGCGGAACTAGAAATTCTCAGAAACATTGTAGCAGAGGCCTGCAAGAATATTTCGAGCCCTTGAGCTTCAGAGGAGAATAACGTGAGACACAGAGACATTGAGACTCGTTTCACCAAAGACAGACGCAGGGCATGCCCCAGTTGTGTGTTTGTGTGAAGATCGCTTCATTGAAAACACCTTGACGAGGTGGAGATGTGGACGAACAAATGGAAATGACGGGTAGTAAAAGACCAGCTTGTCCATCAGGCCTGCCCCTCACTCGTGATTGCTGGAGCATCATTACCTCTCCCCGACCGCACCCTTGTAATCTCCAGGGAGAGAAAAAGATCCTGAGTAAAATCCAGGGCCTTTAAGGGATAGAATACACTGGAAAATTCCCCCCCCCCCGACCCACTCAGTTTATCGAAACCAGTCCAGGAGATCACATGGATTGTACATACACTAACTGTAAATCCTCTTACCTTTTATATATTGTGACCTCTGCCCCAGCGAAAAACTGATCCAGCTCCCTGGAGAAGGCAGACAGAGAGTCAACATCGACCGCACCAGCCAGCAACGCATTCCAGGTGCTCACTACTCACTGGGAAAAGATGAACCGCCTAACGTCCAGCCTATTGCTACCTCCTCGCAGTCTAAACTCTTGTCCCAGGTCCTCCCCAATCTGTCAAAGTGGAATAATCTCTGACTGGCTCCGTAATCCAGCCCTGGGTTCGGAACCATTGATACGGAGCGTGCGCTCTTCCATTGAATGCTATCGTGTGCCGAGTATTCGGTTTTCCTCGACGTAACGGAAGTCCTGCCTCTCCTTGTGTTTGAAGGTGAGGCGAATCCAAGAGGATCTTTTCACAATTGTATCCAAAATTCGAAACATAAATAGTGAGCAGGATAGTAGCAGCCTCCAGGAGAACATAGACAGACTGACAAAAAGGGCAGAGACATGGCAGGTGCAACTTAATGCGGATGACTGCGAATTGATGCACTTTAGGAGGAACTACGTGTAGAGGCAGTAGAATCGAAACGGTACTATTTTGTGGGGGCGGAAGAGCTGAGGGACCTGGAGCTGCATATTTATGGATCTTTGAAGGTGACAGGGCAAGTTGATGAGGCGGTTAAGAAAGCTGAAGGGACACGTGGCTTTGTAAATAGGAACATTGAATAAAATGCAAGGAATTCACCCTGAACCTTTACAAATCACTGGAGTATGGTGTTACAATTCTGGGCACCAAACTTTATGAAGGATGTCAAGGCCTTGGAGAGGGTACACAGGAGGTTTACCAGGACGATACCAGGGATGAGGACTCAGTTATGTGGAGAGATTGGAGAATCTGGAATTGTTCTCCTTACAGCAGCGAGGGTTAAGGCGAGACCGAATACGGATATTCAAAACAATGAGTGGTTTTGGTAGAGCAAACAGTGATAAACTGTTTCCACTGGCAAGTGGGTCGGCAACCAAAGGTCAGAGAATTGAAATAATTGTCAAAAAAACTCGAGGGAAAATGAGGAAAAATGTTTTCTCATCCTCGCTGGTAAAAACAAGCTGCTGGAACTTTTCACTCTCTCTCCTTTCCCTCTCTCTCTTTCCCATGGTTCAAACAAACTGATGCTGCAGCATCTGATCTTTACGACAGTTTCCCTCAGACTTTCAAGGCCCAGCTCGGCAGCCGCCTTAAATTTAACCTCATCCCTTATCTCGGCGAAAGTACATCGCCTCAGTTAAGCTTCGAAAAAATCTGAAGCAAAAATTAAACCTTCCTAACTTGCTCAATCTTCCCAGAATGCAGTCTTGAACAGTCAAGTCTAATCGTTCTGTGTTCCATCGTGTGTTCAACTAAACTCTGCTCCTTTAGCAAGTCAAATATTCATATTGAAAAGTCCAAAATTCTTCACGGGGTAATCATATATTTAATCGAGTGTTGAATACCGAGCCTGAGCTCGTATCAGGCCTCGTTGTGGGGAAAAACCTGGGCAACAGTGACCACGATATTATAAGGTTCCAATAGGTTGATGGAACCAAAGGTACTGAAAATTTACAACTCATTCCAGATTACATTATGGCAAAGTTCACGAAAATGGCTGAAGATTTAGAACACGTTAATTGGCTAAAACTACTGGCTAGTGATAAAAGCGATGTAGAATATAAATGTGTTTTTTTAAAAACAAGATTAAAAATGTGGAAGACAAATATTTGCCCAAAGTCTAAAACGGAAGTGTGGTAAGAAAAGGTGGCTGACCAGACACGGACAAAGAGAAGGTTCACTAGATTAATTCCCATGTCACTGTTCCTCAAAACCAGAGGATACAGTAATTCGCTATTACTCTATCACTGATCCTCATAACCAGAGGATACAGTAATTCTCTATTACTCTATCAGTGATCCTCAAAACCAGAGGATACAGTAATTCTCTATTACTCTATCACTGATCCTCACAACCAGACGATACAGTAATTCTCTATTACTCTATCACTGATCCTCATAACCAGAGGATACATTAATTCTCTATTACTCCATCACTGATCCTCACAACCAGACGTTACAGTCATTCTCTATTACTCTATCACTGATCCTCATAACCAGAGGATACATTAATTCTCTATTACTCTATCACTGATCCTCGCAACCAGAGGATACATTAATTCCCTATTACTCTATCACAAATCCTCACAACTATAGGATACAGTAACTCTCTATTACTCGATCAAAAGCCTCCATCATTAAAATTTAAGTGTCCTCTTTACTATTTCCGTAGACATAATCCCGGTATTTCAAATCTGTTCTGTTAAAGTTTCCCTTCCCTGGCCTCATTCGAGAGAATTTACATTGTGCTCTCTGTGGCATCAATGTTGTTTCTATAATGGGACGTCAAAACTGGACACTTTGTTCTGGAACTACGGGCTTTATCCAAATATAGCTACATCATAGTCATCAGCCCGAGAGAGCAGTAACATCGATTATAACCAAAGAGAAAAAGACAAATAACTAATAATTTTAATCCTCGTCACTGCAACTGGTCTCATCTTAGATAGAGGTCTCCCTAATGGCTTCCTCCCTAGTCCTCACAGTTCTACAAACCTTTTTCAATGCGATGTTTGTCGATAAACGAGTTATGTTGTTCGAACAAAACAGTGTCCACGAGTAGTTACCAATGTTAATTTATATCAATAGATCCGTCTATTATATACATCTCTCTCTGGTACAAGAATATTAGCACAGAAATTACTTTTGCTCATACAGTGGATAACTAATGAACACATTCCAATGAAAGTCAACAACATCTCGTATTCACAGACCGCCTTTAATGAAATAAAGATTCCCAAAGTGCTTCACGGAGGAGTGGGTAAAAACGGTCACTAAAGGAATAAGAAGAATATAAGAGCAAGGAGGTTATGATGGAGCTGTATAAAACACTGGTTAGGCCACAGCTGGAGTACTGTGTGCAGTTCTGGTCGCCACACTACAGGAAGGATGTGATCGCTTTGGAGAGGGTGCAGAGGAGATTCACCAGGATGTTACCAGGGCTGGAGCGCTTCAGCTATGAAGAGAGACTGGGAAGATTGGGTTTGTTTTCCTTGGAGCAGAGGAGGCTGAGGGGGGACATGATTGAGGTGTACAAAATTATGAGGAGCACAGATAGGATGGATACTAAGGAGCTTTTTCCCTTCTTTGAGGGTTCTATAACAAGGGGACATAGATTCAAGGTAAAAGGCGGGAGGTTTAGAGGGGATTTGAGAAAGAACGTTTTTACCCAGAGGGTGGTTGGAGTCTGGAACTCACTGCCTGAAAGGGTTGTGGAGGCAGGAACCCTCACAACATTCAAGAAGCATTTGGATGAGCACTTGAAATGCCATAGCATACAAGGCTACGGACCAAATGCTGGAATATGGGATTAGATTAGACAGGGCTTGATGGCCGGCGCGGACACGATGGGTCGAAGGGCCTCTATCCGTGCCGTATGACTCTATGACTCTATGACTCTAAGATATTAGAATGACTGGCGAAAACCTTGTTCAAGGTGTGGGTTTAAGGCGGGTGTAAAAGGAGGAGAAGCAAATAGAGAGACGGAGGGGATAAGGTTGGTTTACGAGAGTTTAGATGTCTGAGGGAATGGCCACCAATAGTGGGATGGAGAGAGCGGAGGATGGTGAAATATAACAATAACTACTTGCATTTAGAGAGCGGATTTAACATAGATAAATATCCAAAGCTGCCTTACTGAGGTATAATCAGACAAAAATGGACCTCCGGCCAAAGAAGGGGATATTTGAAGGGATAGTAAAAGGTTGAAGCAAGAGAAGTTTTCCATGGGAGGTCTGAAAGAAGGAAACAACTTTCCTTCATATAACGCCTTTCAAGACCTCACAACTTCCAAAAAGCTTTAGAATCAATGAAGTACATTGTGATATGTAGTCACTGTGGTCGTGTCGGAAACGCTCCAGCCAATTTGCACGCAGCAAGCTCCCACAAACTGCAATGAGATAAATGACCAGAAAACCGGTTTTAGGAATGTTGGTTGGGGGATAAATTTTGCCCAGGTCATCGGGGGAACTCCCCTGTTTGTTTTCGAATATTGCCGTGGGATCTTTTACATCTACCTGAGAGGGTAAATGGGCACTCGGTTTAACTTGTCCTATGAAAGTCAGCACCACAGACAGTACAATTCTCCCTCAGTACCACACTGCAGTGTCAGCCTAGATTATGTGTTCAAATCTCTGAGGTGGGACTTGAACTCAAAAACTTCTGACACAGAGGCGATATGGCTACAACTGAGTAACGGCTGACACTTGAAATTAGGAGGGGCAGAAGGAGGGGCGTAAGGAAGGCATTCTGAAGCGTCGATACGGCAGAAGGCACTGCCGTCAAAAGTAGGTTAAATAGAATGCACAAGCGGTCAGAGGTGGAGGAGCTGATTGTTTGGGAGAGGCTGTGGGGCTGGAGGAGATTACAGAGATTGAAGGGCTGGGGTTCTGGTGGATTTAAGAGTAAGAAAGAATAAAAATAAAATGCAAGCTTAGGAGACTGGAAGCCAATGCACGTCATTAAGGAGTTGGGTGATTGGTGAGGAACTCATCAATCAAAAAGAGAAAGTTGAGGATCGACTTCTTGGCCAAGATGTCGAGATTGTGGGGTCAAAGACCATGACTTCACCATTTTCAACTGGATGAAATCGTGGCTCATCTAAAACAGAATATCGCTCTGAGAACACAAAGACATTGGAAGAGTGAAGAGAGGAGGTGGTTTTGTCAGCGTACATCTGAAAGCTGGTCCATGTCCGCGGACGATGTCACCAAAAGGCAGCATGAGGATGAGGAAGAGGAGGGAGCCAAGAATTGAACCTTTAGAGACATCAGATATAACAGTGATTGGGTGGGAAGAGAAGCTTCTTCTGGCTATGATCAGATAGATGAGTGGAACCAGGCGAGGGTAGTCACACCAAAAGAGCCCGGTGATCGATGAATCAGGCCGTACAGGTGGATATCCTGTAGGTGTTGTGGAGAGGGCAGAGATGGGGCGGGAATGGTCATGGAGGGATTTAAATTCCAGGATGGAAATTTTAAATGTTTGGCGATCGGGAACTGGGAGTCAGTGAGGTCTGTGAGACCGAGCAGAACCTGCTGCAGGCTGGAAAGTGGACGTGGGGTGTCCGGCGAGGAATGAACTGGAGGAATGGAGTCTGGAGTGGACAGAGGCATTGATGAGAGATTCAATGGCAATGGGCTGAGGAAGGAATGGAGGCGAGTGAGGTAAACACGGGGCCTTTGTTTCGGAGATCAAATCGGGTCATGAGTTCAGCTCGGGGTTACACGTCAGCAATTCTACTGGAGCCGTCAACCAATTTAAAATAAACGGTTAAACATCTGCAGTAAAATAACGGAGAGAGAAATGGCAATGAAGCTCATTCAGTGTCCGACCCTTAATATCACCCAGAGTCATTTCTCGGCTGCAATCCTCAACGTGCCTTTTAACTGTCCCCGTGTCAGGCACTCAAAATTCGTATTTCAACTGGGAAACTGCAGGAACAGAGTGAAACGGGTCTGCTTGTGTCCCTGGATTCAATGCACACGCGGAGAAATCGATAAAATTAATACATGAATGGGCAGGAGTGAACATGGTCAATACAATTATATGAAAACTAAATGAAGCCGCTCATTGTTGTTGGACCAGTCCTTTCTGAGGACAGCTTTTAACGTTATTCCTGAGAGAGGTCTCATTAAGAAAATGTCCTGAACTTTGATATTTTTTGATATATCCACGTCATTATTTCATTATTTACATTGTAGACAAAGCCGCTGACATAATGTGTTTGTTCAAGTGGCTGTAACTAATAGCAATGATCAGGGGTATAACTGTGTCAGTGGAGATTTATCCCCTGTATAAATCAGGCTTGTTGCAATGTACCAGCTCAGAGTGCCTGCTGGAGCTGCACTTTTCAGATCAGCAGAAGTCGCTGCTTTTCTCAGAAATGGGATATTCACTAATGTTTCAGGTAGAACGCATTTACTATCCTGTTCTTGCAGCCATTGGAGTTCCAGGTAAGACATTGTCGCATCTATAAATATTGTAATTTGCTGTTAACTATGCTGCTGTACTTGATTAATTATTTTTTCTCCAGTCATGTTTTACACTGCTACCTGTTCTGTTCTATCAGTTGAATGATTGCACCCTTAAAGTCTCTGCTCCTTTGGTCTTGTAGCAGCTGCATTATATCTGTAATGAACATTGTATATCCAAACCTGGATTTGTTACTGGATTATTCACTGCACTGAATGTACTGTTGAATAATGGTATGTCCTTAACTTCTTAACGTTCGGTCTTGTAGAAGCTGCATTATCTCTGTTATGATCTTTACATATTCAAGCCTGTCATTTTTACTGGATTATTCAATGCACTGAATGTACTGTTGAAAAATGGTGTGTCCTTAATTTCTAAACGTTCGGTCGTGTAGCAATTTCATTACATCTGTTGTGAATTTGTCTTTCCAACCCTGGCATTGTTACTGGATTATTCTCTGTACTGAATGTATTGGAATCAGCTGTATGAGCTAAGAGCTGGTATCAGGCCATCAGGAGCTGCTCACAGTTTTATGTTGAGGAACTAACCTGTCCTGAATTTTTTTCATAAATGTTTTTTCAGTGATTGATAATGAGACAGCTCACGGTCTCAGTGTTACAAGGAGGCAGCGCAAATGGCCTTCCTCCACAATAACATGGTTCAGTTTAACTGGAATATCAATGTATTGATTGGTTATCACCGTTATAAAATGTTATTTCATTGTGTGTGTATCTGACGCAGCTCCAGATGTCTGGCTACTGAACAGAGTTTGCGGCTGATTCTTTCACATCTCATTCCTTGCTTCACTCTTGATGAATTCATTGTAAAATGCAATGTTTTGAAATGTCTTGTCTCAGTTTGCACTTTATCTGTTGGAATCATGAGTCCTTCTGTTTATCTGTCGATAATAAGCAGAAGCGGTGATGTTGGCGTTTTATTAATTGAACAATGCCGCCATCTAACGCTGTACTTTGTAATTACAAGGGAAAGAATTTCTATTATTGTGAGGTGTCTCTGGAAGAGGCCTTCGATTCTGTTTATTCCATGCAGTGTAGATGAAGTGAACAGTGTAGGTGAACAGGTAGAGACTTGGATGATCTGTAGAAACATTAAACTATTCACAGAGGCCTCACCATTTAACAAACTGACACCAAGAATAGGGTCGTTGGAACACGGGGCTGGTGAAGAGAAAGCAGGCGCAGGATGTTAGGATTTACTCGGATGTGATAAGCGGCATTGATACAGAGTAGAGAGAGTGCGGACAGATAGAGAGGAGCGATAGAGAGGGAGGGGGAGAGAGAGATTTGTATCGGTGTAAATAATTCATCGGAATCAGCTGCTGAAACTTCCAATACAATTATTAGAGGAAATGTGACTTGAAGGTGTCATTAGGATGTTGTCAGATTGTGAGAGTTTTATTGTACTCGCGTCTGGTGTGTTTATCACTATCAGGTCCTCAGTCTGTTTATGTGAATGCTCCATTTACTTTTTTACTGATTGAATATATAAACATAATTGAAATGTATTTAAAAAATAAAATCAATGATTTCTTCATCGCTTTGAATTATTAGGATATTGCATTCTAAAAGCTATTTGTCAGCTGAATTCAATAAAGAGCCAGGCTAATTAAATTACTGCATTTTAATTTAAGTTTCATTGAATGTGCAAAGAAAATTTATCCACCACATTATGTTCGCTGCTACCTTTCACCAATAATCACGAATATTAATGGTTGAATTTATTAATTAGATTGTATTACTGGGATCTATAGATTAGATTTCCTCTAACACTCTACTGCAGTCTCTCCCTGTGAATCCCAGCCTCTCCTCCCATTGCATTGAATTCTATGTCTCATTATCCTTTGCTTCAGTTTATCCGCTTTCACAAACCATCTGCTGCTGACACCCCTCGAGCTACGACATGCGCTTTTCTTTGTCTCCCTCCCAACCTCACTCACTGGTTCAGTCTCCAGCTGCCACTTCCAAACTGATCCGAAGTCTAAAACTCAGGCAACTGACCTCGGTCTTTCCCGTCTTGTGCCAGCTCCTTTCCGCTCTCAAACCAGCAGTACCTCCATCTGTCCCCTCACCTTCTCGACCATCATTCTCTTTCTCGTCCATCTGGAACCGAAGTCCGGATTTAATCGGCTCAGTGAAACCCCTTCTCCCTTCTGCACCGGCACTGCGCCCTCTCTCGGTTCTTCCAGTGGATCCGGTACTCAATTTATTCACTTTCTGTATCAAATTCCCAATTTCTTATTGATAATTGTGTTTAAAAACATTTTCTCTGCCCGAAAGCGTTACCCAGATCAGTGAATCAGTTTTCAACGTTTGATGCAGCAACAAAGCTGGAAATTTCACCCCAGATCTTCTCAAACTGCTGCTTTGGCTCCAGGTCTGATCAGTAATTTCTCTGCTTCCGTTTCTCTCTATTACAGTCAACTTGGTGGCGATTGTGATCCTGTCCCGAGGAAAATGCGGACTCTCCAAATGTATCACTCGCTACCTGGTGGGAATGGCAGCGGCCGATCTCCTGGTCGTTCTCACTGATGTCATAATGGCGGGTATTGTTCACATTTATCTCCCAGTTTCATTTTTGACCATTACCCCCGTGTGCCGCCTCATTGCCACCCTGATTTTAGCAGCCACAGCTGCCTCTGTCTGGTTCACAGTGGTTTTCACCTTTGATCGATTTGTGGCCATTAGTTGTCAGAAGCTGAAAACAAAATATTGCACCGAGAAAACGGCGGCTGCTGTTATCGGGGTGGTGAGTGCGCTGAGCTGTTTACTAAACATTCCCTGGTACTTTGTATTTGACCCGGAATATATAATGGACAATGTACCCCGGGGTTGTGTCTGGAAACCGACCTTTTTCACTTCACCTGCATGGGCAGCGTTTGACTTGTTTAATCTTGTTTTAATGCCTTGTCTCCCATTCATTCTGATTTTGCTGTTCAATGTTCTCACCGCCAGGCACATTTTAGCGGCCAGTAGAGTCCGCAGGGGACTCCGGGGCCGCAGCAATGGAGAGAATCACAAGGATCCAGAGATGGAGAACCGAAGGAAATCCATCATTTTACTTTTCAGTATATCAGGCAGTTTTATATTGTTATGGAGCACAGAAGTTTTTTATGTTATCTCTCTGCATATAACCAACGCCCAGTACTATACGGCCAGTGATATGCAGTCAGCCGGATTCATGCTTCAACTTCTCAGTTCCTGCACCAACACGTGTATTTATGCTGTGACCCAGAATAAATTCAGAGAGGAGCTGAAGAACGGGGTGAAATACCCACTGAATCTAATAGTTACATTAGTTAAATCATAGAAACGTCCAAAGACTTTCATCAGAAATTAAATAAAAAGTCTAATAGATAGATTTTCGCTTTTGTCGGTGGCATAAGACGGGCGGGAGCGGATCGGACGCCCTTTGTTCATCGTGCCTGATTTTACCATCCATTGACATCTATGAGTTCACTAAAGTAACTGATTTCAATCCAATACTTCAAATAAATTTGGAAATACCAGACTGGAATTATATTTTACCCAAACAAATGCGGTGTTGTGAAATGATACAAGATGTGATTTTAACATGAAATGGTTTGCTGTTATTAGTCTGGAAATAAAATTATTTCAATATTAAATGTTTAATCCTGAGAAGAATCAAGTCAAATCATCTTTTTCGGTTGATGATTATTTCCCATCACACACACTGCCCGGTGGGATGGACTGAGGGTGAGCTGTCAGGGTCAGACAGCGTCCTGTTCATTGGGACATTTGTTTTGACCAGAACAGAATAATAATGGACCAACACCCGGACCGTTACTTACTGGTAAAATATTAATGTAATTTCAAACTCCAGTGGGGAGTTCCGGAGATCGTTTCCTCTCTGAGCTGCTCTGCAGCAATATTTACTCACTGCAGGGAGTTTAATGGGACATGAGGCTGGGCCTGGTGTTTTGCACTGATCTATAAGGAAACCTCCGGATACATTTCCGAGACGATCACGGGCTGGAAGGTTTCTCACGGCGGCAGCAGGCCAAGGAAAATCTGTCCGGTTCCTCCTTGCACCAGTAAATATAAGTTAAAAAGAAACTTCTCAGTGTTCTGGACCTCTCAATGCCCATCGAAAGGGCGGCTCTTCCACCCATTTGTACCCAACATTAAATGGTCTCCCGCGCACCTCATAATACTCTGATTTACATATTACACGTGGCCTGACCGGAAACAGGTGTTGCTCCGGCAGCTCTTCTCAGGACCCCACCCACCATGACGGAGGCTGGAACGACAGCGTTAAAGGAGCGGTAAGTGATCTGACACCATTTACTAGCCTCATCCACCCCATTTCCGCCAGGCGGGGATGCTTAAAATTGGCCACACCTTTCCTGACCTACGCCCGAGTTTCGATCTTGGAAGCTCACAAGCTGGTCCATTTTTTAAACTCCTTCGGTTCGAAACAGGAAGGGAAATTTTCACCATCGCTGGGGCCTGAACTAGTAGAGCGGATCCCCCGCCCCTTATGGAACCGGCCCGATTTTAATTTCTGCTCCGTCAGTTTACCGCCCTAGCAGTGAAGGTGAAATTACCTCCGACATCTCTGACCCCAAGTTTCGACAGGTGTGGGAAAGACATAAGACAGTGTTTGCCAAACACTGACATCAATGTGAGCGAATGGATCCGTGTATTCGGGTAAAAGGTGATAACCTCCCTCCACAGAGACAGGACCTCTATACCGTGGAGTCGAAGAGGCTTTCACCCCCAACAGCTCGGTAACATAAGACACTGTGCACTATGGGCAGTTCCCCGGGACACACACCAAGACGGATATCAACTGCTGCTGGAAGACCATCATTTCGGTTAAGGTGCCCCCAGGGTCTACCCGAAACCGGCTGGTCTTCCAGCTGAAGGAGCTGTCCACGACCGAGTGTTGCCGACTGGTGCACTCCAAGGTCCCGGCCTACGTGCTGTGGGATGGACTGAAGCGAGGTTCGGTCTGCGCAAAGGCTCTATGGGGAAAGGCGACCATGTTAGGCCATTTCACTTTGTATTAGAAGATATGTACTGTGTGTTGAATTGTAATAATGGAACCGTCGTGTGTAAGATCAGTTTTGTATCGTTTTGAATTGTAACTGTGATATTAGCATTGAACTGTGTGTATCCATCAATTTTGTGAAATAAATATATTTTGATTTTTTTTTAAAGTTCCAGTCTCACCGTGTCTGTTGTTATTGAACAGTGAAGAGTGGAAGTGAAGCCGGACAGTAAAGATGTGGGGAATTAAACAAAGACCATATGTTGCAGGCACCAGGTGAGAAATGGGATTAATTTCTGAATGATGAGAAACCAAAGAGAGTAGAGCAGCAAAGGGATTTTAGTGTCCAGGTACACCAACCAGTAAAAGCTAGTGTACATGTCCAAAAAAATAAAGATCCCAATTTCTAGTCTGTCTTATACCAAGGTATCGCTATCAGGTACTTAGTCAACTCTCTGGAATTTGATGATACAATCAGGCCCCACTGCCTCCATCGCTGGTCCATTCCATATATCCAGCACCCTCTGCATTAAAAAAGTTACATTCAAACATTCTGCTCATCCGATGCCCCAGGTGGAGAAGATTAATAGTAGCAGGAGGACCCAGACCATCAGCCTTATGTGCGTTTGGACATTTCTGGTTTAATTTGCAATTTTTTCCATTTTTTTCTGCATTTCAAATTTTATTTCATTCTTGCAGATTTTGCATTTTCAAACAAATTCTCCAAACCCTGTGCGGAGTGAGTGCTGACTCCGGGCCCTTTGACTGACAGCTCTCACCTCATCCCCCCACCACCCCCGCCCCGCTCCCGCTCCAGTCCTCCTGGGCTGACTCCTCCAATCACGTTGCACTCGGCAACTTCACTCACTTTTGCGCGCTGACGTCTCGCCACATCCGTGCGTTACGGTCAGGGACGCCGCGCATGCGCCGCGCGGTACCTTTGCTGCGTTCCCTTTGCAACAGGCCGGCGCCGGGAGGATGATGATGGCGACCTGGGGCTGATGGGTGGGCTGGGGCTGCTGGGGGCGGGGGTGAGGCCGACAGAGGGAGTGCCCGCACCCGGGAGTGGCCTGAGAGGGGAGAGCGGGGGTAGGGAGGGGAGGCGGAGGGAGTTACTCGGTGCCTCCTGCGGGCCCGGTGAATCTCCACTCTGGCAGTGCCCGGTGTCGAGCTGGGCTCGGGGGGGAGTCACTCTGCCGCCTCCCAGTCAAACGGGCCGTGGGTCGGAGCCCAAAAGTGAGCGAGAATCAAACAGCACAGAAAGAGGCCGCTCGGCCCATCGCGCCTGTGCCGGCTCTGTGAAAGAGGCCGCTGGGCCCATCGAACCTGTGCCCGCTCTGTGAAAGAGGCCGCTCGGCCCATCGCGCCTGTGCCGGCTCTGTGAAGGATGCCGCTCGGCCCATTGCGCCTGTGCCGGCTCTGTGAACGAGCGATCCGATTAGTCCCACTCCACTGCTCTTTCCCCACAGTCCCGCAAATTTCCCCACTTCAAGGATTGACCCGATTCCCTTTTGAAAGTTACTATTGAATCTGCTTCCACCGCCCTTTCAGGCAGTGAATTCCAGATCAGAACAACTCGCTGCCTAAAAACATTCTCCTCATCTCCCTGTGGCTCTTTTCCCAATTTTCTTCAATCTGTGTCCTCTGGTTACCAACCCTCCCGTTAGTGGCAACAGTATCTCCCCATCGACTCCATCAAAACCCCTCCTCATTTTGAATCCCTCGATTAAATCTCCCCTTAACCGTCTCTGCTCTAAGGAGAACAATCCCAGCTTCTTCAGTCTTTCCCGGTATCTGAAGTCCCTCATCCCCGGTACCATTCTGGTAAATCGCCGCTCAACCTTCTCTGCTCCAACGAGAGTAACCCCAACTTCTCTGTTCTCTCCACAATTGTTATTATTTATTAAGTGGGTTGTGCTGGGTATCTGGGAGCTGTAATTCGGTGAGTAGAAAGCAGTTGGGAGGATAAGTCTGCAGATTGATTTTGGGAGATGGAGAAGACGGTGATCATGGATTCAGGCAAGGGAGGGATGTGGTCTTTGAGACCGTCACGTACTCTGTTGTAAGATCTGTGTGTGTATGTGTGTGTGTGTGTGTGTGTGTGTGTCTTCCAGCAGTTCCCATTTGTACCTGTGACCTGACTGGCGAATTCTGCGACCTCGACTGCTGCTGTGACCCTGACTGTTCCCCCGCGGACATCAATGTCTTCTCCACCTGTCCGCCGGGCAGTGAACCGTAAGTTTCTGTTCGTGTGTTATTAAATTGTTTCCCGATCCGGCAACGTCTCGATTTTAAAATCCTCATCCTCGTGTTCAATTCCCACCATGGTCCTCGCCCCCTCCCTATCTCTGTAACCTCCTGCAACCGATGTAATCTCCACCGTCAACCGCATGTCACTCCACCCTATCATGGATTCTACCCCACCCATTTATCTCCACCCACAGCGCATGTACATTCTACGCACGATCATGTACACTGGAAGAACAGTCAGTGCTGGGACAATCAGTTCTCTTATACACACATTCAGTGCTGGGAAAGTCAATCCTGTAAGACACACAGTCAGTGCTGGGACACTCAGTCCTCTTATGCACACAGTCAATGCTGGGATACAGATTCCTGTTTTATCGTCAGTGCTTGGACACTCAGTCCTGTTATTCACTCAGTCACTGCTGGGATACTCAGTCCTGATATATGCACCTTCAGTGCTGGAACACTCAGTCCTGTTATACACACATTCAGTGCTGGAACACTCAGTCCTGTTATACACACATTCAGTGCTGGGACACTCAGTCCTGTTATACACACAGTCAGTGCTGGGACACTCAGTCCTGTTATACACACCGTCAGTGCTGGGAGACTCAGTCCTGTTATGCGCACAGTCAGTGCTGGGACATTCAGTCCTGTTATGTACACAGTCAGTGCTGGGGCACTCAGTCTTGTTATACACAATCTGATAAATAAATAACTGCAAACAAGAATGAAATCTCCAGGACCTGATGGTTTCCACCCCAGGGTATTAAAGGAAACGGATGGGGAAATTGCAGATGCATTAGTCATAATTTCTCAAAGCTCTCTCGACTCAGGAATTGTGCCTTTGTGGATGAAAGTTGAAAACGTCACTCCGTTATTTAAGAAAGTAGGGAGGAAGAAACCAGGAAAATACAGACCTGTCAGTTTAAGGTCAGTTGTGGGGAAGTTACTGGAATCTATCATCAGAGACAAAATGATTGAGCACTTGAACAAGTCTGAGCTGATCAAACAGAGTCAACATGGATTTGTGAAGGGCAGGTCATGTCTGACGAATCTAGTTGGATTTTTTGATGTAATTAACAAGGTGGACAGGGGAGTGTCTATGGATGTTGTCTATATGGACTTCCAGAAGGTATTTGAAAACGTTCAGCACAAGAGATTAACAGAATCAATGAAAAGTGCACAGAATTGAAAGTGACCTTGTGACTTGGGTTGGAATTAGTTGGGAGGTCGGAGAAGAGAATAGGGATAAAGGGAACGTTCGTTGATTGGCGGGATGTGACAAGTGATGTCCCCAGGGATCTCTACTGGGGCCTCAGCTTTTCACCATATCTATCAATAACTTGGATGAAGGAGTAGAGAGTTGTAGATCCAAGTTTCCAGGTGGCACTAAGTTAGGAGGCACAGTAAGTGGTGTAGATGGAAGCAGGAAGTTAAAAGGGACAGTTGAAGTGAATGGACAATCTGTGGCAGGTGGAGTTCAATGTGGGGAAGTGTGAGATCATTCACTTTGGATGCAGGAAGGAAACATTGGAGTATTTTCTTAAAGTGAGAGACTGGGAACGGTGGAGGAGCAAAGGGATTTGGGTGTCCATGTACACAAAGCTAGTGCACAGATAAAAAAGTAATCACAGACTAATGGAATATTGGCCTTTATCTCGAGGGCTGGAATACAAAGGGAAGGAAGTGATGCTTCTGTTCTACAGAGCCTTGGTCAGACCCCATCTGGAGAACTAATCCTCACCAAGGATATATTGGCCTTGGAGGGGGGACAGTGCAGATTCACCAGAATGACACCAGGGCTTGAATGGTTCAATTATGAGGATCGGTTGCATAAACTTGGTTTGCATTCCCTTGAGTTTAGAAGGTTGGGGGCTGATCTGAACCATACATTTAAAATTATAAAAGGATTCGATAGGGTAGAAATAGAAATGCGCATTTTCCACCAGCCGGGGCGGGGAGCGGGGGGCGCGGGGGGTTCCAATCTCTTAAAGGGAGGGAGTCTCTTAAAATCTCTTAAAGGTAGCCGGTACCTGTTACTTGCTAATAATAAGTCTGCTCTCTGCATGGAGATCAGACATCACATATGTAAAGCACAGATGCTTTACCCTATGTTACCCTAACCCTATGTTTACAAACTGATGAGTTGTGTTAAACATTGAATAAAGGTTGCACACCACTAAATCCCACATCCTCCAATATGTATGCCAGACCACTCCAATCTGCCAATCTGAGACTGCATGAGCGCATGCACCAAGGCTCTCTGCTGATGCACCTTGGTGCAGGAGGTGGTCAGAAGGAGGAACATCCTATATCCGCCGAGGTTCAAGACGCCCTCCAGACAAATGCCAAAAAGGCAGTGGGAGGCAGCAGGGGACGAAGTCAATGCTAGGCGCACAGCACGACGAACATGGATTCCGTGCAGGAAGAAGTTTAATACTTTGACACGAGTGGTCAAGGTGAGTGAGGTCAACTGTCAAGTGTCGTCTCCTACCAACTGCACCAGGCACTGCACCCACCATCACCCACATACCAACAAACGCTTTCAATCAGTACTCAACTCTTACAGTCAGATGCTTCCTCTCAACCTTACACATTATCACTGTTGCAAGCCACAGGACACATATACTGGTAGCTATTCACCCATGACAGTCACATCACCCAGATACATGTCCCAATTTCTCGCAGGAGAACGTGGCGCCTAACAGGAGCCAATAAGTGGCAGTGGCATTTAGTCCCTCAAGCCTGTTCCGTCATTCAATGATATCGTGGTGGGCCTGTGACCTAACTCCGTATACCCGCCTTAGCCCCATATCCCTTAATATCCTTGGTTCACAGAAATCTATCAATCTCAGATTTAGAATTCACAATTGAGCTCACATCAACTGCCGATTGCAGAACGAGAGTTCCAAACATCTCCCACCCTGTGTGTGTAGAATTGTTTCCTAACTTCACTCCTGCAAGTCCTGGCTCTAAATTTTAGGCTACGTCCCCGCGTCGTCGTATTCAAGCATAGGAAACCTCCAAAAACAGTCACAAATCCATCAGCAGCCAGAATCAATAATCCAGCCTCTAGCGTGTACATCCTGCATGTTCCGTTTAAAATGCGCTGCTCCGGGGTCCCCCAGACACTCTAAAAAATGTTCTGATGGTCATGGTTATGACTGCATTGAGTTGAACCTTAAGTTCCAAAATGGTGTCTATCACTTTAAATTATCGTTGCACACTGATTGTATCCATTTTCTCCTTACTTTGCATGCTGCCGGCGTTCGGTATTTGCGCACGTGCAAATACCTAGTCCAAGATGGCGACCGGCGCACGTCACGCTGGGAATGTGCACACGCAGCCAAGACAGTATCTTGGTACTTCGAGACGCCACGTAGCGCAGAAACAACGGGCGCTACACGACCCACTGTGTTTAAAAGAAAGCTGATTCATTGAACACTTGTACAGATTACCAAACTCCAGCACAGTTAAAGGGGTTATTAACATCAGAAACAAACCCCACCTGTCAGAATGAACGTGGTTCTCTCCTAGATGTGATTGAGAGCAGAATCGAACCCCTGGAGTCACATATGAACTCTCTGGTGTCTCAGCAGGTGGGATGACCGAGTGAATCCCTTCCCACACACAGAGCAGGTAAACGACCTCTCCCCAGTGTGAGTGCGTTGGTGTGATAGAAGATGCCTTTTACTTTTAAAACTCTTCTCACAGTCAGAACATTTAAAACGTCTCTTACCAGTGTGAACAAGTTGATGTTCAATGAGGTAGGATGAACGAGTGAATCTCTTCCCACATTTGGAGCAGATGAACGGCCTCTCCCCAGTGTGAACTCGCTGATGTGTCAGCAGGTGGGCTGACTGGGTGAATCTAATCCCGCACTCAGTGCAGGTGAACGGCTTGTCCCCAGTGTGAGTGCGTTGATGTGTCAGCAGGTTGGATGACAGAGTAAATCCCTTCCCGCACTCAGTGCAGGTGAACGGCCTCTCCTCTGTGTGAATCCGTTGGTGTGCCAGTAGATCCTTTGTAATTTTAAAGCTCTTTTCACAGTCCGAACATTTAAAACGTTTCTTATCAGTGTGAACAAGTTGATGTGTCAGAAGACTGGATGAACAAGTGAATCCATTCCCACACACAGATCAGGTGAAAGGCCTCTTCCCAGTGTGAACTCGTTGGTGTGTGAGCAGGTGAGATGATCGAGTGAATCCCTTCCCACGCTCAATGCAGGTAAACGGCCTCTCCCCGGTGTGAACTTCCTGGTGTGTTAGCAGGTTGGATGATCGAGTGAATCCCTTCCCACACTCAGTGCAGGTGAACGGTCTCTCCCCGGTGTGAACTCGGTGGTGTTTCAGTCGGCTGGATGACTCATTCAATTCCTCCCCACACACGGAGCTGGGGAACGGCCTCTCCCCAGTGTGTCTGTGTCGATGAGTTTCCAGCTGGGACGGGTAATTGAATCCCTTCCCACAGTCCCCACATTTCCACGGTTTCTCCATGGTGCGGGTGTCCTTGTGTCTCTCCAGGTTGGACGATCAATAGAAGTCTCGTCCACACACACAACACGTATACGGTTTATCCGTCCTCTGAATGGTGTGATTTTTTTTCAGGCTGTGTAACTGGTTAAAGCTCTTTGCACAGTCAGTGCACTGGAACACTCTCACTCGGGTATGTGTTTCTAGGTTGTTTTCCAGTCACAGAGATGTTTCAAATCTTTTCCCACAGACAGAATCGACAAACATTCCTCCTTCTGTATTCAAACCCGATGATCTTCAGGTGCTGGTGAATTGAGTGACTGTCAGATCTTGACGTGGTTTGGTTTGAGTTTCCCGTCTGCAAATCCTCCCCTTCTAATACTCTGTAAAAGGAGTTCACACTGTGAACAGAGGATAGAAATTCAGAACAGGAAATTCTCGTTTCGATGGAACATTCTTCCCGCTCATTCCCCCAGAATGTTAATCCCCGTCCAAAACACTCACCCTCCTCCCTCTGCTGAAATCCAAATCCATCGCACCATCTCCAACAGTTTTCCTTCTATTTAAGTTTATTTTCTCTCCCCTGAAAGCCTTGACTCTGACTGGGGTCAGGTCGACACTCGCCGGTTCCCCTCTCTCTTTCTCTCTCTTGCCCTGAAGGTGCTGACTCTGGCTGGGTTCAGTTCTATACTCACTGATTCCCCTCCCTCTCCTCTCCTGAAGGTGTTGACTCTGGCTGGGTTCTGTTCTCTTCTCACTGGTTCCCCTCCCTCTCCTCTCCTGAAGGTGTTGACTCTGGCTGGGTTCTGTTCTACACTCACTGGTTCCTCTCCCTCTCCTCCCCTGAACGTGCTGACTCTGGCTGGGTTCAGTTCGACACTCACTGGTTCCCCTCCCTCTCCTCTCCTGAAGATGCTGATTCCGGCTGGATGTATATGCTCTCTCCCTCATTTCGATACTATGTCCCTCCCTTTGCTGCCTGTAAGCATTCCATCTGTGATATCTCCTAATTTTGGCGACGAACTCTCTATGACCAGTCACCATTTCTCCTCCATTTAAAGACGGTCACTGATCTGTCACTATTTCTCCTTCATTTGCAGATTCTCCCTGAACTGTAACTATTCCTCCTTCATTTACAGACCTCCCTGACCCGTCACCATTTCTCCTTCATTTACAGACAGACCCTGATCAGTCACCATTTCTCCGTCATTTACAGACACTCCCTGACCAGTCACCATTTCTCCTTCATTCAGACACAACCTGGCCAATCACCATTTCGCCTTCATTTATAGACACTCCCTTGTTCGTCACAATTTATCCTTCATTGACAGACACTCCCTGACTAGTAACCACCTCGCTCCGCATCTCCATCATCCGTTCACCTGTGAGCAAGGCCACTGCCTTCCACAACCTTATTGCCGATTGCTGCATTTAGCAAAATCGGATCAGCAGCAGGCCATTCAGCCCCACGAGCCTGTTCCGTCATTCAATTAGACCATGGCTGAACTGTATCTTAACTCCATATACCTGCCTTGCTATCATAACCCTTAATACTCTGGCCAAACAAAAATCTATCAATCTCAATTTACAATTGACCCCCAGCTTCAACAGCTTTTTGGAGTGAAGAGAGTTCCAGATTTCCACTCCCCTTTGTGTGAAGAATTGTTTCCTGACATCACCGCTCAATGGCCGAGCTCCAATTTTAAGGTGATCCCCTCCCCCCCACCCCCGCCCCACTACCACCCTTGTTCCAGACTCTCGCACCAGAGGAAATAATTTCTCTCGATGTACTCGATCAAATCCTTCAATCATCTTAAATACCTCAATTAAATGACCCCTTAACCTTATCTATGCAATCTGTCCTCATCGTTTACGTAAGTGATCTCTGCAAGTACAGGACAGAAATTCAGAACAGAGAGGTCTAGTTTCTGTGGAACATTATTATCTCCCTTGCCCCTATTAAGCTGTAAACCCCCCGTCCCACATTCTTCCTCCTTGCCTCTATTAAGCTGCAAATTCCCCTTCCCACACTCTCCCTCCATGCCCCAATGAAGCTGTAAATCCCCCGTCCCGCACACTCTCCCTCCTTGCCCCTATTAAGATGTAAATGCCCAGTCCCGCACACTCACCCTCCTTGTATGGTATGTTGGGCTGTTTTACAACAATTTAGTGACATCCAGACACAGCCCAACCCCTGCACTGTTCCATGAATGGGACTACCCGAAGGGGCGGAGACCTTTGCACATATCAGATTTCTAATCCCCTCTCCCATGGGACTAACCGTTCAACCAAAACGAAACAGCCGCTGTTTAAAATGTATCCTTCAAAGTTCTCACCTGATGCCTGCAAAAGATGCTTTTTGTATAACTCCCCATATCCTTACTCTCCGGCTCTGTTTACTGTTCTATAACAAACACTAAAGGTTAATGGGCAGGTTTAAAAAAATCAGATTTAATACCTGCTACCAATCACAAACTCGCTCACACTGCACATTGTCCGGTTTCAGCAATTTGTTCTGAACTGTTGCAGTTCTGCTTCCGGCCAGTAGATGTCCCCAAACCCCGGGACATTGAAGTTTGCAGATGAGCGAGGGACAGAAGATAAACTCATTCTTCACATTATATTGCACGAGTGGCATTTAGAAAAACTGGGGATGGAGACGAGCTGCAAGTACATTTTGTTAGAGCAAACACTAGTTGTGATGCTGTGTTAAATTCTTGTAATTTGTTTCGGAGATATAGTCAATACAGATCAAGACTGGGACAAAATAAACATGCAGAACGGCCTTGTGAATGGCCATTGAATTTCAATAGAGAAAGGTGTGAGGTGGTGCATTTCGCTGGGGGAATAACGAGGCCACATACTGCATGGAAAATAAGAGTCTAAATGGGGTAGAGGAGCAATGTAAATCGTGTCCTGAGAAATCAGAGAGAAATACTGTGCAATGTACAGTGATATATAATGGGGCAAATTCACAACTATGGAACGAGTGAAACAAAAACTTTATTATGAATCAATTGTCTTCATTTTTCACCGTCAAAAAGTGCAAAAATACGAGAGTAAAAGTTACAGACAGAAACTTCCCTCACATTGCACATTGTGCTGTTTCTGGAACCACGACAGAGAATGTGAATTTGTTGCCTTATTATAGTTGTCGCTTCCCGTCAGTCGAGGTCAGTCTCTGGTACTGGATATGAGACTGGGGTTTATTCTGTATCTGTCAGTCTCTGTAACTGAGTGTGAGCATGGGGTATATTCTGCATCTCTCAGTCGCTGGTACTGTCTGTGTGTGGGATACATTCTCTATCTGCCATTCTCTGCTACTTTATCTCAGTGTGGGATTCATTCTGCAATTCAATCTCTGTGACAATGTGCATTCTATACTCTTATTTCAGTTTCCACTATTGTATTGAAACTTTAAAGTATATACATGTCTTCATCGAGCATTTAATTTGTTTACACAGATAAACTTTTTGATTTTCTTTAATCAAACAACGTGTGAGAGTTTTGGAGTCGTGTTACATCTTAATCTCTGAACTCTATTGTGAATGATAATATACCTTTCAATCTGTTCACGTTGAAATTACTGGACTGGTGTGTAATGTGCAGTTCAGTCTGCAATAATGGGATTAATTCTGCATCTGAGTCTAACACTGTATGTGATTTTTGGACTGGTATGTAATATGTAGCTCATCCTGCACTAAAGGAATTGATACTGTATCTATCATTCTTATACTGTATGAAATTTTTGGACTGGAATGCAATGTATAGCTCAGGCTGCACGAATGGAATTGATACAGTGTCACATTGAAAGATTCAGTATGAGATTTTTGGACTGGTGAGTAACGTGTAGCTCAGTCTGTGCTAATGGAATTGATATTGTATCTTTGAGTCTGATACGGTATGAGATTCTTGGATTGCTATATAATGTGTGGCTCAGTTTTCACTAATTGAATTGATTCTGTATCTTTCAGTCTAATATTGTATGAGATTGTTGGACTGATATATAATGTTCAGCTCAGGCAGTGCGAATAGAATTTAAATTGTATCTTCCAATCTGATCATTTGTGATTTTTGGACTAGTACGTAATGTGTAGCTCAGTCTGTACCAATGGTATTGATAATGTTTATTTCAGCAAACACGAGTATTTGCCACTATATCCAATATGTAGCTCAGTCTGCACCAATAGAATTTAGACTGTATCTTTCAATCTGCCACTATGAGATCTTTGGACTGGTCTGTAAAGTGTAACTCAGTCTGCAGTAATGTGACTGTGACATTCATTCTATATCGGTCGTCTCCAGTACAGTCTGTGAGTGTGGAGATTCATTCTGTATCTGTCGGTCTCTGGTACTGTGTGTGAGTTTGGGATTAATTCTGTATCTGTCAGTCTCTGGTACTGTATGTGAGTGTGGGATTCATTCTGTATCTGCAGGTCTCTGGTGCTGTGTGTGAGTGTGGGATTTATTCTGTATCTGTCAGTCTCTGCTACATTATCTCAGTGTGGGATTAATTCTGTAATTCAGTCTCTGAGACAATGTGCAAGTCTGGATTCATTCTGTATTCTTATTTCAGTTTACAGTATCGTATTTGAAACTGTATCTTTAATACTTTAAATTATATACAGTTCTTCGTCCAGTGTTTAATTTGTAAATATGGATACACTTTTCAATTTTCTTTAATCAAACAACGTGTGTGAGCTTTGGAGTGGGATTACATCTTAATCTCTGAACTCTATTGTGAATGATAATGTACCTTTCAATCTGTTCGTGGTGAAATTATTGGATTGGTATGTAATGTATAGCTCAGTCAGCAATAATGGGATTAATTCTGCATCTCAATCTAATATTGTATGAGATTTTTGGACTGGTATGTAATATGTAGCTCAGCCTGCACTAAAGGAATTGATACTGTATCTATCAGTCTGATACTGTATGAGATTTTTGGACTGGAATGTGATGTGTAGCTCATTCTGCACAAATGGAAGTGATACTGAATCTTTCAATCTGATATTCCATGAGATTTTTGGACTCGTCATCTGTGCTAATGGAATTGTTATTGTATCTTTGAGTCTGATAGGGTATGAGATTCTTGGACTGCTATATAATGTGTGGCTCAGTCTGCACTCATGGAATTGATACTGTTTATTTCAGTCGAAGATTTTATGGGATTTTCAGTCTGGTATGTAATGTACAGGTCAGGCAGTGCTAATAGAATTGATACTGTATCTTCCAGTCTGATCATTTATGAGGTTTTTGGACTGGTATATAATGTGTAGCTCAGTCTGAACGAATGGTATTGATACTGTTTATTTCAGTATATTACTCCATGAGTATTTACTAATATTTCTACTATGTAGCTCAGTCTGCACTAATGGAATTCATACCGTCGCTTTCAATCTGACACTATGATATCTTTGAACTGGTATGTAAAATGTAACTCAGTCTGCAGTAGTGTGACTGTGAGATTCATTCTGTGATTGTCAGTTCCTGATACTCTATGTGAATGTGGTATTCATTCTGGATCTATCAGTCTCTGGTACTGTGTGTGAGTTTGGGATTCATTCCATATCTCTCAGTCTCTGATTTTGTATGTGTGAGCGATTCGTTCTGTTCCTGTCAGTCTCTGGTACTATATGTGAGTGAGACATTCATTCTGTATCTATCAATTTCTGATGCTGTCTGTGAGTGATATAAATTCTGTATCTGTCAGTCTGTGCTACAGTGTGTGAGTGTGGGATTCATTTTGAATCTGTCAGTCGCTGGTACATTGTATGAGTTTGGGATTCATTCTACATATCAGTCTCTGGCACTCTATCGGAGTGAGAGATTCATTCTTTATCTGTATCTAATTTATATCTTCATTTACAGGATGGCGTTCACATCTGTATCTTTAATACTTAAATGTATGAATAATTTTTCCCAGTTTTAATTGGTAGATAATGACATTTAAAAAAACGTAATAAGATAATGTGGGCATCTATTTTTGGACTTCTATTAAATCTACATTGGGAACACAATTGTGAATTTGTGCATCTTCCAATTGATATGGTGACATTTTTGAACTTGTATATAATGTGTACCTCAGTCTGCATGAATGGAATACTGTATATTTCAGTCTGAATCTGTATCAGTTTTGTTGTCGTGGTTTCTAATGTGCAGCTCAGTCTGCACAAATGGAATTGATACTGTATCTTTCAATCTGACACTGAGATTTTTGGACTGGAACGTAATTTATAACTCAGCCTGCACTAATGTAGGTGACTGTGAGATTCACCTTGTATCTCTCAGTCTCTGGTACTGTGTGTGAGTGTGGGATTCATTTTGTATCTGTCAGTCTCGGGTGCTGTGAGTGAGTGTGGGATTCATTCTGTATCTGTCAGTCTGAGGTGCTGTGAGTGAGTGTGGGATTCATTCTGTATCTGTCATTCTCTGGTACTGTGTGTGAGTGTGGGATTCATTCTGTGTCTGTCAGTCTCTGCTGCTGTGTGTGAGTTTGCGATTCATAATTTAACTCTCAGTCTCTAGTGCTTTATTAGAATGTGGGATGAACTCGGTATCTGTCTGTCCTTGGTACTGTATGCCTGAGTGGGATTCATTCTGTTTCTGTCATCTCTGGTACCATACTTGAGTATGGGATTCACTCTGTGTCTGGCAACCTCTAGTACTGTATGCGAGTTTGGGATTCCTTCTGCATGTCTGTCTCTGTACTGTATCGGAGTGTGAGATTCATTCTGTTTCTGTCCATAATTATTCTCTCAGATTACATTATGATGTTCAATACTGTAGCTTTAATATGTTAATGTTTGAATAGCTTTTCTCATTATTTAATTGGTAAATATGGATACACTTTCGGATTTGAAGCTGGAGGCTTTAATCAGATAATTTGTGTGCTTTTTGGACTGCTATTAAATCTGTAAATCTGTGAGTAATATTGTGAATGATAATTTATCTTTCAAATTGATATGGTGACATTTCTGAATTGGTAAATAATGTGTATCTCAGTCTGTGCTAATAGAATCGATACTGTATCTTTAAATCTCATACTGTGAGTATATTATAAACTGATATCTAATTTGTTTCTCTGGTTACACTGTCACAGCAATTCTCAATCTGATATTGTACATGAGTTTCGGCCTTCATTTTGTATTTGAATGATACACTATTCGAATGGATACTGCATGTATTAAACTCACGTGTGTGTGAGAGTTCTGGGCTAGTATTCAATTTGAATCTCGGGATATCTGGTATTTAATTCATGGCTAATGTTGCCCTTTTGTGAAATTGACAATCTGATAGTGTGATTTTGGGCTGGGATTTTAGAATCCACCTGTCAGCGGGACTGAGTTCGGGAGAAATGGAACAGTGTCTGCCTCACCTGCTCTGTTTGACTGTTGGATTGAAAATGTGACTCTGGAACTTGGGATCAGTGTGGGACTGACTACTTCTGCTGTGTGGGACTGTGGAACTGATGACCTGTCTGTGTCTCTGTGCTCTGAGAGTGAGAATATACCTACTGTGTGTGAGAAGGAGCTGGCTGCACTGTTCCTTTGCCTCGGGTGGAGGAAATTTCACATTCATTCTGGCTCCTTCAAGTATTTGCCTGTAGAAAGAAACGTATCTCTTGTAAATCAAGAACAGGTGAGGTAGAAAATGCAGAAGTGATCAGATTAATATCTGTTAATAATAATATTGAATATCCACAAATGAAAATCAGCGATACAAACAGTGTCAGTGTCTGACTCCACTGCAGTACTGCAGCACTCAGCTTCTGCACACCAGGTGTGTCGGGCTGTTTTACAACAGTTTAGTGACATTCAGACAAAACACAACCCCTGGAATGATCCATGAATGGGACTACCCGATGGGGCGGGGAGCTTTGCACATATCAGATTTCTAATCGCCTGTTCCATGGGACTAACCGTTCAACTGAAACAAAACAGCCACTGTTTAAAATGTGTCCTTCAAACTTCTCACCTGATGCCTGCAATAGATACTCTTTGTTTAACTCCCCACATCCTTACTGTCCGGCTCTGTTTACTCTTCAGTAACAAACACTAAAGGTTAATGGTCAGGTTTCAAAAAATCAGATTTAATACCTGCCACCAATCACAAACACGCTCACACTGCACATTGTCCGGTTTCAGCAATTTGTTCCGAACTGTTGCAGTTCTGCTTCCGGCCAGTAGATGTCCCCAAACCCCGGGTCATTGAAGTTTGCAGATGAGAGAGGGACAGAAGATAAACTCATTCTTCACATTATATTGTACGGGTGGGATTTAGAAAAACTGGGAATGGAGAACATTTTTTCGATAAAACATTGGTTGTAATGCTGTATTAAATGATAGTAATTACTTTAGGGGGTGTAGTCAATACTGAGGAAGACTACGACAAAATAAGCTTCCAGAACGGCCGTGTAAATGGCCATTGAATTTCAATATAGAAAGGTGTGAGCTGGTGCATTTTGCCAGGAGAAATAAGGAGGCCACATACTGCTTGGAAAATAAGTGTCTAAATGGGGTAAAGGAGCAATGCAAATCTTGTCCTGAGAAATCAGAGAGAAATACTGCGCAATGTACAGTGAAATATAATGGGGCAAATTCACAACTATCGAATGAGTGAAACAAAAACTTTATTATAAAACAATTGTCATCATTTTTCAATAACAAAACGAGCAAATATACGGGAGTAGAAGTTACAGACAGAACCTTTCCTCACGTTGCACATTGTCCGATTTCTGCAACCACGACATAAAATGTGAATTTGTTCCGTTCTTTTACAGTTCTCGCTTATGTCCAGCAGAAGTCAGTCTCCAGTACTGTGTGTGAGAGCGGGGTTTATTCTGCATCTGTCAATATCTGATACTGTGTGAGTGTGGGATTCATTCTGTATCAGCCAGTCTCTGGTACTGAGTGTGAGCATGGTGTTAATTCTGTATCTCTCAGTCTCGGGCACTACATATGAGTTTGGGATCATTCTGTATCCGCAAGTCTGTGGCACTGTATATGAGAGTGGGATTAATTCTGTATCTGCCAGTCTCAGGTACTGTGTATAAGTGTGGAATTAACTCTGTATCTGTCAGTCTCTGGTACTGTGTGTGAGTATGGGATTCATTCAATATCTGTTCGTCCCTGGTATTTTGTGTGAATGAGCGTTTCATTCTGTTTCCGTCAGTGTCAGGTGCTATATGTGAGGGAGATTTTCATTTAGCATCTATCGATTTCTGGTACTGTTTGTGAGTGATATAAATTTTGTCTCTGTCAGTCTGTGCTACAGTGTGTGAGTTTAGGATTCATTCTGTATCTGTCAGTCTCTGGTACCGTGGGAGTGTGTGATTCATTCTATGTCTGTCAGTCCCTTCTAATGTGTGTGAGTGTGGGATTCATTCTGTATCTGTCAGTCCCTTGTAATGTGTGTGAGTGTAGGATTCATTCTGTATCTGTCAGTCCCTTGTAATGTGTGTGAGTGTAGGATTCATTCTGTATCTGTCAGTCACTGTTACATTGTTTGAGTGCTGTATTCAATTTGCATGTCAGTCTCTGGCCCTCTATCTGAGTATGAGATTCATTCTTTATCTGTATGTAATTTGTGTCTCTGTTTGCAGTATGGTGTTCAAAACTCTCTCATTAATACCTCAATGTATCAATAATTTTTCCCAGTGTTTAATTGGTAGATAATGATACATTTTAAAATATAATGTTTTCGGTTATAATCAGAGAATGTGGGCACTTTTTGGACTTCGATTAAATCTGTATCGATGGGAAAAAAATTGTGAATTAGTTTATCTTCCAAAATGATATGGTGACATTTTTGAACTTGTATATGATGTGTCGCTCAGTCTGCTTGAAAGGTATACAGTATATTTCAGTCTGAATCTTTATCAGTTTTTAATAGTGCTTTATAATATGTAGATCAGTCTGCACTAATGGAATTGATACTGTATCTTTCAATCTGACATTATGAGATTTTTGGACTGATGTGTAATGTGTAACTCAGACTGCATTAATGTGTGTGACTGTGAGATTCATTCTGTATCTGTCAGTCCCTAGTACTGTCTGTGAGTGTGGGATTCATTCTATATCTGTCAGTCCCTAGTGCTGTCTGTGAGTGTGGGATTCATTCTGTATCTGTCAGTCCCTAGTACTGTCTGTGCGTGTGTGATTCATTCTGTATCTGTCAGGCTCTGGTACTGTGGGTGTGTGTGATTCATTCTATATCTGTCAGTCCCTTTTACTGTGTGTGAATGTAGGATTCATTCGGTATCTGTCAGTCACTGTTACATTGTGTGAATGCTGGTTTCATTCTGTGTGTCACTCTCTGGCACTCTATCTGAGTGTGAGATTCATTCCTTATCTGTATGTAATTTGTATCTCCATTTACAGTATGGTGTTCAAAACTTTATCTTTAATACCTCAATGAATGCATATTTTTCCCAGTTTTTAATTGGTTGATAATGAAATGCTTTAGAATATAGTCAGAGAATGTGGGCACTTTTTGGACTACTATTAAATCTGTATCGATGGGAACACAATTGTGAATTAGTTTATCTTCCAAACTGATATGGTGACATTTTTTAACTTGTATATGATGTGTAGCTCAGTCTGCATGAATGGAATACTGTATATTTCAGTCTGAATCTGCATCAGTTTTTTTAGTGGTATATAATGTGTAGATCAGTCTGCACTAATGGAATTGATACTGTATCTTTCAATCTGATACTTCTTGGACTGGTAAATAATGTTACTCAGCCTGCACTAATGTGTGATTCATTTTGTATCTCTCAGTATCTGGAACAGTGTGTCAGTGTGCGATTCATTCTGTATCTTGTCAGTAGTGTGTGTGAGTTTGCGATTTAATCTATATATGCAGTCTCTGATACTGTGAGTGTGGGATTTATTCTGTGTCTTTCAGTCTCCAGTCTTGTATGTGGGTGTTGAATTCTTTCTGTATATGCAGCCTCTCAAAATGCATGTTGGTGTGGGATGCATTCTCTATCTGTCAGACTCTGGTACTGTGTGTGAGTGTGTGATTCATTCTGTATCTCTCAGGCTCTGGTACTGTGTGAATGTGGGAGTCATTATCTTTCTGTCAGTCTCTAGTACTTTATGAGAGTGAGTAATTAACTAGATATCTATCAGCACTTGGTACTGTATGCCAGTGTGGGATTCATTCTATATCTGTCATCTCTGGTACCATATGTGAGTGTAGGATTCGCTCTGTGTCTGTCAGTCTCTATTATTGTATGTGAGTTTGGGATTCCTTCTGCATCTGTCAGTCTCTGGTACTATATCTGAGTGTGAGATTCATTCTGTATCTGTATTAATTATTCTCTCAGATTGCATTATGGCATAAAAAATTTTAGCTTTAATATCTTCATGTTTAGATCATATTTCTCATTATTTAATTGGTAAATGTGGATACACTTTAGGATTTGACACTGTAGGTTTTAATCAGATTATTTGTGTGCTTTTTGAACTACTATTAAATCTGTATCTCTGTGAGTACTATTGTGAAAGATAATGTATCTTTCAAATTGATATGGTGACACTTTTCAAATGGCGTATAATGTATAGCTCAGTCTGTACTAATAGAATTGATACTGTATCTTTACATCTCACAATATGAGTCCATTATAAACTGATATCTAATTTGTTTCTCAGATTACACTCTCACAGCATTTTTAATCTGATACTGTACATGAGTTTTGGACTCGTATGCAATTTGTATCACATGATACATGCAATATCCATTCGCATAGTGTATCAACTCACATGTGTGTGAGAGTTCTGGGCGAGTAATCAATTGGAATCTCAGGGGACATTATTGGGATTCATTCTGCACCTTTAAATCGGGTACCATGTGTGATTTCGATCTGGTATTTAATTCGTAGCTAATGTTGCCCTATTGTGAGATTGATACAGTGCCTTTCAATCTGATAGTGTGATCTTGGACTGGGATTTTTGTATCTACCTGTCAGCGGGACTCAGCTCGGGGGAAATGGAACAGTGTCTGCCTCTGTTTGACTGTTGGATTGAAAATGTGTCTCTGGATCTTGGGATCAGTGTGGGACTGACTGCTTCTACTGTCTGAGACTGTGGAACTGATGACCTGTCTGTGTCTCTGTGCGCTGTGTGTGATAATGTACTTACTGTGTGGGAGAAGGAGTTGGCTGCACTGTTCCTTGTGCCTCGAGTGGAGGAAACATAACACTGATTCTGGGTCCTTCAAGGATTTGCCTGCAGGAAGAAATTTATCTCTTGTAACTCAAGAACCAGTGAGGGAGAAAATACAAAAGTGTTCGAATTAATATCCATATCAATGATTATTTTGAATATCCACAAATGAGAACCAGTGATACAAACAGTGTCAGTTTCTGACTCCACTGCAGTACTGCAGCACTCAGCTTCTGCAAACCAGGTGTGTTGGGCAATTTTACAACAATTTAGTGACATCCTGACACAACCCAACCTCTGCACTGATCCATGAATGGGACGACCCGATGGGGCGGGGACCTTTGCACACGTCAGGTTTCTAATCCCCTCTCCCATGGGACTAACCGTTCAACCGAAACCAAACAGCCGCTGTTTAAAATGTGTCCTTCACACTTCTCACCTGGTGCCTGCAATAGATGCTCTTTGTATAACTCCCCACATCCTTACTGTCCGGCTCTGTTTCCACTCTTCACTGTCCAATAACAATAAACAGAGTGAGACTGGAACTGAACCAGGAACATTCACTACTGGTTTGGGGAGAGAAAGCAGCAATGATTTTAAATAGCAGGTTCTTCCCATTCTGTCCCCCTTCCCCTGGACACACCCGGTACACACACAGCCCGAGAATGACCTCTCCCTTTCCCCGCTCACTCCATGTTCCGGGACCAGTTCCTGATCCACTCCGCCTCTTACAAACAGCCCCCGGACTCCCCCTGACCTTCCCCCGGACTCAATGCCGATCTCTGAGCCCATCTGCGGACACGGTCCCGAAGCGATGAGCTGCTGTAACGAAGCTGCTCTTTGCCCCCTTCCCCCGGGGGCCGTGATCTCTCCATTCCCGGCTGTTTTAAACCATCTTCTTCCGCTCACTGAGGGAATGGCGCCCACAGGCCGAGCTGGGGGAGGGGAGCGCGCATGCGCTCTTCTGCTCACCAAAATCCAGCGCTGGGGGCGGGGCTGAGACGCGCATGCGCATATATCTGGTTTAATTCCCAATACAAAAATCAATGGAAACTTTCCCCAATTGGAATTTTTCAGAGTCTGAGCAAAGGAAGTGGGGCTGGGGGAAAGGTCAGAGGGAATGGGGTCCACAGGCAGTGCAGGAACAGGCACCAGAATGGAAACAGATGGGATTCCACCAGTGACTAACGCTGGAATCCAGACTGACTTTACAATCTCCAACTATTAAACGAGATGTTTCCATCCGTGCTTTTTCTCTCTGTATCTTTTGATGGTAAAGAGCCTTTCAGAGATAAAGTGAGCGGCTGTGAAATGAGCATGTGGTTTCTGTTCAGTCTTGGACTCTTTACTGAAACATCTGACGTGCAGCTCCGAAACTCGGGGATGGGGGAGGGAGGATTTCTCAAACCAATCCTGGAGAAACATGTGAGGAAAGAGTGAGTCAGTGTGTTTGTTGGGACCGTGCAGGATTAATATCTGACAGCACCGGTCCCAGATTTATTTAATCAGAGTGAAACTCTCGGTCACTGAGAGTATTACCGAACGGTCCTGAGCTGCAAAACCGAATATAGTACAGCAGGCAAGAGAGGGTTAAATGTGGCGCATTGTTTTTGTCACTCTCTGCACTGAGTGTAGGATTAATATTGTGTCTGCGTCTGGTACAATATCAGTGAGAGATGAGATTGCATCTTTTGTCTCTCCAATAGGATTTTTCTGGATTCAGCGGAACTTCACAGGTTCTTCTGAAACTGATACTGCGGCATCTGTCTCTCCGCTCTCTCTCACCGTGTCTGTCATCCCCTCTCTCTCTGATGCAGTATATTGGGGTCGATACTGCTTTTGAGCGTGATATGAACACACTGATAGGAAGTGTAAGAGTGACAGAGTGTGTGTGTTTCTGTTTTGCTGGACATGAAGGTGGGATACAGTCTGATATAAAACAGAGAGAATGAGATGTCCGGAACGGGCCTCACTGTAACTGGGGAAGTCTAAGGCTCCAGTCACAGTTCATGGTCATTTTCTTTTCACAGATTCAGGGCGAGAGTCTCTATGAGACGGTAACACTGGTGGAGAAACTCCGCATCACAACTCAAACCACAACACACGAGTTTCTCCAAATCAGCTGGAATAAGGTGTTTGTAAACTGCTGATCCCGTCTGTGAGGGGATGTGTGGGGAGATAGAATCGGGTCTGGGACTGAAATGGAAGGAGGCGGGGTGACTTGTTTTCGAAGGGACTGTATTTAGGCAGGAACATTACTGACTGTTAATTGTAACATGCCTTAGTTGAAGCTCCAGGTTTCTGGAAATCCTTGAATATGAAGCCCGAGTCTGTAAGGGTTTGTGCGGAGCACTGTGTTTCGGTTCTATTATCGATAAACGGTTTTAAATTGGCGGGTGGAGAAAGCTGGAGGTGGAGCTGGAAGATCAGAGGCCGCTCTGCGCTCTGTCCTTCACTCTGACTCCTCCCCTCCCGCTTTATCTGCTTAATCCCCCATATGGAACCAACGCGGGTCGGTGGACTCGAAACACGGTTTAGTTGTTAACAGGCGAAGTAATGTTTCTGATCTCCTGGGCACCAGGCCGTTCACTGTTATTTGTTTCTGCTCAGAGTTAGATCTCACTGATTCTACAGTGTGTTTGATGCGTTTTGTAAATAATCCAACAAAATAGATTAGAAACGTAGCGAAGCGCTGAATTCCACAGATGTAGAAAGATTAGTCGATCAGTTCTGGTGATGCTTTACGAGCATGGCATGGCAAGTAGTTTAAATAAATACAAGAAATCAGATGATGTGTGGACTGGGGTCCAGAAGCGGTGGTCGGTGCACCGACTCCAGTCCCATTAGTACTTCATCTCGTCTACAACGAGACAAAAGCAGTTCAAAGCAACACAGGTCGCATGTTATCAGCGTCTCCCTTCAGACAGTAACAGATACAGTGGTTGGCACTGAAAAGAGCCTTTACATTGAGTTATATCGAAATTAAGGCACCGAAACATGCCATTCGGCCCAACTGGTCTGTGCCGGCGTTTATGCTCCACACGAGCCTCCTCCCTCCCTAATTCGTCTAACTCTATCAGGATACCTTTCTATTCCTTTCTTCCTCGTGTCTTAATCTAGATTCCCCTTGAATGGATCTGTGCTATTTGTCTCAACTAATCCTTGTAGTAGCGTTTCCCACATTCTAACCACTCTTTGGGGAAATCAGTTTCTCCTGAATTCCCGATTGGATTTATTAGCGACCTTTTTATATTTATTACCTTTAGTTTTGGACTCCTCACAAGTGGAAACATTTTCTCTATGTCTACCCTATGAAAGCCTATCGTAAGACCTTTATCACGTCATCCCTCAGCCTTCACTTTTCCAGAGAAAATACACCCAGCATTTCCTGATAAGAATATTCTCTCATTTCTCGTATCATGAGAATCGTTTTTGCACCTTCTCCAATCCCTCTCCGTCCTTTCTATAATATGGAGACCAGAACTGTGCACAATACTCCAAGTTTGGTCTAACCAAGGTCCCATACAAGTTTAAGATAACTTCTTTGCTTTTCCATTCTATCTCTCAAGAAGTGAATCCGAGTGTTTGAGTTTCCTTTTTATGACCTTATTGAGCTGCGTCGCTACTTCTTGTAATTTGTATATCTGTACCCCTAGTTCCCTTTGCTCCTCTATCCCGTTTAGACTCTTATAATCCAAGCAGTGTGTGACCTCCTTATTCTTCATTCTGTAAGTTTATTAATGTCCTCTTGCATTTTGATGCATTCTTCCTTTGTATTAACTACATTCCCCAATTTGGTGTCGTCCACAAATTTTGGAATTGTACTTCCGATTCCCAAATCCAAATCGTTAATGTAAGTTGTGAAGAACAGTGGTCCCAGCAACTGGAACATCACTTCCCACATTTTGCCAGTCTGAGTAGCGACCCTTAACCTCTATTCTCAGTTTTATGTTTTGTAGCCAGCTTGCTATCCATTCTGCCACCTGTCCCCTGACACCACATGCTCTGAACTTAGCCATGAGTCTACAATGCGGTACCTTATCGAAGACCTTCGGAATATCCAAATATATTGCATCTACTGCATTAAACTTGTATTCAATTTCTGTTCCTTCTTCAAAGATTTCAATAAGTTGGTCCTGTCCTTTGGGTTATCAGATTAAGTCTTGGCCGCTTTACTTGCTCTTGGAGCCGACAATGCTGATTTTCTTCGGCAGCAGCACGGACTGGATATCAGGCGACACATTGAGCGATGGTCACCACTCCCAGCAGCTTGTTGAGCTCCCCGTCGTTGCGGATGGCCAGCTGCAGGTGTCTGGGGATGATGCGGGTCTTCTTGTTGTCGCGGGCCGCGTTGCCGGCCAGCTCGAGGATTTCAGCCGCCAGATACTCGAGCACAGCAGCCAGATAGACCGGGGTTCCAGCATCCACACGTTTAGCATAGTTCCACTTTCGCAGGAGCCTGTGAACACGGCCCACAGGGAACTGAAGTCTGGCCCGGGATGAGCGAGGTTTGGCCTTGGCCCGAGCTTTACCGTCGGATTTTCCTCTTCCAGACATTTCCACAATCTCACAAATACTTTTACGCAGAATGAAGAAATCTCCAGCACTCGCCCTTCTTATACCTTCTGGATGAATACAGTGGGGGCATTTGTGATGGGTCTCTCTCAGAGTGTTTACACTGCCCGCTCACCCTCATTGATATTCGATCTTTCAACTGCTGTAATATTGTCCTTTAGCAATATTGCTACTCCTCCTCTTTCCCTACTTCTCTGTCCTTTCTAAAGATCTTATAGACTTGAATATTAAGCAGCCAGTCGTGCCCAGCTGGTAGTCAGGTCTCCGTAATCATTTAATGTAATCATTTAACCTCACTGAATGGGTGATGCGGCCGATATTAGGTGAAGAATTACTGGCTGTTGTGTAATTTCCATTGATTGGGGGTTGGCGACATCTACTGGGCGGAGACGGGAACTGCAACAGAGCGAGAAAGGATCCGTCAGAAAGCAGTTCAAATGAAGAACAAAATCCAACAGTTTGCAGTGTCTGTTCAGGTTCTGATGTTTATCAACTATCTTAGCATCGTGCATTGTCAGCGATGGTGGTATAGTGGTGAGCATAGCTGCCTTCCAAGCAGTTCATCCGGCTTCGATTCCCGGCCATCGCAATTAAGTGTTCTCATTTGTTTATTTCCTTCAGAAACTCTTAAGTTTGCAATCGAATTTGATACAGTTCAGTTGGATATTGTTTCCAAAACATAAACGGGTGTAATTATAGTAAAATGATTTCAGCCTTCATTTCTTTTCCCTCCAGAAGGAATAGAGGAAAAACATGCTGGAAATAGTGAGCTGCAAAGGGTCGAATGAGAGTGAGGAAGGCCAATGATATGGTAGCCTTTATTGTAAGGGTGTTGGAATGTAAAAGTAAGGAGGTCTTGCTGCAATTGTAGTATGAGGAAATATTGTGTAAAATTGGCCTATATTCTGTGGAGATAGAAGAATGAGAGGTGATGTCATTGAAATGTATAACATTCTTAGATGGCTTGACAGGTAGATGCTGAGAGGCTGATTCCCCTGGCTGGAGAGTCAAGAACTGAAGCTTATAGTCACAAGATAAGGGGGACGGCTATGTAGGATCGACTTATGGAAACATTTCTTCACTCAAAGCGTTGTGAATCTTTGGAATTCTCTACCCCAGAGGAATGTGGATGCTCAGTGGTTGAGTATATTCAAAAGTTGAGATCGATAGATTTTTGGACTCTCGGGGAATCAAGAGATATGGGGATCGGGAGGGAAAGTGGAGTTGAGGTCGAAGATCAGCCCTGATCTGATTGAATGGCAGAGAGGGCTCGTGGGACCGTATGGGCTACTCCTGCTCCTATTTCTTACGTTCTTATGTAGAGAGCCTTATATCCAAGTGTGCTGATGACACGAAGTTAGGTGGCACAATTAACATTGTAGATGGGAGCAGAAAGTTGCAAAGGGACATTGATAGATTAAGTGAGTGGGCAAAACTGTGGAAGATGGAGTTCAACGTGGGGAAGTGTGAAGTCATCCACCTTGGACCATAAAACAGATAGATCAGGGTATATTCTAAATGCGGAGAAGCAGGGAACAGTGGGGGAGGAGAGACATTTAGGGGACCAAGTACACAATTCATTAAAGATGCAAAAAAAAGTTAAAACGGTAATGGAATTTTGATCTTTATCTCTAGGGATCTGGAATAAAAAGGAGTGGAAGTTATTTCACAGTTATACAGACCTCTGGTTAGACCTCATTTAGAGTACTGTGTTCAGTTCTGGGCACCGCACCTCTGTCAGGATAAGAACATAAGAAATATGAGCAGGAGTCGGCCTTACGGCCCCTCGAGCCTGCTCCGCCATTCAATAGATCATGCCTGAACTTGAACCTCAACTCCACTTTACCGCCCTATCTCCATATCCCTTGATTTCCTTCTCCAAAAATCTAACAAATCCATTCTTGAATACACTCAACGACTGAGCATCCACAGCCCTCTGGGGTGGAGAGAAAAGCATCGACGAAGATAAAGCGAATGAAATGAAATGTGTCATACAGTTACATCTCGCTGCTCTGTCTGAACATTTTGATCGCTACTTCCCTGCAGAGGGATTTGAAAATTTGATGGGAAAGCGTTGGGTGAAAGATCCTTTTGCTTTCGGAAATCCTGAATCAATAATGAAGCTAAACTTGATGCTTGAGGAAGAAAACGAGCTGATGCGACTCACCTGTGAGCACACTGAAAACACACCACAAGTCATTCAGTTTGTCATCTTTTTCGATCAGTGCTTTCAAAGAATATCCTCTGTTAAGTAAGATTAGTGTTCTGTTGTTGCTGCCGTTCACAACAAACTACATCTGCAAACTAGGATTTTCGACTCTGACAAGGTTAAAAACAAGAGAAAGAAAGCGACACCTGATATGCGTGAAGCGCTTTCATCCTGTGATCCAGATTGGAACGAGATCATGAACAACACCCGTCACATTAACTAAGTGAAACTCAACCTGACCGTTTTCTTGTATTTATACTGTATTTAAAATGATTTTCAAGGAACGTCGATGTCTAAGTTTATTTATTACTTGAAGTGGAGTGAAGAGCGAGCATGTATTGACCTTTATTGGGATTTGATGAAAACTCCAGTCAGAAGATATTATTGGTTTGGGTCCATGGGGAAATATTTTTCTTCCACTGGGTCGTGAGGAAAACAGTTTGAGAAACACTGTTCTACATTGTACGGTCAGTGTCTGTTCACCAAATCGGCTCAGAATTCCTCAATCTGTATTTCTCGACACAGTTCTGTTGGCGACGCGGGCACTGACCAACACCCGCCGAGTAATGGCGGCCGCAGGCCCCACAATGCGCCGCGCCCCAGAAACTCCTCTGACTCTACAAGGCGCTCATTTCCTGATCATTTCCTGATCAGACTGCGCATGCTCCCAAGGCCGGCTTGCATTCCAGATCGCCAGATACCGGGAAGCGGCTAATAGAACGGGTGAGGCGCTGGATGAGGGGTTTGATGGAGCAGGGGTAGCCCGCCCGTCCACCGGGCCCCCGGTTCTGATTCAGGCCTGCCCCGCACTCGGTGTTGCTGAGACTCCGCTCAGTGTAAATGCAGGTTGTTGTTGATCTGCTCCCGTTGGCCTCAGCTTTGCCGGACAGAATCAGCCAGAGATGGCGGCTGTGCTGCTCCCCATGGTTGAACTGCCGACAGCTCGCTGTAAAGGCTCAAAGGTGCAGAATTACCACTTGGCCGGGTACTGGAGGGCAAACAGTGAGTGGGGCCGAACCCCAAGATCACTGAGCACCTTCAGGAGAGAAAGGGAGAAAAAATAGAGGCTGCGATGAATCTGGATTTCATAAGCGAGGATGTGTCAAGGAGGGAGAGTGTGTGGGACGGGGGATTTACAGCTTAATAGGGGCAAGGAGGGAGAGTGTGTGGGACGGGGAATTTACAGCTTAATAGAGGCAAGGAGGGAGAGTGTGTGGGACGGGGGATTTACAGCTTAATAGAGAGATCACGGCCCCCGGGGGAAGGGAGCAAAGAGCAGCCTTGATACAGCAGCTCATTGCTTCGGGACCGTGTCCGCAGATGGGCTCAGAGATCGGCATTGAGTCCGGGGGAAGGGCAGGGGGAGTCCGGGTGCTCTTTTTAAGAGGCGGAGTAGATCAGGTACATGGAGTGAGCGGGGGAAGGGAGAGGTCATTCTCGGGTTGTGTGTGTACATGGTGTGTCCAGGGGAAGGGAGAGAGAATGGGAAGAACCTGCTATTTAAAATCATTGCTGCTTTCTCTCCCCAAACCAGGAGTGAATGGTCCTGGTTTAGTTCCATTCTCACCCTGTTTATTGTTATTGGACAGTGAAGAGTGGAAACAGAGCCGGACAGTAAGGATGTGGGGAGTTATACAAAGATCATCTATTGCAGGCACCAGGTGAGAAGTGTGAAGGACGCATTTTGAACAGCGGCTGTTTGGTTTCGGTTGAACGGTTAGTCCCATGGGAGAGGGGATTAGAAACCAGGCCTTTACAAAAGTCCCCGCCCAATCGGGTAGTCCCATTTATGAATCAGTGGAGGGTTTGGTTTGTGTCTGGATGTCAAACATTTTTTCTTAAATCGCCCAACACACCTGGTGTGCAGAAGCTGAGTGCTACAGTACTGCAGTGGAGTCAGACACTGACACTGTTTGTATCACTGGTTTTCATTTGTCGATATTCAAAATGATCATTTACAGAGATATTAAACTGATCACTTTTGTATTTTCTACCTCACCTTTTCTTGAGTAAGGAGAGTTTATTTTATTTCTACAGGCAAATCCTTGAAGGACCAAGAATAAATGTGATGTTTCCTCCATCCAAAGCAGAAGGAACAGTGCAGCCAGCTCCTTCTCACACACAGTAGGTACATTATCACTCACAGAGAGCATGGAGTCACAGACAGGTCATCAGTTCCACAGTCTCAGACAGCAGAAGTAGTCAGTCCCACACTGTTCCCAAGTTATAGAGATACATTTTCAATCCACTGTCAAACAGAGCAGGTGAAGTAGATACTGTTCCATTTCCCCCTAACTCAGTCCCGCTGACAGGGAGATACAAAAATCCCAGTCCAAAATCACACTCTTGGATTGAAAAGCATGCGTCAATCTCACAATAGGGCAACATTAAATACTAGATCGAAATCACACATGGTACCTGATTGAAGAGGTACAGAATGAATCCCAGTAATGTACCCTGATATTCCAATTGAATACTGGCCCAGAACTCACATACAGTATCAGATTGAGAAATGCTGTGACAGTGTAACCTGAGAAAAAAATTAGATACCAGTTTATAATACTCAAAATATGGGATTTAAAGATACAGTATCAATTCTATTTGTGCAAACTGAGCTAGACATTACATACCAGTCCAAATATCTAATGCAGGATTAGACTGAGGGATACGGTATCAATTCCATTATTGTAAACTGAGGTACATATTATAGCTACTATACCAGTTCAAAAATGTCACCATATCAGTTTGAAAGATATATTGTTAATCAAAATTATACTCACAGAGATATAGATTTAAGAGTAGTCCAAAAATTGCACACATTATCTGACTAAAACCTAGATCATATCCTAAAGTGTATCCATATTTCCCAATTAAATAATGAGAAAAACTATGTCAGGATTAAATTATTTAAATCGTAGTTTTCAACATCATAATGTAACCTGAGAGAAAAATTCCATACAGATACAGAATGAATCCCAAACTCTCATACAATACCAGGGACTGACAGACACAGAATGAATCCCATACTCACACGCAGTACCAGAGACTGACAGATACAGAATAAATCCCTCCACTCACATACAGTACCACATACTGACAGATACAGAATAAATCTCACACTCACACACAGTACCAGAGAGTGACAGATACAGAATGAATCCCACACTCACACGCAGTACCAGAGACTGACAGATACAGAATAAATCCCTCCACTCACATACAGTACCAGAGACTGACAGATACAGAATTAAACTCACCGTTGCATTACTGCACACTGAGTTACAACTCTCACGCATGTGAGTTTAATACATGCAGTATCCATTCGAATAGTGTATCATGAGAGACAAATTGCAGACAAGTCCAAAACTCTCATACAGTATCAGATTGAGAAATGCTGTGACAATGTAACCTGAGAAACAAATTAGAAACCAGTTTATAATACACTCATAGTATGAGATGTAAAAATACAGTATCAATTCTCTTAGTGCAGACTAAGATACACATTACATACCAGTCCAAAAATCTCATACAATATTAGACTGAAAGACACAGTATCGATTACAATAGTAGAGAGTGAGCTACACATTTTATACCAATTCAAAAATCACCATCAGTTTGAAATATATATTATCATTCACAATTGTATTCAGAGATACTGATTTAATAGCGGTCCAAAGAGTACACAAATTATCTGACTTAAAAACCTCCAGCGCCAAATCCTAAAGTTTATTCATATTTATCAATTAAATAATGAGAAAAAACTATTTAAACATTGAGATATTAAAGCTACAGTAGACATAATGTAATCTGAGAGTATAATTATAGACAGATACAGAATAATTCTCACACTCATGTATGGTACCACAGTTGACAGATGGAGAATGAATCCCTCACTCTCATAATGTACCAGAGACTGACAGATAAAGTATGAATCCTACACTCACACAGTACCAGAGACTGAGAGATACAGACTGAATCCCACACTCACATAGAGTATAAGAAACTACATATATATATATATATATATATATATATATTCAACACCCATACTCAATACTGGAGATTGTTTTTAAAGAATGAATTCCACACTAACATAGAATATGAGAAACTGCATATATAAAGTGAATTCAACACGAACATACAGTATTGGAGACTGGCAGCACAGAATAAATCCCACACTCATACAGTATCAGAGACTGCATTTCTCGAATGAACTGACAACTCACACACACTACTGACAGATACAGAATGAATCCCACACTCACACACAGTACCAGCAACTGAGAGATACAAAATGAATCTCACAGTTGCCTCCAGTAGTGTACACTGAGAGATACAAAATGCAGACTGAGTTAAACATTATGTCCCAGTCCAAAAATCTCTTGGTGTCAGATTGTAAGGTACAGCATTAATTCCATGAGGACAGACTGATGTACACATTACATACAACTATAAAAAACTGATACAGATTCAGACTGAAATATACATTATCCATTCATGCAGATTGAGCTAAACATTATATAGAAGTTCAAACATGTCACCATATCAGTTTGGAAGATACACTAAATCACAATTATTTTCACATCGATACAGATTTAATAGTAGTCCAAAAAGTGCCCACATTATCTAATTATACCCTACAGCATTCCATTTTCAAGTGTATCATTATCGACCACTTAAATACTGGGAAAAAATACTTGTACATTTAGGTGTTAAAGATAAAGTTTTGAACGCCATACTCTAAACTGAGATACAAATTAGATACAGATAAAGAATGAATCTCATACTCAGATCCAGTGCCAGAGACTGACATATAGAGTGAATCCCACACTCACACAATGTACCAGTGACTGATAGATACAGAATTTATATCACTCATTACAGTATCAGAGATTAATGGAAACAGAATGAATGTCTCACTCACATACAGCAACAGAGACTGATAGATATGGAATGAATCCCAAATTCACACACAGTGCCAGAGACTGACAGGAACAGAATGAATCTCACTCAGATACAGTACTAGGGACTGACATATATGGAATGAATCCCACACTCACACACAGTACCACAGTCAGACAGATACAGAATGAATCTCACAGTCACATTACTTCAGACTGAGTTACGTATAACTTGCCAGTCCAACAATCTTACAGCATCAGATTGAAAGACACAGTATCAATTCCATTAGCACGTACTCAGCTACATGATACACACCAGTCCAAAAATCTCATACAGTATCAGAATGAAAGATACAGTATCAATTCCATTAGCATGTACTGAGCTACATGTTACACACCAGTCCAAAAATCTCATAGAGTATCAGACTGGTAGATGCAGTATCGATTCCATGAGCATGTACTGAGCTACACATCACATCACATTTCAGTCCAAAAATCTTATACAGGATCAAACTGATAGATACAGTATAAATTCCATTAGTGCAGGTTGAACTCCATATTACATTCCATTCCAAAAATCACATACAATGTCAGACTGAGATAGAGAATTAATCCCATTATTGCAGAATGAGCTACCCATTACATACCAGTCCAATAATTTCACAATTAACAGCATGAAAGGTACATGATCATTCACAATAGAGTTCAGAGATTAAGATGTAATATTATTCCAACACTCACACAAGTTTTATTGGAGAAAATCGAAAAGCGAATCCACATTTACAAATAAAACACTCGAAGAAAAACTGCATGTTCTTTGAAGTATTAAAGATATAGTTTTATGTAAAATAATGTCAACTGAAATAAGAATAAAGACTGAATTGCAGAATGAATCCCACACTGAGGTAAAGTACCAGGGACTGACAGATACAGAATGAATCCCATTCTCACACACAGTACCAGAGACTGACAGTTACAGAATGAATCCCATTCTCACAAACAGTACCAGAGACTGACAGTTACAGAGTTAGTCCACACTCATGTATAGTTCCAGAGACTGACAGATACCGAAGAAACCCCACACTCACAGACAGTACCAGAGACTGACAGATACAGAATAAACCCCACACTCATATACAGTGTCAGAGACTGACAGATACAGAATAAACCCCAAACTCATATACAGTGTCAGAGACTGACAGATACAGAATGAAATCCAAACTCGCAAACAGCACCAGAGATGGACAGATGCAGAATAAACCCCACAATCATATACAGTATCAGAGAGTGACGAATACAGAATAAACCCCACACTCACACACAGTACCACAGACTGACAGATACAGAATAAACCCCACTCTCTTATACAGTATCAGAGACTGAACAAATACAGAATAAATCCCACATTCATGTACAGTAACAGAGACTGTCAGATACAGAATAAACCCCACATTCACATACAGTAACAGAGACAGACAGATACAGAATAAACCCCACACTCATGTAAAGTAACAGAGACTGTCAGATACAGAATAAACCATACATTCATGTACAGTAACAGAGACTGACAGATACAGAATAAACCCCACATTCATGTACAGTAACAGAGACTGTCAGATACAGAATAATCCCTACACTCATGTACAGTACCAGAGGCTGACAGGCACAGAATGAATCCCAAACTCACACACAGTAGCAGAGACTGACAGATAGGGAATAAACCCCACTCTCATATACAGTGCCCGAGACTGACAGATACAGAATAAACCCGACTCTCATATACAGTATCAGAGACTTACAAATACAGAATAAACCCCACTCTCACACACAGCATCAGGTACTGACAGATGGAGAATTAAACCCAAACTCGCAGACAGCACCATAGACAGACACAGAATAAACCGTACTCTCAAAAACAGTATCAGAGACTGACAGATACAGAATGAATCCCACACTCGCACATAGCTCCACACACAGACATATACAGAATAAACCCCACATTCATGTACAGTAACAGAGTCTGTCAGATACAGAATGAATCCCACACTCACACACAATACCAGAGACTGACAGATACAGAATAAACCCCAAACTCACACACAGTACCAGAGACTGTCAGATACAGAATAAATCCCACACTCATGTGCAGTACGAGAGACTGACAGTTGCAGAGTTAATTCCACACTTATATACATTCCCGGCTGTTTTAAAGAGACTGACTGATACAGAATAAACCCCACATTCATGTCCACCGCTCACTGAGGGAATGGCGCCCACAGGCCGATCTGGGGAAGGAAGCGCGCATGCGCTCTTCAGCTCACCAACAACCAGCACTGGGGGCGGTTCTGAATCACGCATGCGCAGATATCTGGTTTAATTCCCAATACAAAAATCGATGGAAACTTTCTCCAATTGGAATTTTTCAGAGTCTGAGCAAAGGAAGTGGGGTTGGGGGAAAGGTCAGAGGGAATGGGGTCCACAGGCAGTGCAGGAACAGGCACCAGAATGGGAAACAGATGGGATTCCACCAGTGCCTAACGCTGGAATCCAGACTGACTTTACAATCTCGAACTATTAAACTAGATGTTTCCATCACTGCTGTTTCTCTCGGTATCTTTTGATGGTAAAGAGTCTTTCAGAGATAAAGTGGGCGATTTTGAAATGAGCCAATTGATTCTGTTCATTCTTGAACTCTCTGCTGATAAAACTGACGGGAGAGGTAGAAACTGCAGGGCTGTTTGGGAATTAGAACAGCAATGATTGATACAGTAAATCTTCTGAGGTTTGGGTTGAGGCATTTTGTTGTTACATTTTCCTGCACCTGAATTTTGGGTGCTTGATGCTGACACCGAGTGCCTGAAGTGGGACACGGTCCCTTCCCAGCAATAGAGATCCTGACCATGATGAGAGCAATCTTTCTAACTAAACACAAATGATTTACGGTGTTGTTCTGGGTACACGATCCATTCTAACCCCTTCATCCTATGATCACCGTCTAATAGTCAAAAGCTTCTATGTTAGATCATTGCAATGTTCCAAACCACATCTTATTTCGGGTTGTACAAAACTCGGTGCTGTTGCTTTAATTGTGGGGGGCAATTCATTTCCACCCAGCCTCTGTATCCGCTCTCAGTCTCTCAACCCTTCCGGGTTTGTCCTTCTTTGATTTGGAACAAGTGACTCAGTCGCCGTTCCTCACGGCTCTCATGCCTCAAAGTAGCACTTCTTCGAAAATGGATGCAACCGCGTTTTTACTGTTGTTTGGTGAGTCGTGAAACAATTTTATACCAATTCCCGGTCTGAGTGGGCAATTGTAAGCGGGAGAGTGAGACTGAACCGGTAGCTCAGTGGATTGAAGCAACTCATAATTTGGTGTGGTGCCCTCCACATTGGAAAGCATTCAGAGCGATTGCTTGCTTGTGTTGAATTCTCTGCAGGTAACGGTGAGGGGGGTGTAACGAGTGTTAGTTTACAGGAATGGTGAGCGATTAGTCCGGAGAAAGAAGCAGAGAGAGTGGCCGTGGCGCCGGTTGTAATGTGCTGATTGGTGGATGTCCGCTGAGGACATTATCAGGTACTCGCATTTTCTGTGTTCAAACTGTCTGCGGACAAACAGCATCTGAGCTCAGGCATGGAAAGTGTCCACTCTATCGGAGCGCAAAACCGATAGGCGCCGCCCTTCGAACCGAGTTCCAGGGAGAGTCCACTCCTTCATAACAGAAAGGGGATAGATGGAGAAACAGAAATAAAACGGTCATGTATATGTCAGATAATGCGCGATTTCAGCCCGTGAGGTTTGAGGTTTCAAAAAGGCTTTAAGTTGAACTGAATGTTACTCTATTGGTTCCATAACACACTGGTAAATTTGCGGCACAGGACAGGAATGTGTCCTGCGCCAAACGATGTAAAATGGCGGGGGGTGGGGCGGGGGGATTCGCTCTGAGCCCGTTTCGTGTTACTGGTGCAGACCAACTTCACTCCCATTATATGGAAGACAATCTCTCTTCATATCGGTATTAAAGTATCTCGGATCCAGTTTTTCTTTCACAATTGAATCTATGAGAATCTGTCTGTTAAAACCGACAGCTTTGACCGACTGTTGGTCACCTGACCTAATATCTCCTTTAGCGGCTCGGTGTCACATTTTGTTTGTTAACGCTCCAGTGAGGCGCCTTGGGACGCGTTGAAAAGGGGAGATATTGGTCTCCCAATTGCCCAGTTACTGTCTATAGTGTAGGAGTAAGTTATATTTAAAAGGAAAATTCAACGATCAACATCCGCTGAGTTTGCCGTTCTCTATCAAGGGGCGGGGGGGGGATGGGTGGTAGCGGCGATACCATTGGGCTCAGTGTCCCAAAGCCATTGAATAAAATATCGGCCAAGTGTCGCCTTATCGCATCTTATTGCATCTCGGACGAGCACTGCTATTTTTGGCAGGGCAGTGGGACTCGCTGGATTTCTCATGCATTGAGCCGGCGCGGACTCGATGGGCCGAATGACCTCCTGCCGTGCAGTCACCTTCTCTGATTCTCTGATTCTATGATACTATATGTTCCATGCTTGGAAATGAGCATGCGCGGTAGGAGGGTGCATTTGTACAGGGGTCACCACGGCTGACCTCAGGTCAATCAACCCCTGCACTCAGACATGAGCAGATAATGCGGTGGGGTATTGGAGGGCGGCCCTGAGCAACTCCCTTCGTGAATACACGTCTTTGGGGGAGATAGAGAGAAAAAGGGGAGAAGAAACATTTTAACACATTCAGTGGATAAACTAATAAATATATTTTTAGCTATTTCGTTGGTGCTGAGACATTGTTCCTTTTGTCAGAGGTTAAGTTCCTCTTTCTTTGAACTAACCCACCGCTGAGTTGAAACCGCTGTCTTCAGTCATGAAGCCAACTGCTTTTACTGTTCTCTTCAGTACTGGCCATTTTCAGTTTGCTTGCATATTTTTCATTCTCTATTCCGTCTTTCACCTCGATTTTAGGGGTTTTGTGATATTTGTGAGCGTGTGTGTACTGTCTGTAGAACGAAATGTTTCTGGTGAATAACTCAGCTCTAGGAATTTATTTTAACTCCACTTGCTCCTTCAGTGTGCTAGAATTGACCATGTCATTAAGATACAGATCTACACAGTGGGTGGAGACTAATGTTCCTCAATGAACACAGTGCTGCAGCTGCAAGTTGGGCTCAGTATTACCCCCTTATCTCCAACTTTTCATGCTGTTTTGTGTAATTAGGCCCAAGGGCACCAATTGATGCTTACCATGGATTATTGGAATTAGTTACAAATTTACACCTCTCGATAGTCCTTATTCAGTTATGGTGGTGAAATGGAGAACAATGGGGCACAATCTAATATATCCCCTTATTGCTAGCTTAGGAGATATTAGGTGGAATATTAAACATCTCAATCAATTTCAAGTGAATTCAATTCAATTTTATTAATAAATGAATGCCTGATAATCAGTGTGCTCCTGCACCACTATTAGGGGTGGATTTCAAAGAATTAATTAATTATTCGGTTAAAAGCCTATCAGAAAGATTGCCACAATATATTTTCATTCAATATATTTCAATACATTCTTGATTCTGCTCCAATGTTCTTACTGTCAGGGGTTCCCATTCTGTTTGAGTGTTGTCCCTAAATAGATCCCCTTAATTATAGCTTCGGAAATGTTAGTTGCAATATTAAATATTTTTATTTATTTAAGTGTCTTGAATTGTATTTTATTAATAAAAGAATGCCTGAGAATATATCTGTTACTGCACCTCTAATAGTGGTTGCTTTTAAAGAATTAATGAATATAACCATCGGTTGGAAGAAAATCAGAAAGATTGGCACAATGAATTTTCATTCAGTGTGTTTAAACACATTTTTGTTCTGCTGACTGTCCTTACTGTCAGCGGTTAAACTTCCTTTTTGTCCGAGGTGAAGCGCTTCTGAGCTGAAACCACTGGTTTCCGTTCTAAGTATTTGAGGTCACTGTTAAATTCTGCCTGCAATATTTTCAGATTCTTTCCTTATTCTTGTTCAATTTACTTCCTCCTTCCATGCCGTTCACCCGAATTGTGACATTTGTTAAAATGAGTGAACAGTTTGTAAAAGTATCGGTTCCCAGTGAGTTCAAACACCATTCTGTTCTCATTATTTAGACTCCACCTCCTCCTTCAATATGCTGCAATTGACCACAGCACTGAGATATAGATCTGCACAGTGGGTGGAGACTAATGTCCTTCAACAAACACAGTGCTACTGCTGGCCGTTGCTTAGAAAAAAATAGTGAAAGGTTTTAATCGAGTAGATGGAGAGACTGTTTCCACTGGCCGGAGGGTTGGCATTTACAGTTTAATCTCCAACTACCACCTTCAAAGATTTGTGTATATGAATCCCCAGGTCTCTCTGTTCCTACATTCACTATGAAATTTGATTATTTCGGTTATATTGCCTCTTCTCATTCTTCTTCCCAAAATATATCACTTCACACTTCTCTACATTAAATGTCATCTGCCATTTGTCTCCCCATTTCACCGTTCTATCAATGTCCTCCTGAGCTCTGCCAATATGCTCCTCACTGCTTACTACAATTTCAAGTTGACAAGAATCATAGAATCATAGAATCTTACAGCGTAGAAGGAGGCCATTCGTGCAATCCTGCCTATGCTGGCTCATTGAACGATTTGGATGAAGGCATAGAATGTCTCATCCACATTTGCCGATGCCACAAAGATTGGTCCAGCAATTTTATTTTAAATTCACAAGCTTTCGGAGGCTACCTCCTTCCTCAGGTGAACGATGTGGAAATGAAATCCTCGAAATGAAATCGCATTTATAATTCAGAGAACAATGCTTGGTGATTACAGACAGTTTTTTCAACTGCCCGTTGCCAAGGGGCAGTTGAAAAAAACTTTCGAGGAAGGAGGTAGCCTCCGAAAGCTTGTGAATTTAAAATAAAATTGCTGGACTGTAACTTGGTGTTGTAAAATTGTTTACAATTGTCAACCCCAGTCCATCACCGGCATCTCCACAACAAAGATTGGTGGCATTGTAAGCAGTGTAGATGGAAACATAAAATTACAAAGCGATATTGATAGATTAGATGAATGGGCAAAACTGTGGCAAGTGAAATTCAATGTAGACAAATGTGAGGTCATCCACTTTGGATCAAAAAAGGATAGAACAGTGTACTTTCTAAAAGGTAAAAAGTTAAAAACGGTGGATGCCCAAAGGGACTTCGGGGTTCATGTACATAGATCATTGAAGTGTCATGAACAGGTGCAGAAAATAATCAATAAGGCAAATGGAGTGCTGGCCTTTATATATAGAGGACTGGAGTACAAGGGGGCTGAGATTTTGCTGCAGCTATACAAAACCCTGGTTAGACCGCACCTGTGGGCAGTTCTGGGCACCACACCTTCGGAAGGACATATTGGCCTTGGAGGGAGTGCAGCGTAGGTTTACTAGAATGATACCCGGACTTCAAAGATTAAGTAACGAGGAGAGATTACACCAATTGCGGTTGTATTCTTTAGAGTTTAGTAGGTTAACGGGTGATCTGATCGAAGTTTATAAGATATTAAGGGGAACGGATAGGGTGGGTAAAGAGAAACTATTTCCGCTGGTTGGGGATTCTCGGAGTAGGGGGCACAGTCTAAAAATTAGAGCCAGACCTTTCAGGAGTGAGATTAGGAAACATTTCTACACACAAAGGGTGGTAGAAATTTGGAACTCTCTTCCGCAAATGGCAATTGATATTAGCTCAATTGCTTAATTTAAATCTGAGATAGATAGCTTTCTGGCAACCAAAGGTATTAAGGGATATGAGCCAAAGGCAAGTAAGTAGAGCTAAATCACAGATCAGCCATGAATTTATCAAATGGCGGAGCAGGCAAGAGTGTCTGAATGGCCTACTTATGTTCCTATGTTCCTATCCAAATTTATCACACGCCCCAATTTTTCTCCATAACCCTGCAAATTAGTCCACATCAAGTACATGTCCAATTGCACTTTGGAAGTTCCTGTGGAATCTGCTTCCATCAAACATTCAAGTAGTCCATTCCAGATTTTCACAAGCCTCCTCATGTAGGCATTTCCACTCATTTCCCTCTAGTTCCTTTGTAAATTGTTTGAAATCTGTGACCTCTGGTTACAGACAACTTGTCAGAAGAAACAATTTCACCCTGCTTTCTCTGTTAATGCACCTCGCTATTTTGAACACCTCTATTTTTTTTATTCGGTCATGGGATGCGGGCATCGCTGGCGAGGCCAGCATTTATTGCCCATCCCAAATTGCCCTTGAGAAGGTGGTGGTGAGCCGCCTTCTTGAACTGTGTGCTGAAGGTACTCCCTTGAAGGGTCTGCCTTGACACTTATATGATCTAAGGAGAACAATCCCAGCTTTTCCATTCTCTCCACGTAAGTGAAGTCCCTCGTCTCTGGGATCATGCTGGTAAATTTCCTCTTTACCCTCTCCAAGGCCTTGACATCCTTCCGAAAGTGTGGTGCCCAGAGTTGTACACTCCCAAGGCCTCAGTCACTTCCTGGCAAGCATCATAACCCACATCTCCTTACTTATTTCAAATCAAATTACTTCTGCGTTCCACCTTTGGAATAAACACTTTCGCTCTCCCCGTTGAATAGGCTTTGACCCGCTATTCGTCATCATACTTCTGCGGCTGTCCATCCGCTCAACCACTCCCATTCCCCAACCGTTTTTCCTTGTCCCGAGTAAAACGTTTACTCTCTTCCATCTTGATCGTTCCTGCTGGTCCAGCCCCTCAATTCCAAGGGTTGCAGACTTGAGCATACCTGGATCATACCTTGAGTATACCTGGTATTAAGGGATATGGGCCAAAGGCAGGTACATGGAGTGAGATCACAGGTCAACCATTATATTATCAAATGGCGGAGCAGGCACGAGGGGCTGAATGGCCGACTCCTGTTCCTATATTCCTATGCTCCTACAATTGGTTTCGCCATCCATCACCAGGTATGTTTGACCCAGAACTAAAACAAACACAATATCCTCTCTGAAAACCGCCTGCTGCTCCAGGATGACTCTAGGGACCAAAGATAACCTCCAGCTTCTTTTGCTCACTACACACAATCTCCATAAATCTCTTTCCCATCCCTCTCCACATTCACCTCTAACAATAAATACGAGGACCTCGTGAACTTCATGAAGTCTTTCAGCACAGAGGAGGGCCACTCGGCTCCTCATGCATAAGCCAGCATTTAAAAGAGCGATTCAATTAATCCCACTCCCCTGATCTTTCACCATCTCTCAGCATTGTTTCCCTTTTCATGTTTCTATCCAATTCCCTTTTGAAAGTTACTATTGAATCTGCTTCCACCACCATTCCAGGTCATAACAACTTGTGGCGTAACAAAATTTATCCTCATTTCCTTCTGATTCTTTTGCCAATTAACTTAAATCAGTATCCTCAGATTCCCGACCCTCCTGTCAGTGGAAACAGTTTCTCACTACACACTCAATCAAAACCCCTCATAATTTTGAACACCCCTATTAAATCTCCACTTAACCTTCTCTGCTCTAAGGAGAACAATCCCAGTTTCTCTAGTCTCTCCACATAACTGAAGTCACTAAGATTAAGACCATCCATTCAGATGCCTCTGCTGCATCCCACAATTCCCAATATCACCACGCCCAACCTCTCCAAAGGCTCCCCCATCACCCAGCCCTGATCCTGATCCTTTTTCTAGTTTCCCTCCGATTTCCACGTATGTATTTCCGAGCTGAGCTTGCCCATTAGACCCATCTCCTGTCCCTTGACCTTATTCGGAGGAAACAGCTGACTCCCCAACTTCCATTCCGGGACCCAAACCAGCTGAAATTGTGAATGGTCAGTTTCCTCAGGTACTCTCCTCCTCTTGCAAAACTGCCATGAGACTGTTTGTATCCTCTGCTTTCTCCCATTCCGATTGAATGCTGTACCTAAATACTTCTCCTTATTTATGGCTTACGAGATATTAGTTGCAATATTAAACATGTCTCCGTATTTTAAGTGAATTGAATTGAATTTTATTAATAAACCAGTGACCAAGAATAAGTTTGTTTCTACACCTGTAATATTGGTGGTTTTCAAATAATTAAATAATTATTTGAAATTAACTTTCGGTTGAAAGCATATCAGAAAGTTTGACACAGTGAATTTACGTTCAAAATGTTTCTTTTTTACGCATTTGCTCTCACTGCTAACTTCAACCTGATATTACATAGCATTTACAGCATGGAAACAGGCCATTCGTCGTAAATGGTCTGTGCCGGTGTTTATGCTCCTCGCGAGTCTCGCCCCACCCTACATAATCTAACCCTATCAGCATATCCTTCTACACCTTCACCTCTCATGTACTTATCTAGCTTCCCCTTAAAGGCATCTATACTATTCGCCCAAACTACCCCATGTGGTTGCAAGTTTCACATTCTCACCACTCCCTTGGTAAAGAAGTTTCTCCTGAATTCCCTATTGGGTTTATTAGTGACTATTTTATGTAGGGATCCTGGATTTGGACTGTCTCACAAGTGGAAATATCTTCCATATTATTACCCTATCGAACCACTTTATAATTTTCAAAACCTCTATCATGTCACCCCTCAGCCTTCTCTTTTCCAGAGTAAGATCCCCAGAATGTTCAATCTTTACTGATGGGCGTAACCATTCATTTCTGGTTTCGTTCTTCTGAATCTTTTTTGCACCTCCTCCAGTGCCTCTGCATCCGTTTTATAAAAAATATGGCGACCAGAAGTGTACACAGTATTCTAAGTGTGGTCTAACCAAGTTTAACATAATTTACCTGCCTTTCAATTTTAGTGCTATAGAAATGAACCCCCGTGCTTTGTTTGCAATTTATGGCCTTGTTAACTTTCTTTGCTACTGTCAATGATTTGTAAATCTGTACCCCTAGATTGATTCGCTCCTGTATCCCATTTAGACTCTTATTTTCCAAGTAGTATATGGCTTCCTTATTCATCAATAAAAATGTACCATGTAATATTTTCCAATTCTTTACTTATTCATCTCGGATCTTACCTTCCAAAGCGATGACACTCATGCTGTGATGTTCGTGACAGTGAGTGAAGTGTCTGTAAAAGTACCGGTTTACAGTGAATTCAAACACCATTCGGTTTTCATTATTTAGACTCCAATTCCTCTTTCAGTATGCTAGAGCTGATCATATGACAGAGATATAGATCTGCACAGTGAGTGGAGACTAATGTCCTTCAATAAACTCAGTGCTCAGTTGCCCGTTAGGCTCAGCATGAAGCTTTTAATCTCCAATGTTTCCATATCAACTCCTACCGTTAATGCATCCGTCCATCCATCCCATAATAGAGCTCCGACACTTCTAACGCAATTCTGTTTCGTGGTGAGGAGATGTGGGGATCTGTAAAAATGCAATGTTTGGACAAACACCCAACCCAGCTGCTTCCCTTTATCTTTCAGTGACGGTTTCACTCAGTCCCAAAACGGGGCTTTTTGCATTTTGAAGAACTTTTCACGCTGTTTTGTGTCAATTGGCTCAAGGCCACCTTTTGATAGTGACCATGGATTATTGGAATTATTTACAAACGGACATCTTGATAGACCTCACTGTGTCGACAAATTCTCCTCATCTTGCCTCTGGTTCTTTTGCCAATAATTTTCAATCTGACCCTCTGGCTACCGACTCTTCTGCCAGTGGAAACATGTACTCCTTATTTACTCTATCAAACACCTTCATGATTTTGAACACCTCTATTAAATGGCCCTTTAACCTTCTCTGCTCTAAGGAGAACAATTCCAGCGTCTCTAGTCTCTCCAATTAATTGACGTTCCCTATCCTTGGTATCATTCCAATAAATTTCCTCTGCACCTTCTGTAAGGTCTTGACATCCTTCCTAAAATGTGGTGCCCAGAATTGGACGCAGCACTTCAGCTGCGGTCAAACCAATGATTTATAAAGGTTTAGCAGAACCTCTTTGCTTCTTTTCTCTATACCTCTATTTTCAAAGCCAATGATCCTATAAGTTTTATTTAACAGATTTATTGACTTGTACTGCCACCTTTCATGATTTGTGTACATATACCCACAGGTCTCTCTGTCCCTGCAACACCTTTAAAATTGTATCATTTAGTTCACATTGCCTCGCCTCACTCTTCCTCCCAAAATGCATCTCTTCACACTTCTCTGTATTAAATGACACCTGCCCATTTTATTACCAGTCTGTCTGAATTCTGCTACTATCCTCCTCACTGCTTACTACAATTTCAAGTTGATTACATTTTCAACCGAGCTGCAAGGTGACTTACTTTTTAAATAAATGAATGGTGGAAACTGGAACAAATAGATTTATTTCTTGTGAAAATATGATTCAAATCTTGTGGTTTCAACGTCATTTAATAAGTTTAAATAATTTGGACTCAGAAATAAATTAGTTTGGTTTCAAAGCCCAGTTAAAATTGCAGCATAATACACGATTAAAAGGCCGATTATCACCTCCGATTTCTCCCAATCAGTTTTGTATATAAGTCGCCTTATATCAAATATAAGAGATGCTAGGTGAAATTCTATCTCTGCATGTATTTTAACAGAATTCAATGTTAGTACTAACTGAATGCCTGAGAAGCAGTCTATTACTGCACCTCAAAAGGGAATTTGGTAAATACTTGAAAAGGAAAAACATGCAGAACTATGGGCAAAGTGCAAGCCTCTGGGACTAATTGGATAGCACTTTCAAGGAGCCTGCACAGGCACGATGGGCTGAACGTCCTCCTTCTGCGCTGCAACATTCTATAACTTTATGATTCTAATTGTGGTGGCATCGAAAATTAATTATTCGGTTTAAAACGTATTACAAAGATTGCCACACTGTATTTTCATTGAACGTGTTTAAACATATCCTTGGCTCTGATGCTCTGTTCATGCTGTCAGCGTTTAACTTCCTGTTTGTCTGACGTGAAGCGCTTCTGAGCTGAAACCATAGGTTTCCAATGTAAGCATTTCCTGTCGCTATTAACTTCAGCCTGAAATATTTTTTTCTGCTTTATTTTTTGGTATTCAGTTTTCCTCTTCCTTCTATGCCGACGACACCCGCATTGTGCAATTTGTGACAGTGAGTAAACTGACTGTAAAACTATCGGTTTCCAGTGAATTCAAACACCATTCGGTTCTCATTATTTAGACTCCACTTCCTCCCTCAGTATGCTCGAGTTCACCACATCACTGAGATAAAGACATGCACAGTGGGTGGAGACAAACGTCCTTCAACAAACACAGTGCTGCAGCTGTCCGTTAAGCTCAACATTAACCCTACCATCTCCATTTTTTAAAATCTCAACTCCCACCGTTAATGCATCCATCTATTCCATATTGGAGCTCCGACGCTTGCATTGCAATTCTGTTTCGTGATGTGGATGCATGTGAAGATCTGTAAAGATACACAGTGTCTGCACACATACACCACACCAGCAGCTTTCCCTTGTCTTTTACTGACGGTTTCACTCAGCCACAAAATGAGCCCTTCGTGTTTTTTGAACAAGTTTTCATGCGGTTTTGTGTCATTAGGCCCAAGGGCACCTTTTGATACTTGTCGTGGGTAATTGGAATGATTTACAAAGGGACATCTCGATTGATTTTATTCAGTTATAGAGGGGAATCGAGAACAAGTGGTCATGGTATTAAAATTAAGAGCTGGACCATTTGGAGTGAAAGCAGGAAGTACTTTTTCAAACAAAGAGTGGTGGAAATCTGGAACTCTCTCAAGTTCTGGAGTGGGAGTTTAACCGAAACGGACCAAAATGCCTCCAATGCAATCACACTGTGAAATATCCATATAACAATTCACGAAAATCAGCTTGTTATATTGATCGTCTCAAGGTGCTGGTGTTCATTTAACTAATTAATGTTTTCTCCTTTTAGTTATCTTTGGGGCTCGGCAGAGCGTTTCTCAAGGTTAGTGCCGACATTTTTATCTAAAATAATGAAATTCAATAACTAATGTTCTAGACTGCTAAATCATTCAGTTAGTTTTTATGTAAATGAATTTGATTACTGTAACCAATCATGTTGTGTCATTGGTAGCAGTAATACAGATCTGCATTGTCAGCAGCTGTCATTGCGAAGGCACTATGGGATATGTCCGTGTTTTCGAACGGTACATCCATAAACTTTCTCTGTCGTGTGTTATAAAACTGCAAACAACACTCCAGGTGGAACATCGGGACACAGGAACAAATGTTGACGATTCGGCCCCTCGAGCTTATTCCACCATTCCTTCAGATCATGACTGATCTTGCTCAGATCACACTTGGAGTAATGTGAACAGTTCTGATCTCCATATTAGAAAATGGATAAGGAGGGACTGGAGAAAGTGCAAAAAGAATTACGAGGATGATTCCGGAATTGAGAAGTTATACCTATCAGGAAAGGTTGAGCAGGCTGAGGCGCTTTTCTCTTGAAAAGAACAGACTGAGGGATGACCTGATAGACGTCATTAAGATTATCAAATGGTTTGATAGGGTAGACATAGAGATGGTGTTTCCACTTGCGGGGGAGACCAGAACTAGAGGCCATAAATATAAGGTAGTCACTAATAAATAGGGAATTCAGGAGAACCCGGGGCGTGGTTAGACGGTGGAACTCGCTACCACAGGGTGTTGTTGAGGCAGCTGCCTTAGATGCATTTAAAAGGAAGCTAGATAAACACATAAGGAAGAAAAGAATAGAAGGACATGCAGATACATTAGATTTGTAGGGAGGAAGAAGGCTGGTGTGTACAATAAACAGCGGCATGGACCTGTAGGGCCGAATGGCCTGTTTTTGTGCTGTACATTCTGTGTAATTCTATGTAATTCTATGATCTGAATCCTAACTCCGTTTACCTGCCTTGGTTCCATATCCCTCAATACCCTTGCCGAACAAAAATCTAACACATTTTTCCAGGTTACTTGATTTATTAGAAATTATAGACAAAATGGAAGAGTTTGTGGTGGGGGGTTGGGAGGTGGGGGTAGCACTGATAATAAAGGATGAGGTAAAGAGAGAAAGGATCTTAGCTCAGGAAATCAGGAAGTAGAATCAGAATTGGTGGAGCTAAGAAATAACACGGAGCTGGAAACAATGTTGGGAGCAGTTTACATGCCCCCTAACGGTAGTTATAGTGTTGGGCAGAATATAAATCCGGAAATTCGAGGAGCATGTAACAAGGGTAATGCAATAATCGTGGGAGACTTTAATCTCCATATAGACTGATAAAACCAAATTGGAAAAAAATGTAGGAAGAGTTAATGCAATGCATTCGAGACATGTTTCTGGAACAATATATCGAGGAACCAATTAGGGAACAGACTATATTATATCTCGTATTGTGTAATGAGACAGGGTTAATTCGTAATCTTATAGTCAAGGATCCTCTGGGGTAGAGTGACCAAGATATGATAGAATTTCATATTGAGTTTGAGAGTTATGTCCGAAACCAGGGACTTAAATTTAAACAAAGCTAATTATGTAAGTATGAGGGGCGAGTTGCCTAAGGTAGATTGGGAAATTAGATTAAAACAATATGATAGTCGATAAGCAATGGCGAACATTTAAAGAAATCATTCATAATTATCAACGAATATACATTCCCTTGAGGAATAGAAACACCATGAAAAAAGTGATCCATCCGTCACTAATTTGCGAAGTTAAGGATAGTATTAGATTAAAAGAAAAGGCTTACAATTGTACCAAAAGGAGGAGTAAGCTTAAGGATTGGGAGGGTTTTATAAATCATCAAAGGATGACCAAAAGATTGATAAAGAGGCAGAAAAATTAGTATAAGAGTAAACTAGCAAGAAATTTAAAATAGATTGGAAGAGCTTCCACAAGTATGTAAAAAGGAAGAGATTAGCGAAAGTAAACGTGGGTCCCTTAGAGGCAGAGACGCGAGAAATTATAATGGGGAATAAGGAAAGGGCAGAGTCGTTAAACAAATACTTTGTATCTGTCTTCATAGCAGAAGGCATAAAAAAACTTATAGGAAATAGTGTGGAACCAAGGGTCCAATGAGAGTGAGGAACTTAAAGTGATTAAGATTAGAAAAGAAAAAGTACTGGATAAATTAATGGGGCCAAACGCCAACCAACCCTCTGTACCTGACAGCCTACATCCTAGGGTTTTAAAAGAGGTGGCTGTAGAGATAGTGGATGGTTTGGTTTTGATCTTCCAGAATTCCCTAGTTTCTAGAACGGTCCCTGTGAAATGGAAAGTAGCAAATGTAAACCCGCTATTCAAGAAAGGAGGGAGAGAGGAAACAGAGAACTATAGATCAGTTAGTTTGACATCAGATGTAGGGTAAAAGCTGGAATCTATTATTAAGGACATAGTAACAGGGAACTTAGAAAATCCTAAAATGATTTGGCAGTGTCAACACGGTTTTATGACAGGGAAATCGTATTTGACCAGTCTATTAGAGTTTTTGAGGATGTAACTATCAGGCTAGATAAAGGAGAACCAGTGGATGTGGAATATTTGGATTTTCAAAAGGTATCCGATAAGGTGCCATACAAGAGGCTGTTACACAAGATTAGGGCTCATGGGATAGGGGTAATATATTAGCGTGGATTGAGCATTGGTTAACGAACAGAAAATAGAGAGTAGGGATAAACGGTTCATTTTTAGATTGGTAGGCTGTAACTAATGGGCTGCCACATGGATCGGTGCTTGGCCATCAGCTATTTACAATCTATATTCACAACTTAGATGAAGGGACCCATTGTAATTTATCCAATTTGTTGACGGTACAAAGCTAGGCGAGAAAGTAAGCTTTGAAGAGGTCGCAAAGGTGCTGCAAAGGAATATAAACAGGTTAAGTGAGTGAGCAATCAGGTGGCAGATGGAGTATAATGTGGGGAAATGTGAGGTTATTCACTTTGGTAGGAAGAATAGAACAACAGAATATTTTTAAAGGGTGAGAGACTAAGAAATGTTGGTAGTCAGAGGGATTTGGGTGTCCTTGTGCATGAATCACAAAAAGTTAACATACAGGTACAGAAATCAATTAGGAAGGCAAATGGTATGATAGCCTTTATTGCAAAAGGGTTGGAGTATAAGAGTAAGGAGGCCTTGTTGCAATTTAAAAGGCTTTGGTGGGACCACACCTGGAATATTGTGTACAGTTTTAGCCTCCTTACCTAAGGAAGGATAGACTTGCTTTAAACAGGGTTCAACGAAGGTTCGCTAGATTAATTCTTGGGATAAGAGGATTGTCCTATGAAGAGAGATTGAATATAATGGGCCCATACTCTCTGGAGCTTAGAAGAGTGAGAGGTGGTCTCATTGCAACGTATAACATTCATAGTCGATTTGATAGGGTAAATGCTGAGAGGCTATTTCCCCTGGCTGAAGAGTCTAGAACTACAGGCCATAGTCTCAACATAAGGGGTCGGCCAATTAGGAACGAGATGAGAAGAAATGTCTTCTCTCAGAGGGTTGTGAATGTTTAGAATTCTTTCCCCCAGAGGGCTGTGGATGCTCAGTCGTTGACTATATTCAAGGCTGAGTTCGATAGATTTTTGGACTCTAAGGGAATCAAGAGATATGGGAATCGGGCGAGAAAGTGGAGTGGAGATTGAAGATCAGCCGTGATCTTATTGAATGTCGGAGCAGGCTTGAGGCCTATTCCTGCTCCCATTTCTGATGGTCTTATATTCTTATTCGGTTTCAACTTCAGATGCCCGAAAAAACGTGCACTACCGCCATCTGTCGGTCAGTAATGCCAACACAAAAGATGATCACTGTTCTCAATCCCTTTTGGGCTTGGGCAGAACATTTGTGTTGCGGGACGAATCACATAAAATCGACACAGAAAAGTGATAAGCAAGTAAATATTTTGAAAATGACAATCTAACATCGATGGTTTTCCTTCTTTATTGTAGTGTGGAGACAATGTTATATTTCCCTTTCGTCAGAAAAGCTTCACTCCCAGACAGGCAGGCGGGGGAAATTAGCTGGAGTACCAGTCATCTCAGAAATGCGCATTTTCACACATCACATTCCTTTCAAACAATGGGAGTTCGGCCGTATCTTTCCAATGATATTCACAGCTTCAATATTACTCTGGCTTTCATTCCGAAGCGCTCTGTAGGGGGCTGATTACATAGAATTAATCGAATGTACAGCACAGAATCGGACCATTCGCTCCTGCTGGTCTATGCCAGGGTTTATACCCAACATTTTAATGACCGCTTCCCATCCTGCCCCCAAAGCCCTCTATTCCCTTCTCCCCCATGTATGCATCTAGCCCCCCTTAGATGCATCTATGCCACCTGCTTCAACCACTCCACTTGCCAGAGACTTTCACTTTCACTGAATGAGGAGAAATTCCTCCCAAATTCTCAGTTAAAGGGACAACCGGCTTGGCGTAGCTCCAAAATTAAGTTGGGCGTGGTTTCTCGTGCAAGGCAGTTTGTTAGCTCAGCGAGCCAATCAGCGACAGATAGCTGAGGGAGAGGTCAAAGGTCCAGCTTCTCTCTCACTTTCTCCTCTCACTTCCTCTTTCCACTTCTTTTTTATTCCAGTCGCGTCTCCTATTTCACCGCACCCCCTCTCTCTCATTGCCCACTGTCTATTCCCTGCCTCTCTTTTTCATACTCTCTCTTTCGTCCCACTGTCTCATTGCACTTGTCACTCCCTCCCACTCGCTCCCTCTTTTTGCTTCCTGTCCAGCCTCGTTGATACCGCTCTTTCCATTTCTCCCTGATTCTTTCGCAGTCCTTCTCTCTGTTTCTCTTCCACTCCTATTTTTCATTCCTCTCTGTCGCTCTTTCTTTCTCTCCTGCCCTCTCCCACGCCATTTGCGTGATCTCTTTTAGCCCGTTCATTCTTCCTTCCACACTCTGATTTCCATCTCTCTCAGTCGCTCCCTCTTTATCTGATCACCATCTCCCGGTCTCTCTCTGTGGTCCTCTCCCTTCATCTCTCTCTTTTTCTTTCTTTGTCTCTATGTCTCCCTCTCTGCTTCCACTTCTCTTTCTCTTTCTCTCTGTATCCTTTCTTTCTCTTTCGCTCTTCTATCTATCACATAGCTCGGTACAACAACTCTGTAGTTTATAACCGCGGGTAGTTTTTATGTTCACAAGTAAACACAAACTGATCTATGTTCTACTGATGGGGCCGATAGCGCTTCAGATGTCGGTTGGGAGAGCAGCGCCCAGTTTCCCATCCTCTGTACCGCTTAGCCGCCAACTTGCCTTGTTGGTATCTACTCATTGACAGTCAATGTCATTTTTATATAGAATTTCCGGTGAAACCTGAAATTACCATGAATGAAGAGACTGGCGTGTACTTACCCGGAGAAACCATCACGATTACCTGCCGTGACGACAATAAATACCCGAGTGGTAATTATACTTTTTACAAAGCTGGGAACGAACTGCCAGTTTCCACGACCAGTTCAGTGTATCAAATTGCAACAACCAAAATAAATGATGAAGGATATTATCATTGCCGGTATAGGTATGAGATTAACGGGGAATGGAAATTGTCCTCCTTCAGTGACTGGGCGCCAGTAACAGTAACAGGTGAGTGAGACGGGGCAGGGTATTAAAAAATTTACAACAAGGCAAATGTTTCAGTTATGTGGATATATTAGATAAGATGTGATTGTACTCCTTAGAGCGGACATGAATAAGGGGTGATTCAATAAAGATGTGCAAAATGATGATGGGTTTTGATAGTGTAGATAGGGAGAAACTGTTCCCACTGACAGAGGGGTCGGCAACCAAAGGACACAGTTTAGAGTAATTGGCATAACAGCCAGGGAGAAGATAAGGACATTAGTTTTACGCAGCGAGTTATCATCTGGAATGCACTGCCTGAAAGGGTGGTAGAAGCAGTTTCAGTAATAAAATTCAAAAGGAAATTGTATATATACTTTAAAAGGAAAAACATGCAGGGGTAATGGGGAAAGAGCGGGGGGTGGTTGCGGGGGGGGGGGGGATTGGTTTAATTACTTATCTCTTTCAAAGGGCCTGCACAGGCACAATGGACAGAATGGCCTCCTTCAGTGCTCTAAGATTCAATGATTCGTTGTGAACAGTTAAATAGACGCCACACCTCACAGAAACTAAACAGAAAACAGAACGGAACAACTAATTTGGTGAAGATGCCCGGCCGCATATTGCACTGTCATTGGACAAGTTTCATTCAGATAACATCGCCACAACTGAAACTTAAAAGTTGGTTAATTGTTTGCAGAGTGAGAGTCTCAGTTAATTGTTTCAAACACAAACATTTGGGAATGAATCGTGAATCACAGTTAATCAGGTACCTGGAGAATGCTGTAACCAAGAGCCAATGGGAAAACTTAAAAAAAATTTGGACAGTTTCGTTTCCCACCATTACATAGAATTATATCGAATTTACAGCACAGGAAGAAGTCATTCGACCAAACAGGTCCGTGCCGGCGTTTATGCTCCACAAGCGCCTCCCCCACCCTATTCCGTTCTCCCTTATGTATTAATCTAGTTTCCCCTTAAATGCATCAATACTATTCAACTAAACTATTACTTGTGGTCATGAGTTCCACATTCTTACCACTCTTCCAGCACAGAAGCTCCTCCTGAATTCTCTAATTGATTTATTGGTGACTATCTTATATTTATGACACCCTAGTTTTGGTCTCCTCCATAAGTGGAACATCTTCTCTCCGTCTTCCCTATCAAATCACTTCATAACCTTAAAGACCTCCATCAGGTCACCCCTCAACCTTCTGTTTTCTAAAGAAAAGGGTCCCAGACAGTTCAGTCTTTCTTGATTAGGATATCCTCACAGTTTTCGTATCATCCCAGCAAATCGTTTTGCACTTGTCCCGTGTAATATGGAGATCAGAACTGTACACAGTACTCAAAGTGTTGTCTAACTAAGGTTCTATGCACGTTTAACATATTTCTCTTCGCAGAGATTCTTAAACTAAAATATGCAAGACAGATGCAATTCTGCTTGTCTGATTCTAGTAGGTTGCTGTAGGAATACAAGGAGATCATACAGATAGAATTGTGGAAAACATACAACACGGAGACAGGCCTTTCGGCTCAACCACTTCGTGTTGGTGTTTATCCTCCATTTATATAATCAATGTTCATTTGTTAGGACTCCTCAATCACCGGAAACCGCCTGTGTCTCTATACTCGGTCCCATCCGATCCGCAATTTAAACACGGCAACTAATTTACCTCGATTCTCCGTTGCTACAAGGTAAACAGCCACAGTTTTTGAATAAAAGAAAGAAGTAGCATTTATATGGCGCCTTTTGTTACCTCACGACGTCCCAAAGTGCTTTACATCGAATGAAATAATTTTGAAGTATAGACACTGTTATAATGCAGGAACCGCGACAGTGAAATTGCACTCAGGAAGGTCCCACATTCAGCAATGTGATAATGATCAGATAATCTGTTCCAGTGGTGTTGATTGAGGGGTAGATATTGGGCTCAGGACCGGGAAAAACTCTACTGCTCTTCTTCGAAATAATGGCCTGGGACCTTTTACATTCACTAGAAAAGGGCAGCCGGGGCCCTGGTTTAACGTCTCATCTGAAAGACGGGACCTGTGACGGTGCAGCACACCCTCAGTGCCGCACTGTGAGCGTCAGGCTCGATTTTATGTTCAAGTCTCTGGAGTGGATCTTGAAACTGCGACCTTCTAACTCAAAGGCGAGAGAGTGTTACTCAGTGAGCCCCAGCTGACACTGCAGAAGACTGATAAAGGTTTGCAATAAATTTACATGGAGAGTTAGCGAAGTTGAATCCATTCGATGAGTTTAAAATCCAGCTCAACCAATTAGAATAAGTTGAGGAATTAAAGGAGCGAGATTGGTTGGGCAAAAAAAGCGTTTTCTCTATCTTGCCATTTTTTAAGTTATCTTATGTCAGTTGGCAAGAAATATATTCTGTAAATATTACAACTGGACTTTATTATGATTGCACCGATATCAGCAATATCTTCAGACGCCGCCCGATCCATATCTATAAATCTCAGCATGGATAAGTTGAAAATTAAATACATTTATTTGATCTGGAATGCACTGCCTGAAAGGGTGGTGAAAGAAGGTTCAATAGTAACTTTCAAAAGAGAATTGGATACATAATTGAAGGGGGGAAAATGCAGGGCCATGGGGAAAGAGCAGGGGAATGAGACTAATTGGATAGGTCTTTCAAAGAGTCAGCACAGGCCGATCTGGCCTCTTTCTGTCATTCCATGATTGCTGGAGCAAATATTTAGTCTCCAACTTATTAATGGGAAGGCCGAAGTCTTTTCCTTCCTGCCCACTGCCTGAGGCTGAACCAGACCGTTCGCAACCTTGACGTCCTATTTGACCCTGAGATGAGCTTCCGACCACATATCTGCTCTATCACCAAGGCCGCCTACTTCCATCTCCCTAACATTGCCCGTCTCTGCCCCTGCCTCAGTTCATCTGCTGATGAATCCCTGATCCATGCCTTTGTTACCTCGAGACATGATTATTCCAATAGTCTCCTGGTCGAACTCCTATCTTCCACCCTCCATAACCTTGAGCTCATCCAAAACTCTGCTGCCCGTATCCTAACACGTACCAAGACCCGTTCTCCCATCATTCCTGTGCACGCTGACGTGCATTAGCTCCCAGTCCTGGAACGCTGCTATTTTAAAATTCCTATCCTTGTTTTCAAATCCCTCCTTGGCCTGGCTCCTCCCTATCTCTGTAACCTCTTCCAGCCCTACAACCCTCTCTGCACTCCTCCAATTCTTGCCTCTTGTGCATCTCCGAATTTAATTGCCCCACCATTGGCGGTCATGCCTCCAGTCTGCCTAGGCCTTCGAATTCCCTCCATAAACCTCTCCGCCTCTCTACCTCACTCTCCTCCTTTAAGACGCTCCTTAAGACCTATCTCTTTACCAAACTTTTGGTCACCTGTCCTAATATCTCCTTCTGTGTCTCGGTGTCAGCTTTTGTTTGAAAATCGGCCCTGTGAAGCGCCTTGGGACGTTTTAGTAATTTAAAGGCGCTATATAAATCACGTCGTTGTGGATAAGAAATTAAGTGGAATTCTAACAAACAGTAATAATATAATGCTAATATTTTAGTATTGCTATCTGTCTTCGTGTATTTACATTAATGTTCACATCGAACTTTCAGTTCGCCCTCAGAAACCTTCAGTGTCACTCAACCGTCAGGATCAAGTGTTTGTGACAGGGGAAAGAGAAACCCAGCTGATTAATTTTCTTGGCACGGTCATTAACCTTACAACAGTGACTACACTTCAAATGTACTTCATTGGCCGTAAAGCGCTTTGGGAAGTACTGGGATGGTGAAAGGCGCCATATTAATGCAAGTCTTTCCTTGTTTCTTTTTAATCAAATCCCGAATCCTACTTTTGTGGAACCTCAGTCAGCGATGCAAACACTTCCCGTCAACACAGCTCAATCGTTATTGAATTCCCAGCCTTCCAGTTTACAAGGAGCACCAGAGATCCATTTCTAATTGATCTTTCCATTTACTTCATCACAGATCCGCTAACAACGCCAGGGATATCTCTTGATGAATGGAGTGGTGTGTATGTAGAAGGAGAGATGGTCACCATTACCTGCACCGTGAGCGGAAAATATCGCGACAAAACATACTACTTTTACAGTGAGAAGGAACCACTGAACTCTGGTCAAATCACCACAAAGAACAACATTGGAACATTCCCGGTTACCGGTACAAACCAGGGAGGGCAGTACCGATGCCAATATGGAATTTCCGTCAAAACAAGACGGTTGCTGTCCAATATCAGCGACGCTGTGACGGTAACTATAGCAGGTGAGTGAAGGGGAAAAGAGATTGTTATTATTTCAACGCTCTTCGTGTTAATAAAAAATCATACTTGATTCAATGCAACCGTGCATAATGTTCACAGAGAAGATCTCTGCGCTCCGCTCCTGACAGGATCTCGATAACAGATTTCTTAAGGGAAGGTCGTGTTTGACTCAATTGATTCAATTTTTTGAGGAGGTAACAAGGAGGGTCGATGAGGTAGTGCATTTGATGTCGTCCACATGGATTTTAGCAGCGCTTTTGACAAGGTCCCACATGGCAGCCCAGTCAAAAACATAAACGCCCATGGGATCCAAGGGAAATTGGCTAGTTCGATCCAAAATTGGCTCAGTGGCAGGAGCAAAGGGTAATGGTTGACGGGTGTTATTGCGACTGGAAGGCTGTTTCCAGTGGGGTCCCACAAGGCTCGGTACTAGGTTCCTTGCTTTTTGTGGTATATATTAATGATTTGGACTTGAATGTGGGGAATTTGATCAATAAGTTTGCAGATGATACAAAATTGACCGTGTGGTTGATAGTGAGGAGGAAAGATGTAGACTGCAGGAAGATATCAATGGACTAGTCAGGTGGGCAGGAAAGTGGCAAATGGAATTAAATCCAGAGAACTGTTTGTTAATACCTTTGGGGAGGGCAAACAAGGCAAGGGAGTACACAATAAATGGAAGGATACTGAGAGATGTAGAGGAACAAAGGGACCTTGGAGAGCGTGTCCTCGGATCACTGAAAGTAGCAGGACAGCTCGATAAGGCGTATGGGATACTTTCCTTTATTGGCCGAGGCATGGAACATAAGAGTAGGGAGGTTATGCTGAAACTGTATAAAACTTTAATAGGCCACAGCTTGAGTATTGCGTACAGTTCTGGTCACCTCATTACAGAAAATAATTGATTTCTCTAGAGAGTGTACAGAGGAGATTTACGTGGATGTCGCCAGGGCTGGAGAATTTTAGCTCTGAGGAAAGATTGGATAGGCTGGGGTTGTTTCCTGTGCAACAAAGGAGGCTGAGGTGAGATTTGATTGATGTATATAAAATTATGACAGGAGCAGATAGAGTGGATAGGAAGGGCCTATTTCCCTTAGCAGAGGTGTCAGTGACCAGGGGGCATTGATTTAAAGTAATTGGTGGAAGGATCAGAGGGGAGCTGAGGAGAATCTTTTCACCCAGAGGGTGGTGGGGGTCTGGAACTCACTGCCTAGGACGGCGGATTAAGCGGGATAGATCTTTTTCGGCAAGGACGGGCACGATAGGTCGAAAGACCTCCTTCTGCGCCGTAATTTTCTATGATTCAATGATTCCATGATTCTAGGAAGAGTGTTTAATATTCATTAAGAGGGCCTCTGCGCTCAGCCCCTGACAGGGTCTCTGTAACAGAGAACGTGTCTGCGATTTGCCCCTGACAGGTCTCAGTAAAAATGGAGTAGAAATCCGCCACGGGCAGTTTTGTAAGACGGGCGGGATCGGATCTATCGTCTGATATCAGCCCGATCCGATATTCAGTTCCAGTGATGTCATTGATACACATCCCCAAGAATGATAATTTAAAAAAATCGACCATCACTTACCTCCTTTATTTGAGGTTCCAATCTCCACGGTTCAGCAGAGAAATTCACTCTTTGATATCCGGTTTGCACCATAGCCTAAATGACAAAGAATGGGAATTTCAAATCAGCGCATTGTCCATGTTCCCCTCCTATCGCAGGGTGTAATTTCAGAACTAAAACCTGATTTTGGAAATAGAACCAAAAACTGATTTCTTTCCTCTCGCACCTCAGTTTGATTGCACTAATGAATGGTCAATTCCCGTTTTGTCGGCGGTACAAACATTTTCACTCAACACCGCACAATCGGTGTTGAGTTCCCAAACTTCCACCGTACACTTAATCCACAGATCCATTTCCAATTGTTCTTTCTATTTATTTTACCACAGATACGCTGAAAACGCCACGGATATCCCCTGATCAACCAAGTGGCGTGTATTTGAAAGGAGAGACGGTGACCATTACCTGCACCGTGGCCGGAGACTATCGCGATAAAACCTTCCATTTTTACAGAGATCGCCAACGGCTGTACTCTCATCAAATCATCACAAAGGTCAACATTGGAACTTTCACGGTCAGCAGAACAGACCAAGGAGGGAGCTACCACTGTCAATATGGAACCTCGGTCAATAGAAGGCAGTTTTGGTCCCAGCCCAGCGCGGCTGTGACGGTCACTATAGCAGGTGAGAGAAAGGGGCGGGAGAGGCAGAGATTGTTTAAATATCTATTCAACAGCTTTAGGGGTAGATTATGACTATGCGTTATCGTAGAATGTACCATAGTGAATCGGCAGAGCGTTTCTCATGTCTTCTGGTTTTTCTTTGCATTGACTTCAATGGAAATGACAATTGGGTGGTGTTTAAAATATGTGGAGTATAAAATGTGCTCGATCGCCCGTTTCAGGCCGCCGCCTCAGACGGATTTATATTCCACTGTCAGAAATTTGTGCGATCAATCCCGACTAAATCTTCATCTCACAACCCAAGGTGATAGTTGGAGAATAATTTTAACTGAACACTGCCGGCGGAAAAGGGGCGGGTTCGAGTCTGTCACTTGTTTAAACTCCGCCCGATTTTGCCCCAAGTGACATTAATGGAGCGTAAAATCGCTCAGAGTTTTAAACGGACGGTCGACAGAACCTATCCAGCTCCCACAATGCCGGTTATTTTAAAATTGTCCTTTTAAACTCAGTGCTGAGGAACTGGAGCATACCATAGGTGACGGCGTTCCTTTCAGCAGTTGGCCAGAGAATAAATATGGAGGTGTGAACGCAAGACCTTCAAACAACAAAAAAATGTAGGTTGTGTGATATTATTACATGATCTCTTTTCCTGATTTCCAATTTTACCCCCTACAGGTCACAATTAACAGTCCTAACAATTTAAATTTATAATAAGAGCAAAGCGCCGGGGTTCCAACTCCATTGAGTGTAGAGTCATCTCGTGAGGCACTGCCAGACAGGCTGCCCTTGTCACGCTGCAAATTTTCAGTCTGATACCCGAAACTGCGTGCAGAAATTTTAGAAATGAACCTGTTTTGGGGGTTGCTTTAACTGAAATACGTTGTGGCTTTCCCTATATCGACAGCACCTCCCAAACCCGTGACCTCTACCATCTGAGAAGGAGAAGAGCAGCAGGCACATGGGAACAACACCACCTGCACGTTCCCCTCCAAGTCACACACCATTCTGACGTTGTCAAGCAGCCCGGTTCCTTCATTGTCACTGGGTCAAAATCCTGGAACTCCCGACCTAACAGTACTGCTAGAGAACTTTCACCATACGGACTGCAGCGGGTCAAGAAGGCGGCTCAACACCACCTTCTCAAGGGCAACAGGGGATGGGAATATATGCCGGCCTTGCCAGTGACGGCTACCTCTGTAATGATAAGAACATATTTCGGCCACATCAAAACAACTCCATTATTTGAAACGCAAATCCCCGGTTTAATGGAGAAGTTCACTCTTTCTATCTGCGTTCTCACCTGGGCTAAATTAGCAGAATTAGGAATTTCAAATCTAGCATTTTCCTCGTTCAGCTCGTATCCCAGAGACATTTTCTGGCCTAAACCCTGAGTTTGGAAAGAGAACACCAGCTGTGGCTCTGCCAATTGATTTCCTACATTCCAACAATGACTACACTTCAAATGTATTTCATTGGCTTTAAATCGCCTTGGGATGTCCTGGGATGGTGAAAGGCGCTATATTAATTCAAGCTTTCCATGTTTCTTGTTAAACAAATCCCGAATCCCACTTTTGTGGAATCTCAGTTAGCGATGCAAACCCTTCCCGTCAACACAGCTCAATCGTTATTCAGTTCCCAACCTTCCAGTGTACAAGGAAACGCCACAGATCCATTTCTAATTGCTCTTTCCATTTATTTTGTCATAGATCCGCTAACAACGCCAGGGATATCTCTTGATCAAAGGAGTGGTGTGTATGTCGAAGGAGAGATGGTCACCATTACCTGCACCGTGAGCAGAAAAAATCGCGATCAAACATATAACTTTTACAGAGAGCAGAAACTGCTGAACTCTGGTCAAATCACCACTGAGAACAACATCGGAACATTCCCGGTTACCGGTACAAATCAAGGAGGGCGTTACTACTGCCAATATGGAATTTATGTCAAAACAAGACGGTTACTGTCCCAGCGCAGCAAGGCTGCGACGGTGAATATAGCGGGTGAGTGAAGGGGAATATACATTGTTCATATATCAAAGTGAGGGTCTCTGCGCTTTGCTCCTGACAGGGCTTCTGTAAAAGTATTCAATACTCAATGTGAGGGTCACTGCACTCAACCCCTGACAGGGTCTCTGTAACAGTGAATAATAGTCACAGAGAGGGACTCTGCGCTCAGCTCGTGACAAGTTCTGTCCAACAATATTTAACATACACAGAGAAGATGTCTACACTCAGCTCCTGATAGGGTCCCTGTCACAATGTTTAATACTCAAAGTGGGAGTCTCTGTACTCAGCTGCTGACAGTGTCTCTGTAACAGTGTTTAATATTCACAGAGAGTGTCTCTGCAATCAGCTCCTAACAGTGTCTCTGGAACAGTGTTTAATATTCACAGAGAGTGTCTCTGCAATCAGCTCCTGACAGTTTCCCTGTAACAGTGTTTAATACTCAAAGTGTAGGCCTCTGCGCTCAGCTCCTGACAGGTTCTCTGTAACAGTGTTTAATACTCAAAGTGAGGGTCTCTGGGCTCAGCTCCTGACAGGGTCTCTGTAACAGTGTTTAATATTCACACGCATTTTCTCTGCGCTCAGCTCCTGACAGGTTCCCTGTCACAATGTTTAATACTCAAAGTGAGGGCCTCTGCGCTCAACCCCTGACAGGGTCCCTGCAATAGCGAATAATAGTCAGAGAGATGGAATCTGCGCTCAGCTCGTGACATGTTCTCTCTAACTGTGTTTAATATTCACAGGGAGGTTCCCTCCGCTCTGCTCCTGAAAGGGTCCCTGTAACAGTGGTTAATATTAACAGAGAGGATCTCTGCACTCAGCTCCTGACAGTGTCGCTGTAAAAGTGTTTAATTCTCAAAGTGAAGGCCTCTGCGCTCAGCTCCTGACAGGTTTCCTATCTCAGTGTTTAATACTCACAGACAGGGTCTCTGCGTTCAACTCCTGACAGGGTCCCTGTTACAGTGTTTAATGCTCAAGGTGAGGGTCTCTGCGCTCAGCCCCTGACATGTTCTCTCTAACAGTATTTAATATTCACAGAGAGGGTCTCTGCGCTCAGCCCATGACAGGATCACTGTAATAATGCTAAATATTCACAGAGAGGATCTCTGCGCTCAGCTCCTGACAGTGTCTCTGTAACAATGGGGTGGAAATTCACCACGTACGGTTGTGTAAAACGGGCGTGATCAAATGTGCCTCCTGTTATCAGCCCGATCGGATATTCAGTTCCAGTGATGTCATTGATTCTCATCCCCAAGAATGATAAATAAAAAATCGACCATCACTTAACTCCTTTATTGGAGTTCTAATCTCCACGGTTCAACAGAGAAGTATACTATTTGTTATCCGATTTGCACTGTAGCCGAAAAGACCAAGAATTTCAAATCAACGCATTGTCCATGTTCCCCTCGTATCGCAGAGTGCAATTTGTCCTGCCACCTTCAAAGTTTAGTGTTTGTACACCGCCAGGACTCTTTGTTCCCGCACCCCCTTTAAAATTGTACCATTTCGCACTTCTCTGTGTTAAATTTCATCTGCCATGTGTCTGCCCATTTCAACAGTCTGTCTATTTCCAGCTGAAGTTTGTAACCATCCTCCTGACTTCTTTCTATGATTTGTGTCACCTGCAAATTTTGAAATTATGTATACCCAAGTGCAGGTCATTACTGTATATTAAAAAGAGCAATGGTCCCATCAGCGACCCCTGGGTGACACCACTGAACACTTCACTCCAGTTTGAAAATCAACCATTCACCACTACTCTGCTTTCTGTCTCTTTGCTGATTACGTATCCACGCATCCACTTTAATCCCATGAGCTTCAATTTTGCTAACAAGTCTATTATTTGGTACTTAATGAAACTCTCTTTGAAGGTCCCTATACACAACATCAACTACATTATCCTTATCAATCTTCTCCACTACTTCATCAAAGAACTCAATCAAATTAGTCCAACACGCTTTACCTTTAACAAATTCGTGCTGGCTTTCATTTATTAACCCATATTTTTCCAAGTGCCAATTAATTTTGTCCCAGGTTATTGTCTCTGAAAGTTTCACCACCATCGACGTTAGTCTGACTGGCCTGTAGTTGCCGGGTTCATCCCTCCACAATTTCCACCCGTACTTTTCTCAGCAAGCTAGGATGCATCCCATCCGAACCGGGTGACTTTTCTACTTTGAGTTTTGCCAACCTTTTACGTGACTCCTCTTTATCTATTCTCATCCTATCCAATTTCTCCTCCTTTACTGGAAAATGGGCAGCATCCTCTTCCTTAGTGAAGACAGATGCAAAGTACTCATGAGGTATCTCAGTCATGCCCTCTGCCTCCACAAGAAAATCGCCTTTTTGGTCCCTAATCGGCCCCAACATTCCTTTGACTTCCTTTTTACTATTAACTCCACTGAGTGTACTGTCACTTCATGAGGCACCTCCAAACTGGCTGGACTTGTCACATTACAGATTTATCTGTCAGGTAACCGAAACTGCGTGCCGAGATTTTCAAAATAACCCTGTTACTCGGAGTACTTTAATGAATTATATTCTGGTTTTCCATTTCATCTCACTGGGTGGGATTTCGACAGCAACGCCCATACCTGCGACCTCCAACACCTGGAAGGACAAGGGCAGTAGCTGAATGGGAAGAGCATCACCTCCAAATTTCCCCCAAGTTATAAATCATCTCGACTGAGGTATATGTCACCGTTCCTTCATCGTCAATGTATCAAAATCCTGGAACTCCCTACTTAGCAACAATGTGGGAGCACTTTCACCACATGGACTGCAGTTGTTCAACAAGGAGGCGGCTCACCACCACCTTCTCAATGGGCAATTCGGGACGGGAAACAAATGCTGGCCTGCCCAGCGTCGCGCTCATCCCAGAGCCCACTAACACTTAACTCCTTTATTTGAAATGGGAATCTCCACTGTTTAGCGGAGACCATAATTCTTTTTAATCAGGTTATGGCTTAATTTATCACAAATGTGAATTTCAAATCAATGCCTTACCTCTGTTCTTCTGGTATCCAAGAGGGAAATTTGAGGGATAAACGCTGATTTTGAAAATAGAACCCCAACTGATTTATTTTCTTCCGTTTGATCCCACTAATGAATGGCCAATTTCCCCCTTTGTATATGCTATCCTTCTCAGTGCTTACAATTTCTATGTTACGTGTGATCAGCAAACTTTGAAATTATGCCCTGAATACCTAAGTCCAGGTCATTGATATTTTAGTTCACAAAAATAAGTCTGTATTGCAGTTGAATCGATCATCACTACTTTTTCCTTTCGTATTACAGATCTACCCAAACCAAATATATCAGTGGATTCTAGTCTTATTGTGAAGGGTGGAAAAGTCACCTTTAATTGTACAACTCCCGGGGACCATCCTGGCTTCACATTTTACTTATACAGATATGGAGAAGCGAATTACTCGGATGTCCAGACTGCTGCTGCACGGGACAATTCTGTCACCTTCACCGTCACGAATATAGATCACACCGATGGAGGGAATTACACCTGTCTGTATAAAGGGGATGTGAGGGGAAGGCTGCGAACATCGGCTGAGAGTGACCCTGTACATATAACTGTAAGAGGTGAGTGAGATTCACACGGTGACTGTGTTCATCCGACCGCAGTACAAGGTATTCCTGTTACATTTCAGTCTGCATTCCGTGTTGTATTTAACGTTCAAAACTGGCGTGGAAATGACATCTAGGGGCAATATTTGGTCTTGGGCGGTATCGGATCGGGCATCCGTTTTACGCCCCGCCCGATATTCAACCAGATTGGCTTCACTAGAACTTGAATATCGAGTGCGGCGTAAAACAGGCGGCCGATGCGAATCCGTCCAGTTTGCGTTACCGCCCAAAGACCTTTTAACGCTTATTTCACGAACTGTTCGCTATTTATCCTGTTAGTGAGGAAAAGTTAAAGCACCAAACGTCGAACGGTTTTATTTCTCCAACTCTGATGAAAAGTTTGATTCACTAGTTGTGTCCTTTATTTCCGCTCCGGCCCCCTAATATTCCAGGGTCGACTCCCAGAGAAGCTGAGAAAAAATAACACCCACTCTACCAAATTTAACACAAGGTAATTTTAAACTAGTAAGCAAAAAGCACAAAATAGATGCTGTAAACATACAGCCCGTCAGTGAGCTTCTGTGGAGAGAGCGGGTGAGTTCTGATCAAGGTCCCCACCTGAACCGTCAACACATCTGTTCTCTCTGCTAATGTGCAATTTTGACCCAGTGATCATTCAGAATGAAACTTACAGAATGTAACTGATTAATTCCCACACTGTCGCTATTATATTTTTGCAACCAGCTGGTAATAGTTAAACATTCACATGGCCCCAGATCAACGATTAACCAATGAACGAATCAATGAATTAACGAGGCAATTAATTAATCGAACAATGACAATTGAGCTTTGTGCCACGTCAGTTTTAACAGGTGCATCGTGATATCATCACGGTCCCAAACCACTCAGGGCCTCATGACTGATTCATTGACTTTGAAGCACTGAATCAATGGTGGGGGAGATTTTTCGGTGGAAAAGAGAGGAGGGGAGAAAGACTTAGAGTATCAGAGACTGAGGTACGTTATCAAAACAGTGCAAAGCTAGGGACAGAACAGGAGAGTGGGATCAATTGGACAGCTCTGTCAAAGAGCCAGCACAGTCGCAATGGGCAGAATGGCCTCCTTCTGCGCTCTAAGATTCTATGTGAACATTTTAATGCATTATTTTTTCTGTTATGCAGCCCATTCCATCTACACAGTCCCAGTGCCTATTTTGTTCTTCTGTCAAGCAGCAGATTATTTATTCCGTGTAGATAATGTTGGTTAACTTGCTTCCACTGTGCCCCTTTATCTCATTTAGATAAATCCGTTGCGCTAGAGGCTGGTGTTCGCTCTGCTGTGGTTCTGATTCTTATCCTTGCTCTGTTGGGTGTGTGTTTCTGGAAGAAAGGTGCGTTAAACAGTGTGTAATATCCGTTCATTGCCAGCACATGGACCAAGCTAACTGTCGTCTCCCTTCTTCCCCACTACAAACCATCCACCACCTGACCCCTAACCTCGGACAGCAAATATAAGGAGATCACAGATTGACAGGTGAAATTGCTGGTGGCGAAGCTGAAAGAGACCTGGGCTGAAATTCATGTCGAGGGTTGGCGCAAAACAGGCCGTATCGCGTTTACCGCCTGTTATACACCCCACCAGATATTCAGCCCCATTAATGTGAATTGAACTGAACGTCAGGTGCAGTGTATAACTGGCACACTATGTCATACCACCCGATTTGCGTTACTGCCCAAAGACCAATTTCGACCCCATAGTGTCACATTATGAAGAATGACTACAAAAACTCGGGTTTCTCAGTCTGGAAGGAGACACGTGAGAGGTGATTCTATGGAGTTTCTTAAGATAGTAAATGTAATGGAAGAGATAAATCTGAAACGTGACATGAAATGAAGTTATAGGTTTGAGCAAAGGGAGACAGGTACAAACTGGTGAAAGATAATCTAAATTGGAAAAAAAGGAATTTCTTCATCACGCAGTGATCATGCTAGGAATGGACTCCCAGATACAGTTCTGGAGGCGAATACCTTGGAATCATTGACAGAATATTGAGATGCAGCAACAGGGATGTGGGCTGTAGGGTCTTTCTGGTAGGGTGGTCGGGGTGAATTAACGTGCAATAACTGCCCTTCCTCATCCGTAAGTATCTTGTGATCCAAAGTCGAAAACAACCCTCTCCAGCCTGGGCCACTTCTGAACATTCTGCTTCCATAACCCTTCCCAATCACCCTTGTGTAAACCTCTCCAACCTGACTCTATATTTTCTTTTCTATCTCCTTACCCATAACCATTAAACTAATCTCGTCCATAAAACCCACGAACTGCTCACATGACACTTTCCCTTCTGAGCTACTCGCCACAAAATTTCCGCACCTCAGTTGTCTGAGTACCAATGCACTGATCCGGTCCCTCCCTTTTTGCCTCAGTTGCTATATCCTGCAGAACGGCTGTCATCACGCAATTCCTAAGAAAGTCATCTCTTAATCCTCTCATCCTCTCCAGCTCCCGATATCCAAAGGCCGCTTTCTCTATAAAGGTGTGATTCCGTTACAAGTATGCACCTATTTCTCCCACCACTTCCTGTTCAAGGCTTTCCCATCAACCTTCCATCCATCCATAGTACCAGTCACTTCCTGTGTGACTGCTTTCATGGCTTGTTATCATTCCTCTTCTTCCTGAACCTTTAAAACATCGGTCATTCCTCAAGTGTCTGTCCTTCAGACACCGCCTTCCTGGAACTGCCCCGTTTATTTCCACTCCTACCTGTCACATCATAGTCATAACATTTCATCCATTGACATCGCCTCCCTTGGCTGCACAATCACCTCTGCCGTGCCCAGGATTATCTCCTTTGAACCACTCATCTTCATCATTCGCATCCTACAGCTTAACTACATTGTTGAGAAGTATGGGGTCAACTCTCCTCGGTACCCTTACTCTATCTCCATGTCCCAGCGTCCTCCATAGCCACCACAGCTGTGACCATTCGCTCCAACTGATTAACAAACATTGAGACATTTGCAGCCAACACGTTGTCCAGATTAACATGCGTAAACACCGAAGCCATCTTCTTCAGCTCCTCAAAGCCTTGATGTACCTCTGGCCTGTCAATGGAGGGTAAAATCGGGCGGCGTGTAAAATGGAAGTCCTGTCCGAACCCGCCCGTTACCCACTCGGCGGTTTAGGTTAAAATTATACCCTACGGGTTTGTTCGTAATCGAGTTGGATGTGGTGACGGGAGGGAGATGGTTCTGGAGAATAAGTTTCAGAGGCCCAAAGACCTGTTCTGTTTCTTGACCTTTCTCATCTTCCTATTTTGTAATTGGATCCGGATTTCTAACACTTATGTTTTCTTTTCAGGGAAATGTGGAAACAGCAGAGAAATGAGGTGAGACATTAATTGTTGAATTTTAAATTTCAACCACACTCAACCGAAATGAAACCCACCAGCAAACAATCGGAACAATTTGTCCGTGTGCTGGCTTTTAAAATTTAAAATCGAGCTCCCCCACTCGCACTCATACTTACTCTCACACTCAAACACACAAACTCAAACACAAACACACAATCACACATACATACACGAACACAAACACGTATCAAACACAATCAAAGCACACACATGCGCACACTCTCACCCAAACACGTGCAGTTTCATTTACTTCAATAATTTTCATTTTATCTCCCTTTCATTTCTTTAAATATCTTTTCAGCCGCGTTGTTATTAAGATGTGGCCTTTCTCATCTGGGGATCCCATATTACCCACCGCTCAATGAGATCAGAAATTCCTCTGTTTGCTCTGTGTAACGACAGCGCGAATGAATTTGTGATGATGTCTTTCCTTAGTTATTCTAGCCAATTGGAAACTGCGCTCGAAAAAATTGAGTGTCCAACGGGAGGCAATATTCACAAACAATTTAATGATGTCGCTACATATAGTGAGAGCAGGAGACGGTTCCTCATGAATCGCCCTACACGTCAAACAAATCCTTAGTTCTCGGGCAACAAAGATAAATTCTCAAGAATAATCTTGGTTTTGCAACAGCTGGATCAAACCATTCTCCTGGCCATGTACCGAGGGGCATTTTTACATAAAAGGCGGGATCCATCTCTAGATCCATTCGCTACCTGTCTTAGAATTACATGAACTGTGCCTTGCAAAATAAAATGATTGAATCGACGAATTCTATTCTTTTAAGGGCCACGGCGCCTCCTAGTGACGAAACTAACGAAACCCTGACATGTAAGTTCTATTTTGTATTCGTGCATCCGGTATGCCTTTGACGTTCAGTATTTTCTTTTTCTTTTAACGAACAAAAATGAACAAGAAGTTATTAGCAGTAGCAGTTTGTAGACAACAGTTTGTACTATATTTAACAAATCTGCTATGAATCACATACAGAGTCAATCATTTCTGAACCATTTTGTTAACCTGATCAAGAAGCAATATAAACATTGATTTTATATTTCCACCGTGGAGTGGAGATCGATTGTATCCCACAGTTGAAGGAAAATAGCGGGAAAGAGATCATTGGAGCCCGGCGCACAGGCATAATTCAATACCACTTTTAAAATCCGAAGTTATGTGCTTATTTGTATATAATAGGAAGTGTGCACATACATTGTTTAAAATTGTTGTAGATTTACAGTAAATTAGTAAAATATTTGGCAATTTCTGAGGCAATTAGAGTTGGGTAAAGTATCAGACGTTTTTGCAAACAGGCTGCGAAGGTGGGAGATGCAAAATCGAGGTGCTACATTGTCGCCGCTGGTGGGCGGGTATAATTACAGGATGGCAAATTTACAGAGGCAGCTTTTTATTGTAAAAATGAATGCACTATCGGAATTTATAATGGAAAAGGCGACGCAAAAGTGTGATAAAAAATAACAACCGGAAATATGTTTGGGAAACAGGAAGTGGTGCAGTTGTAAGATTTTTAATCTATTGCGAATTGAACTCACAGGAAGTGGGCACTCGGACTCAAGGCTCAGTATAGTCTGCAGGTGAAGTGCGGCTGGAGGGTTGTGTATTCCTGGACGAGGCTGTGTAGATGTAATTCAATCTGCATCCACTGACCGATCGTATCTCGGAGCTGGAGCTGCGGGTGGACTCACTGTGGAGCATCCGCGATGCAGAGAAACTCGTGGATAGCACGTTTAGCGAGTTGGTCACACCGCAGGTAAAGGGTATACAGGCAGGAAGTGAATGGGTGACCACCAGGAAGAGTAAGAGATGCAGGCAGGTAGTGCAGGGGTCCCCTGTGGCCATCCCCCTCTCAAACAGATATGCCACTTTGGATGCTGTTGGGGGGGATGACTTATCAGGGGAAGGCAGCAGCAGCCAACTTCCTGGCACCACGGGTAGCTCTGCTGCACAGGCTGGGAGGAAAAAGAGTGGCAGAGCTATAGTGATAGGGGACTCAATTGTAAGGGGAATAGACAGGCGTTTCTGCGGCCGCAACCGAGACTCCAGGATGGTGTGTTGCCTCCCTGGTGCAAGGATCAAGGATGTCTCGGAGCGGCTACAGAACATTTTGGAGGGGGAGGGCGAACAGCCAGCTGTCGTGGTGCACATAGGCACCAACGATATAGGTAAAAAAGGGGATTAGGTCCTAAAAGCAGAATATAGGGAGTTAGGAGGTAAATTAAAAAATAGGACCTCAAAGGTAGTAATCTCAGGATTGCTGCCAGTGCCACGTGCTAGTCAGAGTAGAAATAGGAGGATATTTCAAATGAATACGTGGCGAGAGGAATGGTGCAAGGGGGAGGGATTCAAATTCCTGGGACACTGGAAACGGTTCTGGGGGAGGTGGGACCAGTACAAACCGGATGGTCTGCACCTGGGCAGGGCCGGGACCGCTGTCCTAGGAGGAGTGTTTGCTAGTGCTGTTGGGGAGGGTTTAAACTAATGTGGCAGGGGGTTGGAAACCTGAGCAGGGAGAGAGAGGAAAGCGTAACAGGAAGGGACAGAAGGTATGGAGTAATAGGTAAAGTGTTAAAAAAGGAAAAAGCAGGAACTAAGCGTCACAAAACAGATTTGAAAGTTCTTTATCTGAATGCACGTAGCATTCGTAATAAAATGGACGAGTTAACGGCACAAATAACTACGTATGGGTATGATCTTGTGGCCATTACAGAAACATGGCTGCAGGGTGACAACGACTGGGAATTAAATATGCCAGGGTATTTAACAATCAGGAAGGACAGGCAGGAAGGAAGGGGAGGTGGGGTGGCTATGTTAATAAAGGAAGGAATCACTGTAATACAGAGAAATGATATTGGGACAAAGCATCAAGATAATGAAACAGTTTGGCTGGAGATAAGGAATAATAAGGGGAAAAAAACATTAGTGGGCGTAGTATATAGGCCTCCTAATAGTTGCAACTCTGCTGGAAGAAGTATTAATCAGGAGATAGTCGGGGCATGTAATAAGGGAACAGCCATAATTATGGGGGATTTTAATTATCATATTAACTGGACAAATCAAATTGGGCAGAGCAGCCTTGAGGACGAGTTCATTGAATGCATCAGGGATGGATTTCTTGAGCAGTATGTAACTGATCCTACAAGGGGGCAGGCAACCTTGGACCTGGTCCTGTGTAATGAGTCAGGATTACTTAATAATGTCCTAGTTAAGGATCCCCTTGGAACGAGCGACCACAACATGGTTGAATTCCATATCCAATTAGAGGGTGAGAAGGTTGATTCTCAAACAAGCGTACTGAGCTTGAATAAAGGAGACTATGATGGTATGAGAGCGGAATTGATTAAAGTGGACTGGGAAAATAGATTAAAGGGTAAGACGGTACATGAGCAGTGGTGTTCATTTAGGGAGTTATTTTACAACTTTCAAAATAAATATATTCCACTGAGGAAAAAAGGGTGTAAAAGAAATGACAGCCATCCGTGGCTAAGTAAAGAAATCAAGGATAGTATCCGACTAAAAACAAGGACATATAAGGTAGCCAAACTTAGTGGGAGGATAGAAGATTGGGAATTCTTCAAAAGACAGCAAAAAGTAACTAAAGGATTGATTAAGAAAGGGAAGTTAGATTATGAAAAGAAATTAGCAAAATATATAAAAACAGATAGCAAGAGTTTCTATAGTTATATAAAAAGAAAAAGGGTGGTTAAGGCAAACATAGGTCCCTTAGAGGATGAGACCGGGAAATTAATGGTGGGAAACATGGAGATGGCAAAAATGCTGAACAAATATTTTGTTTCAGTCTTTACAGTAGAGGACACTAAGAATATCCCAACACTGGACAAACAGGGGACTCTCGGGGGGGAGGAGCTAAATACGATTAAAATCACTCAGGAGATGGTACTCAGTAAAATAATGGGACTCAAGGCGGATAAATCCCCTGGACCTGATGGCTTCCATCCTAGGATCTTGAGGGAAGTGGCAGTAGGGATTGTGGATGCTTTGGTGATAGTTTTCCAAAATTCCCTGGACTCAGGAGAGGTCCCGGCAGATTGGAAAACTGCGAATGTAACACCGTTATTTAAAAAGGGTAGTAGGCAGAAGGCTGGAAATTATAGGCCAGTTAGCTTAACATCTGTGGTGGGTAAAATTTTGGAGTCTATTATTAAGGAGACAGTAACGGAACATTTAGATAAGCATAATTTAATAGGACAAAGTCAGCATGGCTTTATGAAGGGGAAGTCATGTCTGACAAATTTGCTTGAGTTCTTCGAGGATATAACGTATAGGGTGGATAAAGGGGAACCAGTGGACATAGTGTATTTAGACTTCCAGAAGGCATTCGACAAGGTGCCACATAAAAGATTATTACTTAAGATAAAAAATCACGGGATTGGGGGTAATATTCTGGCATGGGTGGAGGATTGGTTATCGAACAGGAAGCAGAGAGTTGGGATAAATGGTTCATTTTCGGACTGGCAACCAGTAACCAGTGGTGTTCCACAGGGGTCGGTGCTGGGTCCCCAACTCTTTACAATCTATATTAACGATTTGGAGGAGGGGACCGAGTGCAACATATCAAAATTTGCAGATGATACAAAGATGGGAGGGAAAGTAGAGAGTGAGGAGGACATAAAAAACCTGCAAGGGGATATAGACAGGCTGAGTGAGTGGGCGGAGATTTGGCAGATGCAATATAATATTGGAAAATGTGAGGTTATGCACTTTGGCAGGAAAAGTCAGAGAGCAAGTTATTTTCTTAATGGCGAGAGACTGGAAAGTACTGCAGTACAAAGGGATCTGGGGGTCCTAGTGCAAGAAAATCAAAAAGTTGGTATGCAGGTGCAGCAGGTGATCAAGAAAGCCAACGGAATGTTGGCTTTTATTGCTAGGGGGATAGAATATAAAAACAAGGAGGTATTGCTGCAGTTATATAAGGTATTGGTGAGACCGCACCTGGAATACTGCATACAGTTTTGGTCTCCATACTTAAGAAAAGACATACTTGCTCTCGAGGCAGTACAAAGAAGGTTCACTCGGTTAATCCCGGGGATGAGGGGGCGGACATATGAGGAGAGGTTGAGTAGATTGGGACTGTACTCATTGGAGTTCAGAAGAATGAGAGGCGATCTTATTGAAACATATAAGATTGTGAAGGGTCTTGATCGGGTGGATGCAGTAAGGATGTTCCCAAAGATGGGTGAAACTAGAACTAGGGGGCATAATCTTAGAATAAGGGGCTGCTCTTTCAAAACTGAGATGAGGAGAAACTTCTTCACTCAGAGGGTGGTAGGTCTGTGGAATTTGCTGCCCCAGGAAGCTGTGGAAGCTACATCATTAGATAAATTTAAAACAGAATAGACAGTTTCCTTGAAGTAAAGGGAATTAGGGGTTATGGGGAGCGGGCAGGAAATTGGACATGAAGCTGAGTTCGGATCGGTCAATGCCCTGTGGGTGGCGGAGAGGGCCCAGGGGCTATGTGGCCGGGTCCTGCTCCGACTTCTTGTGTTCTTTAGATTTGTGGTTGGGATCAGATCAGCCATGATCTTATTGAATGGCGGAGCAGGCTCGAGGGGCCGATTGGCCTACTCCTGCTCCAATTTCTTATGTTCTTATGTTCTTATGTAATCCCCATTTTCCTTTCATGTATATAATACTTCACTTTTTATTGCTATTTATTATTAGGTCTCAGTCCTGGCTCATTGTGTAACACTCTTCCTTTCAGCACCAATTCCTTCCCTATCAAAATTCATAAAGCTATAAAGCATGGATGTATACACATTAATCGTCAAAAGTGGAAAGTGATAAGTTCATCAATCATTTCGACAATAGGGCAACTCAAGACTTGGCACACTAACGCTTTATTTGCGATAGTCCTAAAAATAACAAGCCACACAGTGCAAATCGATTTCCAATTCCAAGAGAAACCTTGGGAATCACATTCATTTCCTGGTGAAAGAGAGGAAATGGGAACGGAAACCAGCATAGGAAGTCCATTCGCTTCCCAGTGGACAGCCGGAGACCCGTTGGTACTCCCCACTCTTAGCTGTGGAGATGGTCCCATTCATATGCTGATTTCATTACATTTCATTTGAAGAGAGTAACCATAGAAAGAAACATTTTTAGTAAATGTTTCAAGTATTTACACATCAATGCATTCTTTGCTTTGTTTTGTTTTATTTAGACGCTGTCCTTAATCTACAAACGAAGCCGAGGAAAGTCGGAGTAAGTTACAAATAAACTGAGGGTTTATTTCTTAACTTTGATGTTATCATTTATCTCGCTCATTCATGCTCTTGCAAAGTTGATTCCAAATATTTGACCGTATTCTCTTAGTATCTTTGTTCTTTGTTTATCATCACAGTCGTCTTGTCTCCCGTTAATATTCATGAGACTAAATACATTTGCAATCACATTTCAATATGTCCTAAAAGGGCTACAGAAAGGTTATCAATATTGAGAAATAAACGAATCTTTTTTAAAGTTTTGTTTGAAAGGATCCTCATCAGAATACGAATCGTTCAGGGGTGAGATGATCTTTGCTCCCCCTATCGGAAATGAAGGGCGAAAGCAGGGGTGAGCAGATGGAGGCCTTGAAGATGACGATCGAGTAGCCAGGGAGTTAATGTTTTCACTTGTGGGGGAGCCTAAAACTAGAGGTCATAAATAGAAGATAGTCACTAATGAATCAAATAGGTAATTTAGGAGAAACTTCTTTGCACATGGTGAAGTGTGGAACATGCTACCACAGGAATAGTTGAGGCAAATAGCATAGATGCATTTAAAGGGAAGCCAGATGGGCACACGAGGAAGAAAGGACTAGAAGGATATCCTGATAGGATTAGATGAAGTAGGGAGGGAGGAAGCTGGTGTGCAGCATAAACGCCTTCATAGACCAGTTGGGCCCAAAGGCCTGTTTCTGAGCTGTAGACTCGATGTAACCGTTAGCAGACAGTCAAAATCCTTTAGAGTGGCTCAACATTTCAGCGTAATGACCGCCCACTCGAACAACGCCGCTTTTAGCATTTTGCCGCCTTTTGCCGACATTCATCTGCTGATATAATTTCTCTGAACTGTTAACAGATTTTAAGCCGAACAATTGAACTTCTGACCAACTGCACCGTTCATTTCAGGGTCAGCGAAACATCGTCCGAACCTTCGGTGAGGAATCCACAACTACGCAATGGTGAAGCGGTAGAAAATTTGCAGCTTTCCCGGGCACAAGGCGTGCCACCCTCAACAAGAGGTCCAGGGACGAGCATTGTCATGGTCGTTAGCATTTGACCCATTTCGATATCATCCAGAATTGGTATTTGCATATAGCCATATAGAGAAATGTAATCTATAGGAGATGTCCTACCTGCCTCCTGGTACTTAGTTTACTTCAAGTTTCATTTTAACGATATTTTTGGAATATGGGAAATAGGAATAGGCCATTCAGCCCTTCGAGCCTGCTCCATTATTCAATTAGATTATGGCTGATCTGTACCTCGATTACCCATCTTTGCTCCATATCCCTTGATACCCTTATCGAACAAAAACCTATTGGGTGAGCGAGTTCCAGATTTCCACTACCCTTTGTGTGAAAAAGTGCGTCCTGATTTTGCTCCTTAATGGCCTGGCTCTCATTTTAAGTTGATGTCCCCTTATCTTAATTCCCTCACCAGAGGCAATAGTTTCTTCGTATCTCCCCAATCAAATCCTTAAGCGTTTTGAACATCTCGATTAGATCACCTCGTAACCTGCTAATCTCAAAGGAATACAAGCCGAGTTTATGTAATCTGTCCTCATAATTTAGCCTATTCGCCCCGGCTTCATACTGGTGAATCTTTGATGCATTCCCTCCAAGGTCAATATATCCTTCCTCAGGCACGGTGCAGAAAAGAGATGGCAGTTTTGCAGATGTGGTCTGACCAAGGCTCTGTATAACTGAACCATAACTTCCTGACCTTTGTAATTCAGTCCCTTCAGATAATTGCGACTGAATCGCTGTTTCTACGTAGCCCGACCGCAATTAGTAAACTTGGTCCCCAGTCCATGAATGTTACTGGTCAATTAATCACATTATAGAGGGATGCACAATTTCGCGAAGCTTTCGGCTCCCATCATCCTATAGGAGGCTAAAAGAGACGATTTTTTTGTAACCCAGCACTTTAAAGAAGGGATCTCACCATGAGAAACGTAAAATAGGTTCGGAACATACATGAGCATCTTTGCTCCGTCATTTACTGCTATTTTATTTCCCAAAGAAAGTGAAATCTACGCAGAATAAATTGGTGTTAAACTGAGTAGATTGATGCCTTTACCGACTGAGCGTTGACTTTAACCTGAGTGGATCAACGAAAGGAAAATTTGGCGCGACTGCTTTTCCTTCCATTGGAATTAATGGTGACCTATTCTGTTCAAGCAGTGAGATTCCCCGCCCCCGCGCCAGATTTTCTTCTCTGTGTTCCCCTCGGGCGATGCTTAACGACCAGAGAATAAAGATGAAAATCAATTGCAGTATCACAGTGGGATCTCCATTATCTTTGTGGTAGGGGGTTCATTGTTGCCGTTAAGAGGTTTTTAAAAGCTTCATAAAGTCGTTTGTGTTTGGTTGTACAGTAATAGTAAGCTTTCAGTTTCTGAATAATTGCATTAGTTTCACTGAAGTCTATTGACACAGTACATGTGTTTGTGTAGCTACTGCGGGCCTTTTGTGATTCGATAGTTCAATAAACAAAAAAGCTCAGCATCCTAGGAGAAAGAAAATGACTTACATTATATTTAACTGTTGACTCTCTTATATCATCATCTCCTTGTCCTTCGTTTACAAACAAGACAAGTCTCTCCTAAACTCTACTAAGCCTTTGTGACCCCAGTTCCCCCATGTGCGCACTCGCGTGAGCGCAATGGCTGTCACTCCGCCCCCAAGCCCATTATTTCCAACTCTTTTTGTTCTCGAACCCTTCACTCCATCTTCTCCCCTTCCTGTCATTCAGTCATGCCACCTTTCATTTCTCCCATCTCGTGTTCTTCCTCCCACCCCACAGTCCCTACGCCAGCCCATCACTTCCCCTCTGCCATCCGACTGCCGCCATCCCAAGGCTTCAATTCCCTCTTAGATAAGCTCACACTTACTGTCTTTGCCTCACTACCTCCTCAGGAGCAGAACTGCCTCATCCTCCTCTCTAGCTAACCTTCCCTCCCAGTGCATCCACTGGGGTTATAATCTTGCCAAACACCTTCCTGCTCGATCACATCAGACACACCCCCACTGCTCATTTAGACACTGTCAGTGGATCATCAATCACCGCCCCTCTCCGACTTTCCCCTCCGGAATGGCCGTTCACTCACCAACCACGACCTCCGCATCCAGGACCTGATTGTGGGCGATTGCATTGGCATCATGGCTTTGACTGAAATTTGGCTCCAAGGTGGCGACATCTTGCCCCTTACTGAAGCCTCCCCAACTAACCATGATTTCCTCCACCTGCCCGGTACAATCCGCCGGGATGTCGGTGTATCCCTCATTATCAAATCACACCTTGGGCTCCCCCCTACTCCTCTAGTAGAATCATAGAATCATAGAAAGGTTACAGCACGGAAGGAGGCCATTCAGCCTATCGAGTCTGCGCCGGCTCCATGCAAGAGCAATCCAGCTAGTCCCACTCCCCCGCCCTTTCCCTGTACTTTCCCAAGTACATTGTCCTCTTTCAAGCATCTCACCCTATTCCATCTTTTTCACCTATCCTTTAAAATCCTTGTTTTCTTACGCTCCTAAAACCGATCCGGATTTCCTCCACGAGTTTTTGTCGTTTCTTTCCTCTCTCAAGATCAGCATTGCGCGACTCTTCTTCCGCGGTGATTCCAATTATCACCTCAAATCACTTTGCCCCTCTCTCCTCTGATTTCACTGGATTTGCTGCCATTATACACGCCATAAACCTCTCCCTCCATATTAACGCTCCTACCCATATTGTCGAACGTTCGATCCACATCTTCACTCCCATGGTCTAAATCACAGATTAGTTAATCACCGACCTTTCCCTTATATCCCGCACCACCAACACCCTCATACCCCCTACCAACCCCATTGTTTTCCATATCCGCCGATAAGGTGAGAAACTCTGTGCAATTCATTTTCAACTGCCTGGTCTAGCTCCTGCCTGCCTTCCTTTCCATTCACTAAAATGCTTCTGTTGCTCTCAATCTCCCAACCATCCTCCCACCGACAACTTTGATTCCTTTCACCCCAGTGAAACCTATACTCTCACCAACCCTGTTATGGCCCCATCTTCACTCCCTCAAGACCAAAGTGCACAGCCCTTGATCGTATCTGGTGCACAACTGGCTGGACCAAATCAAGCACTGTTAGGCACTGTTAGGCAGAACTCTCCTCTGCAAAAACTAAGATGACTCTGGAGAGCCAATTTATATTCTGTGGCTTCTTTTGTTCACTACCAATCGTCTGCTTAAACACTTATGCCCTATACCCACCACCCACCTTCACCACACCTTCAAAAATGAGTGAGGAACTCATGGAATTCTTTGTCACTAAGATTGAGACCATCCGTTCAGATGCCTCTGCCGTATTCCCCGTTGCCCTTTCCCACTAAACCAAGTTTTCTCCAAGACTCCTCCTGCCCGAGCCCTGATGCCACACCCTTCTCTACTTTCTTCTCCTACACTCTCTACGAGCTTATCTTGTATATGGTTCCCAACACCTGCTTCCATTAAACTTGTGACCACCCAAATTCCCTTGCTCCCCACATTCTAGCTGACAGTGTAAATGGTTCCCTCTCCTCATGTACTGCTCAATCCCCTTTCAAAACAGTAGCATTACCCCCTCCTCGCAAAAATCCAGTCTCCACCATTCCCACCACCTCATTTCCAATTTTTCTACCCTCTCAAAAGTCCTAGTATATGCTGTCACCAAACATATCCCCGCCCATCTTTCCAGCAATTCCATATTTGAATCCATGGTATTAGATTTCCACACATGCCACAGTCCTGCAGTTGGGCTGTGCTTTAACCATCGTTCCTGTTTCAGGTCGACGTTCTTCGAACGCTCCCGTTATCAGTCACGTGGCTGTCGGTTGGGCGGGACGAGAAATGTTCAGGCACATTGCAGCAGTGGCAGGCAAGACATATTTCGAGCCCTTGAGCTTTAGAGGAGGGTCACGTGTTGCAGAGAGCATTGAGTCTCATTTCACGAAAACTCCTCGAGGAGCTGCGGTTGGGAGCGGTTGAATTATAACCTGTGCCGAACGTTAGGTTTTTCTCGAGGTAAAGAAACTCTTGCCTGTCCTTGTGTGTAAAGGTGAGGCGAGTCCAAAAGGAGCTTTTCATAAATATAAGGAGATGGGGGTTTGAACCCGGGCTTCACACATGAAAAGCAAACGTTCTACCACTGAGCTACATCCTCATGGTTATGCTACCTTGGTGTCAGATGTAAACAAATGGGCTTTCCGCTTTGTCTCTCCCAGACAACCAGCTGCCCAGCGGTCCCGAGTGTTCACAATAATTTTTAACCTTGGCTTCAGATCACAGGGTTTCTGCACCTCTTTACTTTGAACTTGCCCAACAAAAAATCCTGCGGCATAAAACAATTACTAAGAAATCCCATCTCTGAATTACAGGGAAGAATTGCAGGACGTCAAACGAGCTGTAACTGCTCGCTCGACATTGTCAGGGATTTCTTTGCCCAGCTCGGCCGGAATGAATCCCATTTGATTCTCTCCACTGATGTTACATCCTCAGGCCTCCGGACGCTGCACCAGTGCGCGGCATCTCCTGTCTTTACTCTGTCAGCTGCCTGAGGCATTAGTGGAACCGAACAATTTATGTCCACAACGACCAAACAAATGGAAGGGCGATCCTCAAATCTTCCAATTCAGACCTTCCGCCGACTGCAGAAACTGTGCAAAGAGCGCCCACCAGCGACAGCTGCAGGAATCTTCACCTGCGAAATGCAGAAACTGCTCCGCTCACTCCAAGCCGTCTTGTGCCCATTCAAGTTGAGCAGTCAAACCAAATTGGTCAGATATATAACTGAAGCTGCTTTGACCAATTCCATTCGGATACAAAACACTCTCATTGCTCTTTGTTGGCCTCCATGTTCTCGATCTCCAATGCTCGGCCGGAGCAGCAGGAATTTCCACTGCAGCAGCAATTATTGATTTAAATGGTAAAGGAACGTTTATATTTAGGTCCCAAAATAACAGGAGAGCTCCAGAAAGTGGGGAAGCAAAACCAATATAATTTGGCCGACTTTTGGTCCCCAGAAGATGAAAACATAATGAAAGGACATTGCAGGAGGACACGGTACCTTAGTGGTCGGAATGGGCCCAAAATAACAGGAGGCACCCACCACTGGGATTTGAACCCAGCGTTTTGCTTTTTACTAGACATGTGCTTGGACCAGGTAATCCACGGGGTCGCGTTGTCTTTGATGACGCCACGATGCAATGAAAATTAGATGTGGGTCTTGAACCATTTTCTGCATGAAACTACTGTCTACGCCGCAGCCTGGGTGTTTCGGTGGCGAGTTCGCTCAGTCATATTGCGGTTCCAATCATGCCAAGATCAACAATTATAATCCAGTGTTGATACTGGACACTCGGTAAAGGACCAGATCAACGTGTTCTTCAAATAACTCTTCTCCTGGTTCCTTGGGCTGTGCTTTAACCATCCTTCCTGATTCAGTTCGCCGTTTTCGAACGCTGCCGTTATCATTACCGTTGCCGAGGGCTGGGCGGGACGAAAAATGATCAGACTCAGAGGCCTGCAAGAATATTTCGAATCATTGAGCTTTACAGGAGGGGCAACGTGATGCGCGGAGAGCATTGAATCTCATTCACTAAAGACGGAGCCAGGACATGACCCAGGTCCCAAGATCGATCGAGTGAAAAAACCATTAACAGCTGTTGTTAGTAGCCATTAAAATGGTACATGAGCTCTCCGATCGAATCATATCCTGTGTCGAGCGTTAGGTTTCGTTCTAGGTAAAGAAAGTTTCACCTCTCCTTCTGTGTAAAGGCATGGCGCATCCTGGAGGATTGTTTTTTCTTTATTCGTTCATGGGATGTGGGCATCGCTGGCGAGGCCAGCATTTATTGCTCATCCAGAATTGCCCTTATAGCAGGCGGTGGTGATTCGCCTTCTTGAATTGTTTCACAATTTTATCCAAACTTTCCGATTTGGAGATGCCCGGGATTGAATCCAGTGCTTGTACTCTAACCACTAAGCTGCATCCCCACTGCCATAGCAATCATACCTTACAACTAAACACATGTGTTCTCGCCATCGTCTCTGCCAGACAACCAGCTATCAAGTGATCCCACGTGCTCATAATGTTCAACCTCGGCTTGTATTCACAGGGTTTCTGCTCCTCTTTAATTTAAACTTTCCAATAAAAAGGCTGCGGCAAAAAATAAACAATCATTAAGGTTCAGTGACCAGGCTGAATTCTGATCTTATATTCAGCAATGGAGATGGAAGAATAATAGGGCATCAAACAGAAACAAGAGCTGCGATTGCTCGCTCGACATTGGATCGTCACCTATTCAAGTCAATCGGCAACTGCGATGAGCTGAGCTGGCCGTGAGATGAAGTGCTACTCCGGGACAATTGAATGTTTGTGGAGCCTCAGATGTTGGATCTCGCTGACCCTCAGAAAAAACGATTCGACTTTCAGTGGACAATACTGGTTAAGAAATATTTGTAGGAGATTGAATCCAGGACCCTATATCTGCAAACCATGCCGCCATAACACCATGCCAACAGCCCAAAATGCAGCCGATCACTAACCAAGCATGAAAGGACTGGGTGCTTTCCTCTCTTCATAATATCATAGTAAGTACAGAATAGTAGGGGGCCATTCGGCCCATCGTGCCCGTGCCGGCACTACGAACGAGCGATACAACGAGTCCCATTCCCCTGCTCTTGCCCCGTAGCTCTGTACATTGTTTCACTTCAAGTATTTATCCAATTCGCTTTTGGAAGTTGTTATTGTATCTGCTTTCACAATACTTTCGGGCAGTGAATTCCAGATCATTGCAACTCACTGCGTAAAGAAATGTTGCTGCATGTCACCTCTGGTTCTTTTGCCGATCACCTTAAGTCTGTGACGTTTGGTTACTGATCCTTCTGCCACTGGAATCAGTTTATCCTTATTTACTCTTTCAAAGCTGTTTATGATTTTGAACAACTCTATTAAATCTCACCTTAACCCTTTCTGTTCGATGGAGAACAACCCCAGCTTCTCTAGTCTCTCCACATAACTGCTGATCACTGGAACCATTCTAGTAAATCTCTTCAGGACCCTCTCCAAGACCTTGACATCCTTCCGAAATTGTGGTGCTCGGAATTGAACACAATACTCCAGCTGAAGCCTAACCAGTTGTTATAAAGGCTTAGCATAACTTCCTTGCTTTTGTACTCCATGCCTCCATTAATAAAGCCCAGGATCCATATGCTTTTTTTTAACAGAATTCGCAACTTGTAATGTCACCTTCAACGATTTGTGAATGTGCACCCCCACGTCTCTCAGTTCCTGCACCCTCTTAAAAATTGCACCATTTAGTTTGTATTGCCTCTCCTCATTCTTCCTGCCAAAATGCATCACTTCACACTTCTCTGCATTGCATTTCATCTGCCATGTGTCTGTCCATTTCACCAGTCTGTCAACATCCTCCTGAAATTTGTTACTACCCTCCACGTTGTTTACTCCATTTCATAGTTTAGTGTCGTCTGCAAACTTTGAAATTACACCCTCTATACCAAAGTCCATGTCATTAATATTTATCTGAAAGAGCAATGGTCCTAATACTGACCCAGGGGGAACACCACTGTATACTTCGCTCCAGTCTGAAAAACAACCATTCACCACTACTCTCTGCTTTCTGTCCCTTGGCCAATTTTGTATCCACACTGTCACTGTCCTTTAATCCCATGGGCTTTAATTTTGCGAACAAGTCTATTATGTGGTACTTGATCGAATGCCTTTTGAAAGTCTACATATACAAAATCAATTGCACTGCCCTCATTAACCCTCTCCGTTACTTCATCAAAGAACTCAATCATGTTAGTCAAACACGATTTTCCTTCAACACATTCTGCTGACTTTCTTTTATTAGTCCATAATTTTCGAAGTGCCAATTTATTTTGTCCCGGATTAATGTGTCTGAAAGTTTCCCCACCGTCGACGTTAGGCTGACGGGCCTGTACTTGCCGGGTTTGTCCCTCTCTCCTTTTTTTAACAGGGGTGTAACATTCGCAATCCTCCAGTCCTCTGACTCCATCCCCATATCTAAGGAGGATTGGAAGATTGTGGCCCAAGCCTCTGCAATTGCCACCCTTACTTCCCTCAGTAACCAAGGATGTATCCGGTCAGGACTGATTAACTTTTGTTCTTTGAGTACTGTCAATCGTTTAAATACCTCCTCTTTATCTATTTTTATCAAATATCGCTACGACCTCCTCCTTTACTGCTACAATGACAGCATGCTCTTCTCTAGTGAAGACGGAATCGAAGTATTAATTTAGCATCTCAGCCATGCCCTCTACCTCCACGATAAGTTTTCTTTTTTTTTGCCCTCAGTCTCTCCAACGCTTCCTTTCACTACCCTTTTACGATTTATATGTTTGCATAAGACTTGATGTCAGCCACTAATCAATTCCCAAATTCACTCCTTGCCCCTCTTATTGCCTTCTTTGGATCTCCTCTGTACTTTCTGTATTCAGTCTGGTTCCTTACTGTATTATGACATTTACATTCATCATAACCCTTCCTTTTCTGTTTCATTTTAATCTCTGTATCTTTAGTCATCCAGGAAGCTTTGGATGCCTTTTCGTTCCGCCTCCTCGGAATGTTTCCACTTTGTTCCTGAACCGACTCCTCCTTGAAGGCCTCCCATTGTTAAATTACTGTTTTGCCGATCAATCTTTGTTTCCAATCCACCCGGAATCCCTTTTTTAAATCATTGAAATTTGCCCTCCTCCAGTTAAGCATTTTCATATTTGATTGTTCCTTGTCCTTTTCCACATCTATTCTAAACGGAATGATATTATGATCACTGTTCCCCAAATACTCCCCCAATGAAACATACTCCACCTGCCCATTTCATTCTACAGATCTAGCACTTTTGGGCTGGAAACATTCCGTTCCAGAAAGTTCCCTTGAGCATATTTCAGGAATTCCTCCCCCCTTTGCCCTTTACACAGTTACTGTCACAGTCTATTTTGCGATACTTGTAATCCCCCATTATCACTGCTCTTTAGTTCTTGCATCTTTCTGTAATTTGCCTGCAAATATTTCCTATATCTCCTTCCCACCATTTGGTGGTCTAAAGTATACACCCAGTAGCGTAAATAGCGCCTCTACTATTACTTAATTCAAACCAAATAGATTTTGTCTTTCACCCCTCAATTACATCACACCTTTCCAGTCCTCTAATATTTCCTTTGTCAATACTGCCCCCCCAACCCCACTTCTTTCTTTCCTCCTCTATTTTTCCTGAATACCTTCTTGCCAGGAATATTATCCTCCCCTTCTTTGAAGCACGTCTCTGTTATTGCCACTAGATCATAGTCCCATGCGGCGACTTGAGCCTGCAGCGCACCAACTTTATTTACAACGCTACGTGTGTTTTTTTTATTTATTCGTTCATGGGATGTGGGCGTCGCTGGCGAGGACGGCATTTATTGCCCATCCCGAATTGCCCTTGAGAAGGTGGTGGTGAGCCGCCTTCTTGAACCACTGCAGTCCGTGTGGTGAAGGTTCCCCTACAGTGCTGTTAGGAAGGGAGTTCCAGGATTTCGACCCAGCGGCGATATATTTCCAAGTCGGGATGGTGTGTGACTTGGAGGGGAACGTGCAGGTGGTGTTGTTCCTATGTACCTGCTGCTCATGTCCTTCTAGGTGGTAGAGGTCGCGGGTATGGGAGGTGCTGTCGAAGAAGCCTTGGCGAGTTGCTGCAGTGTATCCTGTGGATGGTACACACTGCAGCCACTGTGGGCCGGTGGTGAAGGGAGTGAATGTTTAGGGTGGTGGATGGGGTGCCAATCAAGCGGGCTGCAACCACTAACATCTTCCTTTGTGCGAGGTATGACTCCAGCCACTGGAGAGTTTCCCCCATGATTCCCATTGACTTCAATTTTACTAGGGCTCCTTGGTGCCACACTCGGTCAAATGCTGCCTGGATGTCAAGTGTAGTCACTCTCACCTCACCTCTGGAACGCAGCTCTTTTGTCCATGTTTGGGCCAAGGCTGTAATGAGCTCTGGAGCCGAGCGGTCCTGGCTGGACCCAAACTGAGCATCGGTGAGCAGGTTATTGGTGAGTAAGTGCCGCTTGATAGCACTGTCGACGACACCTTCCATCACTTTGCTGAAGATTGAGAGTAGACTGATCGGACGGTAATTGACCGCATTGGATTTGTCCTGCTTTTTGTGGACAGGACATACCTCGGCAATTTTCCAATTGTGGGGTAGATGCCAGTGTTGCAGCTGTACTGGAACAGCTTGGCTAGAGGCGCAGCTAGTTCTGGAGCACAAGTCTTCAGCACTACAGCCGGGATGTCGTCGGGGCCCATAGCCTTTGCTGTATCCAGTGCACTCAGCCGTTTCTTGATATCACTTGGAGTGAATTGAATTGGCTGAAGACTGCCTTCTCTAATGGTGTGGATATCGGGAGGAGGCCGAGATGGATCATCTACTCGGCACTTCTGGCTGAAGACGGTTGCAAACGCTTCAGCCTTAGCTTTTGCACTCACTTGCTGGATTCTGCCATCATTGAGGATGGGGATGTTTGCAGAGCCTCCTCCTCCCGTTAGTTGTTTAACTGTCCACCACCATTCACGACTGGATATGGCAGGACTGCAGAGCTTTGATCTGATCAGTTGTTTGTGGAATTGCTTAGCTCTGTCTGTAGCATGTTGCTTCCACTGTTTAGCATGCATGTAGCCCTGAGTTGTAGCTTCACCAGGTTGGCACCTCATTTTTAGGTACGCCTGATGCTGCTCCTGGAATGCTCTTCCACACTCCTCCTTGAATCAGGGTTGATCCCCTGCTTGTTGGTAATGGTAGAGTGAGGAATATGCCGGGCCATGAGGTTCCAGATTGTGCTGGAATATAATTCTGCTGCTGCTGTCGGCCCATAGTGCCTCATGGATGCCCAGTTTTGACCTGCTAGATCTGTTCTGAATTAATCCCATTTAGCATGGTGATATTGCCACACAACACGTTGGATAGTGTCCTCAGTGCGAACACGGGGCTTCGTCTCCACGAGGGCTGTGAGGTGGTCACTCCTTCCAATACTGTCATGGACAGATGCATTTGCGACAGGTAGATTGGTTCACTCACCACCTGCCGCAGGCTCAGTCTGGCAGCTATGTCCTTCAGGAATCGGCCAGCTCGGTCAGTAGTGGTGCTACCGAGCCACTCTTGGTGATGGACATTGAAGTCCCCCAACCAGAGTAAATTCTGTGCCCTTGCTGCCCTCAGTGCTTCCTTCAAGTGGTGCTCAACATGGAGGAGGACTGATTCATCAGGTGATGGACGACGGTACGTGATAATCAGCAGGAGGTTTCCTTGCCCATGTTTGACCTGATGCCATGAGATTTCATGGGGTCCAGAGTCAATGTTGAGGACTCCCAGTGCCACTCCCTGCTTGGATTCCAGTTGAAGGAGCTGTCCACGACCGAGTGTTGCCGAATGGCACACTCCAAGGTCCAGGAGTATGTTCTGAGGGACGCACTGATGTGAGGTGCTGCCTCCGTAAAGGTTCTTTGAGGAATGGCGACCATGTAAGGCCATTTCACTTTGTATGGTACAGATTGTATTAGAAGATATGTACTGTGTTTTGAATTGTAATAATGAGGTCTTAGTGCGCACGATCTGTATTGTATTGTTTTGAAGGGTAATTGTGACATTTTCATTGAAATGTGTATATCATTAAATTTCATGAAAGAAAGCATATTGTGGCACGAATAGACCAATCACTAAAAGTAGCGACGCAGATTTACAAAAAGGCGAGTCAAGCACTGAGGTTCAATTCTGGAGGGATAGAATTGATAAACAAAGAAGTTATGTTAAACTTGTGTGGAGCCTTGGTTCGGCCACACTTCGATTATTGTGCACAGTCTGGTCTCCATATTATAGAAAGTATAGACAGGAATTGGAGAGGGTGCAAAAAAGATTCACAAGGATGATACCAGAACTGAGGGGATATCCTTATCAGGAAAGGCCGAACAGGCTGGGACTCTTTTCTTTTGAAAAGAGAAGACTGAGGGGTGACCTGATCGAGGTCTTTAAGATAACAATAGAATTTGGTCGGTGGATGTAGAGAAAATGCTTCCACTTGGGAGGGAGTATAAAATTAGAGGGAATAAATATAAGACTGTCACTAATAAATCCAATATGGAATTCCGGCGAAACTTCTTTACCGAATGAGTGGTAAGAATGGGCAATGCGTTACCACAAGGAGTAGTTGAGGGAAATAACGGAGATGCATTTAAGGGGAAGCTAGATAAGCACAAGAGGCATAATAGAATATCCTATCCTGATAGCGTTAGATGTAGTAGGGAGGGAGGAGGCTTGTATGGAGCATACATGCTGGCATAAATAAGTTGGTCCGAATGGTCTGTTTCTGTGCTGTAGTTTCGAAGTAACTCGATGGAACTCAATGTACTATTTTGAGGGTGGTGGAAGAGCAGACGGACCTGGGGGCACATATTCACAAATCTTTGAAGGTGGCAGGCAAGTTGATAAGGCGGTTAAACAAGCACATGAGATACATGGGTTTGTAAAGAGGGGCATTGAATACACAAATAGGGAAGTCATGTTAAATCTTTACAAAAGACTGGTTAGGCCTCAGCTGGAGTATTGTGTACAGCACTGGACACCACTCTTTACGAAGGATGTAAAGGCCTTGGAAAGGTTACAGAGGAGATTTACCAGTGTGATGCCAGGGCTGAGGGACTTCAGTTATGTGGAGGGATTGGAGAAGCTGGGCTTGTTCTCCTTAGTGCAGAGAAGGTTAAGGGGAGATCAAAGAGAGGTCATCAAAATAATGAGGCGTTTTTATGGAGCAAATATGGGTAACTGTTTACTCTGGCAATTGGATTGATAATCAGAGGTCATAGGTTTACAATAATTGGCAAAACAACTAGAGGGGAAATAAGCAGAACATTTTTCACACAGAGAGTTGTTAAGCACTGCCTGAAAGGATGGTGTCTCTTTTAGAGGCTGTCTTCGTGTCAACATTCATATTTTCATTGAGAAACTGCAGGAACAGAGTGAAACGGGTTTGCTTGTGTCCCTGGATTCAATGCACAATGTGGAGAAATCGCTAGAACGTATGAATGAATCGGTAGGAGTGAACATGGTCAATACAATTATATGAAAACTGTAAATGAAAACGCTCATTGTTGTTGGACCAGTCCTTTCTGAGCACAGCTTCTAACTTTATTCCTGAGAGAGGTCTCATTAAGACAAGTTACTGAACTTTGAGATGTATGTGATATATCCACGTCATCATTTACATCGGAGCCAAAGCTGCTGATGTAATGTGTTTGTTCAAGTGACTGTAACTAATAGCAATGATCAGGGGTATAACCGTGTCAGTGGAGATTTACCCTCTGTATAAATCAGGGATCGTTGTAATAAATCCACTCATTCTGCCTGCCGGAGCTGCGGTTTCCAGGCCAACAGAAGTCACTGCTCCTCAAAGAAATGGGATATTCAGTAATGTATCAGATAGAATGTATTTATTATCCTGTTCTTGCAGCCGTTGGAGTTCCAGGTAAGCCATTATCTCAACTGTTCACGGTGTAAATCCTTATTAAATCTGCTGCTGTACTTGATACTTTTTTTTCTCCCGTCATATATTACACAGTTGACTGTTCTGTCCTCAGTCTCTGCTCTTTTGGTCTTGGAGCAGCTGCATTATATGCTTTACGATTTTGTTTATCCAATTCTGGCATTGTTACTGGATTATTCTCTGTACTGAATGTATTGGAGTCAAGTGTCTGGGCTAAGAGCTGGTATCAGACCATCAGGAGCTGTTAACAGTTTCATGTTGTGGAACTAACCTGTCCTGGAATATTTTTTTCATAAACGTGTTTTCAGTGATTGATAATGAGACAGCTGACGGTCTCGGTGTTCGAAGGAGGCAGCGCAATGCCCTCCCTCCACATTAATATGGTTCAGTTTAACTGGGATTTCAATGTATTTATTGGATATCACTATTCTGAAAGATTGTTTCATTGTGTGTGTATCTGACGCCGCTTCAGATGTCTGCCTATTGAACTGAGTTTGCTGCTGATCCTTTTACACCTCATTCTCTGCTTCCCTGTCGATGAATTCACTGTAAAATGCAATATTTTGGGGTTGTGTTGTATCAGTTTGCACTTTATCTGATGGAATCATGAGCCCTTCTATTTATCTGTCGATCAAAAGGAGCAGCGGTGATGTTGGTGTTTTGTTAATTGAACAATGCCGCCATCTAACGCTGTACTTTGTAATTACAGGAGAAGGAATTTCAATTATTTTGAGGTGTGTCTGGAAGAGGCATTCGATTCTGATTATTCCATGCATTTTGGATGAAGTGAACAGTGTTGGTGAACAGGTGGAGACTTGGATGATCTGTAGAAACATTAAACTGTTCACAGAGGCCTCACAACTTAACAAACTGACACTAAGAATAGGATCGTTGGAACACGGGGCTGGTGAAGAGAAAGCAGGATCAGAATGTTAGTATTTACTCGGATGTTAAAAGCGGCATTGTGAAAGAGATTAGAGAGAGTGCGAAGAGATAGAGAGGAGCGATAGAGAACGCGACCGAGAAGGAAAACGAAAGGGAGGGGGAGAAGGAACGTGAGAAAGGGAGAAAGAGAGGCATACAGAGAATGAGAGAGAGCGAGAGAGCAGCAGCGTTGTGAATAATTCATCGGAATGAACTGCTGAAACTTCCAGTGCAATAATGTAAAGGAAATGTGACTTGAAGGTGTTATTAGGATGTTGTCAGATTGTGAGAGTTTTATTGTGCTTGCTCCGGATGTGCTTGTCGCTATCAGGTCCTCAGTCTGTTTATGTGAATGTTCAATTTACTTGAATTTAATTGAAATGTATTTAAAGTGATTTCTTGATAGCATTGAATTATTAGGATACTGTATTCTAGAAGCGATGAGTCCGTTTAATTCAATAAAGAATGAAGCTAATTCAATTAATGCATTTTTATTTAATTTTAATTGAATGTGCAAAGTCAATTTATTGACACATTCTGTAATGAACGAAATGTTCCCTGACAACAATGACCACAGAAATCAATCGTTGAATTTATTGTTTGGATTGTGTGAGTGGGACCTATAGATTAGATTTCCTCCAACAGTCTGCTGCAGTCTCTCCCTGTGAATCCCAGCCTCTCCTCCTACTGCATTGAATCCTCTGTCTCCTCATCCGTTGCTTCACATTATCCCCTTTCCCAAACCATCTGCTCCTGACTCGCCTCCACCTCCTACATGTCCTTTTCCTCGTATGCCTCCCACTCTCACTCACTGGCTCGGCCGCCAGCTGCCTATTTCAATCCGATTCAAAGACTCAAAAACACCGCTGCGGATCTCGGTCGTTCCCGTTTTGTGCCAGCCCCTGTCAGCTCTCTTCCACCACAGCAACAAACCCAGCAGCAGCTCTCCCTGTCCCCTCACCTTTACGGCCCTCGCTCACTTTCCCGCCCCTCTGGAGCCAAATCCGAATTTTACCCGTTGGATTCCCGCACAGTGCAGCCACTTCTCCCTTCCCCACCGGCACTGCACCCTCACTCGGCCCTTCCAGTCGGTGCTCATTTTATTCACTTTCTATATCAATCTCCCAATGCATTATTGATAATTGTGTTGAAAAACTTTTCTCTGCCCGAAAGCACTGCCCAGATCAGTGAATCAGTTTCCACCGTTTGATGCAGCAATAAAGCTGCAAATTTCACCCCAGATCCTCTCAAACTGCTGCTTTGGCTCCAGGTCTGATCAGTACTTTCTCGACTTCCGTTTCTCTTTCTTACAGTTAACTTGGTGGCGATTGTGATCCTGTCACGAGGAAAGTGCGGACTCTCCAAATGTATCACTCGCTACCTGATGGGAATGGCAGCGGCCGATCTCCTACTAGTTATCACCGATGTCATACTGTGGCGAATTGTTAATATTTATTTCCCAGTTTCATTCTTGACCATTACCCCCGTGTGCCGTCTGATTGACATCCTGAGTTTTGCAGCCACAGCGGCCTCTGTCTGGTTTACAGTGGTTTTCACATTTGATCGATTTGTGGCCATTTGTTGTCAGAAGCTGAAAACAAAATATTGCACCGAGAAAACGGCGGCTGCTGTTATCGGGGTGGTGAGTGCGCTGAGCTGTTTACTAAACATTCCCTTGTCCTTTGTAATTGGCCCGGAATATACAATGGACAATATACCCCGGGGTTGTGTCGTGAAACTGACCTTTTTCACTTCACCCACATGGGCAGCTTTTGACTTGTTTTATCTTGTGTTAATATCTTGTCTCCCATTCATTCTGATTTTGCTGTTCAATGTTCTCACCGCCAGGTACATCTTAGTGGCCAGTGGAGTCCGCAGGGAACTCCGGGGCCGCAGCAATAGAGAGAATCACAAGGATCCAGAGATGGAGAACAGAAGGAAATCCATCATTTTACTCTTCAGTATATCAGGCAGTTTTATATTGTTATGGAGCGCAATCGTTTTTTATGTTATCTCTCTCCGAATAACAAACGCCCACTACTATCCGGCTAGTGACATTGAGTCAGCCGGATTCATGCTTCAGCTTCTCAGTTCCTGCACCAACACGTGTATTTATGTCCTGACTCAGACCAAATTCAGAGAGGAGCTGAAGAACGGGGTGAAATACCCACTGAATCTAATTGTTACATTAGTTAAATCATAGAAACATCTCAAGAGTTTGCATCTGAAATTAAATAAAAATTCTATTATTGTAGATTTTCACGTTTGGCGGTGGTGTAAGACGGGCGGTAGGGATCGGGCGCGCGTTATTCACCGCGCCTGATTTTATTATCTATTGACATCAATGAGTTCACTGAAGTAACTGATATCAATTCAATACTTCAGATAAATTTGGAAGTACCAGACAGGAAATACATTTTACCCGACAAATGCCGTGTTGTGAAATGATTCTAACATGTAATGGTTTGCTGTTATTCGTCTGGAAATGTTACGATTTCAATATTAAATGTGTAATCCTGAAATTAATAAAATCAAATCCTCATTTTCGGTTGATGATTATTTCCCAACACACACACTTCCCGGTGGGATGGACTGAGGGTGAGCTGTCAGGGACAGACAGCGTCCTGTTCAGTGGGACATTTGTTTTGACCAGAATAGAATAATAATGGACCAACACCCGGACCGTCACTAACTGGCAAAATATTAATGTAATTTCAAACTCCAGTGGGGAGTTCCCGAGATCGTTTCCTCTCTGAGCTGCTGTGCAGCAATGTTTACTCACTGCAGGGAGTTTAATCGGACATGAGGCTGGGCCTGGTTACACAGATCTGTAAGGAAACCTCCTGATGCATTTCTGTGACGATTAGGGGCCAACAGATTTCTCACGGCCGTAGCAGGCCAAGAGAAAGCTCTCCTGCTCCTCTTGTCCCACAAATTATAAGTTAAAAAGAAACTTCCCAATGTTCTGGACCACTCAATGCCCATCGAAAGAGCGGATCCTTCACCCATTTGTAACCAACATTAGATGAAGTTCCCTGTACGTCATAAATACACTGATTTACATATTACATGTGGCCTGTCCGGAAACTGTTGGGTGTTACTCTGGCCGCTCTTCTCAGGACCTTACCCACGAATGGCTGAGGCAGGAACGCCCGTGTTAATGGCGAAGTAAGTGACCTGACATCATTTACTGGGCTCGACCACCCCATTTCCTTCAGCTGGGGATATCTAGAATCGACTACACCTTTCCTGACCGATGCACTAGTTCAATCTTCGAAGCACACAAGCTGGTCCATTATCTCAAACTGCATCAGTTCACAACACGTGGAGGGAAGTTTTCACCATCGCTGGGGACTGAATTGGTGGAGCGGATCACCCGCCCCTTATAGAACCGGCCCGATTTTAATTTCTGCTCCGTCAGTTTACCGCCCAAGCGGTGAAGGTGAAATTACCCCCTACGTCTCTGACCCCAAGGTTCGACGGGTGTGTTACATCAGATAGCGTTTGCCAAGCACTAACATGAATGTCGGCGAATGGATCCGTGTATTCAGTTAAAATCTGATAACCCCCCTCCATAGAGACAACACCCCTATACCATGTAGTCGAAGAGGGGTTCACCACCCCCCAACAGCTGTGGGACACACTGAAGCGAGGTGCCGCCTACACAATGGCTCTATGGGGAAAGGCCACTGTTTAAGGCCATTTCACCTTGTATTGTACATTATGTCTTAGAAAATATGTACTGTTTGTTGATGTGTAAAAATGGAATCGTAGTGCGTACGATCTGTACTGTATTGTTTTAATTGTAACTGTGATATTTACATTGAACTGTGTGTATCCATACATTTTATGAAATAAACTATATTTTGAAATACAAAAGAAAGTTCCAGTCTCACCGTCTCTTTTGTTATTGGGCAGTGAAGGGAGTATATACGGCCAGACTAAAGATGTGGGGAGCAATACAAAAAGCATCTATTGGGACTGTAGAGCAGCAAAGGGGATTTGGTGTCCAGGTACACCAATCAATAAAAGTCTGTTATTATTGGATGGTGAAGTGTGGAAAGCAAGTGCACATATACCAAAAATAACATTGAAGATCCCAATTTCCAGGCTGTCATACCTCAAGGAATAGAAAGATATGCTGATAGGGTTAGATGAGGAAGGGTGACAGGTGGCTCATGTAGAGCATAAACACCGGCATGGACCTTTTGTACATTCTATATAATAGAAATAGGAGAATGTCCTCAAGGGTGAGAAACTAGGGACTGTAGAGGAGCAATGGTGTTTAGGTGTCTCGGTACAGCAATCACTAAAAACTAGTGCACATGGACCAAAAATCATTTTAAATTTCGAGGCTGTCGTATCCAAGGTATCGCTGTCAAGTACTTCTCCAACTCTCTGGAATTTGCTGATACAATCAGGCCCCACTGCCTCCCTCGCTGGTCCATTCCATCCATTCAGCACGCTCTGCATTAAAAAAGTAACATTCAAGCATTCTGCTCATCCTATGCCCCAGGTGGAGAAGACTAATAGTAGCAGGAGGACCCAGACCATCAGCCTGATGTGAGTTTAGACATTTCTGTTTTAAATTCAGATTATTGTATTTGCAGGTTTTTTTTTTCCTTTTTTGGTGCATTTCTATTTTGATTTCATTCTTGCACGTTTTGCCTTTTAAACAAATTCTCCAAACCCTGTGCGCAGTGAGTGCTGAATCCGGGCCCTTTGATTGACAGGTCTCTCCTCCCTCTGACTCCTGGGCTGACACCTTCCAACACGTGACATTCTGAAGAATCACTCAACTTTGCGCGCTGACGTCACGAGGCTCGGCCCATCGCGCCTGTGCCGGCTCTGTGAAAGAGGCCGCTCGGCCCATCACGCCCGTGCCGGCTCTGTGAAAGAAGCCGCTCGGCCCATCACGCCCGTGCCGGCTCTGTGAAAGAGCCATCCGATTAGTCCCACTCTCCTGTTCTTTCCCCACAGTCCCGCAAATTTCCCCCTTCAAGGATTGACTCGATTCCCTTTTGAAAGTTATTATTGAATCTGCTCTCACCGCCCTTTCAGGCAGTGAATTCCAGATCAGAACAACTCGCTCCCTAAAAACATTCTCCTCATCTCCCTCTGGCTTTTTTTCCAATTCCCTTCAATCTGTGTGCTCTGGTTACCGACCCTCCCGCTACTGGCAACAGTTTCTCCCCATCGACTCCATCAAAACCCCTCCTTATTTTGAAGCCCTCGATTAAATCCACCCTTAACCGTCTCTGCTCTAACGAGAACAATCCCAACTACTCCAGTCTCTCCATGTAGCTGAAGTCCCTCATCCCGGGTACCATTCCGGTAAATCTCCCCCGAACCTTCACTTGCTGCAAAGAGAGTGAAGCCAGCTTCTCTATTCTCTCCACACAGTTATTATTATTTATTAAGTGGGTTGTGCTGGGTATCTGGAAGCTGTAATTCGGTGAGTAGAAAGCAGTGGGAGGAAAAGTCTGCAGATTGATTTTGGGAGATGGTGAAGACGGCGATCGTGGTTTCTGACAAGGGAGGGAGGTGGTCTTTGAGACCGTCCGTGCTCTGTTGTAAGATCTGTGTGTGTGTGTCTTGTTCCAGCAGTTTCCATTTGTACCTGTGACCTGACTGGCGGATTCTGCGAACTCGACTGCTGCTGTGACCCTGACTGTTCCTCCGCGGACATCAATGTCTTCTCCACCTGTCTGCCGGGCAGTGAACCGTAAGTTTCTGTTCGTGTGTTACTAAATTGGCTCCCGGTCCGGCAAAGTTTCGATTTTAAAATCCTCACCCTCGTGTTCAAGTCCCACCATGGTCCTCGCCCCCTCCCTATCTCTGTAACATCCTCCATTCGATTTAATCTCTACCGTCAACCGCATGTCACTCCACCCTATCATGGAGTCTACCCCACCCATTTATCTCCTCCAACAGCCCATGTACACTCTACGCACAATCATGTACATTGGAAGAACAGTCAGTCTTGGGAAACTCAGTCCTGTTATACACACTGTCAGTGTTGGGACACTCAGTCCTGTTATACACACTGTCAGTGTTGGGACACTCAGTCCTGTTATACACACTGTCAGTCTTGGGAAACTCAGTCCTGTTATACACACCGTCAGTGCTGGGACAGTCAGTCCTCTTATACACACAGTCGGTGCTGGGACACTCAGTCCTATTATGCACACAGTCAATGCTGGGATACAGACTCCTGTTATATCGTCAGTGCTGGGACACTCAGTCCTGTTATATACACTGTCAGTGCTGGGAGACTCAGTCCTGTTACATACACCGTCAGTGCTGGGACTCTCAGTCCTGTTATACACAATCGGATAAATAAATAACTGCAAACAAAGAATGAAATCTCCAGGACCTGATGTTTTCCACCACAGGGTATTAAAGGAAACGGGTGGGGAAATTGTAGATGCATTGGTCATAATTTCCCAAATCTCTCCAGACTCAGGAATTGTGCATTTGGAGATGAAAATTGAAAACGTCACTCCGTTATTTTAGAAAGGAGGGAGGAAGAAACCAGGAAAATACAGACCTGTCAGTTTAAGGTCAGTTGTGGGGAAGTTCCTGGAATCTATCATCAGAAACAAAATGATTGAGCACTTGAACAAGTCTGAACTGATCAAAGAGAGTCAACGTCGATTTGTAAAGAGCAGGTCATGTCTGACTAATCCATTTGGATTTTTTGAGGTAATTAACAAGGTGGACAGGGGTGTGTCTATGGATGTTGTCTATATGGACTTCCAGAAGGCATTTGTTAAGGTTCAGCACAAGAGATTACGAGAATCAATAAAAATGCACAGAATTGAAAGAACCTTGTGACTTGGGTTGGAATTGGTTAGGAGGTAGGAGAAGAGAATAGGGATAAAGGGAAAGTTCGTTGATTGGCGGGATATGACAAGTGGTGTCCCCAGGGATCTGTACTGGGGCCTCAGCTTTTCACCATATTTATCAATAACTTGGATGAAGGAATAGAGTTGTAGATCCAAGTTTCGAAGTGACACTAAGTTAGGAGGCACAATAAGTGGTGTAGATGGGAGCAGGAAGTTACAAAGAGAATGTTTACGTGAATGGACAAACTGTGGCAGGTGGAGTTCAACGTGGGGAAGTGTGAGATCATTCACTTTGGATGCAAGAAGGAAACATGGGAGTATTTTCTTAAACTGAGAGACTGGGAGCGGTGGAGGAGCAAAGGGATTTGGGTGTCCATGTACACAAATCAGTAAAGGCTAGTGCACAGATAAAAAAGTAATGACAGACTAATGGAATATTGGCCTTTATCTCGAGGGCAGGAATACAAAGGGAAGGAAGTGATGCTTCAGTTCTACAGAGCCTTGGTCAGAGCCCATCTGGAGTACTGATCTTCACCAAGGATATATTGGCCTTGGAGTGGGGACAGTGCAGATTCACCAGAATGACACTGGGGCTTGAATGGTTCAATTATGAGGATCGGTTGCATAAACTTGGTTTGCATTCCCTTGAGTTCAGAAGGTTGAGGGGTGATCTGAACCATACATTTAAAATTATAAAAGGATTCGATAGGGTAGAAATAGAAATGCGCATTTTCCACCAGCCGGGGCGGGGAGCGGGGGTGGCGGCGGCGGGGGGTTCCAATCTCTTAAAGGGAGGGTGTCTCTTAAAATCTCTTAAAGGTAGCCGGTACCTGTTACTTGCTAATAATAAGTCTGCTGTCTGCATGGAGATCAGACATCACACATGTAAAGCACAGATGCTTTACCCTATTTACCCTAACCCTATGTTTACAAACTGATGAGTCGTGTTAAACATTGAATTAAGGTTGCACACTACTAATTCCCACATCCTCCAATCTGTATGCCAGACCTCTCTAATCTGCCAATCTGAGACTGCAAGAGCGCATGCACCAAGACTCTCTGCTGATGCACCTTGGTGCAGGAGGTGGTCAGAAGGAGGAACATCCTATATCCGCCGAGGGTCAAGACGCCCTCCAGATAAATGCCAAAAAGGCAGTGGGAGGCAGCAGGGAACGAGGTTAATGCCAGGCGCACAGCACCACGAACATGGATTCCGTGCAGGAAGAAGTTTAATACTTTGACACGAGTGGTCAAGGTGAGTGAGGTCAACTGTCAAGTGTCGTCTCCTACCAACTGCACCAGGCACTGCACCCACCATCACCCACATACCAACAAACGCTTTCAATCAGTACTCAACTCTTACAGTCAGATGCTTCCTCTCACCCTTACACATTATCACTGTTGCAAGCCACAGGACACACATACTAGTAGCTATTCACCCATGACAGTCACATCACCGAAATACATGTCCCACTTTCTCGCAGGAGAAGGTGGCGCCAAACAGGAGCCAATAAGTGGCAGTGGCATTTAGCCCCTCAAGCCGGTTCCGCCATTCAATGAGATCATGGTGGGCCTGTGACCTAACTCCGTATACCCGCCTTAGCCCCATATCCATTAATATCCTTGGTTCACAGAAATCTATCAATCTCAGATTTAGAATTCACAATTGAGCTCGCATCAACTACCCATTGCAGAACGAGAGTTCCAAACATCTCCCACCCTTTGTGTGTAGAATTGTTTCCTAACTTCTCTCCTGCAAGTCCTGGCTCTAAATTTTAGGCTACGTCCCCGCGTCGTCGTATTCAAGCATAGGAAACCTCCAAAAACAGTCACAAATCCATCAGCAGCCAGAATCAATAATCCAGCCGCTAGCGTGTACATCCTGCATGGTCCGTTTAAAATGCGCTGCTCCGGGGTCCTCCAGACACTCTAAAAAATGTTCTGATGGTCATGGTTATGACTGCATTGAGTTGAACCTTAAGTTCCAAAATGGTGTCTATCACTTTAAATTATCGTTGCACACTGATTGTATCCATTTTCTCCTTACTTTACATGCTGCCGGCGTTCGGTATTTGCGCACGTGCAAATACCTACTCAAAGATGGCGACCGGCGCACGTCACGCTGGGAATGTGCACACGCAGCCAAGACACTATCTTGGTACTTCGAGACGCCACGTAGCGCAGAAACAACGGGCGCTACACGACCCAATATTTAGCCCACTGTGTTTAAAAGAAAGCTGATTCATTAAACACTTGTACAGATTACCAAACTCCAGCCCAGTTAAAGGGGTTATTAACATCAGAAACAAACCCCACCTGTCAGAATGAACGTGGTTCATTCCTAGATGTGATTTAGAGCAGAATCGAACCCCTGGAGTCATACATGAACTCTCTGGTGTCTCAGCAGGTGGGATGACCGAGTGAATCCCTTCCCACACACAGAGCAGGTAAACGGCCTCTCCCCAGTGTGAGTGCGTTGGTGTGATAGAAGATGCCTTTTAATTTTAAAACTCTTCTCACAGTCAGAACATTTAAAAAGTCTCTTACCAGTGTGAACAAATTGATGTTCAATGAGGTAGGATGAACGAGTGAATATCTTTCCACACGTGGAGCAGGTGAACGGCCTCTCCCCAGTGTGAACTCGCTGGTGTGTCAGCAGATGGGATGACTGGGTGAATCTCATCCCGTACTCAGTGCAGGTGAACGGCTTGTCCCCAGTGTGAGTGCGTTGATGTGTCAGCAGGTTGGATGTGAGCGTAAATCCCTTCCGACACTCAGTGCAGGTGAACGACCTCTCCCCTGTGTGAATACGTTGGTGTGCCAGTAGATCCTTTGTACTTTTAAAGCTCTTTTCTCAGTCAGAACATTTAAAACGTTTCTTATCAGTGTGAGCAAGTTGATGTGTCAGAAGACTGGATGAACAAGTGAATCCCTTCCCACACTCAGTGCAGGTGAACGGCCTCTCTCCAGTGTGAACTCGGTGGTGTTTCAGTCGGCTGGATGACTCATTCAATCCCTTCGTACACACGGTACTGAGGAACGGCCTCTCCCCAGTGTGTCTGCGCCGATGAGTTTCCAGCTGGGACGGGTAATTGAATCCCTTCTCACAATCCCCACATTTCCACGGTTTTTCCATGGTGCGGGTGTCCTTGTTTCTCTCCAGGTTGGACGATCAGTTGAAGCCTGGTCCACATACACAACACGTGTCTGGTTTCTCCCCGCTGTGAATGGTGAAATGTTTTTTCAGGCTGTGTGTAAATGGTTAAAGCTCTTTCCACGGTCAGTGCACTGGAACACTCTCACTCGGGTATGTGTGTCTCGGTGCTTTTCCAGTTGCACTGATGTTTGAAATTTTTTCCCACAGACAGAACAGACAAACATTTCTCCTACTATATTCCAAGTCCGATGAACTTCAGGTGCTGATGAATTGAGTGACTGTCAGATCATGACGTGGTTTGGTTTGAGTTTCCCGTCTGCAAATCCTACCCTTCTAATACCCTGTAAAAGGAGTTTACACTGTGATTGGAGGATCGAAATTCAAAACAGGCAATTCTAGTTTCTATGGAACATTCTACCCGCTCATTCCCCCAGACAGTAAATCACCGTCCCACACACTCACCCTCCTCTCTCTGCTGAAATCCAACTCAATCGCACCATCTCCAACATTTTTCCTTCCATTTAAGTTTCTTTCTCTCCCCGGAAAGCTTTGAATCTGACTGGGGTCAGTTCTACACTCACCGCTTCCCCGCTCTCTCCACCCCTGATGGTTCTGACACTGACTGGGTTCAATTCTACACTCACAGGTTCCCCCACTCTCCTCTCCTGAAGGTACTGACTCTGGCTGGGTTCAGTTCTACACTCACTGGTTCCCCTCCCTCTCTTCCCCTGAAGGTACTGACTCTGGCTGGGTTCAGTTCTACACTCACTGGTTCCCCTCCCTCTCCTCCCCTGAAAGTGCTGACTTTGGCTGGGTTCAGTTCTACACTCACTTGTTTCCATCCCTCTCCTCCCCTGAATATGTTGACTCTGGCTGGGTTCAGTTCTACACTCACTGGTTCCCCTCCCTCTCCTCCTCTGATGGTTCTGACTCTGGCTGGGTTCAGTACTACACTTACAGATCCCCCTCCCTCTCCTCCCCTGTCGGTGCTGGCTCTGGCTGGGTTCAGTTCTAAACTCATTGGTTCCGCTCCCTCTCCTCTTCTGAAGATGCTGTCTCTGGCTGGGTGTATATGCTCTCCCCCTCATTTCGATACTATGTCCCTCCCTATTGCTGCCTGTAACCAGTCCAACTGTGCTATCTCCCAATTTTGGCGACGGACTCTCCCTGACCTGTCACCATTTTTCCTCTATTTAAAGACGGTCCATGATCTGTCACTATTTCTCCTTCATTTGCAGATTCTCCCTGACCTGCAGCTATTTCTCCTTCATTTACAGACCTCCATGACCCATCACCATTTAACCTGCATTTACAGACAGTCCCTGACCAATCACCATTTCTCCTTCATTTCCAGACACTCCCTGACGAGTCACCACTTCGATCCGCATCTCCCTCGTCCGTTCACTTGTGAACAAGGCCCTTGCCTTCCACAATCTAATTGCAGATGGCTGCATTTAGCAACACAGTAACAGCAGGAGGCCATTCAATTGGATCATGGTTGATTTATATCTTAACTCTATCTACCCTCCTTGGTATCATAACCCTTAATACTCGGGCCAAACAAAAATCAATCAATCTCAATTGTCAAATTTACAATTGACTCCCAGCCTCAACAGCTTTTTGGAGTTAAGAGAGTTCCAGATTTCCACTCCCCTTTGTGTGAAGAATTGCTTCCTGAAATCACCCCTCAATGGCCTCGTTCCAATTTTAAGGTAATTCCCGCCTTGTTCTGGACTCTCCCATCAGAGGAAATAGTTTCTCTCCATCTACCCTATCAAATCCTTTAATCACCTTAAATACCTCAATTAGATCAATCTTTAATCTTGTACATTCAAGAGAATACAAGCCATGTCTCTGCAATCTGTCCTCATCATTTACGTAAGTGATCTCCGCAAGTACAGGACAGAAATTCAGAACAGAGAGTTCTAGTTCTATTAAGCTGTAAATAACCCGTCCCACACTCTCCCTCCTTGCCTCTTTTAAGCTGTAAATCCCCCTTCCCACACACTCTCCCTCCTTGCCCCTATTAAGCTGTAAATCCCAGTCCCACACTCTCCCTCCTTGCCCGATTAAGCTGTAAATCCCCGTCCCACACACTCTCCCTCCTTGCCCCTATTAAGCTGTAAATCCCCCGTCCCACACATTCTCCCTCCTTGCCCCGATTAATCTGTAAATCCCCCGTTCCACACTCTCCCTCCTTGCCCCTATTAAGCTGTAAATCACCGTCACACACACTCTCCCTCCTTACCCCTTTTTATCTGTAAATCCCCCGTCCCACCCACTCTCCCTCCTTGCCCATATTAAGCTGTAAATCCCCCGTCCCACACACTCTCCCTCCTTGCCCCTATTAAGCTGTAAATCCCCCGTCCCACACACTCTCCCTCCTTGCCCCTATTAAGCTGCAAACCCCCCGTCCCACACACTCTCCCTCCTTGCCCCTATTAAGCAGTAAATCCCCCTTCCCACACACTCTCCCTCCTTACCACAATTAACCTGTAAATACCCCCTTCCCACACACTCTCCCTCTTTGACACGTCCTCGCTGTTTGAAATCCAGATTCATCGCAGACTCTATTTTTCTCCCTTTCTCTCCTGAATGTGCTCCGTGATGTTGGGATTCGGCCCCAGTCACTGTTTGCCCTCCAGTAACCGGCCAATTGGTAATTCTGAACCTGTGAGCCTTTACAACCAGCTGACTGCATTTCTACCATGGGGAGCAGCACAGCTACCGTCCCTGGCTGATTCTGTCCGGCAAAGCGGAGGCCAACGGGAGCAGATCAACAACAGCCTGCAAATACACTGAGCGGAGTCTCAGCAACAGCGAGTGCGGCTCAGGCACCGAATCAGAGCCGGGGTGCCCGGCGGACGGGCGAGTGTCCCTGGGCTCGACCAAACCCCTCATCCAGCCCCTCCCCCGTCCTACCCACCGCTTCCCGGTGTCTTGTCCCGTTTCCACCGAGTCCGACTCTCGACAAACGACAGGGCCGAGGCGCTCTGGAAGGCAAGGCGGCATTGGGAGCATGCGCAATCTGATCAGGGACTGAGCGCCTTGTACAGACAGAGGGGTTTCTGGGGCGCGGGGGATTGTGGGGCTTCCGGCCGCCATTATTCGCCGTTTGTTGGTCAGTATTTTATTGCCCGCGTCGCCCACAGAACCGTGTCGAGAAACAGAGACTGAGGAATTCAGAACGGGTTTGCTAAACAGACACTGAGCGTACAATGTAGAACAGTGTTTCTCAAACTGTTTTGCTCGCGACCCAGTGGAAGAAAAACACTTCCCCCAGGGACCCAAACAAATAATATATTCTGACTGGAGTTTTCATCAAATCCGAATAAAGGTCAATATATGCTAGTTCTTCACCACTTCAAGCAATAAATAAAATTCGACATCCACGTTCCTTGAATATAATTTTAATTACAGTTTAAATACAATAAGAAAACGGTCAGGTTGAGTTTCACTTATTTAATGTGACGGGTGGGTCTGCCTGTTGTTCGTGATCTCGTTCCAATCTGGATGACAAGATGAAAGCGCTACACGCATATCAGGTGCGCTGTTGAGTCGGTTTCTTTCTCTTGTTTTTAACCTTGTCAGAGTCGAAAATCCCAGTTCGCACATGTAGATTGTTGGGAACGGCAGCAACAACAGAACACTAACCTTACTTAACAGAGGATAATCTTTGAAAGCAATGATCGAAAAAGATGACAAACTGAATGACTTGTGGTGTGTTTACAGTGTGCTCACAGGTGAGTCGCATCAGCTCGTTTTCTTGCTCAAGCATCAAGTTTAGCTTCATTATTGATTCAGGATTTTTGAAAGCAAAAGGATCTTTCACCCAACGCTTTTCCTTCAAATTTTCAAATCCCTCTGCAGGGAAGTAGCGATCAAAATGGTCAGACAGAGCAGCGAGATGTAACTGTATGACACATTTCATTTCATTCCCTTTATCTTAATTGGTGCTGTTCTCTCCACCCCAGAGGGCTGTGGATGCTCAGTCGTTGAGTGTATTCAAGATTTAGTTTAATATTGTTTTGGACAAGGAAATCAAGGGATAGGGGGCTAGGGCGGTAAAGTGGAGATGAGGTTCAAGATCAGCCATGATCTATTGAATGGCGGAGCAGGTTCGACGGGCCGTATGGCCTACTCCTGCAATTATTTCTTATGATCTTATCCTGACAGAGGTGCGGTGCCCAGAACACACAGTAATCTAAATGAGGTCTAACCAGAGCTCTGCATAACTGTGACATAACTTTCACATCTTTTTATTCCAGATCCCTTAAGATAAAGATCAAAATTCCATTACCATTTTAACTTTTTTTGCACCTTTTCTTGAATTCTGTACTTGGTCCTGTAAATTTCTCTGCTCACCCACAGTTCCTAGTTTCTTGCTAATTAGAAAATACTCTGATCTATCTTTTTATGGTCCAAAGTGGATGACCTCACACTTACTCACGTTGAATTCAATCTGCCACAGTTTTGCCCACTCACTGAATCTATCAATGTCCCTTTGCAACTTTCTGCTCCTATTTATAACGCTTATTGTGCTTCATAACTTAGTTTCATCAGCACACTTGGATATAAGGCTCTCGACATAAGAACATAAGAAATAGGAGCAGGGGTAGCCCATACGGCCCCACGAGACTGCTCTGCCGTTCAATCAGATCAGGGCTGATCTTCGACCTCATCTCCACTTTCCCGCCCGATCCCCATATCCTTTGACTCAACTAGAGTCCAAAAATCTATTGATCTCAGCTTTTAATGTACTCACGATGTGGAGATGCCGGTGATGGACTGGAGTTGACAAATGTAAGGAATCTTACAACACCAGGTTATAGTCCAACAGTTTTATTTGAAAATCACAAGCTTTCGGTGGCTTTCTCCTTCGTCAGGTGAAGTGTGGGATTCCTTGAATGTTACTGCATTAATAGTCAGAGAACAATACCCGGTGATTACAGATAATCTTTCCAACTGGCCATTGTCAAGGCAATCAAAGTGTTCAGACAGACAGATGTTACATACAGGACCAGCGAATATACAAACGGCCAGAACAAAAGACAGAGAGAGAGAAAGAGACAGAAACATCCGAAAGGAAGAGAAAGACAGAGAATGACCCGTTGTATTAAGAACAGATAACTTTATTTCGCTGGTGGGGTTACGTGTAGCGTGACATGAACCCAAGATCCCGGTTGAGGCCGTCCTCACGTGTGCGGAATTTGGCTATCAATTTCTGCTCGACGATTTTGCGTTGTCGTGTGTCTCGAAGTCCGCCTTGGAGATCGCTTACCCGAAGATCGGTGGCTGAATGACCTTGATTGCTGAAGTGTTCCCCGACTGGGAGGAAACCCTCCTGTCTGGCGATTGCTGCGCGGTGTCCTTTCATCCGTTGTCGCAGTGTCTGCATGGTCTCGCCAATGTACCATGCTCCGGGGCATCCTTTCCTGCAACTTATGAGGTAGACAACGTTGGCCGAGTCACAGGAGTATGAACCGTGCACCTGGTGGGTGGTGCCCTCTCGTGTGATGTTGGTATCTGTGTCGATGATCTGGCATGTTGCCGTGGCAGGGTCGTGTGGTGTGGTGGACGCTGTTCTCCTGAAAGCTGGGTAATTTGCCGCGAACGGCGGTCTGTTTGAGGTTTGGTGGCTGTTTGAAGGCGAGTAGTGGAGGGGTGGGGATGGCCTTAGCGAGGTGTTCGTCGTCATCGATGACATGTTGAAGGCTGCGGAGAACATGGCGTAGTTTATCCGCTCCGTGGGAGTACTGGACGACGAAGTGTACTCTGTTGGTTGCGTCCCGTGTTAGTCTTCTGAGGAGGTCCAATCGATTCTTTGCTGTGGCCCGTCGGAACTGTCGATCGACGAGTCGAGCGTCATATCCCGTTCTTCGCAGAGCGTCGTTCAGCGTTTGTAGGTGTCCATCGCGTTCCTCCTCGTCTGAGCAGATCACCTCGCAACAATCGCCGGACAGGCGGGTTTCCTCCCAGCTGGGGAACACTTCAGCAGTCAAGGACATTCAGCAACCAATCTTCGGGTAAGCGTTCTCCAAGGCGGCCTTCGAGACACACGACAACAGGACAGAGAAGTCGGGAAAGGAGGAGCAGCAGCAATATTGCTGCAGGACAATATTACAGCAGTTGAAAGATAGAATATCAGTGAGGGTGAGCGGGCAGTGTAAACACTCTGAGAGAAGGTGTAAGAAGGGCGAGTGCTGGAGGATTCTTCATTCGTTTTGAAAGTGTTTGTGAGATTGTGGAAATGTCTGGAAGAGGAAAAACCGGCGGTAAAGCTCGGGTCAAGGCCAAGTCTCGCTCATCCCGGGCCGGACTGCAGTTCCCTGTCAGCCGTATGCGCAGGCTCCTGCGAAAGGGGAACTACGCTGAACGTGTGGGTGCCGGAGCCCCGGTCTATCTGGCGGCTGTGCTCGAGTATCTGACGGCTGAAATCCTCGAGCTGGCCGGCAACGCGGCCCTGGAAAACATGAAGATTCGCAACATCCCCAGACACCTGCAGCTGGCCATCCGCAACGACGAGAAGCTCAACAAGCTGCTGGGAAGGGTGACCATCGCTCAGGGCGGGGTGCTGCCTAATATTCACGCCGTGCTGCTCCCGAAGAAAAGCCCTGGGAGCATCAAGAACAAGTGGAGCGGCCCAGATTTAATCTAATAACAGGACAAGGACAGGACCAAACTTAATAAATCATTTGAAGAAGGAACAAAAAGATAGACAGTGTTCATTTTGTAGATGTGATATATTTGGATTTTCTGAAGGCCCTCGATAATGTACCGCATTCTAGACTCATGGGTAAGTTCAGAGTACGTGGAGTCAGGGGACAGGTGGTAGAATGGATAGTCAGCTGGCTACAAAACAGAAAACCGAGAATAGAGGTTAAGGGTAGCTACTCAGATTGGCAAAAGGTGGGAAGTGGTGTTCCACAGGGATCGGTGCTGGGACCACTGTTTTTCACAATTTACAATAATGATTTGGATTCTGGAATCGAAAGTACAATTTCAAAATTTGCCGATGACATCAAATTGGGGGATGTATTTAATACAAAGGAAGAATGTGTAAAAATGCAAGTTGACATTAATAAACTTGCAGAATGAAGAATAAGGAGATCACATACAGTTTGGATAATAAAAGTCTAAACGGTATTGAGGAGCAAATGGATCTCGTGGTACAGATATACAAATTACATAAAGTAGCGACGCTGGTGAATAAGGTCATAAAAAGCAAAATCAAACACTAGCATTCATTTCTAGAGGGATAGAATTGAAAAGCAAAGAAGTTAAGTTAAATCTGTATGGAATCTTGGTTAGACCACATTTGGAATACGGCGAACAGTTCTGGTCTCCATATTATAGACATCGGGGCATTGGAGAAGATGCAAACAAGATTCACAAGGATGATACCAGAAATGGGAGGATATTCTTATCAGGAAAGGCCGAACAGACTGGGTCTCGTTTCACTGGAAAAGAGAAGACTGAGGGTGAACCTGATAGAGGTCTTTAAGATAATGATTGGGTTTGTTAGGACAGACGCAGAGAAAATGTTTCCACTTGTGGGGAGTTCAAAACTTCAAGTAATAAATATAAAATAGTCGCTAATAAATCAAATAGGGAATTCAGGTGAAACTGCTTTACCCAGAGAGTGGTTAGAATGTGAAACTCGTAACTACAAGGAGTAGATGAGGCAAATAACATAGGGGCATTTAAGGGGAAGATAGATCAGCACATGAGGGCGAAAGGAATCGAAGGATATGCCGATAGGGTTAGGTGAAATAAGGAAGGAGGAGGTTCGTGAGCAGCATAAACGCTGGTATGGACCAGTTGCGCCGAATGGCCTGTTTCTCTGCTGCAGTTTCAATGTAACTCGATGTAAAGGCTTTTTTCAGAGCCACGCACTGAATCTGTGAAAGGGCTGGTTACTGACTGAAGGAAGACGTTGATATCATGCTACCAGTGTTGCGTTGAGCTGTTTTTGTCTCATTGTAGACGAGATGGGGTATTAATGGGACTGGAGTCGGGGCACCGACCACAGTCCGGTATTTCAAACGGTGACCTTTGGACCCAGTCCACACATCACCAGATTTCTTGTATTTATTCAAACTATTTGCCATGCTGGGCTCGTAAAGCATCACCAGAACGGATCGACTAACCGTTCTACATTTGTGGGATTCAACGCTTTGCTCCGTTTCTGTTCGATTTTGTTGGATGATTTAAATAACGCATTAAACAAACTGGGGAATCACTGAAATGTAACTTTGTTAATAAAAACAATTAACAGTGAATTGCCTGGTGCCCAGGAGGTTAGAAATATTACTCGCTTTTCGTCCTGTTAACAAGTAAACCGTCCCGCTTTGGTTCCAAATGGGGGATTAAACAGAGAAAGCGGGAGAGGAGGAGTCAGAGTGAGCGACAAAGCAGAGAGCGGCCTCTGATCTTCCAGCTCCACCTCCAGCTTTCTCCACCCGCCAATTTCAAATCGTTTATCGACAATTGAAACAAAACACAGCGGCCGGCACAAACGCTTACAGACTCGGGCTTCATATTCAAGGATTCCCGGAAATCCGGAGCTTTTAAATAAGCCCCGTTACAATTAACAGTCAGTAATATTCCTGCATAAATACAGTCCCTTCGACAACAAGTCAACCCGCCTCCTTCCATTTCAGTCCCAGGCCCGATTCTATCTCCCCACACATCCCCTCCCAGACGAGTTCAGCAGTTTACAAACACTTCATTCCAGCTGATTTGGAGAATCTCACGTGTTGGGGTTTCAGTTGCGACGCGGATTTTCTCCGCCAGTTTTACCGTCTCACAGAGACTCTCGCCCTGAATCTGTGAAAAGAAAATGACCGTGAACTGGGAATGGGGCCGAACACATCCCCAGTTACAGTGAGGACCGGATACTCCGTTCTCTCTGTTTTATATCAGGCAGTCTCCCACCTTCATGTTCAGCACTCGAGAAAGAGCGAGACACACACTGTCAGTCTTACACTTCCTATCAGTGTGTTTATGTCACGCTCAATAGCAGTATCCCACCTTCATATACAGCACCAGAGAGTTAGAGAGAAAGGGAAACAGATACGGTGACAGGGCGAGCGGAGATGCACAGTGCCACAGTATCAGTTGCAGACTGACCTGTGAAGTTCCGCTTCATCCAGAAAATCCCGTTGGAGAGACAGAAGATGCAATCTCATCTCTCACTGTTATACCAGAGACGGACACATTATTAATCCCAAACTCAGGGACAGTGCAGAGAGCGACAAAAACAATGTGGGCCGAATTTAACCCCCTCTTGCCTGTTGTGCTATATTCGGTATTGCAGATCACGGCCGTTCGCTCTTACTCGCAGTGACTGAGAGTTTCACTCTGATTATATTAATCTGGGACTGTAGCTGTCAGATATTAATGCAAATACACGGACATCGACATTCCACCCATATTTCTCCAGGATTGGTTTGAGAAATCCTGCCTCAAGTTTCGGAGTCACAAGAATGAACAGAACCAATTGGTTCATTTCAAAATGTCACACTGTATCTATCAATCCCCCACAGTCAACATCCTGGGGGTCACCATTGACCAGAAACATTACTGGACCAGCCACATATATACTGTGGCTACAAGAGCAGGTCAGAGGCTGGGTATTTTGCTGCGAGTGACTCACCTCCTGACTCCCCAAAGACTTCCCACCATCTACAAGGCACAATTCAGGAGTGTGATGGAATACTCTCCACTTGCCTGGATGAGTGCAGCTCCAACAACACTCAAGGAGCTCGATAAAAACGAGGACAAAGCAGCCCGCTTGATTGGCATCCCATTCATCACCGTAAACATTCACTCCCTTCACCACCGGTGTACCATCCACAGATTGCACTGCAGCAACTCGCCAAGGCTTCTTCGACAGCACCTCCCAAACCCGCGACCTCTACCACCTAGAAGGACAAGGGCAGCAGGCGCATAGGAACAACACCACCTGCACGTTCCCCTTCAATTCACACACCATCCCGACTTGGAAATATCTCGCCGTTCCTTCATCGTAGCTGGGTCAAAATCCTGGAACTCCCTTCCTAACTGCACTGTGGGAGAACCTTCACCACACGGACTGCAGCGGTTCAAGAAGGCGGCTCACCACCGCCTTTTCAAGGGCAATTAGGGATGGGCAATAAATACTGGCCTCGCCAGCGACGCTCACATCCCACGAACGAATCAAATAAAATCCTGATTTCCTTCCATCAACGTGGGGAAATATCCACTCAAATTAGAACCTTAAAAACTTTACGAAGTTCACATTCAGCAATATAAAAGTTGTCGCTTATTGAATATTGAAGCAAAATTAATGTTATACTGGAAAAAAATAAATTTCAGCTGCCTGAGGAAGGGGTTAACCTATCTGCAGTGCAAAGAAGGCGGACCCGGATATCGTCAGACTCACGATGCTTGCGTCACGCAGCTTTCAGATCAACTTAAAAAATGTTGCGGAATGAAAATGAATCAAACTCAACTAAAACTCCTCCCCCCAAACTCTTTGTGCTGTGAAGCAATAATAACTTGCACAAAAATCTTAAGACAATTAAACGCTGGAAAATAAATTTCAGCTTCTTTTCGAATTCCAATTTCCAAAACACGAGCCGTGAAAGCACAGAATGTGTTTTTTTTTAACAAACTTTTGTTGCTTTAGGAATTGAAAATCTGTTAAAACATTCCTTGAACCCGTATCAGAACTGCTGATGGTCTGAGCGGACCGAAGACGCCTATATCTTGACATGCCCATGGTCCACATATTCTCAACACATTCTCAACATATTCTCAACACATTCTCTACATATTCTCTGCACATTCTCAACATATTCTCAACAAATTCTCTATATATTCTCTACATATTATCAATACATTCTGAACATATTCTCAACACATTCTCAACACATTCTCGATATATTCTATCCATATTCTCAACACATTCTCTCCATATGATCAAAACATTCTCAACATATCATCTACGTATTCTCAACAGATTCACAATTTCGCCTATTATCTTCTGCAAAATGTTTAAACCCTGCAATTTAAGCAGCTTCCAGCATCATCTCGCTCAGTCTGACTTTTTGGGGAAGTTTTAACTCGGCCATTTCATGATCCTCAGCGACTATCCTCCGATTTCGAGCGATCTGATGTTTTGAAGCGGGTGCTGTTTATGCATTAAGATGCCTAATGTAAACGTGAGTGGTTTCTATGGTTTATATGTTGAAAACTCCGAATCCAAATGTAAGCTTTATGTGTTAAAAATGCCTAATCTTATACCAAGGAGTCTCTTGCCCATTTCCCAGCCGTTTCCCACGGAAAGGTGAATCTTCTGGGGCTTCACAGGCATTAGATTGTCCCGGAGCAGGACTTAATCTCACGGTCCCCTCAACAACTCAGCTCATAGCAGCAGCCGTCTGACGGAATGTGTGACGGTCCAATGTCGAGCGAACATTCGCAGCTCTTGTTCCTGTTTGACGCTGTGTCATTCATACAACTCACTTTATGATTCAGAGGCTGGAATTCAGCGGACAGGCCTTTAGACTAAACAGAGGTAAGAGTAGGCTGGATGTTCGTCAGATCTTATTTTCCCATAGAGTAGTGAGCATCTGGAATGCATTGCCGGTCAGTGTGGTTGGTGCTGACTCTTTGCCTTCTCGAGGGTTCTGGACCGGTTCTTGACTGGGACAGAGATCGCATCATATAGAAGGTGAGTGGTTTTGCAGTTAATCTACACATGGTCGAAGTCATCGACTGGACTGGATTCGATCGCCTGAGGGGGTCGGGGGAATTTTCCTGAAATTCCCCTCCTTATCGCCCTTTAATTGTTTTTATGGTTTATCAACGCTCCCACGAGATTACACTTCCGATGGGTGTGTGTGTGTGTGTTGGGGGGTGGGGGGTGATTTATTCGTTCCTGGGATGAGATTGTCGCTGGCAAGGCCAGGATTTATTGCCCATCCCTAATTGCCCTTGAGAAGGTGGTGCAGAGCCGCCTTTTTGAACCGCTTCAGTCCGTGTGGTAAAGGTTCTCCCACATTAAATGGTGGTGTTGGTTGTAACTGTCCAGTCACGATTCTCCAGTCATGTGGGGCAGGAGTGATTAACCTGCTGGTCTTTTCCTGCCCGTCATGTCCGTCTGCAACCCCAGCTCGTCAAGGTGTTTTTAGTGAAGCGATCTTTACACACAAAACCGCACCTGGGGAATGGCTTGCGTCCGTCTGTAGTGAAATGAGACTCAATTCTCTCTGTGCCTCACCTTGCCCTTCTCTGAAGCTCAGGGACTCGAAATATTCTTGCCGGCCTCTGCTACAATGCGCCTTCGCATTTCTAGCCCCGTCCAACCGAAAGCAAAGTGACTGAATACGGAAGCGATCGAAAAATGCTCCCTGAAATCGGAAGGTTTATTACAGCACAGCCCAAGGAGTCTCACCCCTTCTCCGAGTCTTTCTTCTCAACGCGCCCTTTCTCATTGCTCAGAGTGCGGAGGCCTGGTTTCTTCCGTTCACCCACAGTTGCATCAGGTCCGCACACTCCATGTTTAATTGTCTGGTTGGAGCAGAAAAGGAGATGATTTTAAGCCCAGTGTACAGAGAGTCAGCACCCACAACACCAGCAGGCAATGCATTCCAGAGACTTTCTACTCTCTGGGAAATGAAGAACCGCAAAACATCCAGACTCTTCTTACCTCTGTGTGGTCCAAACGCCTGTTCCCTGCTCCTCCCCAATCAATGAAACTGGAAATAATCTGAAACTGTGCACACCCACCATGGGTTGCCTCATAAAATGAAGACACTCAGTTCTTCTTTACTTGGTTAGGCGCTTGTGTCCGCGGGGGATGTAGCTCAGTGGAAGAGCACATGCTTTGCATGTATGAGATCCCGGGTTTAATCATCGGCATCTCCAAACCTGTTGAATTTTGATTCAATTGTGAAAATATTTTCTGAGACTGCCATCACCTTGAAACACAAGGACAGGCAAGAGCTTATTTTCCTCGCGAAAAAATGAACGCTCCGCACAGAATATGTTTCAATGATAGCCCGCACGCAACGTGGAAATGGCTCCCATCTCAGGGTTGGACTGCGTGCCCAGTTATGGATTATTTCCAGTTTCACAGATTTGGGGGAAGCGGCGGACAGGCGTTCAGAGCACAAAGAGGTAAGAATAGACTGAATGTTAGGCGTCAATGTGTTTTAGTGAAGTTATCTTTAAACACAAAACCACACCTGGGGCAAGTCCTGCGTCCGTCGATAGTGAAATGAGACTCAATACTCTCTCTGCCTCACCTTACCCTCCTCTGAAGTTCAAGACCCCAAATGTTCTTGCCGGCCTCTGCTACAATGTACCTGACCATTTCAAGTCCCGTCCAACCGTAAGCAAAGTCACTGATAATGGGAGCGTTCGAAGAATGTGGACCTGAAACAGAAATAATGGTCAGCAGAGCCCGAGAAGCGTCTCTCCCTCTCCGAGACTTTCTTCTCAACGCTCCCTTTCTCATTGCTCTGAGTGCCGAGCCCTGGATTCTTCCGTTCACCCACAGTGATATCCGGTCCGAATACTTCATGTTTTATCTTTTGGTTGTGACAGAAAAGGAGATGATTTTAAACCCAGTATACAGTCAGCACCCACCACACCAGGTGGCAATGCAATCCACAGACTCACTACTCTCTGGGAAATGAAGTACCACCGAACATCCAGACTATTATTACATCTGTGTAGTCTAAACGCCTGTTCCCTGCTCCTCCCCAATCTGTGAAACTGGAAATAATCGATGTCTGGGCAGAACCACCTTGGGTGGCCTCATAAAATGAGAACAATCAGTTCTTCTTTCCTTGGGGAGCGTGCTGTGTTATCTGTGGATGCAGCTCAGTGGTAGAGCGCATGCTCCGCACATATGAGGTCCTGGGTTGCATCACCAGAAACATGTTTTGCACCAAAATTACCGACAGAAAGAGGAAGCACGCTTTCTGAGCGCAGCGAGTTCCAACATCTGAGGCTCCACAAGCATTAAATTGTCCTCGAGCAGGACTTCATCACACGACACCCTCAGCAGCTCAGCTCATAGCGGCCGCTGACTTGCCGGGATGAGTGACGGTGCAATGTCGAGCGAGCAGCCCCAGCTCTTGTTCCTGTTTGACGCTCTGTCATTCTTCCATCTCACTATATGATTCAGAGGTTGGATTTCAGCACAGTAACTGACCATTAGCAATTTTTTTTTTTTATTTCCGCAGACTTTTTTATGGAAAGTTCAAAATAAAGTGGAGCAGAAACCCCGTGAACTGAAGCAGAGGTTGAACATTGTGAACAGGCGGGACCGCTGTGCATCTCGATGTCCTGGAGAGATGGAGCAGAAAGCTTTCGTCCTTACTTCTAAAGTGCCCACTTGTTCATTTTTTAACCACATTTATCGACGTGGGGATGTTACTCAGTGGAAGAGCGCGTGCTTTGTATGTATGTATACCCGGTTTCAATCCCTGGCATCTCGAAACGAGTTAAATGTCTAATTTTGGATTCAACTGTGAAAATATCCTCTGAGACTCGCCTCACCTTTGAACACAAGGACAGGCAAGGTTTTCTTTCCCTTGCGAAAAACTGAACGGTCTGCACAGAATATCTCTGCTGCTGCAATCAGTAGCCAGTGGTGTTCCACAGGGGTAGGTGCTGGTTGCCAACTCTTTACAATCTATATTAACGATTTGGAGGAGGGGACCGAGTGTAACATATCAAAGTTTGCAGATTATACAAAGATGGGAGGGAAAGTAGAGAGTGAGGAGGACATAAAAAATCTGCAAGGGGATATAAACAGGCTCGGTGAGTGCGCGGAGATTTGGCAGATGCAATACAATATTGGAAAATGTGAGGTTCTGCACTTTGGCAGTAAAAATAAGTGAGCAAGTTATTTTCTTAATGGCGAGAAACTGGAAAGTACTGCAGTACAAAGGGATCTGGGGGTCCAAGTGCATGAAAATCAAAAATTAGTGTGCAGGTGCAGCAGGTGATCAAGAAGGCCAACGGAATGTTGGCTTTTATTGCTAGTGGATACAATATAAAAAACAGGGAGGTATTGCTGCAGGTATATCAGATATTGGTGAGACTGCACCTGGAATACTGCTTACAGTTTTGGTGTCCATACCTAAGAAAAGACATACTTGCTATGGGGACAGTACAAAGAAGATTCACTCGGTTAATCCCGGGGATGAGGGGGTTGATATATGAGGAGAGGTTGAGTAGATTGGGATTGTACTCATTGGAGTAGAGAAGAATGAGAGGCGATCTTATTGAAACATATAAGATTGTGAAGGGGCTTGATCGGGTGGATGCAGTAAGGATGTTCCCAAAGATGGGTGAAACTAGAACTACGGGGCATAATCTGAGAATAAGGGGGTGCTCTTTCAAAACTGAGATGAGGAGAAACTACTTCACTCAGAGGATAGTAGGTCTGTGGAATTTGCTGCCCCAGGAAGCTGTGGAAACTATATCATTACATAAATTTAAAACAGAAATAGACAGTTTCCTAGAAGTAAAGGGAATTAGGGGTGACGGTGAGCAGGCAGGAAATTGGACATGAATTTAGATTTGAGGACAGGATTCGATCAGCCATGATCTTATTGAATGGCGGAGCAGGTTCGAGGCGACGATTGGCCTACTCCTGCTCATATTTCTTATGGTCTTATTAATATAATTAAATGGTAGCGCGCCCACAACGTTTAAATGGCTCCCATCTCAGGGTTGGACAGCGTGCCCAGTGATAGATTACTTCCGGTTTCACAGACTGGGCGGAAGCAGCGGACAGGCGCTTGGAGCACACAGAGGTAAGAATAGTCTTGATGTTGGGAGGTTCTTCTTTTCCCAGAGAGTACTGAGCACCTGGAATGCATTCCCGGCTGGTGTGGTGGGTGCTGACACTCTCTCCGTCTTCTCGAGGGATCTGGACCGGTTCTTGACTGGGGCTGAGATCGCATCATATAGAAGGTGAGTGGTTTTACACTTAACCTACACATGGTCAATGTCATCCATTGAACATCGAGTCGATCACCTGAGGGAGTCGAGGAGGAATTTCCCAGAATTTCCCCTCCTTATTGGTCCTGGAATTCCTTTCTGGTTTTTAATCGCTCACAGGAGAGTACATGTTTATGGTGGGTGGGGCGGGTGCGGTAGGTACGACGTGTCCAGTCACGATGCTCCAGTCATGTGGAACAGGTTTAATGAACCAACTGTCTTTTCCTGCCCGTCATGTCCGTCTGGAACCCCAGCTCGTCAAGGTGTTTTAGTGAAGCGATCTTTACACACAAAACCACACCTGGGGCAGGGCTTGCGTCCGTCTCCAGTGAAATGAGACTCAATTCTCTCTGTGCCTCACCTTGCCCTCCTCTGAAGCTCAGGGACTCGAAATATTCTTGCCGGCCTCTGCTACAATGTGCCGGAGCATTTCTAGTTGCGTCCAACCGTCAGTCTCGTAACTGATAACGGGAGCGTTCGGAAAATTACGCCGTGAAATAGTAAGGATGGTTACAGCACAGCCCGAGGAGTCTCTCCCCTTCTCCCACCCTTTCTTCTCAACGTCCCCTTTCTCATTACTCTGAGTGCCGAGGCCTGGTTTCTTCCGTTCACCCACAGTTGCATCAGGTCCGCACATTCCATGTTTAATTGTCTGGTTGGAGCAGAAAAGGAGATGATTTTAAGCCCAGTATACAGAGAGTCACTACCCACCACACCAGCCGGCAATGCATTCCAGAGACTCACTACTCTCTGGGAAATGAAGAACCGCCTAACATCCAGACTATTTTTACTTTTGTGCAGACTAAACGCCTGTTCCCTGCTCCTCCCCAATCTTTGAAACTGGAAACAATCTGAAACTGCGCGCGCCCACCATCGGTGGCCTCGTACAATGAGGACAATTAGTTCTTCTTTACTTGGTTAGCGGTCACTGTAATCTAGGGATGCAACTCAGTGTGGTACAGCGCGTGCTTTGCATGTATGAGATCCTTAGTTTAATCCCCAGCATGTCCATTTTTTTTCCACCAGAATTAAGCAGGGAAAGGTGAATGACGCTTTCTGAGCGCAGCGAATTCCAACTTCTGAGGCTCCACAAGCATTAAATTGTCCCGGAGCAGGACTTCATCTCAAGGTCCCCTCAGCAACTCAGCTCATAGCAGCCGCCGACTGACCGGAATGTGTAACTGTGCAATGTCGAGCGAGCAGTCCCAGCTCTTGTTCCTGTCTGACTCTCTGTCATTCTTCCATCTCACTTTCTGATTCAGAGGTTGGATTTCAGCCTAGTCACTGACCATTAACAATTATATTTTTTTATTTCCACAGACTTTTTTTCTTGGAAAGTTCAAAGCAAAGAGGAGCTGAAACCCCGTGAACTGAAGCAGAGGTTGAACATTGTGAGCACTTGGGACCGCTGGGCATCTCGATGTCCTGGAGAGACGGAGCAGAAAGCTCACTTCTTTACTTCGAAAGTGCCTGCTTGTTTAGTTCTGAAGTGCCTATTGCTCCGTGGGGATGTCGCTCAGTGTAAGATCGCATGAAATCCCGGGTTCAATCCTTGGTATCTCCAAACATGTTAGATTTCACACTTTTGATTCAATTGTGAAAATATCCTATGAGGCTCGCCTCACCTTTAAACACAAGGACAGGAATATAGGAACAAGAGTAGGCCATTCAGCCCCTCGAGCCTGCTCCGCCATTTGATAAGATCAGGCAAGAGTTTCTTTACCTCGCGAAAAACCTAACGCCCCGCACAGAACATAATTTAGTGGTAGCGCGCCCACAAACGTTTAAATGTCTCCCATCTCAGGGTTGGACAGCGTGCCCAGTGATAGATTATTTCCAGTTTCACAGATTGTGGAGGAGCAGTGCACTGGCGTTCAGACCACACGGAGGAAAGAATAGTCTGGATGTTGTGAGTTTCTTCTTCTCCTAGAGAGTACTGACTCTCTGTAATGCATTCCCGGCTGGTGTGGTGGGTGTTGACCCTCTCTCTCTGCCTTCTCGAGGAATCTGGGCCGGTTCTTGACTGGGACTGAGATCTCATCACATGGAAGGTGAGTGGTTTTACAGTTAACCTGTCCATGACCAATGTCATATCCTGGACTGGTTTCAATCGCCTGACGGGGTATTGGAGGAACTTTCCAGAATTTTCCTTCCTTATTGGCCCTGGATTTTTTTCTGGTTTGTAACCGCTCCCAGGAGATTACATGTTTCCGATGGGTGGGGCGGGTGGTGTCGGTAGGAGGTGTCCAGTCACGATGCACGAGGCATGTGGGGCAGGATTGATGAACCAACTTGTATTTTCCTGCCCGTCATGTCCGTCTGTAACTCCAGATCGTCAAGGTGTTTTTAGTGAAGTGATCTTTAAACACAAAATCACACCTGGGCCAAGTCCTGCGTTCGTCTATCGTGAAATGAGACGCAATGCTGTCAGTGTCTCACGTTATCCTCCTCTGAAGTTCAAGAACCCGAAATATTCCTGCCCGGCCTCTGCTCCCATGTGCCTGAGCGTTTCTAGTCCCGTCCACCCGTCAGCCTCGTGACTGATAACGGGAGCTTTCGAAGAACGGCGAACTGAAACAGAAATAATGGTGCACATAGCCGGAGGAGACTCTCCCCCTCTCCCTGACTGTCTTCTCATTTCTCTGAGTGCCGAGAGCTGGTTTCTTCTGTTCGCCCACAGTTGAATCAGATCCGCTTACCTCAGGTATAGTTGTCTGCTTGGCGTACAAAAGGAGATGCTTTTCAGCCCATTAAATCCTTGGGGTGGCCTTAGGAAAGAGAGACACTCAGTCTTTTTATACTTGGTTAGAGGTCTTCATTGTCTAGTGAAGTAGCTCAGTGATAGACCGCATACTCCGCGTGTATGAGGTCCCGTGTTCTATCTTCAACCAATTTATCTCTCGAATTTTGAATTCCAGTCAGTCGGTGGCTGCTATGAGCTGAGCTGCTGAGGGGACCTTGAGATGAAGTCCTGCTCCAGGACAATTGAATGTTTGTCTTAGAAGTTGGATCTCGCTTCCCTCTGAAAGCACGATTCGTCTTTCTGTGGGACATTCTGGTTAAAAAGAAGTGTTGGAAGCGTTAGATATTGAACCACGCAAAGCAGGCGCTATACCACTGAGCTGCAACACGGAATCCAATAAACATCTTCCCAAGGGTAGAAGATTATCCTCGCTGGCAAAAAACAAGTTGGTGGAACTTTTCACTCTCTCCCAATTTGAAGCACTAATGAAAGCTTTCGAACCTGCTCAATCTTCCCAGAATGCAGTCTTCAACAATCAAGTTCTGTATTGATCCAAACTCTGCAAGTGAAAGATCCATATTGAAAATTCCAAAATCCTTCAAGGGGTAATCATACATTTAATCGAATGTTTAATACTGACCCTGAGCTCGTATCACGCCTCCATGTGGGGGAACACCTGGGCAACAGTGATCACAATATTATAAGTTTTCGATTGGCTGGTAGAAACAAAGGTCCTGAAAATGTACAACTGATTCCAGATTTAATTGTAGCAAACTTCACTAAAATGGCAGAAGAATTAGAACAGGTTAATTGGCTAACACTATTGGATGGTGATGAAACCGATGTGGAATATAAATGCGAAGTTTTTTAAAACAAGATAAAAAATGTGGAAGACAAATATGTGCACAAAGTCTAAAAAGGGAGTGTGGTAAGAAAAGGCAAGGTGGCTGACTGGTCACGGACAAAGAGAAATAAGATATAAACAAAAGGATTTCTACAAACTAAAGGCGTCTAAGACTCAACTAAACAGAGTTAGGTCCCGGGAACAGATAAAGAAAACGAAGGCTGCTGTTCGATCAGCGAAGGGGATAATGGAAAATCCGAACCTAGAGAATTGTGAATGTTTTCGGGAAAGCGTTTACAATTATGTGAAGAGTGAGAGAACTGTCGAAGACTGTATTGGGCCATTGAGGGATGATCAAGGACAGGTTACGAAGGACTCACGGGGTATGGTGGCAATGTTCATTGGGAACTTTGCGTCGGTTTTCACCCTTGAAGACGATGCTCGACTGTAAGAATTTCATGATGTAGTTGAAAATATTAACATCGATGAACATAGTGTTTTAGAAATAATTACGAAGCTTAAAAGAGCGAGGGTAGCCAGTCCGAATAATATGCACCCAAGAGTCTTTATGGAGATTGAGCAGATGCTGTGCAAATCCCTAGTCCTTGTCTTTAATAGCTCGCTGCAATTTGGGACGGTTTCTGTACACTGGAAGGAGGCTAAAAAGTCCCCAATATTTAAAAAAGTAGTTAAGACGGACCCGGGTAAGGGTTTGACCACAGTCCGAGGGAATCTGCTTCAGGCGGTCTTTCGGGATGCAATGAATGACTACTCAGATAGAGAAGGACATATTAGGTGCACCCACCATGACTTCAAATAAAAGTGATCATGTCTTACAAAGTTGATTGTATTTTTTCAAGAAGTCACCAAGATGCTGGATGTGGGAAGCCCAGTAAACGCTCTTTACTTAGACTTCCAAAGAGCTTTTGACAAGGTACCGCGCAAGAGGGTTCTCTGCAAGTTCGAAGCCTCCGATATCAGTGGTAATATATTGAGCTGGATTGAGAACTGGCTGGAAGGTCATAGGCAGAAAGTAGTTTTAGATGGATTTGGAGCTGTTTGGAGACCGCTCACCAGTGGTGTCCCTCAGGGATCGGTTTTAGGACCATTGATCTTTACTATTATTATTAATAATCTAGATGTAGATGTTGCAGGTACGATTTGCAGATGATACTAGGATTTGTGCGAGTGTGAGGTCTGTAGACAATTCTCGATTGCTTCAGGCAGATCTTGATGCGTTGGGGGATTGAGCTCGTGACTGGCTCCAAATGGAGCATAGAGTTTTAAAGGTTCATGAGAAATGCCGCGATGTGATAGGTAAAGAGAATAAGGAGCTAGGGTCTAATTATAGGAACATAGAAACAGATGAACCAGAGTAGACCATTCAGCCTCAAGAGCCTGTTCCGCCATTCAATCAGATCATGTCTGATTTGTACCTTAACTCCATCTACCAACATTTTTGCCATAACCCTTAATACCCTTGCCGAACAAAATTATATCAAACTTAGTTTTGAAATTTTCAGTTGACCCCCAGCTTCAACAGCTTTTTGGGGCGAGTGTTCCAGATTCCCACTACCCTTCTTGTGAAGAAGTGTTTCCTCACATCACCCCGGAATGGCCCAGCTCTAATTTTTATGCCGCCTTGTTCTGGACTCCCCCACCTGAGGAAATAGTTCCTGCCGATCTACCCTATCACATCCTTATATCATCTCAAACACCTCAGTTATATCTTCCCTTAATTTCCGATATTCAATGGAATACAAGCCTTGTCCATGCAACCTGTCCACATAATTTAACCGCTTTAGCCACAGTATCATTCGAATGAATCTGCGCTGCACCCCCTGCAGGGTCAATCTATCCTTCCTGAGGTGCGGTGCCCAGAACTGAATGCAGTACTCCAGATGGGGTCTCAGCAGAGTTCTGTGCAGCTGTACCATAACTTCCATCCCCTTGTATCCTAGCCACTTTGAGATAAAGGCCAGCATTCCATTAGTCTTTTAAATTATATTTTGTACCTGTCCGCTAGATTTTATTGATTCCTGTACTTGGACCCCTAAATCTCACTCTTTCTCCACAGTTCCGAGCTTCTCGCCATTTAGAAAAGACTCTGATCAATCTTTCTTAGGTCCGAAGTGGATGACCTCACACTTTCACACATTGAACTCCAATTGATTACAAAACAACACCAACTATTTTGTCCTTGTGCAAGACCGTCATCAGGCCTCAGTTTGAATACTTCGTCCAGTTTTGGTTAACCCTTACTGAGTAATACTGAGGCTTTGGAAAGGTTGCAGAAGAGAGCAAGCAGATTAATTCCCTGTTTGAAGCATCTTAGTTGTCAAGATAGGCTAAAAGAGCTGGGACTCTGCACTTTAGAGAAGCGGCGACTTAGGGGTGATTTGATCGAGGTGTATAAGATAATGAAGGGAATAGATTGTGCTCGGGGAGACAGTTTGTGCCAACTAAATATGTTAGGAAGGACCATGGGTCACAATTTTAAGCTGTACAAAATCAGATCTAGGTTAAATGTCAGGAAGTGATTCTTTTCCCAGAGAATAGTGAACCTCTGGAACAGACTGCCGGTTCGTGCAGTGGACGCCGATTCGCTGAATTCCTTCAAGCGAGAGCTGGACCTGCTTCTGACTGCGGTGGAGATCACCTCGTCCAAAAGGTTGGTACTGCATAGAATTATCAGGTACAGTATGGTCTCCTGGGAGGACAAACTTTCACAGACTGAGAAGGTTAGACAACAGGAGGACAGACAGAAGGTATTTTGTTTAGGTCAATCAAAACGGCCTGCTGATGTGGGTAAGTGCTGCGTATACTTTATTTTGTATTAATAGGTGCAGTTATGTCGTACTGATTGAATTTGTGAAGCCAATAACTCCGATTGGTTTGTGAGTTTGCTTGGTGTGAAATGAAACAGTTTCTCGATTGGGATCAGCTTCATCTTAACAAGTATTTCCTGTCTGGGAATATTGAAAGATTGGTGAGGCGTGTGACACATGTACAGAAACATGAATATCCAGTTCAGATTAAAAGGGCGAACTATTCATGTATCCCTGGGTTACAGTATTATAATGTTAGATATTGGACAGTGAAGAAAGAAGAATGTCCAATTCAGATTATAAGGGGCACTATTGATGCATCCCGGGGTTACAATGTCATATTGTTAGATAAAGGGCAATGCAGAAACACGAATATACAGTTTACATTATAAAGAGGACCGACTGCTGCATCCCTGGTCATGCTGTCGTGTTGTCCGATATGGGGCAGTGCAGAAACACGAATATCTAGTTAATTATAAGGAAGAACTATTGTCATATTCCTCTGTTACTGTTTGGCATTATTAGAAATTGGAGGCTCCAGAAAAATGAATGTCCAGGACAGGTTATAAAGGAAACTGTGGATGTATCATTGGTTTACGCTGTCACATTATTATTTATTGAGCAGTGCAGAAACACGAATATAGAGTTAAGATTTAAAAAGTGGAACTTTTGTTACATCCCTGGGTTACACTATCGAATTGCCAGATATGGACCAGTGCAGAAACACAAATATCCTGATCAGATTCAAGCGGAATGATTGATGCATCCCTGGGTTACATGATCGTATTATTAAATATTGGACAGTGCAGAAACACAGTTATTCAATTAAGATTAAAAAGGGGAACGATTGTTACATCCCTGGTTTACACTGTCGCATTGTTAGATATTAGACAGTGCCGAAACATGATTATCTGATACAGATTATACGGGGGAACGACTGTTAGATCATTGCGTTACACTGTCGTATTGTGGGATTTTTTATTTTATTCGTTCACGGGATGTGGGCGTCGCTGGCAAGGCCGGCATTTATTGCCCATCCCTAATTGCCCTCGAGAAGGTGGTGGTGAGCCGCCTTCTTGAACCGCTGCAGTCCGTGTGGTGACGGTTCTCCCACAGTGCTGTTAGGAAGGGAGTTCCAGGATTTTGACCCAGCGACAATGAAGGAACGGCGATATATTTCCAAGTCGGGATGGTGTGTGACTTGGAGGGGAACGTGCAGGTGGTGTTGTTCCCATGCGCCTGCTGCCCTTGTCCTTCTAGGTGGTAGAGGTCGCGGGTTTGGGAGGTGTTGTCGAAGAAGCCTTGGCGAGTTGCTGCAGTGCATCCTGTGGATGGTGCACATTGCAGCCACAGTGCGCCGGTGGTGAAGGGAGTGAATGTTTAGGGTGGTGGATGGGGTGCCAATCAAGCGGGCTGCTTTATCTTGGATGGTGTCGAGCTTCTTGAGTGTTGTTGGAGCTGCACTCATCCAGGCAAGTGGAGAGTATTCCATCACACTCCTGACTTGTGCCTTGTAGATGGTGGAATGGCTTTGGGGGAGTCAGGAGGTGAGTCACTGGCCGCAGAATACCCAGCCTCTGACCTGCTCTCGTAGCCAAGGTATTTATATGGCTGGTCCAGTTAAGTTTCTGGTCAATGGTGACCCCCAGGATGTTGATGGTAGGGGATTCGGCGATAGTAATGCCGTTGAGTGTCAAGGAGAGGTGGTTAGACTCTCTCTTGTTGGAGATGGTCATTGCCTGGCACTTGTCTGGCGCGAATGTTACTTGCCACTTATCAGCCCAAGCCTGGATGTTGTCCAGGTCTTGCTGCATGCAGGCTCGGACTGCTTCATTATCTGAGGGGTTGCGAATGGAACTGAACACTGTGCAGTCATCAGTGAACATCCCCATTTCTGACCTTATGATGGAGGGAAGGTCATTGATGAAGCAGCTGAAGATGGTTGGGCCTAGGACACTGCCCTGAGGAACTCCTGCAGTAATGCCCTGCGGCTGAGATGCTTGGCCTCCAACAACCACTACCATCTTCCTTTGTGCTAGGTATGACTCCAGCCACTGGAGAGTTTTCCCCCTGATTCCCATTGACTTCAATTTTACTAGGGCTCCTTGGTGCCACACTCGGTCAAATGCTGCCTTGATGTCAAGGGCAGTCACTCTCACCTCACAGTGAGAGTGACTGCCCTTGACATCAGTGCAGAAATATGACTGTCCAGTCCAGATTATTACGGGAAACTATTGTTACATCCACGAGTTACACTGTCGGATTGTTAGATATTGGGCAGTGCGGACACATTATTATCCAGTTCAATTTATAATGGGGAATTACTGTTACATCCCTGGGTTACAAAACCATATTGTTAGATCTTGGACAGTGCAGAACCATGAATATCCAGTTCAGATCAGAAGGAGGAACTATTGATATATCCATGTGTTACAGTACCATATTGTTAGATACGGGGCAGCATATTAGCCTCCGGGATCATTCAAGCACATCACAAATCTCAATCGAAATGAACCATGAAGCTTAGTGCTTTACAGAACAGGATGAGGCCAGTTGGCGCAACATTTCAATGCCAGTTCATGATTGAAGCAATTGAGAACGTAAGCCATGGTAAACTTTCTTCGAAATGCCCTATATCTTCATCAATTTCAAATATTAAATTCAATTTTCTCTTAAATGATGCAACGGTAAACGTTGCAATTGATTCTATTTTTGTTTTTGCATTCAATGCGGTAAAGCATCCCATAGTCCAACAAATATCTGCGTGAAGAATTTACACCTAATCCCTTTCATGATGAGCTGGAATTGATGACCCCTTGTCACTAATGCTCACAACCAAAGGATTCAGTCATTCTTTATGACTCTGTCACTGATCCTCACAACCAGAGGATACAGTAATTCTCTATTACTCTATCACTGATCCTCACAAACAGAGGATACAGTAATTCTTTATTTCTGTATCAAACACCTTCATGGTTTGAAATTTAAGTCTCCTCTTCTCCATTTTCATTTTAAAAAATCCCGGCATTTTACATCTTCCTTTTTTCCAGTTTCCTTTCCCTGACCTCATTCGAGAGAATCTAGATTGTGCTTTCTATGGGTTTAATGTTGTTTCTGTAATGGGCTTCCAAACTGCACACTATACTCTGGAACTACGGGCTTTAACCAAAGAGAATAAATAATAAAACTTCATCCTAGTCATCAGCCCGAGAGAGCAGGAAAACGGGTTATAACCCAAAAGAAAAAAGACATATAATTCATACATCTTGATCCTGTTCACTGTAGTTGGCCTAATTTTCGATAATGGACCCCCTCAAGGCTGTCTCCGCTGTCTATTTGCCCCACTTTTGCCAGACGTGCCTTCAGCCATACCCACTCTCCAGAATACCCTTTATTTCAGTGTGATGACTGTTGATAAACCAAGTTATGTTGGTCGAACAGAACAGTGTCCACAAGTACGAGCTAATGTTAATTTATCTCAACAAATTACTTTTGCTCATACAGTGGACAACGAATGAACACATTCCAATGAAAGTCAACAATAACGCGCATTCACAGATCGCCTTTAATGTAATAAACATTCCCAAAGGAAGGGGGTAAAAAGAGGAGAAGCAAATGAAGGAACGGAGGGGATAAGGTTGGTTTTCGAGAGTAGAATTTAGAGGATTTAACATAGATAAATATCCTCAGCCGCTTTTCTGAGGTGTGATCAGATAAAAATGGACCCCTGGCCAAAGAAGGAGATATTAGGAGGGATGATAAAATTGTGAAGCAAGAGATGGCTTTCACGGAAGATCAGAAATAAGAAATGAACTTGCCTTTCAAATTGCGCTTTTCAAGACACCAGGACGTCCCAAGATGCTTTGCATTCAATGCAGCACATTTGAAATGCAGGAAAATGGCTGAAAATTGCACACCGCAAGCTCCCACAAACTGCAATGAGTAAAATGACCAGAAAATCGGTTTTAATAATGTTGGTTGAGGGATAAATACTGTTGAGGATAGAGGGGAGAATTGTGCTGCCCTTTTTTGAATATTGCAGTGGGATATTTATTATCTGCTTGAGAAAAGAGATGGATCCTCGGTTCCCAATGTGCGCTACAGAAAGACAGCACCTCTAACAGTACAGTACTCCCTCCATACTGCACTGTTATATGAGGCTGGTTGCCTCTGGAGTGGGATTCCAACTCGCGACTTTCTAACATCAGAATCAAGACTGCTACCACTAAGATACCACTGATACCTGAAAGGAGAGAAGCGATGGAGAGGCAGCGATATGATGACATCTGAAAGGTGGTCCATGTCTGTGGACAATGTCACCAAAGGGCAGAATGTAGGTGATGAAGAGGAGGAAGCCAAGGGTTGAACCATTAGAGACAGCAGAGATAACGGTGATTTGGTGGGAAAAGAAAATTCTCCTGGCTATGATCAGGAAAGTGAGCGGAACCAAGCAAGGGTGGTCCCACCAAAAGAGGCCAGATGAATGAGGAGGTCACGGGTGAGTTTCCTGTATGTGTGGACGAGAGGGTGGAGATGGGGAGGGGAGGGCCACGGAGGGATTTATCCCCAGGATGAACATTTAAAATGTTTGGTGATCGGGACTTGCGAGTCAGTGAGGGTCAGTGAGGCCGAGCAGGACCTGGCGCTGGTTGGAAGGTGGAGGTTGGGTGACCAGCGAGGTTTGCCTTAGAGGAACGGAGCCTGGAGGGTAAAGAGGCATTAATGAGGGTTTCAATGGCAATGGGCTGAGGAAAGAATGGAGGCGAGTGAAGGAAGCAGGGTTTACATGGGGCCAATTTTACTGGAGCCGTCAACGAATCTAAAACAAAAGGGTAAAAATCTGCAGTAAAATAACGGAGAGAGGAATGGCAATGAAGCTCGTTCAGTGTCCGACCCCTAATATCACGCACAATCATTTCTCGTCTGCAATCCTCAACGTGCCCTTTAACTGTCCCCGTGTCAGAGACTCAATATTCAAATTTCAATTGGGAAACTACAGGAAGAGAGTGAAACGGGTCTGCTTCTGCCCCTGGATTCAGAGTACACGCGGAGAAATCGTTAAAATTTATAAATGAATCGGCAGGAGTGAACATGGTCAATACAATTATATGAAAACGGTAAATGAATCCGCTCATTGTTGTTGGACCAGTCCTTTCTGAACACAGCTTTTAACTTATTACTGAGAGAGGTTTCATCAAGATAATGTCCTTGACTTTGAGATGTTTGTGTTGTATCCACGTCATTACTTACACTGGAGGCAACGCTGCTGATGTAATGTGTTTGTTCAAGGGACTGTAACAAACAGCAATGATCAGGGCTATAACCGTGTCAGTGGAGATTTGTCCCCTGTATAAATCAGGCTCGTTGCAATGTATCAGCTCAGAGTGCCTGCGGGAGCTGCGGTTTACAGATCAAGAGAAGTAATTGCTGCTCACCGAAATGGGATATCCAGTAATGTCTCAGATAGAACGAATTTACTATCCTGTTCTTGCAGCCATTGGAGTTCCTGGTAAGCCGTTATCTTATCTGTGAATATTGTCAATCGGTGATAACTGTGCTGCTGTTCCTGGAAAAAAAAAAATTCTCCCACCATGTTTTATGCAGCCACCTGTTCTGCTGCATCAGTTGGATGCTGGAATATTAAAAGTCTCTGCTCTTTTTGTTTTGCATTATATCTATAATGAACTTTGTATATCCAACCCTGGCGTTGTTACTGGATAATTCTCTGGACTGAAAGCACTGTTGAGTAATGATATATCTTTAACTTCTGAACGTTTGGTCTTGTAGCAGCCGCAGAATATCTGTTATGATCTTTGCATAACCAACTCTGTCATTGTTATTAGATTATTCGCTGCACTGAATGTTTTTGCTCAATAATGTTATGACTTTAACTTGTAAACGTTCGGTCGTGTGGCAACTGCATTATATCTGTGGCAATTTTTTTTATCCAACCCTGGCATTGTTACTGGATTATTCTCTGTATTGAATGTATTGGAATCAGTTGTCAGGGCTAAAAGCTGTTATCAGACCATCAGAAGCTGATAAAATTCTCATGTTGTGGACCTAACTTGACCTGGAAATATTTACACAAATGGGTTTTCAGTGATTGATAGAGACAGCTCACGGTCTCAGTGTTACAAGGAGGCAGCGCAATGTCCTCCCTCCCCTATAATATGGTTCAAATGTAACTGGGATTTCAATGTATTTGTTAGTTATCAATGTTACGAAATGTTATTCCATTATGTGTTTATCTGACTCTGCTCCAGAGTTCTGGATACTGAATTGAGTTTGTTTGCTGATTCTTTCGCATCTCATTCTCTGCTTCACTGTGGATGAATTCACTGTAAAATGCAATGTTTTGAGGTTATGTTGCATCAGTTTGCACTTTATCTGTTGGAATCGTGAGCCCTTCCATTTATCTGTAGATTATAAACAGCAGCGGTGATGTTGGCGTTTTGTTAATTGAACAATGCCGCCATCTCACGCTTTACTTTATAATTAAAGGAGAAGGAATTTCAATCGTTGTGAGGTGTGTCTGGAAGAGGCATTTGATTCTGTTTATTCCTTGCATTGTAGATGAAGTGAACAGTATAGGTTAACAGTTGGAGGCTTGGATGATCTGTAGAAACATTAAACTATTCACAGAGACTTCACCACTTAACAAACTGACACTAAGAATAAGATTGTTGGAACACTGGGCTGGTGATGAGAGAGCAGGCGCAGGATGTTAGGATTTACTCGAGTGTGAAAAGGGGCATTGTGAATCAGAGTGGAGAGAGTGCAGAGAGATAGAGAGAAGCGATAGAGAACGATAACGACAAGGAAAACGAGAGGGAGATGGAGAAAGAACGAGAGAAAGAGTGAGACAGAGAGAGTGACAGAGAGAGACACACACTCAGAACGAGATTAGTAGAGAGAGAGCGGCAGAAGTGTGAATAATTCATTGGAATGAACTGCTGAAACTTCCAATATAGTTATGAAGAGGAAATGTGACTTGAAGGTGTTATTAGGATGTTGTCAGATTGTGAGAATTTCATTCTACTCGAGCCAGGTGTGTTTATCGCTATCAGCTCCTCAGTCTGTTTATGTGAATTTTCCTTTTACTTGTTTACTGACAGAATAAATAAACATAATTGAAATGTATTTAAAGAATAATATCAGTGATTTATTGATCGCATTGAATTATTAGGATAATGCATTCTGGAAGCTATGTGTCAGCTTCATTCAATAAAGAATTAGGCGAATTCAATGAATGCATTTTAATTTCATTTTAATTGAATATGCAAAGTAAATTCATTGAGCACATTATGTAATGAATAATCACAAAAAATAAAAGTTGAATTCATTAATTTGCGTTGTGTAACTGGAACCTATAGATTAGATTTCCTCGAACACTTTACTGCAGTCTCTTCCTGTGAATCCCAGACTCTCCTCCCACTGTATTGAATCCTTTGTCTCTTCATCCGTTGCTTCAGTTTATCCGCTTTCCCAAATAATCTGTTCTGCCTCCCCTCCAGCTCCAAATGTCCTTTTCGTTGGCTCCCTCCCAATCTCACTCACTGGTGCGGCCTCCAACTGCATCTTCGAATCCGATCCGAAGCCTCAAACACAACGCCGCGGACCTCGGTCGTTCCCGCCTTATGCCAGCCCTCTTCACCGAGAACAACAAGCCAGCAGTTCCCTCATCTTCCCGGCCCTCGCTCATTTCCCCGTTCATCGGGAGCCCAAATCCGCATTTTATCCGCTGGATTCCCGGTGTGTAAAACAACTTTTCTCTTCCCCACCGGCACTGCGCCCTCACTCGGCCCTTCCAGTCGATCTGGTCATCACTTTATTCACTTTCTCTGTCAATTTCCAAATTCATTATTGATCATTGTGCTTAAAAACATTCCTCTGTCGGAAAGCGCTGTCCAGGTCAGTCAATCAGTTCACACCGTTTGATGCACCAACAAAGCTGGAAATTTCACCACAGATCCTCTGAAACTGCTGTTTTGACTCCTGGTCTGATCAGTAATTTCTCTGCTTCCTTTTCTCTCTCTTACAGTTAACCTGGTGGCGATTGTGATGCTTTCCCGAGGAAAATGCGGACTCTCCAAATGTATCACTCGCTACCTTGTGGGAATGGCAGCGGCCGATCTCCTGGTCGTTATCAGTGCTGTCATAATGTGGCGCATTGTTGAGATTTATTTCCCAGTTTCATTCTTGACCATTACCCGCGTGTGCCGTCTCATTGTCATCCTGAGTTTTGCAACGACAGCGGCCTCTGTCTGGTTCACAGTGGTTTTCACTTTTGATCGATTTGTGGCCATTAGTTGTGAAAAGCTGAAAACAAAATATTGCACCGAGAAAACGGCGGCTGTTGTTATCGGGGTGGTGAGTGCGCTGAGCTGTTTACTAAACATTACCTGGTACTTTGTAATAGGCCCGGAATATATAATGGACAATGTACCCCGGGGTTGTGTTTTGAAACCGAGCTTTTTCACTTCACACACATGGGCAGCGTTTGACTTGTTTAATCTTGTGTTAATACCTTTTCTCCCATTCATTCTGATTTTGCTGTTCAATGTTCTCACCGCCAGGCACATTCTAGCTGCCAATGGAATCCGCAGGGGACTCCGGGGCAACAGCAATGGAGACAATCACAAGGATCCAGAGATGGAAAACCGAAGGAAATCCATCATTTTACTCTTCAGTATATCAGGCAGTTTTATATTGTTATGGAGCACATTTGTTATTTATTTTATATCTCTGCGTATAAAAACGCCCAGTCCTATCCAGCCAGTGACATTGAGTCAGCCGGATTCATGCTTCAACTTCTCAGTTCCTGCACCAACACGTGCATTTATGCTGTGACCCAGACTAAATTCAGAGAGGAGCTGAAGAACGGCTTGAAATACCCAATTAATATAATTTTGCATTATTTAAATCATAGAAACGTCTCAAGACTTTTCATCCGAAATTAAATAAAGTTTCAATTACAGTTCATTTTCACGTTTGGGCGTATTGTAAGACGGGCGATATCGGATCGGGCGCCCATTATTCACCACGCCTGATTTTACATCCATTGACAACAATGAGTTCACTCAAGTAACTGATATCAATTCAATACTTTAAATTTTTTGCTGTTATTAGTCTGAAAATAAAATTATTTCAATGTTCAATGTTTAATCCTGAAATAAAATAAAATCCTCCTTTTCGGTTGATGATTATTTCCCATCACACACACTGCCCGGTGGGATGGACTGAGGGTGAGCTGTCAGGGTCAGACAGCGTCCTGTTCATTGGGACATTTGTTTTGACCAGAACAGAATAATAATGGACCAACACCCGGACCGTTACTAACTGGTAAAATATTAATGTAATTTCAAACTCCAGTGGGGAGTTCCGGAGATCGTTTCCTCTCTGAGCTGCTGTGCAGGAATGTTTACTCAATGCAGGGAGTTTAATGGGACATGAGGCTGGGCCTGGTTACACAGATCTATGAGGAAACCTCCTGATACATTTCTGAGACTATCAGGGGCCGGGAGATTTCTCACGGCCGCAGCAGGCCAAGGGAAATCTCTCCTATTCCTCCTTGCCCCACAAAATATCAGTTAAAAAGAAACTTCTCAGTGTTGTGGACCACTCAATGCCCATCGAAAGGGCGGCTTCTCCACCCATTTGTAACCAACATTAAATAGTGTCCCGTGTACGTCATAATACTCTAATTTACATATTACACATGGCCTGACCGGAAACAGGTGGGTGTTGCTCCGGCCGCTCTTCTCAGGACCCCACCCACCATGGTGGAGGCAGGAACGCCACCGTTAAAGGAGCGATAAATGACCTGGCACCATTTACGAGCCGCGACCATCCCATTTCCGCCAGGCGAGGATACTTAAAATCGGCCACACCTTTCCTGACCTACGCCCTACTATCAATCTTCGAAGCCAACAAGCTGGTTCATTGTCTCAAACTGCATCGGTTCACAACACGTGGAGGGAAATTTTCACCAGCGCTGCGGGTTGAACTGGTAGAGCGGATCACCCGCCCCATATCAAACCAGCCCGACTTTAATTTCTGCTCAGTAAGTTTACCGCCCAAGCAGTGAAGGTGAAATTACCCTCTACACCTCTGACCCCTGACTCCGAGCGTGAAAGACAACAGACAGTATTTGTCAAACACTAACATAAATGAGGGCCAATGGATCCGTGTATTCAGGTAAAAGGCGATAAACACCTCCACAGAGACAGGGCGCCGATCTGAGAAAGGCAGTGGAGAGCTTGTGAATGACAACAAGTTTAGAGCACCAGGAAATTTATGGTCTGTCACAGGGAGAATCTGCTCTGCAGCTCATGTGGAAATCAAATGGTTCTTGGTGAGCAACAGTTAATTAAAGACAATTCTAGGTAATTAAACAAATATTCCCCAACAATGAGTCATATTATGGCCTCGTACCCAGAGAAGTTAGCCATTGGTCGCACTGACGTCTAGAACGGTCCATCGGTCACACTGGTATTCGGTGAGAGACAACTGGAATGGTCCATCGGTCTCACTGGTATTCGGTGAGAGATATCTCCAACGGTCTATCGGTCTCACTGGTATGCAGTGAGAGATATCTCGAACGGTCCTTCAGTCTCACTGGTATTCGGTGAGAGATATCTCAAACGGTCTATCGGTCTCACTGGTATTCAGTGAGAGATATCTCGAACAGGTTCTGGAATCCCCTGCTCCACCCCGATTCACAGTATAAATTCATCTTTTCTTTTGAAGGACAGCAGTACACTTGGACCGTCCTCCCTCAATGTTCGCACAACAACCCGGCTATTTTCCCTGCTCATATGAAAGGAGCTTTGACAGGGCCGTGAATCCCCAGGCTGTCATCCTATATGTGGATGAAATCCTAATACAGACCGAGACACAGGAAGAGCACCTGCGAATGGTGAGTGAGGTTTTCCATCGACTACAGTCCTCTGGATTTAAGTTAATGTTACTGAGCCGCTGTTGATAAAACCTCAGGTCAAGTTCATTGGTGTCCCGGTCTGTGGACCAGGATAAAGTCAAGGTTATCACCTCATTACCACGGCCCACCGATGCGAACTCCCTGCAGTTGTCTCTGGGACAGGATAGTTTAGGGGCTTTATCTCTGACCATACAGAAATTGCTGCTCCCCTGTCTGGTCTACTCTGGTAAGAAGTTGAACGGTAGTGGGCAGAGCGCCACACCAACATCATCACCACCCTTAAGACGAGGCTTGCTACTGGTCCGATGCTTGCCACCCCTATTATACAAAGGACTGTGCCCTTTACCCCCTTTCCTGATCACAGAGTTCCGTCGCCATTCTTGGGCGTTTCCATAATGTTAAGACCAATCGCAATAATTTTTCATCGACTTCTTTCCAAGGAGCTGAGCTAAACTACACAGAATGAGAGATGCAAGTACTTCCATTGTTTTGGGCTTTCTCTAAATTCCTCCACATCATGAGAGGTCACAAGGTTAAGGTTTACATCAGAGTCGAGGGCTCTTCCTTACGAAAGGCCGAATTAAAGAGGGAAATGTGTCTCTTGCCCGAATCGCTGATTGGCCTCCTTGTCCACCGAGACCCTCGAGGTCCCACCAGCAGAAGATGTTCGGAGAATTTTTATTGACCCGGATCCGAAAAGGTTTAAATCTCATAGAAAATAGTCAGATTCCAAATTTGAGCCAAGATAGTTATATAAATGGGTGGTTCAAGGGAACTTCAGATTAGTGTAATTTGAAACGATGCAGCTCTGCCTGTTAGACCCACAAGCCGTGTAATCAAATGGAGCATGTTTGGGGTTTGATACCAATGGTAGTAACAGTCCCCACACTGAGAAGGTTGGGTCTGGTCACGCTGGCCGAGCAGATGCAGGAAGTCTCGTGCAGCTCGACCGTGCCACAGCACCTGTCGTGAAGTGAACCGTTTTGACCACAAGGCCATCAAGCAGTGGACGGTACGGAACATTTTGAGTGTCCTACAGGGAAAGGGGAGGGTAGATCCGGTCGGCCAGTTCCCCGACCAGACGGTCGACACCATTTACTGGAACGTCTCATCGCCGGAACTGACCAACAAGCACCAGAATGTAGCCTGGATGGTGATGAGAAGGGCCCTCCCAGTGCGGTCTTACCTGCAAACAGCATCTCCGCACCACCGTGAGCTGCCCTCGATGCTGCAGCGGGGCGAGACTATCCTCTATCTCCTGGGGGACTGCCCCTCCCTGCAGAATGTGTGGAGACAGATGCGTTGGTGTCTGTCCCGGTTCATCCCCAACAGCTCGGTGACACAAGACGCTGTGCTCTATGGGCTGGTTTCCGGTACCCAAACTGACATATATCAACTTCTGCTGAAAGATCATCAACTCGGTGAAGGAAGCCCTTTGGTCTGCCAGAAACCTGCTGATCTTCGAGCTGAAGGAGCTGTCCACGACTGAGTGTTGCCGACTGGCACATTCCAAGGTCCAGGAGTAAGTGCTGTGGGTCACATTGAAGCGAGGTGCGGCCTATGCAAAGGCTCTATGGGGAAAGGCCATTTCACCTTGTATTGTACAGCATGTATTGGAAGATATTCACATTGTTTTGAATTGTAATAACGGAATCACAGTGTGTACGATTTGTATTGTATTATTTTGAATTGTAACTGTGATATTTATATTGAACTGTGCGTATCCATAAATGTTATGAAATAAACTATATTTTGAAATATTAAAAAAATGTTCCGGTATCACCGTGTCTGTTATTATTGGACAGTGAAGAGTGGAAATATAGCCGGATAGGAAAGATGTGGGGAGTTATGCAAAGAGCATCTATTGCAGGCACCAGGTGAGAAATAGGAGTATTTTCTTAAAAGTGGGAAACAATAAACTTTAGAGGAGCAAAGGGGTTTGGGTGTCCAGGGACACCATTCACTAAAAACTAGTGCACATGTACCAAAATAATTTTGAAGATCCCAATTTCTCGGCTTTCATATCCCAAGGTACCACTATCAGGTACTTAGCCAAATCTCTGGAATTTGCTGCTACAATCAGGCCCCACTGCCTCCCTCGCTGGTCCATTCCGGACATTCAGCACCCTCAGCATTAGAAAGGTTAATTCAATCATTCTGCTCATCCTATGCCCCAGGTAGAGAAGACGAATAGTGGCGGGAGAACCCACACCATCAGCCTTCCGCGAGTTTGGACATTTCTGCTTTTAATTCCGTATTTTTCATTTTTTTTCCTTTTTTGCTACATTTCTATTTTGATATCATCCTTGCAGATTTTGCATTTTTAAACAAATTCTCCAAATCCTGTGCGCAGTGACTGCCAACTCCGGGCGGTTTGATTGAGAGCTCTCACCTCCCCACCCTCGCTCTCCTCCTGGGCTGACTGCTCCCATCACGTGACACGCGGCAGCGTCACTCACCTCAGCCCGCTGACGTGACGACGCGTACGTGCCGCTCCGGCCCGAGGGACGCCACGCATGAGCCGCGCGGTCGCTGTGCCGCGTTCCCTTCGCAACAGGCCGACTCCGGGAGGGTGATGATTGCGGCATCGGGCCGGCGGGCGGGCGCTGCTGTGGGCGGGGGGCGAGGCCGACAGAGGGAGGGTCCGCACACGGGAGTGGCCTGAGAGGAGAGACGGGCGGAGTTACTCCTGCGTGCCCCGTGAATCTCCACTCTGGCAGCGCCCGGTGTCGAGCTGGGCTCGGGGGGAGTCACTCTGCCGCCTCCCAGTCAAACGGGCCGTGGGTCGTAGCCCAAAAGTGAGCGAGAATCAAACAGCACTGAGAGAGGCCGCTCGTTCCATCGCGCCTGTGCCGGCTCTGTGAAAGAGGCCGCTCGGCCCATCGCGCCCGTGCAGGCACCGTGAAAGAGGCCGCTCGGCCCATCGCACTTGTGCCGGTCATGGGAAAAAGCGATCCCATTAGCCCCACTCCCCCTGCACTTTCCCCAGAGTCCCGCAAATTTCCCCCCTTCAAGGATTGACCCGATTCCCTTTTAAAGTTATTCTTGAATCTTCTCCCACCGCCCTTTCAGACAGTGAATTTCAGATCAGGACAACTCGCTGCCTAAAAATATTCTCCTCATCTGCCTCTGGCTCTTTCTCCAATTCCCTTCAATCTGTGCCTTCTGGTTATCGACCCTCCCGCCAGTGGTAACAGTTTCTCCCCATCGACTCCATCAAAACCGCTCCTCATTTTCAACCCCTCTACTAAATCTCCCCTTCACCGCCTCTGCTCTAAGGAGAACGATCCCAGCTTCTCCAGCCTCTCCCGGTAACTGAATTCCCTCATCCCCGGTACCATTCTGGTAAATCTCCATCTGAACCTTCTCTGCTCCAAAGAGAGTAATCCCAGCTTCTCTATTCTCTCCACATAATTAATATTTTTTTATTAAATGGGTTCCACTGGATATCTGGAAGCAATAATTCGGTGAGTAGAAAGCAGTGGGAAAGCAGCCCCAGGGCATTGCTGCAGGAGTTCCTCAGGGCAGTGTCCTCGGCCCAACCATCTTCAGCTGCTTCATCAATGACCTTCCCTCCATCATAAGGTCAGAAATGGGGATGTTCGCTGAAGACTGCACAGTGTTCAGTTCCATTCGCATCCCCTCAGATAATGAAGCAGTCCGAGCCTGCATGCAGCAAGACCTGGACAACACCCAGGCTTGGGCTCATAAGTGGCAAGTAACATTCGCGCCAGATAAGTGCCAGGCAATGACCATCTCCAACAAGAGAGAGTCTAACCACCTCCCCTTGACATTCAACGTCATTACCATCGCCGAATCCCCCACCATCAACATCCTGGGGGTCACCATTGACCAGAAACTTAACTGGACCAGCCATATAAATACTGTGGCTACGAGAGCAGGTCAGAGGCTGGGTATTTTGCGGCGAGTGACTCACCTCCTGACTCCCCAAAGCCTTTCCACCATCTACAAGACACAAGTCAGGAGTGTGATGGAATACTCTCCACTTGCCTGGATGAGTGCAGCTCCAACAACACTCAAGAAGCTCGACACCATCCAAGATAAAGCATCCCGCTTGATTGGCACCCCATCCACCACCCTAAACATTCACTCCCTTCACCACCGGCGCACTGTGGCTGCAGTGTGCACCATCCACAGGATGCACTGCAGCAACTCGCCAAGGCTTCTTCGACAGCACCTCCCAAACCCGCGACCTCTACCACCTAGAAGGACAAGGGCAGCAGGCGCATGGGAACAACACCACCTGCATGTTCCCCTCCAAGTCACAGACCATCCCGACTTGGAAATATATCGCCGTTCCTTCATTGTCGCTGGGTCAAAATCCTAGAACTCCCTTCCTAACAGCACTGTGGGAGAACCGTCACCACACGGACTGCAGCGGTTCAAGAAGGCGGCTCACCACCACCTTCTCGAGGGCAGTGAGGGATGGGCAATAAATGCCGGCCTTGCCAGCGACGCCCACATCCCGTGAACGAATAAAAAAATAATAATAAGTCTGCAGATTGATTTTGGGAGATGGTGAAGACGGCGATCGTGGATTCAGACAAGTGAGGGAGGTGGTCTTTGAGACCGTCCGTGCTCCATTGTAAGATATGTGTGTGTGTGTCTTGTTCCAGCCGTTCCCATTTGTACCTGTGACCTGACTGGTGGATTCTGTGAATTCGACTGTTGCTGTGATCCTGACTGTTCCCCCTCGGACATCAATGTATTCTCCACCTGTCTGCCGGGCAGTGAACCGTAAGTTTCTGTTTGTGTGTTACTACATTGGCTCACGGTCGAGCACCGCCTCGATTTTAAAATCCTCATCCACGTGTTCAAATCGCACCACAATTTCGCCCCCATTCCTATCTCTGTAACCTCTTCCAAACGATTTATTCTCCCCCGACAACTGTATATCTCTCCATCCCATGCACTCTCCCCTGGCTCACCACCAGCTTCTCAAGGGCAATTAGGGATGGGCAATAAATGCCGGCCTCGCCAGCGACGCCCACATCCCATGAACGAATAAAAAAAATATCGTGGATTCTACCCCAACCATTTATATCCTCCTGCAGCGCATGTATACTCTACGCACAGTCAGTGCTGGGAGAGTCGCTCCTGTTATACACACAGTCGATGATGGGACACTCAGTCCTGATTATACACACAGTCAGTGCTGGGATACTCAGTCCTGTTATACACACTGTCAATGCAGGGACACTCAGTCCTGTTATACACACAGTCAGTGCTGGGATACTCAGTCCTGTTGTACACATTGTCAATGCAGGGACACTCAGTCATGTTACACGCAGTCAGATAAATAAATAACTGCAAACAAAGAATGAAATCTGCAGGGCCTGATGGTTTCCATCCAAGAGTATTAAAGGAAACGGGTGGGGAAATTACAGATGCAAAATTATTGAGCACTTGAACAAGTCTGAGCTGATAGAAGAGAGTCAACATGGATTTGTGAAGGGCAGGTCATGTCTGACGAATCAATTTTTTGATGTAACTAACAAGTTGGACAGGGAAGCGTCTATGGATGTTGTCGATGTGGACTTCCAGAAGGCATTTGATAAGGTTCAGCACAAGAGATTAATAGAATAAATAAAATGCACAAAATTGAAAGTGACCTTGTGACTTGGGTTGGAATTGGTTGGAAGGTCGAAGATGAGAGTAGGGATAAAGGGAACGTTCATTGATTAGCGGGATGTGACAAGTGGTGTCCCCAGGGATCTGTACTGGGGCCTCAGCTTTTCACCATATTTATCAATAACTTGGATGAAGGAATAGAGAGTTGTAGATCCAAGTTTCCAGATGACACTAAGTTAGTAGGCACAGTAAGTGGTGTAGATGGGAGCAGGAAGTTATAAAAGAGAAAGTTTAAGTGAATGGGCAAGCTGTGGCAGATGGAGTTCAACGTGGGGAAGTGTGAGATCATTCATTTTGGATGCAAGAAGGAAACATTGGAGTATTTTCTTAAAGTGGGAGACTTGGAACTGTGGAGGAGCAAAGGGATTTGGGTGTCCATGTACATATATCACTGAAAGCTTATGCACAGGTACAAAACGTAATCACAGACTAATGGAATACTGGCCTTTATCTCGAGGGCTGGAACACAAAGGGAGGAAGTGATGCTTCAGTTCTATAGAGCCCATCTGGAGTACTGACCCTCACCAAGGATATATTGGCCTTGGAGGGGGGACAGTGCAGATTCACCAGAAAGATACTGGAGCTTGAAGGGTTCTATTATGAGGACCGGTTGCATAACCTTGGTTTGCATTCCCATGAGATTAGAAGGTTGAGGGGTGATCTGATCCAGATATTTAATATTATAAAGGGATTTGATAGGGTAGAAATAGAAACTATTTTCTATTGTGTGGGAATCCAGAACAAGAGGACATAACCTTAAATTTAGAGCTTGGGTGTCTTGCAGTGAAATCAGGAAGCTCTTTTTCACACAATCTGCTCCGGCTGATTGAACTGGACCCTGTGATATAATAGAATTTTCTGTCCTGTCAGACTTGGTCATCTTGTAGATCCATCTTTTAAAAAGGTGGAGGAACTCAGTTCTAAGATGGATTCAACTCACTTTATCATGTGTCCTCAATCAGATTGTCTTATCTTCGAGACATTAAGGACTATACACACTGCGTTTTAAAGAAAGCTGATTTATTTGACACTTGTACAGAATACAAAACTCCAGCCCAGTTAAAGGGGTAATTAAAATCAGAAACAAACCCTAACTGTCGGAATGAACATGGTTCAGTCCTGGATGTGATTAACAGCAGCAGTAACAGCAGAATCCAACCCCTGCAGTCACATGTGAACTCGCTGGTAACTCAGCAGGTGGAATGACCCCGTGAATACCATCCCACACACGGAGCAGGTGAGCGGCCTCTCCCCAGTGTTCGTACGTTCGTGTCTCAGCAGATTCCCCGTTCTTTTAAAGCTCTTCTCACAGTTAGAACATTTAAAGTGTCTCTTATCATTGTGAACAAGTTGGTGTTCAATGATGTGGGATGACTGAGTTAATCCCTTCCAATACACGGAGCAGCTGAACAGCCTCTCCCCAGTGTGAACTCGCTGGTGTTTCAGAAGGCTGGAAAATTGTGTGAATCCCTTCCCACACACGGAGCAGGTGAACGGCGTCTCCCCAGTGTAAGTGCGTTGGTGTGTTAGTAGATCCTTTTATATTAAAAGCTATTCTCACAGTTAGAACATTGAAAAGGTATCTTCCCAGTTTGAATACGCTGGTGTTCCAATAGGCCAGATGATTGAGTGAATCCCTTCCCACACACGGAGCAGGGGGACGGCCTCTCCCCAGTGTGACTGCGTCGATGAGTTTCTAGCCGGGATGGGGAACTAAATCCCTTCGACATCCCCGAATTTCCAAGGTTTTTCCATGGTGCGGATGTCCTTGTGTCTTTCCAGGTTGGACGATCAGTTGACGCCTCGTCCACACACACAACACGTGTACGGTTTCTGCCCGCTGTGAATGGTGCGATGTTTCTTCAGGCAGTGTAACTGGTTAAAGCTCTTTCCACAGTCAGTGCACTGGAACACTCTCACTCGGGTGTGTGCGTCTCGGTGCTTTTCCAGTTAAACTGATGTTTGAATTCTTTTGCCACAGACAGAACAGACAAACATTTCTCCTTCTATATTTAAAGGCCGATGATCTCCAGGTGCTGGTGAATCGGGTAACTGTCAGATCTTGACGTGATGTTTGGTTTGAATTTCTCGTCTGCATATCCTCCACTTCTCATACCCTGTAAAAGGAGTTTAAAGAAGTCCTCACTGTGAATACAGGATAGACATTCAGAATTCGGAATTCTAGTTTCGATGGAACATTCTTCTCGCTCATTCCGCGAAACTGTAAATCCACGTCCCACACACTCACCCTCCTCCCTCTGCTGAAATCCAAGTCCATCGCACCATCTCCAACATTTTTCCATCTATATAAGTTTTCTCTCTTCCCTGAAGGTGCTGACTCTGGCTGGATTCAGTCCGACACTCTCTGGTTTCCATCTCTCTCCTCCCCTTTTCTCATTTGATCACTCCGGCCCTCCAACCTATCGCAGACCGTCCCACTTGTTCTTTCCCTCCCCCCGCCCTCCACACACTCTATGTCTGGCTCAGTCCTTGCTTGAAAACTTGAATCTTCAACATCTGACGAAACCTTAGTTCTGACCTGAAAAGTTAACTCTGTTCCTTTCTCCACGGATGCTGCCTGACTTGCTGAGTATTTCCAGCATTTTCTGTTTTTAATTCATAGTTTCAGCATCCCCAGTATTTTGCTTTTGATTGGATAAACCTCGCTCTTCTGAACCCCATCACAGAAATATCAGCGAGAGGCTTTTAAAATGGCAGATATCGTTAACCAGAATTGCCCGCGGTGTCGAATACGGTCCATCGACTGTTGAAGGGGCGCATTGCGCAGGCACGGGAAGCGATTGTGGTCGGAGCATGCGCGGTGCGGGTCCCGGACACAGCGGGGCGGAACTTTGTCTCAGCAACACCGGCTCAGGCCTCGAATCCGAGCCGGGGAGTCCGGCGCTCTATCGGGCCGGGGCGGGCTCCATTAAACCCTTCATCCAGCGCCTCCCTCGTCCTACCCACCACTTCCCGGTATCTGTTCCCGTTTCCACGGAGTCCTACTCGCGACAAACGACACGAGAGAGGCGCTCCCAGAATGGAGGGCGGGCCTGGGAGAATGCGCAGTCTGATTGGGAAATCTTCGCCTTGGAGAGATAGAGGGGTTTCTGGGGCGCTGGGGATTGTGGGGCCTGCGGCCGTCATTAGTCGCCGGGTGCTGGTCAGTGTTTTTTTGCCCGAGTCGGGCACAGATCCGTGTCCAGAAATACAGACTGAGGAATTCAGATCCGGTTTGCTGAACAGACACTGACCGTACAATGTAGAACATTGTTTCTCAAACTTTTTTTTTCTTGACTCAGTGGAAGAAAAACACTTCCCCCAGGGATCCAAAACAACAATATCTTCTGACTGGAGTTTTTTATCAAATCCCAATAATGATCAATACATGCTCGCTCTTCACTTCACTTCAAGTAATAAATAAAATTAGACAACGGCTTTACTTGAAAAACATTTTAAATACAGTGCAAATACAATTTAAAAAAAGAACAGGTTGAGTTTCACTTACTTCATGTGACTGTTGTTCATGATCTCGTTCCAATCTGGATCACGAGATGAAGGCGCTCCACGCACGTCAGGTGCGCTGTTGAATCGGTTTCGTTCCGTTGTTTTTAACCTTCTCAGAGTTGAAAATCCCAGTTCGCACAAGTAGGCTGTTGTGAACGGCAGCAACAACAGAACACTAATCTTACTTAACAGTGGATAATCCTTGAAAGCACTGATCCAAAAATTATGACAAACTGAATGACTTGTGGCGTGTTTTCAGTGTGCTCACAGGTGAGTCGCATCAGCTCGTTTTCTTCCTCAGCCATCAAGTTTAGCTTTATTATTGATTCAGGATTTTCGAAAGCAAAAGGATCTTTCAACCAATTCTTTTTCTTCAAATTTTCAATCCCCAATGCCGGGACGTAGCTACTAAAATTGTCAGACAGAGCAGCGAGATGTAACTGTGTGACACATTTCATTTCATTCCCTTTATCTTCATTGATGCTGTTCTCCTCAATGTGTTGTAACAGTGTGAAGCAGTAAATCAGTAAATGAGCGCCGCTCCCATTTCTAAGCAAAAAGACTGCAGTTCAGTGAGCTTCCTTGAATAAAATTAACATTTTTCACTACTTCCTACTGGACTGCCATAAGATCAGGGGGAATACCCTTGGACGCCAAAGCTTCCTGGTGAATGAACCAGTGATTCTAAACATCATTACTCGCTGCCTCAAATATTCTACTCACAACTCTGCTATTTCTACCTGTCATATTTGCTGCACCATCACTTGGAATTCCGAGTCCAATTTGTATTTTCCATCTACAAAATCATCCAGTGCTTTGAATATCTGTGCTCCTGTATTTGTTGGTAAAGTTAGACAACACAGCAAACCTTCCATAAAGTCATCTTCCCCGACATATCTCACAGAAACTAACAGTGTAGCACAATTTGAAATATCAGCACTCTCGTCAAGTTGGATAGCAAAATCCCCGGCTGACTGGAACCAAGTAAAAAGCTTGGCTTCGAAATGCTCAGCAATAGAACATATTCACCGAGACATTGTGTGATCACTGAGAGGATTGCTTCTCAATTTTTCAGCAGGCTTCTCGTCGAAGATTGTCGGCATCATATCCAGAGATTGTGAAAGAACAAGTTTTTCGACAACTGTAAGGGCCATTTTCTCTTTTGCCACGCGGTATGCGACCAAATATGACGACAGTTGTTTCTTATCATTCAGGGCAGTTGACCGACTAAGAACTTGTGCTGATAACTTTAATCCCCGTTGCTTCCTTTGAAAATATTCAAGCGGGTGATCAACGAGTTGTCCATGTTTTGTTTCGAAATGTCTTTTTAATTTTGACGGTTTTAAACACTTGTTTCCAAGCACCTCGCTACAAAGAACACACGAAGGGATTTGGATCTTTCTTTGCGTTTGAACAATTGATCAAAACACATTTCAAAAAAGCCTCACTATACTGCCTCGCCCACCATTTAGTTTCCTTCTTAGTCGGTGGTTCAGACCAGCTCGACGTGGCAGAAGTCTGTCCGTCATTACTCGAACTTTCTGTTGAAGATACGTTTACTGACACGTTTACTGATACGTTTACTGACACGTTTTTTTTTTCATTTTCGGATGTAGGCGGGTTTGATAACTGTGTTTCCGAACTTTCTCTTATTGCAAAACGATCCATTTTGGGGGATTAAAGTTTGAAGATTAAGCCGCTCCTGACTCCTTTCCCCCTGATACTGGGTCCAAACCAGCACCACTCACCATGGCTTTGGTGGCGAGGAAGAACAAGTCCTGGTTGATGCTCGGAAAAACTAAACATAACAGGAAGACTATTCCACTGGAACAAGGCCATCGCTCCACAGAATGAAATGACTGCCTGTCATCTGCCCAACTGAAATTACCTAATAAAAACGTGAATCCAAACTTCAGTCCAACATTCAACCAATCAATGTCAAGCAATCACAAGTTCTGAACACAAAACTCCCTGTGACATATCATCTCTTTATGAAATAAATGTTTGCCCTTTTCTTATTTGACGTCCAGTTATGCTTCATTTGATTTTCCTGGGCTTGTATGGTGGCCGGACCCATTTAATGGCAGTGAGCTGATATTGCCAATCGGGCTCAGCATTCTCTGCCGAGCAGCTACCTGCTCTATAAGCTCCGCTGATAACCTGATATCTGACGAATTTCCTTTCCATGTTCCTCTACATTTATACTTTTGTTTTTCGGGTTCAAACGAGGGCGCACAAATTTAAACGCAAAGCAATTTGGCAACGTGCAGGTCTCCCCAGTAAACGCAAGAGCACTCAAAAGGAATCCCAATGGAACAAATCCCTTCTCATTCACTCCCACTGGAAATAATCCTTAAAGACCAAATTATATTCCTTCCCATTGAATAGAATCCCAAAGAGAAAAAAAAAACCTTTATCATTCCAAGCCATTATAGAGACTGCGGTGCCCAGAACAGAACACCGTGCGATAAATGAGGTCTAACCAGAGCTCTGTATAACTGTGACAAAACTTCCACTCCTTTTTGTTCCTGTTCCCTTGAGATAAAGATCAAAATTTCATCTCCATTTTAACTTTTTTTTAGTGATTTAGTAATCACTGTATTGGACATCTAAATCTCTCTCCTCCCCGACAGTTCCTAGCTTCTTGCCATTTAGAAAATACTCTGATCTATCTTTTTAAGTTCCAAACTGGATAACCTCACGCTTTCTCACCTTGACTTCCATCTGCCACAGTTTTGCCCACTCACTTAATCTATCAATGTCCCTTTGCAACTTTCTGCTCCCATCTATAACGCTTAATGTGCCAACTAACCTAGTGTCGTCAGCACACTGGGATATAAGGTTCTCTACATAAGAACAGAAGAAATAGGAGCAGGAGTCGTCCATAGGGCCCTCGAGCCTGATCCGGCATTCATTACATCATGGCTGATCTTCGACCTCAACCCCACTTTCCCGCCCCATCCCCATATCCCTTCATTCCACTGGAGTCCAAAAATCTATCGATCTCAGCTTTGAATATCACTCAACGACTGAGCATCCACTGTCCTCTGGGGTAGAGAATTCCCAAGATTCTCAACCGTTTGAGTTCAGAAATTTTTCCTCATATAGGTCCTAAATGTCCGACCACTTATCTTGAGACTATGACCTCTAGTTCTTGACTCTCCAGCCAGGGGAATCAGCCTCTCAGCGTTTAGCCTGTCAAGCCGTCTAAGAATTTTATACGTTTCAATGCGATCACCTCTCATTCTTCTAAATTCCACAGAATATCAGCAAATTTTACACAATATTTCCTCATCGTACAATTGCACAAATACCCCCTTGCTCTTATATTCCAACACCCTTGCGATAAAGGCTAACATATCATTTGCATTCCTCACACTCATTAGACTCTTGGTAACTCACTATTTCGAGTATGTTTTTCCTCATTTCGTTCTAAAAGGAAAAGAAATGAACGTTGAAAACATTTTACTATAATTATACTCGTTTATGTTTTGGAAACAATATGCAGTTAACTGCATCAAAATCGATTCCAAATTTAGAGTTTCAGAAGGAAGTGGATTAATGCGTTTACTGAATTGCGATGGCCTGGAAACAAACCCGGGTCAATCACTTGGAATGCAGCTATGCTCGGCACTATACCACCATTGGTGATAATCAATAATAATAAAATAGTTACCAAACATCAGACGTTGAACAGACACAGCAGGCTGTTGGATTTTGTTCCATTCCCCACCACTCAGATAATGAAGCAGTCCGTGCCCGCATGCAGCAAGACCTGGACAACATCCTGACTTGGGCTGATAAATGGCAAGAAATGTTCGAGCCAGAAAAGTGCCAGGCAATGACGATCACCACCAAGAGAGAGTGTAAACACCTCACCATTAAATTCAACGGCATTACCATCGCCGAATCCCCCACCATCAACATCCTGGACGTCATCATTGACCAGAAACTTAACTGGACCAGCCATATCAATACTGTGGCGTCAAGAGCAGGTCAAAGGCTTGGCATTCAGAGGCGAGTGACTCACCTCGTGACTCCCCAGAGACTTTCCACCATCTCCAAGGCACAAGTCAGGAGTGTGATGGAACACTCTCCACTTGCCTGGATGAGCGCAGCTCCAACAACACTCAAGAAGCTCGACACCATCCAGCACAAAGCAGCCCGCTTGATTGGCACCCCATCCCCCCGCCCCACCCCGAAACATTCACTCCCTTCACCACCGGCGCACTGTAGCTGCAGTGTGTACCATCCACAGGATGCACTGCAGCAACTAGCCAAGGCTTCTTCGACAGCACCTCCCAAACCCGCGACCTCTACCATCTGGAAGGATAAGGGCAGCAGGCATATGGGAAACACACCACCTGCACGTTCCCCTCCAAGTCACACACCATCCCGACTGGGAACTTATCGCCGTTCCAGCATCGTCGCTGAGTCGAAATCCTGCAACTCCCTTCCGAACAGCACTGTGGGACAACCATCACCACACGGACTTCAGCGGTTCAAGAAGGCAGCTCACCACCACCTTCTCGAGGGCAATTGGAGATGGGCAATAAATGCTGGCCTCGCCAGCGACACCCACCTCCCATGAACGAATAAAAAAAATTCCGTCGAAATTCCCTTGTCCACTACATTAGTCACCTCTTCGAAAAATTCGATCAGTTTCATCAGGCAAATCCTTTACCCTTTAGAAATCCACGCTGGCTCTCTCTGATCAGCTGGACATTTTCACGGTGTTGAGACACTCCATTCTTAATTGCAGACTCCAGTAAATTCCAGACAACTGATGCCGATAGCCCCTTTCCCGATGTAGTTACATTAAAAGCCTTCTCCCTATGTAGTTCCAATTTAGCCCCTCCCCCCACTTATGTATTTCAAACGTAGTCCCTCTGCCAATGTAATTTCTATGTAGCCACTGCCCTTATGTTGGTCCACTGTAGCTCCTCTCCCTATGTAATTCTACTGTAGCTCCTCTCCGTATGTAATTCCACTGTAGCTCCTCTCCCTATGTATTTCCACTGTCGCCCCTCTCCCTATGTATTTCCACTGTAGTCCCTCTCCCTATGTAATTCCAATTTAGTCCCTCTCCCTTTGTATTTCCACTGTAGCCCCTCTCCCTTTTTAGTTCCACTGTAACCCCTCTCCCTATGTAATCCCACTGTAGTCCCTCCCCTTATGTAGTTTCACTGTATCCCCTCTGACTATGTAGATCCCCTCTCCATATGTAATTCCTCTGTAATCCCTCTCCATATGTTTTTCGCCTGTAGCCCCTCACCCTAAGTAGTTCCTATGTACACCGTCTCCCTAAATAGTTCAACTGTAACCCCTCTCTCTATGTAGTGCCACAGCAGCCCCTCGCCTCATGTAGTTCCGCTGTATCCCCTCTCTCTATGTAATTCAACGGTAGCTCCTCTCCATATGTAGTTCCACTGTACCCCCTCTCCATGTGCAGTTCCACTGTAGCCCCTCACCATATGTAGTTTCAGTGCAGCCCCTCTTCCTGTGTAGTTCGTATGTAGCCAGAGCTGAAGACCTCCTCTTTAGTATCTAATTTTGCCTTCTGTTCGCAGCAGCATTTGCCTCCGGCACACGGGGCTAGGAAGCCCAGTTACTGTTGGACAGCAACCGATACATCCATAGGACTCTCTGACCCCGGACTGAAGCAGTGCTACATCAGGGACAATGTTACTCAAGTGCACGATGTATCTCAAGGACGTGCGTTGAAACACGTCATTCGAACCTTTGATAAATCTGACGAAGCATTTGGAACATTGTCTCCAGTTCCGGCCACTGGTATTTCCAATGACGCAATGGACAAGGTTGAGGAGGAGTCCAAGAATGATTCCATGTTTTAGGGCACTAAGTTATGATGAGCAGGAAAACAGGAGCTGAACTGATTGTCACTGAAAAGTAAAGACTGTATGGAACAGACTCCCACACAAATTACCCGAGTATCTCCTTCAAAAAAAACGAGTAAAGTTCGAGTGAGTTGATGAGGTAAAGAAGCAGACACGGATGTTACTGAGCTGCAGAGAGGTCGCAAAGCACCACCAAAAGATGGGATGGCCCGGGTTGATCGCTGATGGAGTTTTTTATATATAATAAGGGGAGGTCAGAGCTGATAACAACTGCCCCCAATGAGCAGATATACAAGAAGTGACTATTGATGGAATGGAACACCGCCACTGAGCCATCTCAACCCAGTATAGCACAGGAAGTACTGGATGTCACAGTGCAGGACACCAAGTGAATGGAGGTCACCATCCCAAGCAATCCTCCTAACCCGCAGACCAGCTGATAAATCTCATCCCAATGTCACAGTAGGAGGGAACATGTCAGGGTGTTGCAATCTGACGAGACTGTGACCAGTTAAAACAGGAGGCAATGCTCAGTGGGAGCTACTGGCGAGAATTTTTTGGCAGCCTCAGGTAATAATTACTGAAAAAGGTTCAACATCACTGAGGAGCACTGAGAATTTGTGAAGTAAGTTTTTTTTAGCTACATTTGTAAATTTGTCGGCAGCAGTAGCCTTTGCTGCTTCCGATCACTGTATTGCTTTCTCCTTAGAGCTGCTACATTGGCTCTCTAAAGGCCGAGGTTGAATTTTCTGCTCGTCATGAAGCAGTTTTCTTTCGAAATATGAAGGATTATAATGCAGAATTTGAAGGCAAAGTTCTGTTTAATTTTAAATCAATTTCTTGTTCAGTTACAGAATTTGGGCTGCTGCGTGTTACAAATGGCAAATCTGAGTTTGAACCACACCCTCAGAGCTGCTTTAACTCCGTCGCTGTAACTTTTTCAAAAGTGCACTTATATTTACACAGGTAAATGGGGTTTTGGCCGCTCTTACGCTGACGTTACGGTGGTGAGAGCGGGAGCAGCGCCGAGGAAACGATAGGTTCACTCAAGTTCATTCCCTCTTTATGATTGCATGGCCGTCTCCAATTCTCTCTCCGACTCCTTTATCACTCGGTTCTCCTTTCATTCTTTCTCACTCCCCTTTATCACTTGGTTTTCCTTTCATTCTCTCTCTCCGTTATCCCTCGGTTCTGCTCTTATTCTCTCTCTCCCCTTTATTCTTCTCGACCTCCTCTCCCATTCTCCCTCTCACTTTTATATGCCTGGTTCCCCTCTTTCATTCTCTCTGTCATTCTTTCCCCATTATCCTCCTGTACTCCTCTGGTATTCTCCCTCTCCCCTTCATCCATCTAGTTCCCCTCTGGTCTTTCCTCTCTCGCCTTTATCTATCCGGTTCCCCTCTCTAATTCTCTGTCTCCCTTTTATATGGCTAGTTCCCGTCTCTCATTCTCTCTCTCTCATCCTCCCGGTTCTCTTCTCTCAATCTCATTCTCTTCTTAATCCACCACTTCTCCCTCTAATGCCCCTCTCTCCTCCTCTATCCTCTAGTTTTCATTCTCGTTGGCTCTCTCCTTCATTACTCACTTCCCTATCTCTCCCTCTCTCTGTTCCTTCCAGGTAGAAATTTTCTTGAGAGTGTTCAGGACAGCTTTCTGCAACAATATCTCCGAGAACCAACAAGGGGGCAGGCCATATTAGCTTTAATAATGAGTCATGAGCTAGGTTTATTTAACTGCCTAATAATGTGTGAATATTTCGGTAATAACGATCATAACATGATCGAGTTCAACGTTGTGTTTGAAAGGCAGAAACCCTTATGAGCTGCTAAGATTCTAAATTTCGGTAAGGACGACTTCAACGGGATGAGTCAGAGATTGTCCACAGTAAACTGGGTAAATCTGTTAATGAGTAAAACGACAGAAGATCAGTGGGAGGTGTTAAAAAAGAATTTAACGTGATACAGAACCAGTTCATGCCTCCAAAGGGCAAGAGCTCTACTTGCCAAAAAGAAAAACAGCCATGGACGAAAAAAGAGGGAAGGGACAACACAAAACTAAAAGATAAAGCATACACAAATGCAAATATAGCATAGATCCTGGCGAATGGGAGAGATACAAAGAACGGCAAAGGGCGAAAAAACAGATCGTAAGAGCTACAAAAAGGGAGTATGAAAATAAACTTGCAACAGATTTCAAAACGAACACAATTTTTCTTACAATTGTACAAGGAAAAAAAGGTTGATCAAGAGCAATTTGGGCCCCTTAAAAACTGATAATGATGATATTGTAATTGAAAATAAAGAAATCGCAGAAATGTTAAATATTTACTTTGCATCAGTATTTACAGTAGAGGGAGAGGATCGCATGCCGGACGTTCCAAGGAAACTAATTGTGAATCAGGGACGGGACTTCTTATAATTAACACAAGCAAATTAACAGTAATAAAGAAAATAATGGCACTCGGGAGTAACAAATCCCCAGAACCAGATGGATTCCACTTAAGGGCTTTAAAGAAAGTAGTTGAGAACATTGCAGAAGCCCGAACTATTATCTTTCCAAGTTTGCTCCATTCAGGAACTGTTCCTTTAGATTAGAAAGTTGCACATGCAACTCCGCTATTTAAGAAAGGTGAGAGAGGGAAACCAGGGCATTCTGAACCACTTAGCCTAATATCCGTTGTCGGGAAATTACTAGAGTCTATAATTAAGGATAGAGTGACTGAACAGCTTGAAAATTTTCAGCTGATCAGGGAGAGCCAACGGTGATTTGTGAAGGGCAGGTCGTGCCTGACGAACCTGATTGAATTTTTTGAAGATGTTACTAAAGTAGAGGACAGCGGAATGTCTATGGATGTTGTTTATATGGACTTCCAGAAGGCATTAGATAAAGTCGCTCATAAGAGACTATTAACTAAACTTGAAGTTCATGGAATTGAAGGCAAATTATTGACCTGGTTAGGGAATTGGCTGAGCGGGACGAAACAGAGAGTAGGGATAAAGGCTCAAATTGGCAGGATGTGACTAGTGGTGTCCCATCAGGATCTGTTTTTGGGCCTCAACTATTCACTGGATATATTAATGACTTAGATAAACGGGATGGAGATCCATCTCTCCAAGTTTGCCAATGACAAAAAGATAGGCAGCATTTTTAGCAGTGCAGATGTAAACATAACATTCCAGAAAGATAGTAATAGACTAAGTGAATGGGCAAAACTGTGGCAAATGGATTTCATTGTAGGCATGTGTGAGGTTATCTACTTTGGACCAAAACAGGGTACATCAGTGTACGTTCTAAATGGTGAAAAGCTCGAAACAGTGGAGGTCCAAAGAAACTTAGGGGTCCATGCACATAGATCATTAAAATGTCATGGACAGGTACAGAAAATAATCAAAAAGTCTAATGGAATGCTGGCCTTTATATCGAGAGCAATAGAAAACAAGGGGGTAGAATTATGCTACAGCTAGAAAAAAAACCCAGATTAGACCTCACCTGGAGTACTGTGTTCAGTTCTGGGCACCACACCTCAGGAAGTATATATTGGCCTTCGAGGGAGTGCAGCGCAGATTTGCTAGAATGAGTTCGGGCGAAAGGTCTTCGACCTGAAACGTTAACACTTTTTCATTCTCCACAGCTATTGCCTGACTTGCTGAGCTTCTCCAGCACTTTTTGTTTCTATTTCAGATTTCCAGCTTTCGAAGTATTTTGCTTTTGATTTACTGGAATGATATCTGGACGATATTACGAGAAGACATTACACAAACTAGGGTTGCATTCCCTGGAATTTAGAAGTGTAAGGGGTGACCTAATCGAAGTTTTCAAGATATTAATGGGAACTGATAGGGTCGATATAGAGAAACGATTTCCGCTTGGTGGGTTTGGGTTAGGGTTAGGGTTAGACATAGCCTAAAATTAAAGCCAAAACTTCCAGGAGTGAGATTAGGAAACACTTCTGCACGCAAAGGGTGGTGGAAGTTTGAAAATCTCTTCAACAAAGGCAGTAGATGGAAGCTCAATTGTTAATTTAATTTCTAAGATTGATAGATTTTTGTTAACCAAGAGTATTAAGGGATATGGGGCTAAGGCGGGTATATGGAATTAGGTTACAGACCAGCCATGATCTCATTGAATGGCAGAACAGGCTCGAGGGGCTAAATGGCCTCCTCCTGCTCTAATGTGCCTTCAGTCTGTGCATTGCCACTTCTCAATCCAAGAATGAATCTTTTTCAATTGCTGAATTACCTGATATTTAGGGATCTTCTTACTACAGAAATGAGGGTAACGATCGACAGGCTTCCGAAGCACAAAGAATCATTGCCCCATCCTCCAGGTGGTGCTTTGTTAAACCAGGGATTTCCAAGCACTCCGACAGGGCACAGTTTGGAAACAGTTTTCCGGTTGGTCGAAAGTAACCCGAAGGCGGATAATTGAATATTTGCAGTTAGTTGTTGGCAAATAAATTGATTTCCATGTTCATTTTAAAATAAAAAAACTATTCAACCGTACGGGTCAAAGGCATCAGTGTTAGGTGCTCTGTGCTGATGATAATTTGAAATGTTGCTGACCTGAAAACAGTGCAGCGTTTGGGCCGTGCAATTACACGGAGCCCTGAGCAGATCCAGTTACGTTAATTAGCTGATCACTGAGGGCTTGCCGGTACCTGAGCTGGAAACACAATAAACTTTAATTAATTAGTCTCCCTTCTCTCGCCTCTTCACCAACAAATTTGATAATAACACATTAACACAATATTCAAAAGTGTTTGGAATCTCGGCTGTTCCCCATCGATTCGTTGTAACTCGAGTCAGATAAGAAATTAATACAGACACTGCGCAACAAAGCGCCGAGACTCCGCGGCCGATCACATCGTCCCGCTGGCAGTGAGCAGCATGGAGCAGTGTCTGTCATCACCACAGTGGGAAAAGGCAGTTACTGATCGGTGCAGCTGGTGAGACAGGTGAAGAACATGAAACTGGTAAAGAGTGGGCGGCAGAGAAAGGCTGCTCACCAACCCGGCCGACGTTGGGTAGATGATGCCACGGTTCGCAACAAAAGTCCTTCTGCCAGGTTTGTAAGCTGAGCAGCTCTGGATCGAAGGGAGTAACTTCACTAAAACAACAGTCGCATGGTAAGGCAAACACCGTCCCTGCCTTCAGATAAAGGCCCACAGTTTCGGCTCTCTGCAGACTGACTTTATTTGTTCACTTTCTTAATGAGGACCTTTCAGAAACTTTCGAATATTGTGTTAATGTGTTGTTATCAAATTTGTTGGGGAAGAGTTGAGAGAAGGGAGACTAATTAATTAAAGTTTATTGTGTTTCCAGATCAGAGTTTGTATTGTTTCATCCACTGGAGGACAAGCGGACTGCACGCACCGAAAGCTGAAACCGAGACAGGCTCACATCCAGACCCCTGGACAAAACCTACCTGGAGACTGCAGTGGTTCAACCAGGATCAAAGCAGTGCAGAGTGAGCTCAGAGAGGATAATGGAAACACAGCAGGAAAATAAGTATTTCAGCAGCTCCGATTCCAAGGAGGACAGCAACAAACTCGAAAGTCGCTATCAGTTTTGCGGGCACACTCTGAGAATCACTGGGGACTCCAGCAATAACCTTGAGATACCAGCAATAATCTGGGGAGCTGTAAGTCCAATGTTTGGTGTAAATGCTTGGATCGGATAGAGAGAAACCAAACCCAGAGCCTCTGCCTTCCACTACAGCAACCGCCCCCACCCCCACCTCCACCCCCGCCATGTTGAGGAAGCCATATTTGATGCATTGGTTTTGCAGACGAACATGCATAAGAACATCGAAATTACTAGAAGAAAGATTATTGTTCGCCGTCTACGTTCCTGGTAGTCACATGACACAGTGAGAACAGAGTTGTCGACTAATAAAAGCAACCAATCCCCATCAATTAGTCTCCATCAGACCCAGACATGAGGCGAGGAAAACCCTCCAGTGGTGGAGAGCTTTGGGAACCATTGGTCCGAAGTCACCTGTTCCTCCGAAACCTGCTCCACTCACCACATGTCATGTCTCCAATTAATCATCCGCCTGCCCACTCACTTAACATGTCTATATCCCTGAGCAGACTCTTTGTATCCTCCTCACAGTTCACTTTCCCACGTATCTTTGTATCGTCAGCAAACTTGGATACATTACACTCGGTCCTTTCATCTAATTCATTAATATGGAGTGTAAAAAGCTGAGGCCCAAGCAGGGATCCTTGCGGCACCGCACTAGTTACAGCCTGACAACCTGAATATGACCCGTTTATCACGACTCTCTGTTTTCTGTCCGTTACCCAATCCTCTATCTCTGCTAATATATAACCCCCAAACCCATGAACCGATTTTTACTCATTTACTCTATCATAACAGTTCGTGAATTTGATCACATCTTTTAAATCTGATCTTAAACTTCTCTGGTCTAACAGAACAACCCCAGCTTCTCCAGTCTCCCCACTTAACTGAAGTCCCGCACCCCTGGTACCATTCTACCAAATCTACACTGCACTGTCCCTAAAGCCTTGACATTCTCCCTAACGTGGTGCTCAGGATTAGACACAATACTCCAGCTGCGGCCTCACCAGTGATTTATAAAGGTTTAGCGTCACTTCCTTCCTTTTGTATTCTGTGCCTATTTGAAAAATCAAGGTTCCCGTATGTTTTTTAACATCTTTCCCAACTTGTCTTGCCACCTTCAAATATTAGTGTACGTACAACCCGAGTTCGCTCTGTTCCTGTACCCCCTTCAAAATGGTAACATTTTGTTTATATTGTCTCTTCTTATTATTGCTATCAAAATGTATCATTTCACAGTTCTCCGCGTTAAATTTCATCTTCCATTTGTCTGCCCATTTCCCTTGTGTGTCTGGTCTCCTGAAGTCTGTTCTTAGCCTCCACATTGTTTACGACATTTCCGAGTTTCGTGTCATCTGCAAACTTTGAAATTATACCCTCTATACCCAAGTCCAGTTCATTAATATATATCAAAAAGATCAATGGTGCAAATACCGACCCCTGGGGAACACATCTAGCCTGAGAAATAACCGTTCACTACTAGTCTCTGCTTTCTGTCTCTTAGCTAATTTCATATCCACGCTGCCCCTGTTCCTTTAATCCCATGGGCATCAATGTTGCTAACTCATCTGCAACGTGGTACTTTGAAAATTCATGTCAACAAACATAACTGCACGAACACCATCAACCCTATTAATTACTTCATCAAACAACCCAATCAAGTTTATCAAACACGATTTGCCTTTAAGAAATCCGTGCTGACAGTAATTTATTAAAACATGTTTTTCCAAGTGACAATTAATTTTGTCCCAGATTATTGTCTCTTAAAGTTTCCCCACCACCGACGTTAGGCTGACTGGCCAGTAGTTACCAGGTTTATCCTTCTCCCCTTTTTTGAACAGGAGAATAACATTTGCAACCGGTCAGTCCTCTAGCACCATCCCCATATCTAAGGTGGATTGAAAGATTGTGGCTTTCACCTCTGCTATTTCCACCCTTACTTCCCACAACAATCTAGGATGCACCCCACCTGGACCGCGTGGCTTTTCTACTTTGAGTACTGCCAACCTTTTTAGTGCATCCTCTACTATCTCTTCCTTTCCTGGGACATTGGCAGCATCCTCTTTTCTTGTGAATGTAGATGCAAAGTTTTCATTTAGTACCCCAGCCGCGACTCCACAATGAGTTCGTTCTTTTGTCGCTAATTGGCCCCACCCTTCCTTTGATTATCCTTTAACTATTTGTCTGTTTGTAAAATACTTTGCTCTTCCCTTTTCTATTATCTGCCACCACTTTCTCGTACACTCTCTTCGCCCGTATTATTTCCTTTTTCAGATCTCCTCTGTACTTTCTGTATTCTGCTTCATTTTCTAATATATTATGGTCCTGACATTGGTCATAAGCCTCCTTTCTCTGTTTCGTTTTAGTCTCTATATTTTCAGTTATCCAGTGAGCTCCAGCTTTGCATGCCCTTCCTATCTCCCTCATAGGAATGTGTTTCGATTGCACCCGAATTAGCTTCTCCTTGAAGGCCTCGCATTGCTTATTTACTGTTTTTACAGCCAGTCTTTGTTTGCATTCAACATGGGTCGGATCCCTTTTCAACTCACTGGAATTACCCCTCAGCATCTTCACCTTTGATTGATCAATGTCTCTTTCCATAACTACTCTACACCTAATATATAACATCCAAGGCACCATGTTCTGTCTTCATAATATCCATGGCACCATTAAATTGTTTGTACCCTCCAGGCCACATTTACCGGGTTTACCTCCTCCCTGACACAATGTAATGGGTTTATAACCTTCTTGTATCATGTCTTGGGTTTATATGCTCCAAATTACCATATCCTGGGTTTATGCCATCCTGATCACCATGTACTCGGTTTTTGCCCAAGCTGGCACAAAGTACTGATTGATGTATTCTCCTCTGAATCAAGATGGGATGAATACTCCACCAGCACCATGTATTATGTTTATACCCTCCTTGACACCCTACACTGGGTATCCACCATCCTTGATCCCCTACACTGGGTATCCACCATCCTTGATCCCCTGCACTGGGTATCCACCATCCTTGATCCCCTGCACTGGGTATCCACCATCCTTAGCACCATGTGCGGTATATGCACCATTGTTAGAACCGTGTGCAAGGTTTTTTTTCGATTTGTTCATGGGATGTGGGCGTCGCTGACCAGGCCAGTATTCATTGCCCATCCCTAATTGCCCTTGACTATACACAATCCTGAGCACAATGCGCGGTGTATCCACCATCTTGGACACCATTCCCGATGTATACACCATCATTGACACCATGTGCGGGGTATACGCCATCCTTGAGACCATATATTGGGTTTATACCCATCACAACACAATGTTCAGATTTTTATATCTTCCTTGGAACCAAGTACAAGATTCATATCTTCCTAAGAATTACTTACTGGCTTGCACCCTCCCTTGCTCCCTACCTTGCAACTTCGCTTGCACTGATCCCTGCACCCTCCCAAGCTCCGACCCTTGCATCCACGCTTGCTCCCGCCCTTGCACCCTCCCTTGTTCCCTACCTTGCACCTATCCTTGCACCCTCCCTTGTTCCGACACTTGGACCATCCCTTGCATCCTCCCTTGGACTTTCCCTTGCTCCCTCCCTTGCACCCTCCCTTGCAAACCCTTGTGATGTGAAGTTGGATTCAGAAAGTTGCAGGTGAACTAGTTCTAACGTTAATGCCATATTTTGTTTCAGGGCCTCGTTCTGTGCCGGTTCTTTGAGAAAGAGAATATCAGTTTTTCTGGGAAGAAGATGATTGAATTGGGGTCCGGCACTGGGATCGTGGGGATTCTTGCCATCCTGCTGGGTGAGTTAAATGTTCCAAGCGATAGCACTTTGCATGTGTGAGAGAGAGCGGTGAACTGTAATGGAGTAGGACGGCTATGTAGTGAAGGACCGTGACAGTGACTGGTCATAGGTTTGATTAAACCCCCAGTTATATGCATGTTTTGTGAACGCTGCAGTCTGTTCTTCTTTTCAGGTCCTTACTGTTGACAGTTCTTCACCTCCAGTTTTAATCTGTTTGAAAGAGAATGCTTTCAAAGCACAGCACCCTTACCTCAGGTAATATGAATGATGCCTCAAAAAAGTCGCAGCTTTCGAGACTCAGCCGCTCCACCTGCCATTTTGGAGCAAGTCCCTCCTCCCATCCGGGAGCGGGATATCAATTGAACTGCTGTTGATCTGTGAAAATCCATAAAACGTAAAAATCTGTAAATGAAAAAGTGAAACATTTGAACACGTTTCTCCTTGAGCTGATGAGCTGAGAACTAGATACCTATCAGAAATGGCCTGGTTATATTCAATGTAATATTTGCACAACATCCTGAACATCTCGACTCTGATTAGATATTAAACGGGGAAGCTGTAGCTTTTGATCATGATTTGTAGTCCTTCTGAGCTCCAGTCACGTGTCCAGCACCCAACTGATGGCCAAATTATACACCATAAAACAGTAAGCATGCTTTAGAATAAAATAATGAAGCAGTCCGTACCCGCATACAGCACAACCTGGACAATATCCAGGCTTGGCTGTTACGTGGCAAATAACATTCGCGCCAGACAAGAGCCAGGCAATGACCATCTCCAACAAGACAGAGTCGAACCAACTCACCTTGACATCAAACGGCATTACCATCGCCAATTCTCCCACCATCTTCATCCTGGGGGTCACCATTGACCAGAAAATTAACTGGACCAGTCACATAAATAGTGTGGCCAGAAGCGCAGGTCGGAGGGCTTGTATTCTGCGGCATTATCTGAGGAATTGTCCTTATCATTACCATTATCGAATAGCGCCACTTGCGACCTTATGATGGAGGGAAGGTCATTAATGTAGCAGCTGAAGATAGTTGGGGCGAGGTCACTGCCCTGCGATGTCCTGAGGCTGAGATGATTCGCCTCCAACAGCCACTACCATGAACTTTTGCGCCAGGTATGACTCCAGCCACTGGAGAGTTTCCCCCCTGATTCCAATTGACGGCAGTTTTACTCTGACTCCTTCGTGCCACACTCGGACAAATGATGCCTTGATGTCAAGGGCAGTCAATCTCACCTCACCTCTGGAATTCAGGTCTCTTTTCCATTGTTGACCGGAAGTCACCGGTTAACGGTTTTGGCTGAGGACACAGAGGAAGAGTCAATTCTCTCTTAATTCTCAATTCGCTTTACTAACGTTATTAGATCATGTACATACCGCTTATAGGTCTAGTTAGATATAGGCATGCAGTTTACAGCAGGTTCTACAGTTTTATACTCAAACTAGGATTTAAACGCACACCCACCAGGTTTCCCTGACTAACACTCCCTGAGTATTATGATTTAAAAGCACACCCACTAGGTTTCCCTGACTAACACTCCCTGAGTATGAGGATTTAAACGCACACGCACTAGGTTTTCCTGACGAACACTCCATGAGTGGTCACAGAATGGAAAGGATATTATATTACACGGAAAGGAGAGATACCACTGGCCAGGCAATTCTCTCTCTCACTCCCGACGTCGTCTCTACGTCCCTGACGTAGGGTTCCCACTTCCACGAGGGTTAGTCTCCGGAGTCTCACTCAAAAACAAACTGGGACCAAGCCAGCAATTCTTCAGTTTTATTCCCAAGTCTGTCTTTTCGAATGATGCTGTCTTCTCTGGTTGGCTCAAAGTTGCTGGATTGATCGATGTCATCCCCTGATTGGCTCTGTTCCAAGGGCCGAGGTGGCATCACCTCATACTCCTTTTAGAAATAAGGACTGGTGTCTCATCACAGTTCCTTTGTCCCTGTTAGAAGCGGAACGAATTCAAACCGGTTCTGGCCAGTTCAGACCAGTGACTGAACTCCAGGTCACCCCAGTTCAAAAGTCAGTGCCTTTGTTAGCACATCGAATTAAGCTCAATAGGTTTCTGCAGCCTCTGGCCGACACAATGTTTGGACCAAGGCTGTAATGAGGTCTGGAGCCGAGTGGTCATGGCGGAACCCAAACTGAGCATCGGTGAGTAGGTTATTGGTGAGGAAGTGCCGCTTGATAGCACTATCGACATCTTCCATCACTTTGGCGATGATTGAGAGTAGGCTGATGGCGCGGTAATTGGCCGGATTGGATTTGTCCCGCTTTTTGTGGACAGGACATACCTGGGCAATTTTCCACTTTTTAGTCGGATAGATGACAGTGTTGTAGCTGTTCTGGAACAGCTCAGGTCGGGGCACAGCTTGTTCTGGAGCACAGGTCTTCAGCCCCACAGCCGGGATGTTGTCGTGATACACACCCTTTGCCAGTCCATGAACTCAAACATTTATTGTTATCACGTGGAGTGAATAGAATTGGCTGAAGACTGGTATCTGTGATGATGGGGACCTCAGGAAGAGGCTGAGAATGATCATCCACTTGGCACTTCTGGCTGCAGATTGTTGCAAGCGCATCAAACGTTTTTTCGCACTCAGCGAATCAAGGGATATGGGAATCGGGCGGGAAAGTGGAGTGGAGTTCGAAGAGCAGCCATGATCATTTCGAATGAAGGAGAAGGCAAGAGGGGCCGGATGGCCTACTCCTGCTCCTATTTCTTATGTTCTTATGTTCCCATGTGCTGGGCTGCGCTCTTGTTGAGGATGAGAATCTTCACCGAGCCTCCTTCTCCTGTTAGTTGCTTAATTTGCGACCATCATTCGCGACTGGATGTGACCGGATTTCAGAGCTCTAACCTGATTGTTTGGTTTGGGGATTGCTGAACTCTGTGCACAGCATGGTGCTCTCACTGTTAAGAATACATGGTGCTCTCACTGTTTATAATGCACGGTGCTCTCACTGTTTATAATGCATGGTGCTCTCATTGTTTATAATGCACTGTGCTCTCACTGTTTATAACACAATGTGGTCTCACTGTTCATAATGTATGGTGCTCTCATTGTTTATAATGCACTGTGCTCTCACTGTTTATAATGCATGGTGCTCTCATTGTTTATAATGCACTGTGCTCTCACTGTTTATAATACATGGTGCTCTCACTGTTTATAATGCCTGGTGCTCTCAATCTTTATATTGCATGGTGCTCCAAATATTTATAATGCCTGTTGCTCTCACTGTTTATAATGCATGATGCTCTAACTGTTTATAATGCCTGGTGCTTTCATTGTTTATAATGCATGGTGCTCTGACTCTTTATGATGCATGGTGCTCTCACTGTTTATAATGCATGGTGCTCTCACCCTTCATAATGCATGGTGCTCTCATTGTTTATATTGCATGGTGCTCCAAATATTTATAATGCCTGTTGCTCTCACTGTTTATAATGCATGGTGCTCTAACTGTTTCTAATGCCTGGTGCTTTCATTGTTCATAATGCATGGTGCTCTCACTGTTCATAATGTATGGTGCTCTCACTGTTTATTATGCCTGGTGCTTTCATTGTTTATAATGCATGGTGCTCTGACTCTTTATAATGCATGGTGCTCTCACTTTTTATAATGCATGGTGCTCTCACTCTTCATAATGCATGGTGCTCTCACTGTTTATAATGCATGGTGCTCTAACTGTTTATAATGCATGGTAATCCTTTGCTGTGTCTTCACCAAGTTGGCACCTGATTTTCAGATAAGCCTGGTGCCGCTCCAGGCATGCTCCTCTACATTCCACATTGAAACTGATTTGGTCACCCAGCTTGATGGCGAGTGAGAAGTGAGGGATATGTCGGGCCCTGCGGTGACAAGATTGTTGTGGCATTCCATTATGCTGCTACTAAGGGCCCATGGCGCCTCATAAGTGCCAGCTTTTGTGCTGCTAGATTTGTTATTAATCTATCCCGCTCAGCAGGGTGGTAGTGCCACACGACACAATGGAGGGTTTCCTCAGTGTGAGGACAGGTCTGATTCTCAGAGTATGTCAGACCGTTGCTTGACGAGTTTGTGAGGCAGCTCTCCCGACTTTGACAACAGTCCCCAATTGATAGCGAGAAGGACCTTGCAAGGTCAACTGGGCTGGGTGTGCCTTTTTCTGTCCCAATTCGATGCCTGGGTCGCAGCTTTATCCTTATTTTGATATTGCGGCATGGCTCACGGCCACACGAGAGGGCAGTAAAGCATCAACCACATTGATGTGAGACTGGAGTCACACACAGGCCAGATAGTTTCAGGACACAGGTTCCCTTCCCTAAAGAAAATTAGTGAACCTATTGGGTTTTTGCGACAATCGGATAGTTTCATGGTCACTTTGGGGCGGATATTGACTTCAAGCGGCAGTTTAAAACGTGTGATAGCTAAAAATAAAAACCGGGAGGAATGTTCAACGGGCGACAAACTCGTTGTCACCGGTTTTACGCTGTGGCAGAAAGTCAATATCGCCCCTTTTACTGATACCAGCTTTTTATGTTGACATTTTCGAATTGAAATCAAAATCTCAAACTGCCGTGGTTGCATTTGAACTCAAGTTGCTGGATTTTTATTCCGCAGTTTTGAATTACTAAATCCAGTAAAATAACCGCTGTTCTAATGGAATCGCTGAGCAATGCTGTGACACTGCACAAGTTCATCATTATATTTCACAGCCTTTGCTGTGTTCATTTGGTTTGCCCCGAATCCCTTTTACCCACATTTACCATTTACAGGTTGGTGTCATAGGGAAGCAATAAGTGAAGATACGTCATTGCTCTTTTACATTCTTCTGGCAGGTGGAAATGTGACCTTGACAGACAAACCAGAAGTTCTGAATCAAATAGAACTTAACGTGGCCAACAATGTCCCCTCTTCAATTATCCAGCGGTCAAAAGTCTCTGCTCTCTCGTGGGGTGAAAACCATGATCAATTTCCGACAGACTACGACATCATCCTGGGATCCGATATCGTCTACAAGAAACGTGAATTCCACTTACTGCTCAAGACCCTACAACATCTGAGCAACCAAAATACTATCATTTACATCTGCTCGAGGATGCGTGAGTACATGGGAGCCATGAATTTTCACGAGCAGCTCATTCCACAGCATTTTAACTCCGAAATTGTTCACAGTGTCCCAGAAAAAGAAATCAACCTGTACAAAGTGACCAAAAAAGTTCCTGGCGCTTATTAAGGAGGAAAGTCTGGAGAATAGGGTGGGGGCAGTTAAAGGTCTCATAATGGGAAGAAGTAAGGGGGAGAAGGGCACAACAGGCAAGAGTCAGAGGACTGAATGATGTCGGAGGAGGTTGCAGAGATCGAGGGATTGGGATTTCCATTTACTCTAACATCCTAACCCTGACACTCTTACCCTAAACCCTAACCCTAAACCTGACACCCAAACCCTAATCCTGACGTTATAGCCCGAGCCAAACCCTAACCCGAGCTCTAGTCCGAGCCCTAACCAAAACCCGAATCCTATTAATGCCATTATAATCTGACTGGAGTAAGGTTGGCAGGGAGGGTCAGAGTTTAGATTTTGGAACCCTCCACAGAGTCAGCTTCACCCTGTATCTAACGTCAGTCTGGCACTGCAGAACACAGCACAAGACCTACACTAATCCCCTGCTCAGTGTTGCTCTCCCACTACATTCACGTTTGTGTGGTGATAGCATCAACCTAAGCACGTTTGAATTGAACCAGTTGAAGACTGCGGTGATGTTGTGCAGCAGAGAATATATTACGAGATCAAAACTTTGGCCCTCCCTACCTAACAGCTTAGTGGGATACACGGACTGGAGCTGTTCAAGAAGAAGGCTCACCACCACTTTCTCAAGGGCATCCAGGGAGGGGCAACAGATTCTGGCCTTGTCAGCGACGCCCACACCCTGATAATGAATATATAAAAAAAGAAATCGTGTGATGTTCTCTGGTTCGAATTGTTCCCTTTGCCGCATTTTGCAGTGAACTTCAATATGTGAAGAACGAACGCTTTTACAAAAAGATTCATTCATGGGGATTTAGCTCAGTTTTAGCGGGGTACCAGCAAGACACACGTAACTGACATAGCTCCCTACCACCAACCGATTTGAACCCTGGTGCGGGAGGGTATCTGACACACTGTGACACCTGGTCCTCCTTTGGCTGGAGGCAAGATAGTACAGCCGGAGGCAGTACAGCTAGATACAGGATAGTGCAGCTGGAGGCAGTAAAGCTAGGTATAGGATATTACAGCTAGTGGCAATACAGCTAGCTATAGAATAGTACAGCTGGAGGCTGTACGGCTGGCTACAGGACAGTACATCTGGGGGAAGTACAGCTCGGTACAGGATAGTACAACTGGGGGCAGTACAGCTCGTACAGGATAGTACAGCTGGAGGCAGTACGGCTAGGTACAGGATATTACATCTGGGGGAAGTACAGCTAGGTACAGGATAGTACAGCTGGGGCTACTACAGCTAGGTACAGGATAGTACAGCTGGGGGCAGTACAGCTAGGTGGAGGATAGTACATCTGGGGGCAGTACAGCAAGGTACATGATAGTTCATCTGGGGGAAGTACAGCTAGGTACAGGATAGTACAGCTGGAGGCAGTACAGCTAGGTACAGGATAGTACAGCTGGGGGCAGTACAGCTAGGTGGAGGGTAGTACATCTGTGGGAAGTACAGCTAGGTACAGGATAGTACAGCTGGGGTCAGTACAGCTAGGTGCAGGATAGTACATCTGTGGGAAGTACATCTAGGTACAGGATAGTACAGCTGGGGGCAGTACAGCTAGGTACAGGATAGTATATCTGGGGGCAGTACAGCTAGGTACAGGATAGTACATCTGGTGGAAGTACAGCTAGGTACAGGATAGTACAGCTGGGGGCAGTACAGCGAGGTACAGGATAGTATATCTGGGGGCAGTACAGCTAGGTACAGGATAGTACAGCTGGGGGCAGTACAGCTAGGTACAGGATAGTATATCTGGGGGCAGTACAGCTAGGTACAGGATAGTACATCTGGTGGAAGTACAGCTAGGTACAGGATAGTACAGCTGGGGGCAGTACAGCGAGGTACAGGATCGTTCAGCTGGGGACAGTACAGCTAGGTACAGGATAGTACTTCTGGGGGAAGTACAGCTAGGTACAGGATAGTACAGCTGGAGGCAGACAGTACAAAAGCAAGGAAGTTATCCGAATCCTTTATCAATCATTGGTTTGGCCTCAGTTTGAATATTGTGTTCAATTCGGGGCATGGTACCTCAGAAAGGATGTCAAGGCCTTAGAGAAGTTGCAGAAGAGTTTTACTAGAATTGTACCAGGAATGAGGGAGTCTCGTTATGTGGAGAGACTGGAGAAGCTGGGATTGTTCTCCTTAGAACTGACAAGATCGAGTGGTGATTTGTTAGAAGTGTTCAAGATCATGAATGGTTTTGATTGAGTAAATAAGGAGAAAATGCTTAAAGTGGTAGAAGGGTCGGTCATCAGAGGACAAAGATATAAGGTGATCGGCAAAAGAGCCAGAGGCGACATGAGGAAACAATTTTATGCAGCGAGTTGTAATGAACTGGAATGCAATGTTTGACACGGTGGTGCGTGCATATTCAAGATTAACTTTTTCAAGGGACTTAGATAAATACTTGAAGGGAAAAAAATTACTGAACTATGGGGGAAGAGCAGGGGAATTGGACTAATTTGATAGCTCTTTCAAAAAGCCGCACAGGCACGTTGGGCCAAATAGCTTCCTCCTGTGCTGTACCTACTATGATACTATGTGAAAGAGTCAGCAGGAATCCCAGTTCAGTGGCCAGATATCTAAAGCTGTGGCAGGTACACGCACAATGAAATAATATTTCATAACAATGATAACCAATAAATACTTTGAAATCCCAGTTCAACTGAACCATGTTATTGGGGAGAAAGGGCACTGCACTGACTCCTTGTAATACTGAGACGGTGAGATGTCTCGGTATCAATCACTGAAAACTCATTCATGAAAATATATTCCAGGACAGGTTGGTTCGACAACATGAAAATGTTAACAGCTCCTCGTGGTCTGATGCCACGCCATAGCACAATCATCTGATTTCAATATATTTCGAACAGAGAATTAGCCAGTAACATTCTCAGGGCTAGATACACATAGTTTATTGCAGATATAATGCAGCTGCTACAAGACCAGAAGCGTAGCAAGTTTACACACTATATCAACTGATAGAACAGAACAGGCGGCTCTGTAAAAGATGATGGAAGAATAAAGTTGCAAAGTTCAGCAGCAGAGTTAAAACCGATTTACACCATGAACGGATGAGATAATTGCTTATCCGGAACATCCACGGATGCAAGAACAGGGTAGTTAATGCGTTTTATCCAAAACATTACTGCATATTGAGTCAAGTGGATCAAGCATCAATAGGGGAACATTTAGGGAACAGTGATCATAATATCATAAGGTTTAGATTAGTTACGGAAAAGGACGAGGAGAAATGCAGAATAAAAATACTTAATTTGAGATAGGCTAAATTCAGTGGGTTGAGAACGGATATCGCCCGGGTTAATTGGAATCAAAGATTGGCAGGCAAAACTGTAATCGAACAATGGGGGGACTTTAGGGAGGATATGGTTCGGGTATAGCCTAGGTTCATAGGTTGATTCTCACGCGGGGAAAGGTAGGGCAACAAAAGCCAGAGCTCCCTGGATGAAGAAAGAGATAGAGAGTAAGATGAAGCAGCAAAAGTGGGTGTATGACAGATGTCTGATTGATAACACAAGTGAGAACTAGGCTCAATCTAGAAAGTAGAGAGGGGAAGTGAAAAAGGAAATAGAAGGGGTAAAGAGAGAGTATGAGAATAGACTGGCGGCCAACATAAAAGGGAATCCAAAAGTCATCGATAGGCAGATAAATTGTAAACGGGTAGGAAGTGGAAAGGTTGGGCCGATTAAAGACCAAAAAGAAGATCTATGCATGGAGGCAGAGTGCATGGCTGAGATACTAAAAGAGTACTTTGCATCTGTCTGGAACAAGGATGAAGATGCAACAAAAGTCAGAGTAAAAGAGGAGGTCGTTGAGATACTGGATGGGCTAAAAATTGATAAAGAGAAGGTACTAGAAAGGCTGGCTGTACTTAGAGTAGAAAAGAAACCAGGTTCGGATGGAATGCATCGTAGGTTGCTGAGGGAAGTAAGGGTGGAAATTCTAGAGGTACTGGCCATAATCTTCCGATCCTCCTTCGATATGGGGGTGGCGCCTGAGGACTGGAGAATTGCAAATGTTACACCCTTATTCAAAGAAGGCTGTGTGGATAAACCCGGCAACTACAGACCAGTCAGCTTAACCTCAGTGGTGGGAAAACTGTTCGAAATCAAAATCCGGGACAAAATTAGTAGTCACTTGTACAAGCGTGGATTAATAAAGAAAAGATGGCACGGATTTGTTAAAGAAAATCGGCTAAACTATCTTCATTGAGTTTTTTGACGAGGTAACAGGGAGGGTCGATGAGGGTAATGATGTTGATGTTGTTTGTATAGACTTTCAAAAGGTGCTTGATAAAGTGCTACAAAATAGGCTTAGCAGCAACATTGAAGTCCATGGAATAAAAGGGGTAATGGCAGCATCGATATGAAATTGACTAAATGACAGGAAAAAGAGAGTAGTGGTGAACAGTTGTTTTTTCGGACGAGTGGAAGGCATACAGTGGTGTTCCACAGTGGTCAGAGCTAGGACCACTGCGTATCTTGGTTTCAATTAATGACTTGGAGTTGGGTGTATAGGGCACAATTTCAAACGTTGCAGATGACACAAACCTTGGAAGTGTACTGATCAATAAGGAGGATAGTGGTAGACTTAAGAGGACACAATCAAGCTGGTGGAATGGGCGGATACGTTGCGGATGAAATTTAATGCAGACAAGTGCGAAATGATATATTTTGGAAGGAAGAACGAGAAGGGTACAATTCTAAAGGGGGTGCAGGAGCAGAGAGATCTGGGGGTTTCTGTGCACAAATCTTTGAAGCTGGCAGGACAGGTTGAGAAAGCGGTTAATAAAGCATATGGAATGTTGGGCTTTATAAATAGAGGCACCGAGTACATAAGTATGGAAGTTATGCTGAACTTTTATAAAACACTGATTTGGCCAAAACTGGAGTACTGTGTCCAACTCTGGGCACCACACTTTAGGACGGATGTGAAGGCCTCAGAGAGGGTGCAGAGAAGATTTACTGGAATGGTTTCAGGGATGAGGGTCTTTCGTTACGTGGATGGACTGGAAAAGCTGGGGTTGGTCTCCTTGGAGCAGAGAGGGCTAAGAGGGAATTTGATAGCGGTGTTCAAAATCATGAGGGGTGCAGACAGAGTAGATAGAGAGAAACTGTTTCCATTGGCAGAAGGGTCGAGAAACGAAGGACACAGATTTAAGGTGATTGGCAAAAGAACCAAAGGCGACAGGAGGAACAACTTTTTTTAAGCAGCGAGTGTTCATCTGATGTAATGCGCTGCCAGAGAGGGTGGTGGAGGCAGATTAAATCGTGGCTTTCAAAAGGAAATTGCGCAAGTACTTGATGGGAAAACATGCAGGGCTACGGGGAAACGGCGGGGGAGCGGGACTAGATGGATTGCTCTTGAAGAGAACCGCCACGGACTCGTTGGGCCGAATGACCTCGTTCTGTGTTTTAACCATTCTATGATTCTATGATTCTAAGAACCTTTTGGACTCGCCTCACCTTTACACAACGATAGGCAAGACTTTCTTTAACTCAGTAAAAGCTAATGCTCCGCATAATATACAATTCAATGGAAGAGCGCATGCACCGTTTCTATGGCTCCGAACCCCAGCTCGTCTCGATGTTTTCAGTGAAACGATCTTTAAATATAAACCCACACTTGGGTCATTTCCTGCATCCGTCTTTAGTGAAATGAGACTCAATGATCTCGACGCCTGATGTTGCCCTCCGACGAAGTTTAAAGACTGAAACATTCTTGCAGACCTCTGCGACAATGTGCCTGAGCATTCTAATCCCTTCCAACTGTCGGCTTCGTGATTGATAAGCGGACCGTTCAATAAACGGGCACCTGAAACAGGAAGGATGGTTGTCGTCCAGCAGTGCTTCCAATTACTTTTGGAGATAACTCTCATATCTCCACCACCTCGAACTCTCCAACTCGGATGATAATAAATAACCATTAATAGGTTAAAGCCGAGCCTTTGAGAGGCAAAGTGTTGGAACAAATTGTCACAACGCTGTGACATTCGAAATCTGCCGCTGTCTGCAGATAAGGTCTTAAATTCTTAACACTCCTGGATCTCCTCATGCATCTACTTTTTTCCAACAAACGTTGCTCCTTAACTCTCTGAGGCCACTTTTATGTCAAGAACTACTCTCGGTAACACACAATCGGTTCCGAAAACCATGGTCACCTGTTCTGAAAGAAGAACACTGAAAATCCACTGTTGCTGTTTTTGAGATCCCAAGGGGTTCATTACATAACGTGCATTTGTCAATTCCTGATTTCCTTCCATGATCGTGGGGAAATAGCCACTCAAATGAAGAAACTCAAAAATATAATAATGCCTGATATATGTTTACATTCTGCAATTGAAAAGTTATTTTCTTCGTGAATGTTTACGCAGAGTTAATATTATACGAGGAAAAAAATCTAAATCAGCTGCCAGAGGAAGGGATTAACTTCTCGGCAGTGAAGAACAAGAAGGTGGACCCAGATATCATCAGAATCCCGAAGCTTACGTCACGCTGCTTTCACATCAAATTAAAAATGTTTCTGAATGAAAAAGAAACAAACTCCATTTTATCCTCCCCCCCCCAAAAAATAGTCTTTGTGCCGTGAAGCAAGAATAACTTGCACAAATATCCTAATGAAATTAAATCCTGGAAAATAAATATCAGCTTAATTTCGACTTCCAATTTTCAAAACATGAGCTGTGAAAGAACTGAAATGTTTTTACCAAACTTTTGTTTCTTTAGGAATTGAAAATCTGTTAAAACAAGCAGAAATCATTAATAACATCAATATTATCTTTAAACACATTCCTGTCAAGGAAGACAGCATTTTAGTTCATACATCTCATATGAAGAAAAGTAGGTTGTGTCTGCACTTGTGCCTAATAATTTCACTCAACCTTATCCACCTCAAATCATTAAGTCCTTGACATTTGTGAGAAATTCAAAAATGCCAATTTCATTAATCTGATAATCTCATGTCTGGAACAAAAAACTCTCACCGAATTTACAATAATCAAAATTTCACCGTAGGCAAAATAAAAGTCTGGTTGTCACAATGTAATAAATTAGTTTACCTCATTAGCTCCAATTTAATTCAGCAATGTCTTCAACTTAACTTAAATCGGAACAGATAAAATTATCAAAATAGCACGTGCTTACAAAAACATAATACATTATTTCATCTTTCTTTTTGTTGTTTCTTCAGGCCCTTTTCCAATTGAGAGTAAAAAGTACTGAATACAACTGAACAAAAAGTTACCCTTCACAGCTAAACAAAATCTTTATAACATTCTTGCACGACAGGCTGAAAAAGAGTGTGTCGCCACAGCAAGTGGCACCAAAACATTCACACAGGCTGTTAAAGTAACAGACCGCTGCAAACAAAATAACTTTCGTAGCTTGTAACTAGAAAAGGGATTTGATCTTCGCCACTCTCTTTCTTCATTATATGATAAATTAATTTCCCCTTTTTCTCCCAAACCAATATTCGCTACTTAACCCCATTCTGTACTGATTCAAAGTCTCAAGCTCACAGATTGTGCCCTGACCCAAACCTGTTAACTCCTGGACAATTCTTAACATACTTCTCTGCCCTCCACGGCGCTCAGATTCTTTTCAAAAAGCTCCCCTGATTGTCTCCATTGTTACTGTTGTATTGGACGGAAAGCTCATGCTCCCGCTGAAACAGTTTTCCTTCCTTAATGGATTGGGTTCAGCACCTTGTCCGTCCGAGGCACTTAGTTTCACTCAATCCACATTATCGCAGGTCAAGGTCTGACGCAGCAGTCGCCTGTTTATAAGTTTGATTCAGACTCGACACCAATTGGTTGGGATTAATCCTTTATCGAATATAAGCAAGTATCAACACACAATGTTTAGGGCAATATTATTACAAAGAAGGACACGATAATAACCGTTCGTCTTGCTTTGGATAGAAACTGTAACCCTCGGGTGGCTGCTTATCCGTCTCTCTCTCTCTCTCTCACACACACACACACACACATCGTCCTGTGCTTTCATAAATACAAGTGTTAAACTAGAATTCTTTGTATCGCTCATTTCATGTAATCTCTCCCTTATCTTTATTTCTTATTCATATTCCTTGACCTCTGTCAGAACTGCTCATGATATGTGCGGACCCAAGACCGCTATATTTCGACATGCCCAAGGTCTACATATTCTCAATTCATTCTCAACGTCGCCTATTATCTTCAGCAAAATGCTTGAACCCTGCAATGTAAACAGCTTCCATCATCACCTCGCTCAGTCTGACCTTCTGTATTCTGGATACGTTTTAACTCACCCATTTCATGATCCTCAGCGACTATCCTCCGATTCCCATCGATCTTATGTTTATAAGCGGGTGCTCCCCACCATCACAGAAGCGAGTCTTCAGCCAATTCGATTCACTCCAGGTGACATCAAGAAAGGGCTGAGTGAAATGGATACAGCAAAGACTATGCGCCCGGCAACATTCCGACTGTAGTGCTGAAGACTTGTGCTCCAGAAGTAGTCGCGCCTCTAGACAAACTGTTCAAGAACAGCTACAATATTGGTATCAACCTGACAATGTGGAAAATTGCAGAGGTATGTCCTGTCCACAAAAAGCAGGATAAATCCAATCCTGCCAATTAATGCCCCATCAGTCTAATCTCAATCATCAGCAAAGTGATGGAAGGTGCCGTCGACAGTGCTGTCAAGCGGCATTTACTGACCAATAACCTGCACACCGATGCTCAGTTTGGGTTCTGCCAGGAGCACTCGGCTCCAGACCTGATTACAGGCGTGGTCCAAACATGGGCAAAAGAGCTGAATTCCAGAGGTGAGGTGAGAGTGACGGCCCTTGACATCAAGGCAGCATTTGACCGAGTGTGGCACCGAGAAGCACGAGTAAAATGGAAGTCAATGCGAATCACGGGGAAAACTCTCCAGTGGCTGGAGTCGGACATAGCACGAAGGAAGAAGGCAGTGGTTGTTGGAGGCCAATCATCTCAGCCCCAGGACATTGCTGCAGGAGTTCCTCAGGGCAGTGTCCTCGGCCGAACCATCTTCAGCTGCTTCATCAATGACCCTCCCTCCAGCATAAAGTCAGAAATGGGGATGTTTGCTGATGATTCCGCAGTGTTCAGTTCCATTCACAACCCATCAGATAATGAAGACAACATGCAGGCTTGGGCTGATAAGTGACAAGTAACATTCGCGCCAAACAAGTGCCAGGCAATGACCATCTCCAACAAGAAAGAGAGTCCAACCACCTCTCCTTAACATTCAACGGCATTACCATCGCCGAATACCCCACCATCAACATACTGGGGGGTCACCATTGACGAGAAACTTAACTGGACCTGCCACATAAATACTGTGGCGACAAGACCAGGTCAGAGGCTGGGTATTCTGCGTTGACTGACTCACCTCCTGACTCCCCAAAGCCTTTCCACCATCTACAAGACACAAGTCAGGAGTGTGATGGAATACTTTCCACTTGCCTGGATGAGTGCAGCTCCAACAATGCTCAAGATGCTCGACACCATTCAGGACAAAGCAGCCTGCATGACTGGCATCCCATCCACCACCCTAAAAATTCACTCCCTTCACCACCAGCACACCGTGGATGCAGAGTGCACTATCCACAAGATACACTGCAGGAACTCGCCAAGGCTTCTTCGAAAGCACCTCCCAAACCCGCGACCTCTCCCACGAAGAAGGACAAGGGGAGCAGGCACAAGGGAACAACACCACCTGCACGTTCCCCTCCAAGTCAAACACCATCCCGACTTGGAAATACAACGCCGTTCCTTCATCGTCACTGGGTCAAAATCCTGGAACTCCCTATCAAACAGCACTGTGGGAGAACCTTCACCACACAGACTGCAGCGGTTCAAGAAGGCGGCTCAACGCCACCTTCTCAAGGGCAATAAGGGATGGGCAATAAATGTTGGCCTTGCCAGCGACGCCAACATCCCATGAACAAATTAAAAATGACCCCTTTATTCCCACTCTTTGTTTCCTGTTAGCAAGCCAATCCATTATTCATGCGAATATGTTACCTCCTACCTCAGTAGCGGAACATTTGGATAAACATAATTTAATAGGACAAAGCCAGCATAGCTTTACGAAGGGGAAGTCATGTCTGACAAATTTGCTTGAGTTCTTTGAGGACATAACGTACAGGGTGTATAAAGGGGAACCAGTGGACGTAGTGTATTTAGACTTCCAGAAGGCATTCGACAAGGTGCCACATAAAAGATTATTGCTCAAGATAAAGAATCACTGGATTGGGGGTAATATTCTGGCATGGTTGGAGGATTGGTTATCTGACAGGAAGCAGAGAGTTGGGATAAGTGGTTCATTCTCGGACTGGCAACCAGTAGCCAGTGGTGTTCCGCAGGGGTCGGTTCTGAATCCCCAACTCTTTACAATCTATATTAACGATTTGGAGGAGGGGACCGAGTGTAACATATCAAAGTTTGCAGATGATACAAAGATGGTAGGGAAAGTGGAGAGTGAGGAGGACATAAATAACGTACAGGGGGATATCGACAGGCTCGGTGAGTGGGCGGAGATTTGGCAGATGCAATACAATATTGGAAAATGTGCGGTTATGCACTTTGGCAGAAAAAATCAGAGAGCAAGTTATTATCTTAATGGCGAGAAACCGGAAAGTACTGCAGTACAAAGGGATCTGGGGGTCCTAGTGCAGGAAAATCAAAAGGTTAGTTTGCAGGTGCAGCAGGTGATCAAGAAGGCCCAACGGATTGATGGCTTTTGTTGCTAGGGGGATAGAATATAAAAAAAAGGAGGTATTGCTGCAGTTATATCAGGTATTGGTGAGACCGTACCTGGAATACTGCATACAGTTTTGGTGTCCATACTTAAGAAAAGACATACTTGCTCTCGAGGTAGTATAAAGAAGGTTCACTCGGTTAATCCCGGGGATGAGGGGGCGGACATATGAGGAGAGGTTGAGTAGATTGGGACTCTACTCATTGGAGTTCAGAAAAATGAGAGGCGATCTTATTGAAACATATAAGATTGTGAAGGGGCTTGATCGGGTGGGTGCGGTAAGGATGTTCCCAAGGATGGGTGAAACGAGAACTAGGGGGCATAATCTTAGAATAAGGGGCGGCTCTTTCAAAACAGATATGAGGAGAAACTTCTTCACTCAGAGGGTAGTAAGTCTGTGGAATTTGCTGCCCCAGGAAGCTGTGGAAGCTACATCATTAAATAAATTTAAAGCAGAAATCGACAGTTTCCTGGAAGTAAAGGGAATTAGGGGTTACGGGGAGCGGGCAGGAAATTGGACATGAATTAAAATTTTAGTTTAGGATCAGATCAGCCATGATCTTATTGAATGGCGGAGCAGGCTCGAGGGGCCGATTGGCCTACTCCTGCTCCTATTTCTTACTTTCTTATGTTCTTATGTTCTCCTACACCGTGAGCTCTTATTTTGTGCAGTAGCCTTTGATGTGGCACCTCGTCAAAAGCCTTCTTGAAATCCAATGACACCACATCCACAGGATTCCCTTCATCCGCTTTGCTGGATACTTCCCCAAAGAACTCTAATAAATTAGTCAAACACGATTTCCCTTTCACAAAGCCGCGTTGACGCTGCCTGACTGCATGGAGATTTTTGAAGTGCCCTGCTGTAACATCCAAATTGATAGATTCTAACATGTTTCCTATGTCAAACGTTAAGCTAACCGGCCTATACTTTCCGGCTTTCTGTCCCCTCCTTTCTTGAATAGAGGATTTACATTTGCTATTTTCAAATCTGTTGGGACCCTTCCATAATCTATGGAATTTGGGAAAATTAATACCAATGCATCTATTACCTCTGCAGCCACTTCTTTTAAGACCCTCGGATGAAGTCCATCAGGACTTGCGGACTTGTCAGCTTTTAGTTCTAATAATTTTTTCAAAACCCATTCCTGCTGGTTGTAAATGTATTAAGTTCCTCCCTCCCTTTCACCTCTTGATTCACAATTATTTCAATATATAGCGAACAAATCGAGGAGAACTGCCCTGCTCTTCTTCGAAATATTGCCAAGCGATCTTTCACATCCACCTGAGAGGACAGACGGGGCCTCATCTGAAGGACCGCTGCACCAGCAGAGCAGCAGTCCCTCAGTGCTGCACTGAGAAAGAGACAGTGACAGAGGCACATAGACAGAGAGATTGACAGGGAAACATAGAGGCATATCGTATCCGCTCTATCGCCAAGACCGACTACTACCACCTCCGTAACATCACCCGTCTCCGCCCCTGCATCAGCTTATCTGCTGCTGAAACCTTCATCCATGTCTTTGTCAAATCATGATTCCAAAATTGCAATGCTCTCCTGGTCGGCCTCCCTTCTTTCAGCCTCTATAAAATCCAGCTCATCCAAAAGACCTGCTGCCCGTAATTTGGCTTGCGCCAAGTCCCGTTCATCCATCACCCAGTCAAACAGCCTTTTTTCTCTACTATTTTTATCACTAATATAAAAAAGTGTTCAAAGTAATTTTTAAAAACATTGTTTTTAACGCTCCTATGATTTTGCACCAGGATCTTTGCTCTCATCATTGTTCAGGAGATTAATCTTTCATTTCTGGAACCTCCGGGACAGTCCTCGAGGGCTGGGAATCCATCAATTAAATGAAAGAGGACAGAAATAGAGACTGAGAGAAACAGAGAGGGAGATAGAGAGAGAGAGAGAGACAGAGATAGTGAGAGGGGCAATGAAACAGAGACAGAGCGACACAGAGACAGAGAGACATACAAATTCCGCTCCTTCATCAGGACCTCCTATTTCCACCTCTGTAACATTGAATCAACAATTGTTGCATTGGATATTGTCATGTTTCATTGTAATATTCGGGTACTGGATGCAGTGAGTGTAACCATTTTTATCTGCAAAAGACCGGTTCTTGCTGTTAGTTTTCAGTTTTGGTACAATAATAAAGGAGCTGTCTCTACTGTACTGTATCCAGGCTGGAATTAAAGAACGAATATCTACCAATCATTGTACCCTGTTTGTTGAACTGTTCTAAATAAAGGAGATACTTGCTTCTATTTGGAAGAAGCCGACCGTATTCTGCTTACTACAAGTATTCACAAGTATTTGTTAACAGAGAAGACTGGCACAGACGGTAACATTTAGCCAGTAAACCATCAGATACTCATTACAAACCAGGGATTAGGGACATTAGCCAGTAAAACATCAGAAAATCATTACAAACCAGGAGGATCATAGCCTTCACTCAGTAAACGATCCGGGAATGAGCAAAGGCCAGGGATTAGTGCCATCACCCAGTAAACTATCAGTGAATCAGGGCAGACCAGGGATCACGACCTTCACCCAGAAAACTATCAGGGAATCAGCACAGACCTGGGATCAGGGCCTTTCAAATTTCCAATAAAATTCATTTGCATCACTATAAACATACAATATTCAATAAACCAACGTAATCGGGCAGCGTAATAGAACGGAATCATTTTTAAACATTTTTTTCCAATAAAAGTATTTTTTGATATATTTAATAGTGGTAACCTGGTTAAGTTTTATTAATACAGCGAAAAATAAGGTTGGTCACCAATAATAATTATTTAATTCGTGTTTACAGTCCTCCACCTGTGAGTAACCTGGTTTATAATCACTGAAAATGACGTTGAGTGATCGAGTCATAGAAGTTTACAACATGGAAACAGGCCCTTCGTCCCAAAATGTCCATGTCGCCCAGTTGATGCCACTAAGCTAGTCCCAATTGCCTGCACTTGGCCCATATCCCTCGATACCGTTCTTACCCATGTAACTGTCCAAATGCTTTTTAAAAGATAAAATTGTACCCGCCTCTACTACTGCCTCTGTCAGCTCGGTCCAGGCACTCACCACCCTTTGAGTGAAAAAATTGCCTCTCTGGACCCTTTTGTATCTCTGCCCTCTCACCTTAAATCTATGCCCCCTCGTTATAGACTCCCCTACCTTTGGGAAAAGATTTTGACTATCTACCTTATCTATGCCCCTCATTGTTTTATAGACTTCTATAAGATCACCCCTTAACCTCCTACTCTCCAGGGATAAAAGTCCCAGTCTATCTAACCTCTCCCTATAAGTCAAACCACCAAGTCCCGGTAGCATCCCAGTAAATCTTTTCTGCAATCTTTCTAGTATAATAATATCCTTTCTATAATAGGGTGACCAGAACTGTACACAGTATTCCAAGTGTGGCCTTACTAATGTCTTGTACAACTTCAACAAGACATCCCAACTCCAATGTTGAAAAACTACATTGAACCATTTACTTGTTTCATTGAAGTACACTGGTCAATTTCGTGGTAAATCAACATTTTTTGATGTGAAGAACATTTTAAAACGCGCCCACTAATGTCTGTGTGACTAAGAAAACGAGTAGAATTTGAGTAGCTTCCTGAACCGACGCGATCGGTGGAATCTGGCAATGGTGACCTGGGGATCTAGTCAGTTCTGTGGGCGGGACCTGATCCCGGATAATTGAACCTTCAAACTGCGTAAAAGATGGCTGAAACTATCAACGTAAGTGGTTTTGGTGTAACTCACTGACGTTTAAAATTCCCCCAAACTTTTGACCTGATTCGGACGATTCCGCCCGGATTGAACTGCTATTACTGGTGTAAACAAATGCAAACACGACGCATCTGCTTTACATTCTCCTTTTTAATCCACCCAAACAACACCTCTCTCCCAAACTATGTCTCCCTCTGTCTGTATCTGTTTAATACTCTCTATCCTTGATTCTCTGAGTTTCCTTCTCTCTCTCTGTCTCATTCTCCTTCTCTCTCTCATTCTCTCTGCCTCATTGTCATTCTATCTCTGTTTCTCTCTGTCAGTATTTCTCATTCTCTTTCTCTCTATCATCCTCTCTCACTCACTCTCTCTCCTCCTCTCCCTCTCTATCTATCAGCCTCTTTCAATCTCTCTCTCTCTCTCTCTCTCTTCCATTCTATCCTCTTCTGACAAGGTATATTGAAGCAAAATTGTTTAGCTTTGGAGCGAACTGAATTGAATTTGATATTTCAATTCCATATTCATTTGTGGCACAGCTCAGCTCAATTCAACATCAATGTGTGTATAAGGGACAAGTGTCTCTTGACTGTACTGACTGTATGTGTGTGTGTCTCATTGTCACTGGTCCTGTATTGTAAACAAGGGATCCCCCTCGCAGCCAATCTCCCCCTGTGTCTCCTGGTCCAATATCATTAGCCAGGCACGGCCCTCACAGCCCTACTCCCCCTCCCCCTGTGCCCCACGTGTCTCCTGGTCCAGTAACGGAACCCCGTAACCCAGGGACCAACCCACACAGCCTATTCCCCCGTCCCCCTGAGCCCGTGTGAGTTGGGCTCTCCTGGTCCAATAACGTAACCCAGGGACCACTGACACAGTCTCTTTCACCCGCCCCTTGTGCCGCGTGTGTCTCAGGCTCTCCTGATCCAATAACTTAACCAGTCGACCACACTCTCACAGTCTATCTCACCTCCCCCCTCCTTGTGCCCCATGTGACTCACGGTCTCCTGGTCCCATAACGTAAACTTGTTGTCTGTCTATCTATGTGTCTGTCTATCTCGGCCCCTCTGTTTCTCCATTTATGTACAGTGCACCCAATCTGATCAGACCCAGAACAGTGACTGTGATTGCCAGGTTTGCCCATTTTGCTGTAGGTGCAGGGCGGCCATTTAGTTGTAGTCCAGTTGAGCTCTTTAGTGCCGCCTTTTTGAGCAATAATTCATGTGTCGTCTTCAGAACAAGTCCTATCTCAATAGGTCAGGTTATCAATAAAATAAAATATCAGAATCTGATTGCAGATCATATCCGGGCTCGGTGCTGCAAATATAAAATGTACTTTCCGTCCAATTGGGAAGTGTAGGGGATAAAATATTAATTGGGATATAGTTTTAATTTTTGAAACCCTTCAGCTCTTTCTATAATTTAAAAAAATTAACAATTAGAATCAGTGGATATTTCGCCGCGTTCTTCAGCTCCTCTCTGAATTTAGTCTGGGTCAGGACATAAATACACGTGTTTGTGCAGGAACTGAGAAGCTGCAGCATTCCTCCTGTGGATTCTGTGATATAAAGCGGCTCATTGGGGGAGTTAGAATAAATGTTTGTAATTCGCTGATAGATGGTAAATACAACCTGCGTCACCCATAACAATATAAAGCTGCCCGAAATACTGAAGAGTAAAATTATGGATTTCTTTCGGTTCTCCATCTCTGGATCCTTGTGATTCTCTCCATTGCTGCGGACCCTGAGTCCCCTGCGGACTTGTGCGGACACTAAAATACGTCTGACCGTCAGAACATTGGGCAGCAAAATCAAAAAGAACGGGAGACAAGGGGTTAAAATGCGGTGAAACATGTAATATGCGGCCCATGCGGGGGAATTATAGAAGACCTGTTTAGTCACACAAAACCAGTGAACGTTATCAATTATATACCCGGGTTTAAGTGTAAAGTACCAGGGGAGACTCTCCAAACAGCCCAGCACACTCACTGTTCCCAGAACCACAGTCGCCGTTTTCTCGGTGCAATATTTTGTTTCCAGCTTCTCACAACAAATGGCCACAAATCGATCAAAGGTGAAAGCGTCAGTGAGGCAGACAGAAATCACCGTGGTGGCAAAAATCAGGAAGGTAACGATACGACACACGGGAGTAATGTCCAGGAACGAAACCGAGAAATAAATCTCACGAATGCACCTCAATATGACATCAGTGATAACGACGAGGAGATCGGCCGCTGCCATTCCCAGCAGGTAGCGGGTGATACATTTGGTGAGTCCGCACTTTCCTCGGGACAGGATCACAATCGCCACCAAGTTAACTGTAGGAAAGAGAAACGGAAGCAGAGAAATTACAGATCAGACCTGGAGCCAAAGCAGCAGTTTGACAGGATCTGGGGTGAAATTTCCAGCTTTGTTGCTGCATCAAACGGTGGAAACTGATTCATTGACCTGGGCAGCGTTATCGGACAGAGAAATGTTAAAAAAAAGACAATTATCAATAATGAATTGGGAAATTGATATAGAAAGTGAATAAAGGGAGCACCGGATCCACTGGAAGGGCTGAGTGAGGGCGCAGTGCCGGTGGGGAAGGGAGAAGGGGGTTTTCCGCACCGGCAATCCAATGGGTTAAATCCGGATTTGAGCTCCAGATGGACGGGAAAGAGCGAGAACGTCGGGAAGGTCGTAGAAGGGGAGGTGCAGCTGGAGACCGAGCCAGTGAGTCAGGTTGGGAGGGAAACAAAGAAAAGGACATGAAGGAGATGAAGGGGAGTCAGGAGCAGATGGTTTGCGGAAGCGGATAAACTGAAGCAACGGATGAGGAGCAGAGGATTCAATGCAACGGGAGCAGAGGCTGGGAATCACAGGGCGAGACTGCAGGATGGTGTTCGATGAAATCTAATCTTTTGGTCCCAGTAACACAACTCAATTAATAAATTTAACAGTTCCTTTCTATGGATTTTTTTCTGGTCCTTGGGTATAAAATGTTTTCAATAAATTTAGTTTGCACATTCAATTAAAATTAAATTAAAATGTATTAATAGAATTTTCCTCATTCTTTATTGATTTAAACTGTCACATAGCTTTTGGAATACAATCCCCTAAGAAATCAATGTGATCAAAAAAAGACAACGTATTTTCTTCAAATATATTTAAATTATGTTTATTTATTTAGTCAGTAAATAAGTAAAAGGAACATTCACATAAACAGACTGAGGACCTGATAGCAATAAAAACACGTGGCGCGAGTACAATAAAACTCTCACTATCTGAGAACACCTTCAATTCACATTTCCTCTTCATAATTGTTCTGGAAGTTACAGCAGCTCATTCCGAAGAATTGTTCACCTCGCTGCTGCTCCCTATCTCTCTGTCTCTCTCTCGCTCTCTCTCTCTGTCTCTAGTTTTCTACTCTCCCTTTCCTTCTCCCGTCTCCCTCTGGTTTTCCTTCTCAATCGCGTACTCTATCGCTCGGCTCTATCTCTCCGCGCTCTCTCGTCTCTCTTTCTAAATGCTCCTTTTCACACCCGAGTAAATCCTAACATCCAGCGCCTGCTTTCTCTTCACCAGCCCCGTGTTCCAAAGATCCTATTCTTAATGTTAGTTTGTTATATGTTAAAGGCTCTGTGAATAGTTTAATGTTCCAACAGATCATCCAAGTCTCCATCTGTTCATCTGCACTGTTCACTTCATCTACAATGCATGGAATAAACAGAATCGAATGCCTCTTCCAGACACACTTCACAATAATTAAAATTCCTTCTCTTGTAATTATATAGTACAGCGTTATAGATGGCGGCATTGTACAATTAAAAAAAACGGCAACATCACCCCTGCTACTTATAATCTACATGGAAATAGAAGGGCTCCTGATTCGAAAAGGTAAAGTGCAAACTGATAAAACATAACTCCTAAACATTGCATTTTACAGTGAATTCGTCCACAGTGAATCAGAGAATAAGATGTGAAAGAATCATCAGCAAACTCAGTTCAGTAGCCAGAATTCTGAAGCGGCGTCAGATACACACACAATGAAATAATATTTCATAACAGTGATAACCAATAAATACATTGAAATCACAGTTAAACTGGACCATGTTATTCAAGAGGGAGGACAGTGCGCTGCCTCCTTGTAACACTGAGACCGTGAGCTTTCATATTATTAATCACTGAAAACACTATGATGAAAAAATATTCCAGGACAGCTTAGTTCCACAACATGAAACTGTTAACAGCTCTGAGACCAGCTCTTAGCACGGACACCTGATTCGAATATATTCAGTACAGAGAATAATTTAGTAACAATGCCAGTGTTGGATATACAAGGTACATTATAGTTATAATGCAGCTGCTACAAGTCTGAAAGAGCAGAGAATTAGGACATTCCATCAACTGATAGAACAGAACAGGCGGCTGTGTAAAACATGATGGGAGAAAAAAAGTGCCCCGTACAGCAGAACAGAACACCGATTTACACCATTAACAGCTGAGACAACTGCTTACCCGAAACTCCGACGGCTGCAAGAACAGGATAATAAATGTTTTCTATCTGATAGATTACTGGATATCCCATTTCTGTGAGAAGCAGTGATTTCTGTTGATCTGAAAACCGCAACTCCGGTTGGCACTCTGAGCTGATACATTGCAAGGAACTCTGATTTATACAGGGAGTAAATCTCCACTGACACGGTTATACCCCTGACCATTGATATTAGTTACAGTCACCTGAACAAACACTTTTCATCAGCAGCTTTGTCTTCAGTGTAAATGATGACGTGGATATATCACAAACATCTCCAAGTTCAGAACCTTGTCTTAATGAGACCTCTCTTCGGAATAAAGTTAAAAGCTGTGCTCAGAAAGGACTGGTCCAACAACAATGAACGGCTATATTTCTGGTTTTTATATAATTGTATTGACCATGTTCACTCCTGCCGATTCATTTATAAATATTACCGATTTCACCGCGTGTACTCTGAATCCAGGAACACAAGCAGACTCGTTTCACTCTGTTCCTGCAGCTTCCCGGTTAAATTATGAACTTTGAGTCTCTGACACGTGGACAGTTAAAGACGACGTTCATGGCTGCAGCCGAGAAATGACTGTGTGATATGAGGGGACGGACATTGAACGAGCTTCATTGCTATTCCTCTCTCCGTTATTTTACTGCAGATGTTTACCCGTTTATTATCCATTGGTTGACGGCTCCAGTAAAATTGCTCCCGTGTAACCCCGAGCTGAGCTCATGACCCGATTCGACCTCTATCACAATGGCCCCGAGCTTCCCTCGCTCGCCTCCATTCCTTCCTCAGCCTATTGCCATTGAAACCCTGATCAATGCCTCGTCCCCTCTCGGCTCCATTCCTCCGTTCACTCCTGGCCGACCTTCCAAACAGCATCAGGTCCTGCTCGGCTTCACTGACACTCACTGACACCAAGTTCCTGATCGCTTCACATTTAAAGTTTTCATCCCGCGGTTTTAATCCCTTCCTGGCCCAACTCTCCCCATCTCCGCCCGCTCCTCCACACCTGCAGGAAACACACCCGTGAACTCCTCATTCATCGATCATTGGCCTCTTTTGGCGGGACTGCGCTCGCTTGATCAACTCACCTCTCTGATCAAAACCAGGAGAAGCTTTTCTTCCCACCCTATCACCGTTATATCTGATGTCTCCAAAGGTTCAATCCTTGGTTTCCTCTTCCTCATCTCCATGCTGCCCTTTGGTGATATTGTGTGCAGATATGGTTCAACTTTCAGATACACGCTGACAAAATCACCGCCTCTCTTGACCCTTCCAATATATTTGTGTTGTCAAAGCAACATTCTGTTTTAGATGAGTGACAATTTCATCCAGTTAAAAATTGGGACGTCATGATCTTTGACCCCACAATCTCGGCCACCGATTCCATCTCCACCCCTCTCATTTTGGTTGGTGAGTCCCTCAACAATCATTCAAGTCCTTACTGACCGACAGTGGCTTCCAGCCTCCAGAGCCTGTTGTATATTTTACTTTTTCTTACACGTAAATTCACCAGGACCTCACCCCTTGCAATCCCTGTAGCCTCCTCCAAACCTGCAGCCACTGCAGCCCAGGCCAAACGTTCCGCTCCTCCACCTCTGGCCGCTTGTGCAACATTAGTCCATTTGCTATCCTTCTCACAGCCGTGCCTTCAGCCATATCCTCGCTCCAGAATGTCCTCCCTTTGCCCCTCCATCTCCCTCTATGGCTTTCAGGCCTCAGTCGTGGCTCAATGGTTGTCGTCTTGCTTCTGAGTTAGAAGGTTGTGAGTTCAATTCTCACTCCAGCGATTTGAGCACATAATCCAGGCTGACACTGCAGTGCAGTACTGAGGGAACACTGTGCTGTCGGAGAGACTGGCTTTTGTAAGGTACGTTCAACCGAGGGTCCATCTGCCTTCTCAAGTAGATGTAAAAGACCCAAGGACAATATTCGAGAAGAGCAGGGGCTTTCTCCCCAGTGTCTTGGGCAATATTTAGCCCACAACCAACATTACCAAAACCGATCTCCTGGTCATTTATCTCATTCCAGTTTGTGGGAATTTGCTTGCGTTCTTCCTAGATTACCAAAGTGAATCCACTTCAAAATGCACTTCATTGATTGTAAAGCGTTTTGGGACCTCCTGGGGTCCTGAAAGGCGCTTTACAGAGGCAAGTTCATTCCTTCTTTCAGACATTCTATGAACGCCATCTTTCGCTTTATGGTTTGGTCATCACTCCAATTATCTCCTTCTGTGGCCGGGGTTCCATGCTTGTCTGATTATACCTCAGTAAATCGCCTTACCATATTTATCAATGTTGTATCCGCTGTATAAATACAAGTAGTTATTGTTATATTTTACCATTCTTTACTCTTTTCATCCCACCATTGGTGGCCATTCCTTCAGATATTTCAACTCTACTCTCTTCAAACCAAACCTATCCCCTCATCTCTCCATTTACTTATCCTCCTTTTACACCCTCCCTGTACCCACTATTTGTCCAAGATTTTCGCCAGTCCTCTTGATATCTTTTTAATGTTTTAGTGCCCGTTGTTACCCGCTGCTCATTGCAACCCCTTGGGAATGTTTATTACATTAAAGTCGGTAAGTGAATGCGAGTCTTTGTTGACGTTCATTGGAATGTGTTCATTGTTTGTCCACTGGATGAGCAAAAGTAATTTCTGGGCTCAATATACTTGTACCGGAAAGTGATTTATGTAATAGACGGAATTGTTATGATAAATCAACATTGGTAACTACTCGTGGACACTGTTTTGTTCGAAGAACATAACTCGGCTTACCTACAGCCATCGCATTGAAATAGACCGCATTCTGGAGTGTGGATATGGGTGAAGGCACGGCTGTGAAAAGTGGGGCAAATGGACAGCGGAGCCTGCCTTTACGGAATTATCTATCGAAGAAGAAACCAGCTACAGTGACTAGGATGAAGGTCTATTCGTTATTTGCCTTTTTTCGCTTTGTTTACATCCCGTTTTACTGCTTTCTCGGGCTGCTGACAAGAGCACAATGAGCAGTTTGGGCGCCCCATTACAGAAACAACATTAAACGCACAGAAAGCACAATATAGATTCTCTGGATTGAGGTCAGCGAAGGAAAACTGTATGGCGAAAGATTTGAAATACCGGGATTATTTCCACTGAAATAGAGTCGAGAAGGCTTAGATTTTAAATCATGAAGGTTTCTTTATTCATTCATGGAGGTAGGCGTCACTGGCAAGGCCAGCATTTATTGCCCATCCCTAATTGAGATTGAGAAGATGGTGATGAGCCATCTTCATGAACCGCTGCAGTCCGTGCGGTGAAGGTTCTCCCACAGTGTTTTTAGGAAGGGAGTTCCAGGATTTTGACACTGCGACGTTGAAGAAACGGCGATATATTTCCAAGTCGGGATGGTTTGTGACTTGGAGGGGGCCGTGCAGGTGGTGTTGTTCCTATGCGCCTCCTCTCCTTGTCCTTCTAGGTAGTAGAGATTGTGGGTTTGGGTGGCGTTTTTGAAGAAGCCTTGGCGAGTTGCTGCAGTGCATCTTCTAGATGGTACGCACTGCAGCCACAGTGCACCAGTGTTGGAGGGAGTGAATGTTTAGGGTGTTGGATGGGATGCCAATCAAGCTTGCTGCTTTGTTCTGGATGATGTTGAGCTTCTTGAGTGTTCTTGGAGCTGCTCTCATCCAGGCAAGTGGAGAGTATTCCATCACACTTCTGACATGTGCCTTGTAGATGTTCGAAAGTCTTTGGGGATTCAGGAGGTGAGTCACTCGTCGCAGAATACCCAGCCTCAGACCTGCTCTTATAGCCACTGCACATATGTGGCTGGTCCAGTTATGTTTCTGGATATTGGTGACCCCCAGGATGTTGATGGTCAAGTGGAGGTTATTAGACTCTCTCTTGTTGACAGGCACTTGTCTGACGTGAATGTTATTTGCATCATTTCAGCCCAAGCCTGGATGTTGTCCAAGTCTTGCTGCTTGCAGGCACGGACTACTTCATTATATGTGGTGCTGCGAATGGAACTGAACAGTGTACAATCATCAGCGAACATCCCCACTTCTGACCATACGATGGACGGGAAAGTCATTGATGAAGCAGCTGAAGATCGTTGGGCCTAGTACACTGCCCTGAGGAATGCCTGCCGCAATGTCCTGGGGCTGAGATTATTGGCCTCCAAAAACCACTGCCATCTTCCTTTGAGCGAGGTATGACTCCAGCAACTGGAGATGTTTCCCCCGATTCTCATTGCCGCAAATTTCACTCGGGCTCCTTGATGCTGCACTTGGTTAAATGCTGCCTTGATGTAAAGTGCAGTCACTCTCACCTCACCTCTGGAAATCATCTCTTTTGTCCATGTTTGGACCAAGACTGTAATGAGGTCTGGAGCCGACTGTTCCTGGCAGAACCCAAACTGAGCGTCAGTGAGAAGGATATTGGTGAGTAAGTGCCGCTTGATAGCACTGTCGACGACACCTTCCATCACCATGTTGATGATTGGGAGTGGACTCATAGGGCGGTAATAGGCTGGATTTGATTTGTCCTGCTTTTTGTGGACAGGGCATACCTGGGCAATTTTCCACATTGTCGGGTAGATGCCAGTGTTGTAGCTGTACTGGAACAGTTTGGCTGGAGGCGCAGCTAGTTCTGGAGCACAAGTCTTCAGCACTACAGCTGGTATGTTTTCGGGTCCCATAGCCTTTGCTGTATCCAGTGCACTGAGCCGTTTCTTGATAACACGTGGAGTGAATCGAATTGACTAAGACTGGCTTCTGTCATGGTGGAGATCTCCGGAGGAGGCCAAGATGGATCATCCACTCGGCACTTCTGTCTGAAGATGGTTGCAAACGCTTCAGCCTTGTCTTTTGCACTCATTTGCTGGACTCCCCCATCATTGAGGATGGGATGCTCACGAAGGCTTCTCTTCCCGTTCGTTGTTTAATTGTCCACCAACATTCATGACTGGATGTGGCAGGACTGCAGAGCTTTGATCTGATCCGTTTTTTTGTGGGTTCGATTCGCTCTGTCTATAACATGTTGCTACTGCTCTTTGGAATGCATGTCGTCCTGTGTTGTACCTTCACCAGGGTGGCGCCTCATTTTTTCCAATTCATCGACTGGGGACCAAGTTTGTGATTCAGGACCGGGCTGTGCAGAAAAAAACAATTCATCCACCAAAAGTGTCGTTTAAATGACATTTGAAGTAAACTAAATACCAGGAGGGAGATAGCATATCTCCCCGAGGTTACATTTCTCTAGATGGCGATATAGAAACACAAAATCTCTCTTGATAATATAGAAATTGGTGAAATGCTCAAGAACATCGCGTTGTTCGGCACTGGCCCTGTTGTTGAGGGGTTGGTGACGGCGCATTATGCCCGGGTGACATACAAATGTTCTAACCCTTCACCATTGTGTCGATGCTGGAGTCCTCATCTACGGTTTGGAAGGTGTCTCGCTGGCCCTGAAATGAACAGTGCAATTGGTCAGGAATTCAATCGATCGTCTTAAAATTTGGTGACAGTTCGGCGAAATTCTATCGTCAGATGAACGGCAGCAGAAGGGCAAAATTCCAAAATGTTTTTTTTTCCCCAGTGGGCGATCGTTAATGGGAAATATTGCGCCAATCTAAATGATTTTGACTGCCTGCTAACTGTTATATCTTCCGATGAAGTTATCAGCTCAAGTTAATGCTGTTTGTTTGAAAACAAGGAGAGATTCGTGAGCTGCAGTCGAGAAATAGGAGATGCTGGAATTACATCGATGGAGAGGAAAATCGGGAGGGGTGTACAATGGGCGGCCGAATCCATATCGCGCGTTTTATGCCTCTGCAAAATCAAAAAAACCAGTAGCATTTTCCGATAGGCACAGCAAAGAAAAAGGGCAAATTGACATTCCAGACGGGAGAAACAGATGTCTGGTGCAAGACATGCAAACCGGACACTGGGTCGGTGGGGAAATAGAATATTGTCTTGTATACACAATAATGTTCTCCGTGTTCCACACTTAAACCTAAAGCTAATCCGTCACTGCTGTATACTGTCTAAATAGTAGTATGTTTACACATGTGCAGCCACAATCCTCCCAACTAATCTCTGTTATTTTGTTTCATTTCCTATAGGGACGTAACCCTAAAGCGCACAGCTCAAAGATTCGTGTTCGAATGGGAATTAATCGTTCAGCACGCTGAGGCAAACTCAGATCCGTTTAATGAGCTCTCATTACATACTTTTTGTTTGCCGTTTTAGGACACATTGAGATATGATTGAAAATAGATTTGGTGCGATAGATATTAACTTACAGGACAAGATAATTGTGATGTTAAAAAGCACAAGAAGATCCTGAGAGAATGCGACAAAATATTTCGATACATCTTTCCAGGAGGAGCAAAGAGCACGAAGAAAGACAAAATCAAAGGCAAGAAATAAACCACCAGGGCGATTTGTAACTTACACCGTCTTTCTTTTGCTATGTTAGTAGGTTAAGGCCAGCGTCTAAATGAAACAAAACAAAGAAAATAATGCACTGCCTTTTATTACTTAAAACCTTTTCCTCTTTTATTAAAGAGTTTTCTTTCTATCGTTGGTCTCTCCTCCAGAGGAAGTTTTATGAAATCACCATATGAATGGGATACAATCTCCGCCGCCAAGAGTGGGGAGTAGCTGGTCCTTGGCAACCAGCAATGGATCTTTCACTGTCCACGAGGAAGTGAATGAGCCTCCTTCGCTGGGCTTCCCTTCCCGTTTGCTCACTTCTTCCAGGAAATGGATGGGATGGCCAGGGTGTCCATAAGGAAGAGGAGTAGATGTGAGGCTTGATATTTTTAGAAATATCACAAAGGTAGCGGTAATGTGCCAAGTGCTGAGTTGCTCTATGGCCACAATGATTGCTTAACTGTATCACCGTTCACTTTTGAATATTAATACATATTCATCCATGATGATGGTTTTATGACGGAAAGAAATAATTTGCATTGATATAGCGACTTTCACAACCGCAAGGCGTTCCAAAGCACTTTACAACCAATGAAGTACTTTTGCAGCGGAGCCGCTGTAGTAATGTAAGGAGATGCATGAGACAATTTGCGTACAGCAAGATCCCAGAGGCAGCAATGAGACAAATGCCCAGCTAATCTGTTTTACTCTTGTTGGTTGCGGAATAAACATTGCCCAGGACACTGGGACAGCTCCCCTGTTTTTCTATGAATGGTGCCAATGGGATCCTTTACATTATCAGGAGCACAGGGGATAAGTTTGAATGACACTTCAGGAGGTCGGAAGTTCCCACAATGCAGTTGTCCCTCAGGAAGAGTCCACCCTGACTAAATCAGAACCAATCTTGGTTCTAAATCAGGAAGTCGTGGGTTTTAACTCCAGTCCAGAAACTGGAGCATAACATTTAGGCTGACTCTTCAGTAGAGGGAATGCTGCACTGTTGTAAATGCTATGTTCAGGATGAGACATTAAACTGTGGCCCTCTGACCTCTCAATTAGACGTAAAATATTTCAAGGTACTATTTGAAATAGGCAATAGAGTTTATCCGAGATGCTGGCCGACATTTATCGCTAAAACTGAATGTCTGGTTCCTTATCTCATTGCTGTTTGTAAGACATTGCTTTGTGCAAATTGGCTTCTGCGTATTTGGGTGTTGTGTCTGTGCAACTGCCCGTGTGCATTTTTTTGGATGTGTGCCTGTGTGTCTGTGTGATTGGGTGTGTATATGTCCATGTGTGTGTCGACGTGTGTCGATGTTTATGTGTATGAGTGATTCTATGTGTGTGCCTTGTGTTATTGTGTGTGCTTGTATGAGAATGTGAGAGTTTTGTTGGGTGCATGTCTGTGTGAGAGAGTATTTGAGTGTGAGAATATTTGTGTGTATGTTTGTGTGAGAGTGCTTGTGTGTGTGTCTGTGTGTGTGAGAGAGAGTGTTTTTCTGTGTGTGAGTGCTTGTGTTATGGTGTATGTGCTTTATTGTGAATGGGTGAGTGTGTGTGTGAGAGTATTTGATCGTGTGAATATTTGTTTGTGTGTTCTTGTGCGTATTTGTGTCTGTGTGTATGAACGAGAGTTTGAGTGTGAGTGTTTGAGCGTGAATGTGTGTTTGTGTATGTGGGTGTTTTGGTGCGTTTATGTCGATGTGTGTGTTGTCTGTGTGTCTTTGTATACATGTGTATCTGTGTGTGTGTGTGCCAGTTTGTGCATGTATGTGTGCGTGTATTTGTGCATTTGTGCATTCTTGTGTGCCTGTGTGAGTATTTCAGTCGATTGTTATTGAATGGGAAAGGGAACAGGTTGGGGGTTTTACCGGTCTATGTTAAGATGCCGCTTTAAAACTAAAGTTATTGCACAGACACAGAACAGGGAGAACCTTCCCCCACCCCCGGCTTTGTTATGAAGGCATCGACGCTTCACTTGAAATTGAAAACCTGCCTGAGCAAGTCCTAGATCAGGAAAGTTAGGCAGTGCAGCAAGTTAGTGGGATTGGATCTATGGCTGCAAGTACAGGACAATCAAATCAGTGTTGAATGATAACTATGTAATGTAACTTTAAGACATGACAATTGTCACGTAGAATGGTTGGAAAAGGCCTATAAAATGTGGATGATGGAACAGATACTTTGGAATTCGATTCAGGTCTGAGCAACCCTGAAAATCCCGAGCTTGAAACTTTAACGTGTTTCGTTCCGATTCTCCGGCGAAAACCTCACAAGGTTTTGCCGTAAATGCTGTTGTTAGTGGATGTTTTATTATTGTTAATAATAATTATTGAATGCTGAATAAATCTGTAGCACCGAACATTGAATGCTACGGACTCTATTATTTTGAGGAGCAGATGATCAGTAAGAAAACCCCTCGTCTAACAGTTTGCGTCTGGATGTTATTTCAGTTGGGTTTGTGGTCCAAATTAGCAAAATAATGAATGATAAAATCGACAATTCAACTGCTGATATTCTCACCTCATTTCTCCGCTGCTTCCCCACTTCCCTGAGAGGAAAGACGAACTGTTAGAAATGTGGACCTCATTACTGGCTTACAAAATAGGAACACGAGAAAAGTCAAGGAGCAAAAATGGTCTTCGGGCCACGGAAATGATTCCCTCCAATACCATAACTGTCCCGTCACAACATTCAACTGTATTATGAACAAACCCAAACAGTATAATTTTAACCTAAGCCGCCGGGCGGGTTCGGATAGGATGCCTGGTTTACTCGCCACCCGATATTGCTCTCCAATGACCAGTGGAGGCGGTAAGGTTTAGGGAGGGAATTCCGGCCGCCAGTGCTGGTTCGAAGGAAGTGGGGGGGTGCACAAGATGCAACTGTTTGGAGCGCAGAGACATTAAGTTTAACTTTATGGAGGGTGGAAGGCGGGAGGCTGGCCAGGAGAGCATTGAAATAATTGATTCTGAAGATAACAAAAGCATGGACCAGGTTTTTAACAGCAGATGCGCGAAAGTAGGGGATAAGACAGGCAATATTACGGAGATGGAAATAGGCAGTCATTGTATGGAGCTGCCATGGGGTGAGATGCTCAGCTCAGCGTCAAAGACCGCGGCATGGTTGCTTGCAAACCAGCGAGAGACAGAGGCGAGGGAAGGGATGGAATCGGTTTATAGCGAACGAAGTTTTTGCAGGGGGCCAAGGACAACGGCTCATCCAAACAAGAAGTTTGACAACACAGAGGTAATGGAGCGGTTGAGAGAGGTGGTTGTGAGGGAGAGCTGTTTTTCGCCAGCATACTTGTAGAATCTGACGCAGTTGTTTTGGATGATGTCATCGAGGGGCAGCATGCAGATGAGAAATAGGAGGTGACGAAGGATATATGCTTGGGGTGTCCAGACGTAATGGTGCAGGGGCATGAAGAGCAGCCATTGCTGGCTATTCTCCGGTCAACGACTGAATTGATTAGAGTGGAACCAGACGAGGGCAGTCCCGCCCAGCTGGACAGCGGAAGCGAGGAGTTGGAAAAGGGTGTTGTGGTCAATCGTGTCAAAGGCTGCAGAGAGGTCGAGGAGGATGAGAAACGATCAATGCATCACCGTCACAGTCAGGTTGAATGTTATTTGTGACATGTTTTATTGCCATTTCAATACTGTGTCAGGAGTGGAAACCTGATTGGAAAGGTTCAAATATTGTGTTGCAGGAAAGATGGGCCCGCATTATGAAGGCAACAACACGTTTAAGGATTTCGGAGAGGAAAGAAAGGTTGGAAATTGGGCGGTAGTTTGCAAGGGTAGTGGGGTCAAGGGTGAGCATTGAGGAGGGGTGATGACAGCAGATTTGAAAGGGAGGAGACAAAATCTGAGGAAAGTGAAACGTTTACAGTATCATCTGGCATAGAGGCCAGGAAGGAAAGTTGGGTGGTCAGCAGTTTATTGGGAATTGGGTCGAGAGATCAGGAGTGGGTCTGATGGAAAAGAGGAGCTCAGAAAGGGGACAAGAGGAGAGAGCAGACAATAGATGAAGATGAAAGTTCAGTGCTATAGCAGGTGGAGCTTTGGGGGCAGTTTGGCTTGTTGGACAAGGGGAAGGAGAGACTCGACAGAAGCAGCTGAACGGATGGTCTCAGTCTTGCAGACAAGGTACTCCTCGAGCTCCACTCACTTGTTGTTGGTGTTGAGAGTGTTGGGGGTGGAGAAGAGGGGTTTAAGGAGATAGAAAATCCATAAGCCCCTCTCACTTGTTGTTGGGTGTGAAAGTGGAGGGGGCAGAAGAGAATGGTTCAAGGAGACAGAAAGTCCATGAGCTCCTCTCACTTGTTGATGATGAGAGTGGAGGGGGCAGAGGAGAGGGGTTTAAGGAAACAGGAAGTCCATGAGCCCCTCTTACTTCTTGTTGATGATGAGAGTGGAGGGGACAGAGGAGAGGGGTTTAAGGAAACAGGAAGTCCATGAGTCCCTCTCACTTCTTGTTGATGATCAGAGTGGAGGGGACAGAGGAGAGGGGTTTAAGGAAGCAGGAAGTCCATGAGCCCCTCTCACTTCTTGTTGGTGGTGAGAGTGGAGGGGGCAGGGGAGAGGGGTTTAAGGAGACAGGAAGTCCATGAGCCCCTCTTACTTCTTGTTGGTGGTGAGAGTGAAGGGGGCAGAGGAGAAGGGTTTAAGGAGACAGGAAGTCCATGAGCCCCTCTTACTTCTTGTTGGTGGTGAGAGTGAAGGGGACAGAGGAGAAGGGTTTAAGGAGACAGGAAGTCCATAGCCCCTCTTACTTCTTGTTGGTGGTGAGAGTGAAGGGGGCAGAGGAGAAGGGTTTGAGGAGACAGGAAGTCCATGAGCCCCTCTTACTTCTTGTTGGTGGTGAGAGTGAAGGGGGCAGAGGAGAAGAGTTTAAGGAGACAGGAAGTCCATGAGGCCCTCTCCCTTGTAATTGGTGGTGAGAGTAGAGGGAGAAAGAGAGTCGGGTTTAAGGAGACAGGAAGTCCATGAGTCCCTCACGCTTGTTGTTGGCGGTGAGAGTGCAGAGGGCAGGGGAGAGGAGTTTAAGGAGACAGGAAGTCCAGGAGTCCCTCAAATTGTTGCTGGTGAGAATGGAGGTGACAGGGAGAGGGGTTTAAGGAGGCAGGAAGTACATGAGCCCATCTCACTTGTTGTTGGCGGTGAGAGCGGAGCGGGCAGGGAAGAGGGTTTTAAGGAGACAGAAAGTCCATGAGCCACTTTCACTTGTTGTTGGCACTTGAGTGGAGGGGACAGTGAGAGGGGTTAAGGGGACGGTTTCGTGGACAAAAAGAGCTGAGGATTATTTTTGCACTCCAGGACTTCCCAGGAGTAATGAGCAGTTTTGGCAGAGGATTGCAGGGCCCGATAATGCTTTCTGTGATCCACCCAGGTCAGTGATCAATGGCGAGAACGGTTGTTCGCCATAAGCGTTTTAATCTGTGTCCCTTGCATTTATGGAAACAAAGATAGGGGCCCTACCACGGGAATCGACCAGGGTGTGAGGAGTTAGGAGTTTTACTGGGGAATAGGGCATAAAAGGTGGAGGCCAGCGTGTGATTGAAGCTGCAGAAGTATGGTGGCGACTGGAGGGCCAAAGGATACACAGTTGGGAGTTTGAAAGTGCCGTTATAAGTGACTGAGGGCATAGTTTTTTTGCAGAGGCGGACACAGGAGGAAGTGGGTTGGAAGGCGGCAGGGGGTGTGACTAGTGAGCGGTATGTGTTGAGCAAAATTAGCGGCATATACCTGGTGGACCGAATGGCCTTTTCCGGTGCTGTAAATACGATGTAATTCTACATACAACTGCAGCAACTCGCCAAGATTTCTTCGACAGGACCTCCCAAATCCGCGACCTCTATCACCTAGAAGGATAAGGGCAGCAGGCACATGGGAATAACACGACCTGCACTTTCTCCTCTGAGTCACACACCATCCCGACTTGGAAATATATCGCCATTCCTTCAACCTTACTGGGTCAAAATCCTGGAACTCCCGACCTAACAGCACCGTGGGAGAACCTCCACTACACTGACTTCAGCGGTTCAAGAAGGCGGCTCACCACCACCTTCTCAAGGGCAAACAGGCAATAAATGCTGGCCTTGACAGCGACGCCCAAATCCCATAAATAATTTATATTAGGGAAAGGTTAAGTGAGAACAGTTGGTCACATAACTCAGAGAAGAGACGGCAGGGTGAGCTGAGATGCTGGTTGAAGTCACCGAGGAGGAGAAGTCGTTCAGTGTAGAAGCTGAGGGACGAAAACTGTCAAGGAAATTTAACCTGGGGCATATGTGCTCAAATGAGGAGAAGTTGACCGAGGAGTCGCGGCACAGACTAAGGTGTTATTTGGTTATAAGTGTCACACCGCCACCGCAGCGATTTGGGTGGGGCAGCTGGTAGAAGGTCTCGACAGACGGGGAGGCTTCAGTAAGGGGGAAGTTGTCATCAGCCGTGATCGAAGTTACCGGCAAGTCCATGTTATCAATACAACATCCTTAATAAGATCAGGGATGGCAAAGGCCTTGTTTGCAAGTGAACGGAAATTCTGGAGGGACGGTAATCGTTGATCCGCTGGCAGAGTTCACAGGGTTAGCGGTGGGAGGGAAGACTGGGGTAGGAAGGAGTTTGTCAATGTTAGAGCTTGGCATTAGTGCTCAGAGTGATGTCAGAGCAGACTACAGTACATTAAAAGCAAAATAATGCTGATGCTGGAAATCTGCAATAAAAACAGAAAAGTCAGGAGAAGCTCAGCAAATCAGGCAGCAACTGTGGAGAAAGAAACAAAATTAACGTTTCCGGTCGGAGACCTTTCGTCAGAACTGGAAGATGTTAAAAGATTTAAGTTTTTGAGAAAGTACTGAGCCAGGGAAAGGGGTGCAGGAAGGTGGGTGCGGGGGAGGAAAGAACAAAAAGGAAGGTCTGTGATCGGGTGGAGGGCAGGAGTGATTAAATGACAAAGGGGATGATGGTGTAAGGTAAGGAAGGTGGTAATGGGACATGTTAAGAAACAACAGACTAATCAGGAGTAGCTGAAAATTGCATCAGAAGAATCATTCCCAGCACTAGCTGACCAAAAATGGGAACATTGGTTATGATCTGAAGTTATTGAAATCAATGTTGAGTCCGGAAGATTGTAAAGTGCCTAAATGAAAAATGAGGTGCTGTTCCTCAAGCTCACGCTGAGCTTCCTTGGAACAGTGTAAGAGGCCGAGGACAGAGAGGTCAGAGTGGGAAGGGGAACTAAAATGGCAAGCGACCAGCAGGTCAGGGTCACGCTTGCAGAAAGAGCGGAGGTGTTCAGAAAAGCGATCATACAGCATGTGTTTGATCTCCCCAGTGGAGATGAGACCGCGTTGTGTGCAGCGGATACGGTATACTAACTTGGGAGAATTACAAGGAAACCACTGTTTAACCTGGAAGGTGTGTTTGGGACCTTGGATGGTGGGAAGGGAGGAGGTGAAGGGACAGGTGTTGCATCTCCTGCGCTCACACGGGCAGGTGCCGTGGGGAGGAGAGTGGGTGTTAGGGGCGATGGAAGAGTGGACTCGGGTGTCGCAGAGGGAACGGTACTTTACAGTACAGTTTGATCAGCACCTTCTCTGACTTGTATTCTACTGTTTTAGGTTGTGTCGTTCAACATTCTGTGGGCTTTAATGATGATGTTCTGCACTGGCTGGACAGGATGAGCATCAGGTCTGCGAAGATTTCGGTCATTTCCAACTTCGCCTTTCTGTCCATGATCTCCTTACAGTTACAGTCCGAGATTAGTTGTCCAGTGCTAGATGAATGAACAGATAATACATGTTTAACTTACCTTTCTTTTTTTCCAGAAGCAAACACCCAACAGAGTAAGGATGAAAATCAGAACCACAACAGAGCCAACAGCTGCCTCCAACCCAGAGGATTTATCTAAATGATAAAAAGGAACAGAGTGCAACATAGTTAACCAATAGCTTCTACACGAAATAAATAATCTGCGGCATAATGAAACAAAACATTGGCAGAGGGTTGCTGTGGAATCCGGGGTGAGTTCAAAATAGATGTAAAAGATAAAAGGTTGAGATGACGCAGTGTTTCCAACCCGAGTGATCATTTTATTTTAGTGATTTCTTGGTTTGCACCGTTTCGTGCCTAAGTCTCTGATACTCCAAGTCTGTCTCTTCACTTGTCTTTAATTCTGATAAATGTTACGTATAAAAGCAATGCCACAAAATCAAGGAATCCGAAATGAGGTCGGCAATGTTTTGTCACATGGTGAAATCATTATCCACCTGGAAAACGTGACACTGCTCAACGCTCAATTTTCATTGCTCGATTAATTAATTGCCTGATTTATTCATTGATTCCTTCCTTCGATAATAACTGGAACTGTGAACAGGTAAGTATTTAATTATTTCCAGCTAACAACAAAAATAAACACTGGTGGGATGGAAATTAATAAGTTTAATTCTGTAAACTTTGAAATGATCATCGAATCATAGAATATTAGAAAGATTACAGCACGGAAAGAGGCCATTCGACCCATCGAATCCGTGCTGGCTCTATGCAAGAGCAATCCAGCTAGTCCCACTCCCCCGCCCTACCCCAGCAGCACTGCATTTCTTTTTCCTTTCATGTACTTATCCAGTTCCCTTTTGACGGCCATGATTGAATCTGCCTCCACCACCCCCTCGGGCAGTGCATTCCAGATCCCAAACAATCGCTGTGTGAAAAAGTTTTTCCTCATGTCACCTTTGTTTCTTTTGCCAATAACCTTAAATTTATGTCCTCTGGATTTTGACCCTTCCGCCAAAGGGAACAGTTTCTGTCCATCAACTCTGCCTAGACCCTTCATGATTTTGAATACCTGTATCAAATATTCTCGCAACCGTCTCTGAACGAAGGAGAACAACCCCAGTTATCCAAGTAACTAAGGTCACTCATCCCTGGAATCATTCTAGTAAATCAATTGGTCAAACCTGCAAAACTGCGGAGAGAACATATGAGGTGACGTTTCAGGCGCTGACCTTGGTCAGAACTCACCTGCTCTCTCCACAGACGCTGACTGACGTACTGTATGTTTGCAGCATCTGCAGTTTGTTTGTCTTTATCTTACAAGGTTAAATTACCTTTTGTTACAGATCGTAGCGTGGACGTTATTCTTTTCTCAGCTTGCCTGGGAGTGAACCTGGACTATTCCATGATCGGTAAGGCACTACAGAACACAACTAGAGAATTAAACTGTTCATCGGAATGAGAGAAATAAAACCAATGAACGTTGGTGCTTTAGTTCCTTCTTCAGTAACATGATAAATAGCGAATATTTAATGAAATAAGCGTTAGAGGGCCTTTTGGGGGTAATTTACACGCCATTTTAAGCGTTAAATGCAACACCTGAAGCAGATTAAAAATGAAAAACAAACACTTTTTTTCCTGTGGTCGGATGAACAGAGTCACAGTGTGAATCTCACTCACCTTTTACAGTTATATGTACAGGGTCACTCTGAGCCGACGTGAGCAGCCTTCCCCTCACATCCCCTTTATACAGACAGGTGTATTTTCCTCCATCGGCGTGATCCATCATCGTGATGGTGAAGTTGACAGAATTGTTCCGTGCAGCAGCAGTTTGGATATCCGAGTAATTCGCTTCTCCGAATCTGTACAAGTGAAATGTGAAGCCAGGAAGGTCCCGGGGGTTTGTACAGATAAAGGTGACGTTTGCACCCTTCACAACAAGACTAGAATCCACTGATATATTTGGTTTGGATAGACCTGTAATTCGAAAGGAACAAGCAGTGACGATCGATTTCAATGCAACAAACTGTCAGACAACTGGGTACAACAGTCCAGAGTAATGCCACCAAACTCCACACATTGCGGCCAGTCCTGCGGCTGAACATTTCATGGATGAGGTTAACCAACTTTTCAACACTTGGGTAAGCTTCATATTCAGTATCCGAGTACCCTGGCAGTTGTCTCAGGCACTGTTCAATAAACGAACAACGGGGAGTAGTGGGTGAGCAGAATGGACTTTTGTAAAACAGACAACTTTCATTCACTAATTTTTTTCGATTGTGGAGATTTTCGCAATAAAAATATGGCACAAGAGCTCCAACAAGAGCGGATCAACCATCTCTTTAACATTCCATCCGATTACCTTTGCCGAATCCCCGACCATCAACGTTTTTGGGATCGACATTTACCAGACACTCAACTGGGCCAGCAACATAGATGCTATGGCGACGAGAGCAGATCAGAGGCTGCGTACTCTGCGGCGAGTGACTCACCTCCTGATTCCCCAAAGCCTCTCCACCACTTACAGGGTGTAAGAAATGAGTCCCTCGCATTGATCCTTGTGGCATCCCACTAGTTACATGTGGCATGCCAACCGGAAAATGAATCTTTTATTCCTAATCTCTGTTTCCTGTCCGTTATCCAATCCTCAGTCCATGCATATGTTACTCCCAATCCCATGAGCCTTAATCTTGTGTAACAACCATTTATCTGGCATCTCATCGTAGGCTTTTTGAAAATCCAAATATACTGAATCCACTGGTTCCCTTCATGTACCTTGCTAGTTACGCCCTCAAATAACCAGTAGATTGTTAAACATGATTTCCCTTGCGGAACCACAAGAGATGGGTGAGATCCTGAATGAATATTTCACATCGGTATTTACGGTTGAGAAAGGCATGGATGTTAGGGAACTTTGGGAAATAAATAGTGATGTCTTGAGGAGTGTACATTTTATAGAGAGGGAGGTGCTGGAAGTCTAAACGCGCATCAAGGTAGATAACTCTCCGGGACCTGATGAAATGTATCCCAGGATGTTATGGGAGGTTAGGGAGGAAATTGCGGGTCCCCTAGCAGAGATATGTTAATCATCCACCGCTACAGGTGAGGTGCCTGAAGATTGGAGGGTAGCAAATGTTGTGCCCTTGTTTAAGAAGGGCGGCAGGGAAAAGCCTGGGAACTGCAGACCGGTGAGCCTGACATCTGTAGTGGGTAAGTTTTTGGAGGTTATTCTGAGGGACAGGATCTACAGGCATTTGGAGAGGCAGGGACTAATTAGGAACAGTCAGCATGGTTTTGGGAGAGGAAAATCATGTCTCACGAATTTGATTGAGTTTTTTGAAGGGGTAACCAAGAAGATAGATGAGGGCTGTGCAAAAGACGTGGTATACATGGACTTCAGCAAAGCCTTTGAGAAGGTACCGCATGTTAGGTGTTAGCTAAGGTTAAATCTCATTGGATCCAAGGTGAGGTAGCCAATTGGATACAAAATTGGCTTGACGACAGAAGACAGAGTGTGGTTGCAGAGGTTTGTTTTTCAAACTGGAGGCCTGTATCCAGCGGTGTGCCTCAGGGATCGGTGCTGGGTCCGCTGTTATTTGTTATTTATATTAATGATTTGGATGAGAATTTAGGAGGCATGGTTAGTAAGTTTGCAGATGACACCAAGATTGGTGTCATTGTGGACAGTGAAGAAGGTTATCTTGGATTGCAACGGGATCTTGATCAATTGGGCCAGTGGGCCGATGAATGGCAGATGGAGTTTAATTTAGAAAAATGTGAGGTGATGCATTTTGGTAGATCGAATCTGGCCAGGACCTACTCCGTTAATGGTAGGGCGTTGGGGAGAGTTATAGAACAAAGAGATCTCGGAGTACAGGTTCATAGCTCCTTGAAAGTGGAGTAACAGGTGGATAGAGTGGTGAAGCAGGCATTCGGCATGCTTGGTTTCATTGGTCAGAACATTGAATGCAGGAGTTGGGATGTCTTGTTGAAGTTGTACAGGGCATTGGTGAGTCCACACTTGGAGTACTGTGTACAGTTCTGGTCACACTATTATAGAAAGGATATCATTAAACTAGAAAGAGTGCAGAAAAGATTTACAAGGATGCTACCGGAACTTGATGGTTTGACTTATAGGGAGAGGTTAGACGGACTGGGACTTTTTTCCCTGGAGAGTAGGAGATTAAGGGGTGATCTTATAGAAGTCTATAAAGTAATGAGGGGCATAGATAAGGTAGATAGTCAAAATCTTTTCCCAAAGGTAGGGGAGTCTATAACGAGGGGGCACAGATTTAAGGTGAGAGGTGAGAGATAAAAAAGGATCCAGAGGGGCAATTTTTTCACTCAAAGGGTGGTGAATGTCAAGGAACGAGCTGCCAGAGGCAGTAGTGGAGGCGAGTACAATTTTGTCTTTTAAAAAGCATTTGGACAGTTACATGGGTAAGATGGGTATAGAGGGATATGCCCAAGTGCAGGAAATTGGGACTAGCTTAGTGGTATAAACTTGGCGACATGGACATGTTGAGCCGAAGGGCCTGTTTCCATGTTGTAACTTCTATGATTCTATGATTCTATGATTTCATAAAACCGTGTTGATTCCGGTTAATCACATTATGATTCTCTAAGTGCCCTGTTAGTACGGCATTAATAAGAGATGTGAGCATTTTCCTGACTACTGATGTCAAGCTAATAGGCCTGCAGTTCCTTGTTTTCTACCTTCCCTCCTTTCTTGAATAACATTTGCTGCCTTCTAATCCACGGGGACCGTTCTGGATTCTGGGGAATCCTGGATGAACCAAACCAGTGCACCCACTATCCCAGGAGCCACCTCTTTTGAAACTCCAGGATATGGGCCAACAGGTCTTGGAGATTTGTCAGATTTTATTACCATTAATTTCTCCAGCACTTTTTCTTTACTAATCTTAATTACTTTAAGTTCCCCACTCTCATTAGCCCCTTGGTTCCACATTGTTTCCGATATGTTTTTGTGTCTTCTGCTCTGAAGGCAGATACAACATATTTGTTTAACGTCTTTGCTATTTCATTATTCCCCGTTATAATTTCTCCTTTCTCTGCCTCAAGGGGACACACGTTTACTTTCGCTAATCTCTTCCTTTTTAAATATTTCTAAAAGCTCTTAAAATCTGTTTTTTTATATTTCTTGCTTGCTTGCTCTCACATTCAATTTTCTCACTCTTTATTAATTTCTTGGTCATTCTTTGCTGATTTCTAAAACCGTCCCAAACCTCAGGCTTACTAATCTTTCTGGCAACATTTTAAGCCTCTTTTTAAAAATCTAACACTATCCTGAAACTCTCTCGTTAGCCACGGTTGGTTACCTTTTCCAGTTGATTTTTATTCCTCAATATAATGTGGAGAATTACGAATTATTTCTTTAAATGCTCACCATTGCTTATTACCATCATATCTTTTAACCAATTTTCCAATCTACCTTATCCAACTTGCCCCTCATACCTACATAATTGGCCTTGTTTAAATTTTAGACACTAGTTTCCGACTTAACTACATCATTCTCAAAATCCACACAAAATTCCATCATATTATGATCCTAACTATAAGATTGTTACTTAAACCTGTCTTCTTATGCAATCTATAAGGCACAAGTCAGGAGTGTGATGGAATACCCTCCACTTACCTGGATGAGTGCAGCTCCAACGACACTCAAGAAGCTCGACACCATCCAGGACAAAGCAGCCCGCTTGAATGGCACCCCATCCACCACCCTAAATATTCATTCCCTTCACCACCGACGCACCGTGGCTGCAGTGTGTACCATCCACAGGATGCACAGCAGCAACTCGCGAAGGCTTCTTCCACAGCACCTCGCAAACTCGTGACCTCTATAACCTGGAATGGCAAGAGCAGCAGGCACATGGGAACAACACCACCTGCACTTTCTCCTCCAAGTCACACGCCAACACGGCTTGTAAATATATCGCCGTTCCTTCATCGTCGCTGGGTCAAAATCCTGGAACTCCCTACCGAACAGCACCGTGGAAGAACCTTCACCACACGGACTGAAGCGGTTCAAGATGGCGGCTCACCACCACCTTCTCAAGGGCAATTAGGGATGGACAATAAATGCTGGCCTTGCCAACGCCGCACACATCAAATGAACGAATATAAAAACCGCTAGATCTAAAGTAACCTGTCCTCGACTTAGTTCCTTGGCGTATTGATCGAGAAAACTGTCTCGAATCCATTCCATGAACTCATCTTCCAAACTTCATTTTTCCACTTGATTTGTCGAGACTATATGACGATTAAACTCCCCCACGATTATTGCATTGGCCTTGTTACATGCTCCACTACTTTCCTGATTTATATTCTGTCCAACACTCTAACTATTGTTTGCGGGGGGGGGGGGGGCGGGGGCGGTGGCTATGAACTTCTCCCACAAGTGTTTTCTGCCGCTTGTTATTTCTTAGCCCCATCCAGACTGATTCTACTTACTGATTTTCTGACCGAAGATCGTTTATCACCACTGCCTTTATCTCATCCTTTATTGCCTGGGCCAACCACTGCCACCGCCCCCCAACTCCATCCCCTCCTGCTTTCACATTTTGCCTATCTTTTGTAAACCCTGTAAGCACATCTCAGTAATGACTATTGGATCAAACCTATTTATCTCTATTTGTGCCATTAATTCATCTATCTTGTTCCGAATGCTTCATGCATTCAGATATAGCACCTTTAATTTTAACATTTTACTTTTTTCCCTGATGTGACCTTCGTCACTAATGCTCTATTACCTTTGTGAATCTCTCTTTTCCTCCCTGACACACTCTGCTTGTTTTTACAAAAATCGCTACTCTGCTCTATAGCCTTGACTTTTCTCTTTAGACTGATATATTTACCCTTACCTGAACCCCCCTCCCCCACTTCACATTACTTTAAAGGCCTATCTATTGCCCTAGTTATTCGAGTTGCCAGGAAAATTGTCCCAGCCCGATTTAAGTGGAGTCCATCCCAACGGAACAGCTCCCTCTTTCCCCTCTACCAGTGCCAGTGTCCCATGAATTGAAAACCCTGCTTCCCACACCACTCTTCCAGCCACGCATTTAAGCATCTAATCTCTTTGTCCCTATGTCAATTTGCGTATGGCTCAGGTGGTAATGAAGAGAATATTGCCTTTGAGGTTCTGCTCCTCAAACTCACTCAGCAGAACCTCATTCCTCGTTCTCCCGATGCCGTTGGTTCCTACGTGCACCACGACAATGAGATCCTCACCCTTCTCCTCCAAGTTCTTCTCCAGCAGGGAGAAGATGCCCTTAAACTTGGCACCGGGCAGGCAACACAGCCTTCAGGACTCCCGGTCACGGTTGAAGAAAACAATATCTATCCCCGACTAGACCATCTCCCATCACGACCACATCCCTTTTCGCTCCCCGCTCCCACTTGCATGGCCTCCGAGGCAACGCCTGCTCATTTAGCCGGGAGTGAAAGCTTTTCTGGCCAACATTCAGCCCTCAACTGAAACCATCAAAATGTATGAACTGATCATTCTCTCAATGCTGTTCGTGCTAACTGGTTACCACGTTTGCCGAGATATCAACAGTGACAAAACTTCACCGGCTGTGAAATGCTTCTCCACATTCTGCTGAAGGCAAAGGCGCTATCTAAAAGTATTATCCTTCTATTTTGCGCCCCGGACTATTGGTTAGACAATGATTGGAGTTACAGTAAATGGGCCGCCCATTTTACGCTCCGCCAATTTTCCTTTCCACTTACTTCAATGGGTTGCAAAATGGGGCCGTTTTGCACTCCTGCCTGAGAAATATTGCACCTCTCACTGGGATATATTAACATAGGGGTTACAGTGAATGCTCGTCTCTATTAATAAGGCAAATTTCACCTCACACTCGGATATATATTAACATCGGGGTCACAGTGAATGCAGGTCTATATTAATGAGACTAATTTTACTCCTCACTGGGATATACATTATCATCGGGGTCACAGTGAATGCAGGTCTCTATTAATGAGACTAATTTTACTCCTCACTTGGATATACATTACCATCGGGGTCAAAGTGAATGCTTCTCTGACAGTAAACAGTTAACCTGTGTGTTCAGGACACATTGTTGAAGAGACCCAGACAAGAGCTGAGCGCAGAGACCCTCTGTGAATATTAATCACTGCTACATTAAAACCAGGGTGATTTTGGACAAATTCAAAGGGCGTTAAATAGATATGAAGAATCTCTGTTCCAATTCACTAACCCGGTATAGTGACCGTCACAGCCTCGCTGAGCTCCGATTTTAATCGCCTTCTTTTGACGGAAGTTCCATATTTGCATTGGTACCGCCCTTCTTGGTTTGCACCGGTAACCGTGAATGTTCCAGTGTTGTTCTTTGTGAAAAGTTCATGAGAGGACAGCAGTTGATTGTCTCTGTAAAAGTAAATTTTACCGCGATATTCCCCGGTCACTGTGCAGGTAATGGTGACCGTCTCTCCATCTAAATACACCCCAGTTGATCGATCAAGAGAAATTCTTGGCGGTGTTAGCGGGCCTGCGGTAAAATAAATGGAAATAACAATGAGAAATTGATCTGTGGATTTCCATGTGTGGTGGAAGGTTGGGAACTCATTAACGATTGCGCTGTGTTGAAGGGAAGTGGGGCATGAGGGGCATAGATAAGGTCGATAGTCAAATTCTTTTCCCAAAGGCAGGTGAGTCCATAACGAAGGGACATTGATTTAAGGTGAGAGGGGCGAGATGCAAAAGGTTCCAGAGGGGCAATTTTTTCACTCAAAGGGTGGTGAGTGTCTGGAACGAGCTGCCAGATGCAGTAGTAGAGGCGGGTACAATTTTGTCTTTTAAAAAGCATTTGGACAGTTACATGGGTAAGATGGGTATTGAGGGATATGGGCCAAGTGCAGGCAATTGGGACTAGCTTATTGGTATCAACTGGGCTACATGGACATGTTGGGCCGAAGGGCCTGTTTCCATGTTGTAAACTTCTATGATTCTATGATTCTAAGTGTTTACATCGGGGACTGAGATTCCACGAAATGGGAACCGGTGATTTAATTTGAGGAATCCAATGGAAATGCGACTAAAAGGCAATCAGCTGGGGGTTCTATTTACAAACTCAGGTTTAAACCTGGTATTGTTCTTTGCAACACGAACGAAACAAGGACATTCAGATTTCTGCTAATTTAGACTGGGTACTAACACGATTAAAAAGTGAAGATCTCCTCTGAACCATGGAGATTCGCATTTTAAGTTAGTAAATTTTGTGTTGGTGGCATCAGTTTTGTTCTCATGTGTTGGGGTGCGTGAATCGCGAGAAAGGCCACAATGTATTTCCCATCATTAGTTCCCCTTGAGAAGGCGATGGCGAGCCGCCTTCTTGAACCACTGCAATTCCTGTGGTGAAGGTGCTCCCACAGCACTGTTCGATAGTGAGTTCCAGGATTTTGACACAGTGACTATGAAGGAACCGTACTGCAGGTCCAAGTCTGGATGGTGTGTGACTTGGAGGGGAACTTGCAGACGACGGTGTTCCCATGCACCTGCTTCCCTTGTCCTTCTAGGTGGCGGAGGTACAAGTTTAGGAGGTGCTGTCAAAATACAATCCAGTGAGAGATACGGAAACCATATTGTAATTAAATTAAATGATTCTGCATTACGGCATCATTTTGAATATCTAGGCGAACAGTTTTGGTATCTGATAGAGAAATCTGTAATGCGAAAAGGCCAGCCAGTCTGGCGGTTCCTCATGAGGCGACGCTACACTCGGTGGAGTTAAAAGCCTGGCGATGTACTGCCATTGTGGAGTACAATCTGCTGCTTCAGATATATAAGGGTAAAATTCGGAATCAGGAAGATAGATGTGTAACATTATCACACAGTCTGAATTCACCCTTTAAGAAGGTTTCACGTTGACACTGCATCCTATTGGGTGTGTCGGACCAACAACTGAAATGAAGATCCGACTCTGGAATGCAGGATTCGCTCAGTACGGCGTTAAATCAGGAATTTTAAACGGTTACGGTGCGGTTTCAGTCAGTCGTCCATTTTACACCCTGCAGAATGTTATGCTCTCTTAAAGTCAGTGGAGGTTAAAATCGGGCTGAGTGTAAAACGGGTGGCTGACCCGACCCCACCTGTTTCCCGCCTTTATGGGTTGCACAAAAAAAAACCTCAGTGTCACCTTGGGCCAGTCCCCAATGCGATGCCGTCCATTTTGAGCGAGCGCTCATGATGATTTTTTTTCACTTCATTAACGATCTCTGTCCCCGTTCACTCACCCATTATAGTGACCGTCACAGTATCGCTGAGCTGAGACCAGAATCGCCTTTTTTGAACGGAGGTCCCATATTTGCATTGGTACCGCCCTCCTTGGTTTGTCCCGGTAACCGTGAATGTTCCAATATTGTCTTTTGTGAAGAGTTGACGAGAGGACAGCAGTTGATTTTCTCTGTAATAGTAGATATTCCCACGGTACTTTCTATTCACGGTGCAGGTAATGGTGACTGTCTCTCCTTCTAAATACACCCCAGTCCATTGATCAAGAGAAATCCCTGGCGGTGCGAACGGTTCTTTGGTGAAATGAAATGAAAGAACAATTAGAAATGGAATCGTGGAGCTTCATGTACCGTGGAAGTTTGATAACTCAAAAACGATTGCTCTGTATTGAAAAAATATGTTTTCATTCGGGATTCAATTTCCACAAGTGGGGAATTCGCGATTTCATTACTGCAATCAGCAGAATTGGGAAATGAAAGAATTCAGCCCGGAGTTCTACTTCCAAATTCAGTATTTAGCCCGGAAATTGCACTCAGGGATACCAGAGGAACAAGGAAAGTGGGTTTTTGTAATTCCAATTTATTCTAATTTTGGCGATATGCAAATCTTATTAGCAACAGTGAATGGGATCAGAGACTCGGAGTTTTCAATCTCCATCTCAACTCATCAAGCTCCCAGTTCACTGCCCTCCTATCCTCCCTTAAACTCTTCCTCCACATAAACACCCCGACCCATATACACGGCTACCGCCGAGGCCTTGACATTTCAAGTGGCCCCTCTACTCCCATCATGTCAATCGTGGATAAGGCCATCGCTGACCACTTCCTGATATCCCTCTCCACCCACATCTCACTTACTCCTCCCAAACCCACTTCATTCTGTGTCTCCCCCTGAAAATACTCTTCCCCAAGTCACTTACAACGGCACTTTCAAATTCGCAACTGTCTATCCTTTAGCCCTCCATTCACCACAACATTTGTGCAGCTCCCGATCTGCTCATTAACACCCTCACCTTCCCCTTTGATTCCCTTGCCCCCATTGAAAACATTACTCTCTCTAACCCTATTCGTCCCCCTGGTCCGGCCCTCATCTCCGCTCCCTTAAGTCCAAGGGATACAGACATGAAAATTTATGGCGTACAACTGGTTTAGCCATTCATCGCCAGGAATGGCTGGACCACAACAAAATTGTATCGGGCCCTGGTTTCCTCTGCCAAAACTATTCACTATTCCAGGATCATCCTGAATGCAAAGTGAACCCCGGCTTCTCTTCACTGCAAACTGTGCTCTTAAATCCCTCTCCCCCCCCCCCCCCGCCCCCCCCCCCCACCTCCAACGAAAGGTGCGAGGAGCACATGGACGTCATTGTCGCTAAAATGGAGACCATCTGTTCAGCTGCCTCCAAGTTTGCCCATTGCCCTAAATTCGCATCTTTCTCTAGTTTCTCACTTATCTCCCCTCATGCCGTCTCCACGCTCACCTTGACGATGAGACCCAACTCTTGCTCTCTCGGCCCTATTCCAACTAAATCGCCGACCGCCCAACTTCTCTTTCTGGCCCTCATGTTAGCTGGTATTGTTAACGGTTCCCTCTCCTCAGCTATTGTCCCCCTCCCCTTTAAATCTGCCGTCATCACACACCTTCTCAGAAAACACCCTTGACCCATCTATCCTTCCAAAGTACCGTCCCATCTCCAAGCTCCCTTTTCTGTCCAATTTGTTCGAACTCGTTGTCGCCTCTCAAATCCGTGTCCATCTTTCCTGCAACGCCATGTTTGCATCCCTCCAATCAGGTTTCCACCCCTGCCACATTACTGTCACGGCCATTATCAAAGTCACAAGTTACATCCTCGGTAGCAGATTAAAGAGCAGGACCTCAAAGGTTGTAATCTCTGGATTACTCCCAGTGCCACGGGCTAGTGAGTACAGAAATAGGAGGATAGAACAGATGAATGCGTGGCTAAAGAGTTGGTGCAGGAGGGAGTGTTTCAGTTTCCTGGATCACTGGGCCTGCTTCTGGGGAAGGTGGGACTTGTACAAGTCGGACGGGTTGCACCTGAACCAGAGCGGGACAAATATCCTTGCGGGGAGGTTTGCTAGCACTGTTGGCGGGGGGGGGGGGGGGGGGGTGAAACTAACTTGGCAGGGGGATGGGATACAGAGTGGAGCTACAATAGGGGGTGATGTGCAGCCAAATATAGAGAAAAAAACAAGTCAGCTTGGAAGACAGGGCAAATATGTGAGGGCAAGGCTGGATGGCATCTATTTTAATGCAAGGAGTCTTGCGAATAAGGTGGATGAACTGAAGGTGTTGATAAACACATGGGAGTATGATATTGTTGCTGTCACAGAGACATGGTTGAGCGAGGGGCAAGACTGGCAGCTCAATATTCCGGGGTACAGAATCTTCAGGCGAGACAGAGGGGGAGGTATAAGAGGAGGGGGGATCGCAATATTAATTAAAGAATCAATTACTGCCATAAGGAGGGATGATATATTAGCAGGTTCCTCTAACGAGGCCATATGGGTGGAGCTTAAAAACAAAAAGGGGGCAAGCACTTTGATGGGAGTGTACTATAGGCCCCCAAACAGTCAGGGGGAGATAGAGGAACAGATATGCAGGCAAATCTCAGAAAATTGTGCAAATAATAGGGTAATAATAGTGGGGGATTTCAACTTCCCCAATATTAACTGGGATACTCAGAGTGTAAAAGGCTTAGAGGGTACAAAATTCTTAACGTGCATCCAGGAGAGCTTTTTGAGCCAGCATGCAGAAAGTCCGACAAGAGAGGGGGCGGTACTGGACCTAATTCTAGGGAATGTGGCCGGCCGAGTGGAAGAAGTGCTAGTTGGTGAGCACTTTGGTGACAGTGACCATAATTCGGTGAGATTTAAGGTGTTCATGGAAAAGGAAAGGGAGGGGCCGGAAATAAAGGTTCTAAATTGGGGGAAGGCTGATTTTAATATGATAAGGCAGGATCTGGCCAAAATGGACTGGGTTCAGCTGCTTGTAGGAAAATCCGCATCGGAGCAATGGGAGTCTTTCAGAAGGGAGATTGAGACCATACAATGGCAACATGTTCCCGTAAAGGTCAAGGGTGGTTCCAAGAACTCCAGGGAACCTTGGATGTCAGGGGATATACGAGAATGGATTCGGAAAAAAGGAGGGCTTTTGGCAGATACAAGAGGCTAAAGACGGAGGAAGCCCTAGAGGAGTACAAAAAGTGCAGGGGGATACTTAAAAAAGAAATTAGGAGATCAAGGAGGGGCCATGAAATAACACTGGCGAGCAAAATAAAGGAAAATCCTAAGATGTTTTATAAGTATATTAAGGGTAAGAGGATGACTAGGGAAAAAATAGGGCCATTAGGGACAAAAATGGTAATCTGTGTGTGGAGTCGGCAGATGTAGGAGGGGTTCTAAATGAAATTTTTGCATCTGTTTTCACTATGGAGAAGGACGATGTGGACATCGAAATACGGCAGGGGGACTGTGATATGCTTGAACATATTAACATCGAGCGGGAGGAGGTATTGGCGGTTTTAGCAGGCCTAAAAATGGATAAATCCCCATGCCCGGACGAAATGTATCCCAGGCTACTGCGTGAGGCAAAGGAGGAGATTTCGGGGGCTCTAACACATATATTCAGAACCTCTCTGGCCACAGGGGATGTGCCAGAGGACTGGAGAACCGCTAATGTAGTACCATTATTCAAGAAGGGGAGTGGGGAAAAACCAGGGAACTACAGGCCAGTGAGCCTAACATCAGTGGTAGGAAAATCTGAAAATTATTGGAAAAAATTCTGAAGGACAAAATTAGTCTCCACTTGGAGAAGCAAGGATTAATCAGGGATAGTCAACATGGCTTTGTCAAGGGAAGATCATGTCTGACTAATTTGATTGAATTTTTTGAGGGGGTGACTAGGCGTGTGGATGAGGGTAACGCAGTGGATGTGGTATACATGGATTTCAGTAAGGCCTTCGATAAAGTCCCGCACAGGAAACTGGTCAAGAAGGTAAGAGCCCATGGAATCCAGGGTGCCTTGGCACTTTGGATACAAAACTGGCTTAGTGGCAGAAGGCAGAGGGTGATGGTCGAAGGTTGTTTTTGTGACTGGAAGCCTGTGGCCAGTGGGGTAACACAGGGATCGGTGATGGGTCCCTTGCTGTTTGTGGTCTACATTAACGACTTGGATATGAATGTAAAAGGTATGATCAGTAAGTTCGCTGATGATACAAAAATTGGTAGGGTGGTAAATAGCGAGGAGGATAGCCTCAGTCTGCAGGACGATATAGATGGGTTGGTCAGATGGGCAGAACAGTGGCAAATGGAATTTAACCCGGGAAAGTATGAGGTGATGCACTTTGGAGGGACTAACAAGGCAAGGGAATACACAATGAATGGGAGGACCCTAGGAAAGACAGACGGTCAGAGGGATCTTGGTATGCAAGTGCACAGATCCCTGAAGGCGGCGGAACAGGTAGATAAGGTGGTAAAGAAGGCATGTGGGATACTTGCCTTTATTAGCCAAGGCATAGAATATAAGAGCAAGGAGGTTATGATGGAGCTGTATAAAACACTGATTAGGCCACAGTTGGAGTACTGTGTGCAGTTCTTATCGCCACACTACAGGAAGGATGTGATCGCTTTGGAGAGGGTGCAGAGGAGATTCACCAGGATGTTACCCGGGCTGGAGCGCTTCAGCTATGAAGAGAGACTGGGAAGATTGGGTTTGTTTTCCTTGGAGCAGAGGAGGCTGAGGGGGGACATGATTGAGGTGTACAAAATTATGAGGGGCACAGATAGGATGGATACTAAGGAGCTTTTTCCCTTCGTTGAGGGTTCTATAACAAGGGGACATAGATTCAAAGTAAAAGGCGGGAGGTTTAGAGGGGCTTTAAGAAAGAACTTTTTCACCCAGAGGGTGGTTGGAGTCTGGAACTCACTGCCTGAAAGGGTTGTGGAGGTAGGAACCCTCACAACATTCAAGAAGCATTTCGATGAGCACTTGAAGTGCCATAGCATACAGGGCTACGGACCAAATGCTGCAATATGGGATTAGAGCAGACAGGGCTTGATGGCCGGCGCGGACACGATGGGCCGAAGGGCCTCTATCCGTGCTGTGTAACTCTCTGACTCTATGACTCTATGACATCCTATGTGACTGTGACGATGGTAAACTATCCCCCTCATCCTTCTCGACCTCTCTGCAGCTGTTGACACATTTGACCACAACATCCTCCTCCAAGGCCTTTCCTCCGACGCCCAGCTGGGTGGCACTGTGCTCGCCTGGTTCCATTCTTATCTCTCCAGTCATAGCCAGAGAATCACCTGCAATGGGTTATCTTCCCGCTCCCGCACCGGTATTTATAGAGTCCCTCGTGTATCTGCATGCTGCCCCTTCGTGACATCATGCATAAAGCACAACGTCGGGTTCTACAGGTACACTGACGACACCCAGCTCCACCTCACCACCACATCTCTCGACCCCTCCACTCTATCTGATTTGTCACACTGCTTGTCCGACATCCTGTGCTGGATGAGCACAAATTTCACCCACACACTTAGATATATTAACAGAGGGGTCAAAGTGGATGCTTGTCTCTATTAATTCTTTCGCAGGTATTAAACGGTCAGCCTGTGTGTTCAGGACCCATTGTTACCGAGATCTTGTCAAGAGCTGAGTTCAGAGACTCTCTGTGAATATTGAACACTGTTACATTGAATCAACTGTAAAAAAATAAATAACAAGCGCGCTGAATTGACATATTTACCATCTCTCTTACCCTTCACTCACCTTCAATAGTGACCGTCACAGCTTCGCTGAGCTGGGATTCTAACCACCTTGTTTTGATGAAGGTTCCATATTGGCATTGGTACCTGCCTCCTTGGGTTGTATTGGTAACCAGCAATGAACCAATGTTGTCCTTTGTGAAGAGTTGACGAGAGGACAGTGGTTGATTATCTCTGTAAAAGTAGATTTGACAGCGATATTCTCCTTTCACGGTGCAGGTAATAGCGACAGTCTCTCCTTCTAAATACACCCCAGTCGGTTGATTAAGAGATATCCCTGGCTTTTTTAGCGGATCTGTGATAAAATAAATGGAAAGAACAATTCGAAATGCAATTGTGGATCTGCATATAAAGTGGACGTTTGGTGACTGAATAACGAGTGAACGGAAGTGTTTGCGTCGGGGAATGAATTTCCACAAATGGTGAATTCGCTGTTTCATTAGTGAAATCAAACTGAAGTGTGAAAGAAACGAAATCAGCGGGAGGTCTTTTACCGAAATCAGATTTTACCCTTGAAATTGTCCCCTTGGATACGAGCGGAACAAGGGAAAGGCATTGATTTGAATTTTCCGTTTCTGCTAATTTAGGCGAGGTTTAAAACGAGTGCGAATGGGATAGATTTTGATTTGTTGTGATAATGTAAAATGGATGATTGCGAGTCGGCAGCCCATTGACATGTCTCCCGATTCGAGTTCAATTTAAATAAAAATCTGGAGAGATTCGTTATCATGTTATACTATCGCACAAAGTCAAGATCTGCACCAATGTCTCCGTTTGCCAGTGGAACCTCGATTTTAAAAGAAAAGTTAATTTCTGAGGATCTCTAAATTGCTGTTTAAAGTAATTCTTCGGGATGTGGGATCGCTGGAAAGGACGTATTTATTGGCCACCTCTAGTTCCCCTTGAGAAGGTAATGGTGGGCCTTGTTACCTCAGGAGTTCCACGATTTTGACTCAGCGAACATGAAAGAACGGCGATATATGTCCCAGTCAGGATGGTGTTTGACCTGGAGGGGAACATGCAGGTGATGGTGTTTTCCTGCACCTTCTGCCCTTGTCCTTCCAGGTGGCGAAGGACGAGCATTTGGGAGGTGCTGCCGAAATGCAATCCATTTTGAGATATGAAAATCCACAATGTCATTGAGTTAACGCATTCCGTACAACATGACCGTCGTGAAAATCTCGGCACCCCGTTCCGGTTATCTGACTGAGAAATCGTTAATGTGACAAGGAGGGGCCTTGTGATTTTGACGGTAGACATGTTCGGGTTAAAAGCCTGGCATTAAAAGTGCTTTCATTGTGGTATTAAACTTTGCACTCTGTCAGTTCAGTCATATAGGAGGTAAAATTGGAAATCAGGAACATAATCGCGTAATAATATTACACATTCTGCATTTACTGTGTGAGAAGGTCTTGAGTTCACATCACGCCATATTAGATCTCTCATACCGAGGGTTGAAAGGAACTTCTCCGGAAGGCAGTTTTCAATCAGTACTGAGATAAAGGGAACACGTTTTGCCCAGTAAGCACGGCTGGAACGGTGCCCATTTTATAAACTGCCTGACAAGATATTCCGTTAAAGTCAGTGGATGGCAACATCGAGCGGAGTGTGCAACAGGCGGCCGACTCCATCCCGCCTCTGTGCATTCCGTGATATCAGATTTAAATTACCCTCCACTTGTCAACTTGTGCTGTGAGCATTGGCCGCCCGTTATTCGACCCGCCTGATATGCAGTCCCATTGACGGCAATAGACCTGAATATGGTGCCAACCAACGGATGAGAGCAAAGCTCGTCAGTCCTGCCACATCCAGTCGTGAATGGTGGTGGAAAATTAAACAACCAATTGGAGGAGGATGCTCTGTCAACATTCCCATCCTCAATGATGGCAGAGACCAGCACGTGAGTGCAAAAGACAAGGCTGAAGCGTTTGCAACCATCTTCAGCCAGAAGTGCCGAGTGGATGATCCATCTCGGCATTCTCCCGATATCCACTTCATCACAGAAGCCACTTCGATGCACTCCACCTGGTATCAAGAAACGGCTGAGTGCACTGGCTTCAACAAAGGCTATGGGCCTCGACAACATCCCAGCTGTTGTGCTGAAGTCTTGTGCTCCAGATGAGCCTCGAGTCAAACTGTTCCAGTACAGCTACAACACTGGCATCCACTCGGCAATGTGGAAAGGTATGTCCTGTCCACTAAAAGGACAAATCCAATCCGGCCAATTACCACCCCATCAGTCTACTCTCAAACATCATCAAAGTGATAGATGATATCGTCGACAGTGCTATCAAGCGGCACTTACTCACCAATAACCTGTTCACCGATGCTCAGTATGGGTTCTGCCAGGACCACTCGGCTCCAGACCACATTACAGCCTTGGTCCAAACATGGACAAAAGGGCTGAATTCAAGAGGTGAGGTGAGAGTGACTGCCCTTGACATCAAGGCAGCATTTGACCGAGTGTGGCACCAAGGAGCCCTAGTCAAATTAAAGTAAATGGGAATCAGGGGGAAAACTCACCAGTGACTGGAGTCATGTCTGGCACAAAGGAAGATGGTAATGGTCATTCGAGGCCAATCATCTTAGCCACAGGACATTGCTGCAGGAGTTCCACAGGGCAGTATCCGAGGCCCAACTATCTTCAGTAGCTTCATCAATGACCTTCCTTCCATCCTAACGTCAGTAATGGGGATGTTCCCTGATGATTCCACAGTGTTCAGTTCCATTCGCAACCCTTCAGATAATGAATCGAGTGGAGTCTATAATGGACTGCTGAATCGGGCAGTGTATTTAATAGACTTCAGAATCGGGCGGAGTGTATATTGGACTGCTGAATCGGGCGGAGTGTATAATGGACTGCTGAATCGGGCAAATTGTGTAATGGACTGCTGAATCTGTTGGAGTTTATAATTGACTGCTGAATCGGGCGGAGTGTATAATGGACTGTTGGATCGGGCGGATTGTATAATGAACTGCTGGATCGGGCGGATTGTATCATGGACTGCTGAATCGGGCAGAATGTAAAATGGACTGTTGAATCGGGCGGAGTATATAATGGACTGCTGAATCGGGCAGTGTGTGTGATGGACTGCTGATACCTTATCATTCCTTTTGCGATTCCTCCTATGACATATTTACGCCACACTTGGATATGTTAACGTCGGGGTCAAAGAGTATTCTTGTCTCTTAATGTTTTATCTATCAGTCTGTGTGTTTAATGCCCATTATTACAGAGACCCTGTAAAGACCTGTGCGCAGAGGACCTCGCTGTGAATATTAAACACTGTTATGTTTAAACAAGTATGGCTTTATAAAAAATATCAAGAACTTTGAACAGACATATTAACAATCTCTGTTCCCCTTCACCCACCTGTTATGGTGATCTTCACAGCCTCGCTGAGCTGGGACCACAACCGCCTTGTTTTGATGAATGTTTCATATTGGCATTCGTACCGGCCTCCTTGATTTCTGTTGGTAACCGGGAATGTTCCAATGTTGTTCATTGTGAAGATTCGATCAGAGTAAAGCCGTCGATTATTTCTGTAAAAGTAGAAAGTTCCACCTCGATACTCTCTGTTCACGGTACAGGTAATAATGACCGTCTCTCCTTTTAAATACACCCCAGTCTGTTGATCAAGAGAGATCCTTGGAGTTGTTACTGAATCTATGGGAAAGTAAATGGCAAGAACAATGAGAAATGGATCTTTGGATTTTCATGTCGCGGAAGGTTGGTAACTCGTCGATTGCACTGTGTTGAATTGAAGTGTTTACATCAAGGGCTGAGATTCCACAAATTGGCAATTGATGATTTTATTAGCGGAATCAAACGGAAAAGAGACCAAAATAAATCAGACGGGGATTCCCTTCCCAAAACCAGGTTTAAACCTGAAATTCCACTGAGAGATAGGAGTGGAACAAGGAAAATGCGTTGATGTGTAACTTCCCATTCCTGCTAAATTAACCGAGGTGCAAACTCGATTAAAAAGGGTGAACCTCTCCGCTGAACCCTGGAGATTCGCATTTCAAATGAAAGATTTAAGTGTTGATGGGAACAGTTTTGAGAAGGTGCTGGTGGGCCTTCATCTTCAGCCAATGCAATGTCGTGTAGGTTGTCCCACAATGCATCTCATCTCATCGTGTCTCTCGTGGTGGGTGGGGGTGGGGGGTGGGGGTGGGGTGTGAAGGACTGAAGGGAAGATTCACCTCCAGAATGCAGCATTCCCTCATTACTGTGTTAAAGTGGCAATTCTAACATGCACTGCCAGGTGGAAACAAGGCCAGACATTTCACAGGCCGCTGAAACTCCTTTGCCATTAATTTTCTATTGCCAGCCTTCCACTACCGCTCGAGATGAATTTCACACCGTTATCTCTACTAATGTTTTTACTGGAAGTAGAAGCCCAGCGGGACAATTCGGAGCTCATGTTCACAGGCATCGTGTCAAGAGTTGAGCAATGAGACTAAAATGTATTGTTATTTTCCTCTCTCCTAATAGTATACGTTCCATTTTGTTCCAGTGAATGAAGTATGAATTTTTTATAATACCAAGAACTTAAACGGACATATTAACAATTTCTGAGACCCACCACTCACCTGCTATAGTGACCAACACAGCCACGCTGTGTGGGGATTCTATCCACCTTCCAGATATGAAGTATCCATATTGACATTGGTACCGCCCTCCTTGGTTTCTACTGGTTGCCGTGAATGTTCCAATATTGTCCTTTATGGAGATTTGACGAGAGGGCAGCGGCTGCATATTACGGTAAAATATAAAGGTTTTACTGTGATATTTACTGGCCACGATGCAGGTAACAGTGACCGTCTCCCCTTCTAAATACATCCCAGTCCATTGATCAAGAGATATCCCTGGTGATGGCAGCGGATCTGTGGTAAAATAAAGAGAAACATCAATGACAAATGGTTGTGTGGCGTTTCCTTGTGCGGTGGGAGATTGGGAACTCAATATGTTTACGCTGTTTTGAAGGTAAGTGTTTGCGTCAGGAGCTGAGATTCAACAAAAGTGGAATTTGTTACCTGATCAGGAGAATCAAACAGAAATGCCAAAGAACAAAAAGAATCAACTGCGGGTAAAATTTCCAAAATCAAGTTTTGGCTTTAAAATTGGACTGGCTGGAGCGTCTTCCATTCATTATACAATATCGCTCCTCAGTATATGAAATGGTATCATAGGCTTGAGAAAAAGAAACGGGCGATATCGGATCGGTGGCCGGTTATTAAAACGGGCGATATCGGATGGGCAGCCGGTTATTACAACGGGCGATATCGGATCGACCGCCAGTTTTACACCTCGCTCCATTTCCTATCTACTTATGTCAAAGGAATTAAAACCAGTTGGGGTGTATAATGGGGGCGGATCCGATATCATCCGTTTTACTCCATCACCACAAGTTAAAATTAGCCGCAGTCCATGTTTAAATTTATTTTCTCGGCTAATCTATGCCCTTTGATATTTTACATGAAACATTAATCTTCTGTTCAGTTATTTGAGCGGAAGATTCATTGATACTCTGATCTTCGTTAATGATTGACGAGGAGAACTTTTATACTCACTGCAGAAGAATCTATTTTGTAACAAGGGCACTTGCCACCTGTGTCACTGATGAGGAATCTGTGTTGTAACAAGGACACTGCCACCTGTGTCACAGAAGTACATTCACGAGAAACATTTTGGGGGCAATTTTAAATTTGGGCAGTGGTTCAAATTAGGCCATATCGATTTAATCGCGTCATTTTCATTGCCTCTGAAGCCAATGGGAGGGTTAATAAGGCGGAAAGTTCAATGACGCTCATTTTGCACCACCGCCCAAAGTTAAAATTAAACCCTTTCAGTGAGGGTGAGCCATCACTAATGTTGATATCACCCAGAGGATTTTCCTCTTCAGCTCCCGGACACAAGAGCTTGGTGGAATGTAAGCATTTCCTGCAAACTTGCACAAGAAGTGAGAGTGAGTTAAATCCACATTACAGCAAACTGCCGTGTCGGTACATTTTATAACCCGCACTTCCGAAGGCACTTTTTGCGACTATCTATTCATTCTACTTTTTAATTGGTGAAACCGTTCTGATTCAGAATTTTCTATTCCAAGATCAAAATGTTGCTTTTGAGGACTGGGTGTCCAGAATCGGAGGGAATTGGCTGTTTACCAACAGCATTGGCGATTCATTACTTTAAACAAATAATTGTTAACTTGATGGAAATGGAAGGCACACATCATTTACCTGTTACAGTTATTTCAACAGCGTTGCTTGGCTGTGATTGCACCTCTCTTCCTGAAATAGTTTCCATATCCCGACAAGTGTACGATCCTCTGTCTCCATCTGTGATGTGATCGATGCGGAGCCAATGAAATCTCTGATCTTGATGTGCACGGATCAATAACTGGCCGTTTCTGTAGAAGGTGAACGGGCCACCGCTATAATCCCCGAGACTGGTACATGTTAGAGTGACCGGCTCTCCTCTTATGTACACGCCGGAATGTTGATAAAATGCAATTCTTGGAGTCACCGGAGGATCTGAAACAAAGCTTTTTACTTTCAATACACTTTAATAGAATTACAGACATTATAAAGATGAATATTAATCCCTATTATTTATTTTCTGGCACGCAACAGATATATACAATACATGCTAATCCCCTGCGATGGGCAGTGTGACTAACAACCGTCCGGTTCTGGCTTTCTGTCTGTTCAAACATTGGGGTGGTTTTCTTTGTAACAGGGGAGATTTCAGGGTTAGGAACGTTGGAATACAGGAACAGGGGTGTGTGATTCAGCCCTCCGTGTCTACACTGGTACCACGACGGTTCATGCCTTTGTTACCTCCAGACTTGACCATTCCAATGCTCTCTCGGCCGGCCTCCCACTTTCCACCCTCCATAAACTTGAGCTCATCCAAAACTCTGCTGCCCGTATCCTCCTAACTCGCACCAAGACACCTTCAGCCATAACCTCCTGTGCTCACTGACCTGCATTGACTCCCAGTTCAGCAACGCTTCCAATTTAAAATTTTCTTCCTTGTGATCAAATTTCTCCATGGCTTTCCTCTTCCCTGTCTCTGTAACCTCCTCCAGCCCTACAACCTTCCGCGAACTCTGCATTACTCCAATTCTGGCCTCTTGTGCATTCCTGCTTTCTTTATGCCCACCATTGGCGGCCGTGCCTCAACCTGTCGAGGCCCTGAGCTGTGACATTTCCTAAATAAGCCACTCCACCTCTCAACCTCTCTCCCGCTCTTAAGGTGCTATTTAAAACCTACCTATTTGACCAAGGGTCTGATCACCTTTTATTTATTGCCCATCCCTAATTGCCCTTGAGAAGGTGGTGGTGAGCCGCCTTCTTAAACCGCTGCAGTCCGTGTGGTGACGGTTCTCCCACAGTGCTGCTAGGAAGGGAGTTCCAGGATTTTGACCCAGCGACGATGAAGAAACTGCGATATATTTCCAAGTCGGGATGGTGTGTGACTTGGAGGGGAACGTGCAGGTGATGTTGTTCCCATGAGCCTGGTGCTCTTGTCCTTCTGGGTGTAGAGATCGCTGGTTTGAGAGGTGCTGGCGAAGAAGCCTTGGCGAGTTGCTGCAGTGCATCCTGTGGATGGTGCACACTGCAGCCCCAGTGAGCCGGTGGTGAAGGGAGTGAATGTTTAGGGTGGTGGATGGGGTGCCAGTCAAGCGGGCTGCTTTGTCCTGGATGTTGTCGAGCTCCTTGAGTGTTGTTGGAGCTGCACTCATCCATGCAAGTGGAGAGTATTCCATCACACTCCTGACTTGTGCCTTGTAAATGGTGGAAAGTCTTTGGGGAATCAGAAGGTGAGTCACTCGCCACACAATACCCAGCCTCTGACCTGCTCTTGTAGCTGCACTACTAATTTGGCTGGTCCAGTTTAGTTTCTGGTCAATGGTGACCCCCAGGATGTTGATGGTGCGGGATTCGGCGATGGTAATGCCGTTGAATATCAAGTGGAGTTGGTTCGGCTCTCTCTTGTTGGAGATGGTCATTGCCTGGCACTTATCTGGCGCGAATGTTACTTTCCACTTATGATCCCAAGCCTTGATGTTGTCCAGGTCTTGCTGCATGCGGGCTCCTACTGCTTCATTGTTTGAGGGGTTGCGAATGTCCGAATATCAATTAAGATAGATTTGTGTCATCTGTTGTCTGATAATCGCTCCAGTGAAGCGGCTTGGGTCGCTTTGCTACTTTAAAGGCGCTATGTCAATGCAAGTTGTTGTTCGTGGGTAGATGGTGGAATGTACATGCAGGTGGGAGGCTTCATTAAGGATCAAGGTGTCGCCATTGTGAGCCAAATCTCAGTAAAAGCCATTAGGTCAACAAAATCCGGCAATATTCCAAACCGATGGTAATGGTGTTGTTATTGAGTGGTCCGTCCTTCTGGAAGGAAATGAGGAGCCGACGGCCCGGTTTGTGGGGGGGGGGGCGGTGCAGGGGGACGGGGTGCGAGTTGATTGGGGCGGGAAGGAGGCTGGTGAGATTAGGCGTCAGCAGTCCCACTGGATGGGAAGTTCAGCCACAGAGGGGATGGGGCTGTTCCTGTTGCTGCTCATAAGGGCCTTTGATGGGCCCTTTGGAGAATACAAAGAGAGGTATAAAGGCCGGCTGCGGGGTTGTTCAGTGTATTAAAGCCTGGGACCATAGAAGACGAGGGCGAAGGCCGAGGCATAGTGATGCTTTGGGTTAATCGCGAGGAGCGGGAAATACTCAAGAAGGAAATACAGACCACACTATGGAAAGAGTTCTGGGGTTAATGATAGATTGATGCTTCAACTCAACCAACCAATGTCTGACTTGTGCCAAATGATGGGATTTTTGTTGCAAACAAAGCGAAATATAAAGTAGATCTAAAAAAGTAATGTTAACATTCTATAGAGCATTGGTCCGGGTCCACCTGGAGTGGGGTGCGGTTTTGTAACTTACACCAGAGAAAAGTTATGGGGGAACGGTCAGAAAACAAGGACATTATCCCACGATGCCTTCGGAATGACAGCTGCTGAGATGCCGACCGACATTACCGCTACCAATATCACAGCACGATTGGTTACAACAATCAGCGGACTCAGTAATTTCTCAGTATTGAACATGAGCTGTCCAATTTTATTACGTCAGAGGAAAAACGTCGACACTAACCGTGAGAATAGCTCCGCCAAGCCCCATGAATCACTAAATGAGAAAATATGAATCAGTTATATGAACAATAACGCCTTTAGATTATGCAGATTGACTTTCGTGCATTGGTTTATGCGGATGTCTCAGTACAATTGAGTTGGTGGTATTCTGGACCGTTTTTTTCATCTCCCGCTCCAGGAGTTGTGGTCCTGAAGGAGTGTCACGTTGCCGGAGGTCCCGCTTTCCCAATTAAACATTTACCAAAGGCCCCGTCGGGCTGTTGATGTGGAAAGTAGGTAACCTTTAAGAACAAAAGAAGTCGGAGCAGGAGCAGGCCATACGGCCCCTCGAGCCTGCTCCGCCATTCAGTAAGATCATGGCTCATCTTTGATCTCAACTCCACTTTCCCACCCGATCTCCATATCCCTTGATTCGCCGAGAGTCCAAAAATCTATCGATCACAGCCTTGAACATATTCAACGACTGATCATCCACAGCTCTCTGGGGTAGATAATTCAAAAGATTCACAACCCTCTGAGTGAAGAAATTTCTCATCTCAGCCCTAAATGGCCGATACCTTATCGAAAAACTATGTCCCCAGTTCTGGACTCTCCAGCCAGGGAAAACAGCCTAGAAATATAGAAACACAGAAAATAGGAGCAGGAGTAGCCTCTCAGCATCGACCCTGTCAAGCCCTCTCAGAATCCTATATGTTTCAATGAGATCACCTCTCATTTTTCTAAACTCCAGAGAGAAAAGGCCCATTTTACTCAATCTCTCCTCATAGGACAGCCCTCTAATCCCAGGAATCAATCTAGTGAACCTTTGATACACCGCCTCTCAGGAAACCAAAACTGTACACAGTACTCCAGGTGCGGTCTCACCAAAGCCCTGCACAATTGTAGCAAGACTTCCTTACTCTTGTACTACTACCCCATACAATAAAAGCTAATGTACAATTTGACTTTCAAATTGCTTGCTGGACCTGTACGTTACCTTTGTGTTTTGTGAACAAGGACTTCCAAATCCCTCTGAATACTACATTTAATCGATTCTTACTATTTAAAAATATTCTGTTTTTTTATTCTTCAAACCAAAGTGATTAGCCTCACATTTCCCCACATTATACTCCATTTACTAACTTCTTGCTCACTCATTTAAACCGTCTATATCCCTTTTGCAGACTCTTTGTGTCCTCCTCACAGCTTAATTTCACATCTACATTTGTATCATCAGCAAATTTGGATACATTACACTCGGTCCCTTCATCTAAGTCATTAATATAGATTTTCAATAACTGAGGCCCCAGCACTGATTCTTGCGGGACCCCACCAGCATCAACCTGAAAATGACCCGCTTATTCCTGCTGTCCGTTTTCTGTCCTTTGTCCAATTCTCTACCCATGCTAATGCCCAAGCCCACAAGCCCTTATCTTGTGTAAAACCTTTCGTGTGGCACCTTATCGAATGATTTTTGGAAATCCAAATATACTACATACACCGGTTCCCCTTTCGCTATCCTGCTCGGGACATCCTCAAAAAAACTCCAATAGATTTGTGAAACACGATTTCCCTTTCACGAAACCATGTTGATTTTGCATAATTATATTATGATTTTCTAAGTGCCCTGTTACCACATCCTTAATATTGTATCCCAGCATTACCTCGACGACTCAGGTTAACTGGCCTGCAGTTCCCTGTTTTTATCTCTCCCTCCATTCTTGAAGAGCGGGGTTAAATTTGCTACCTTCCAATCCACTGGGACCGTTCCAGGATTTAAGGAATTTTGGAAGATCACAACCAATGCATCCACTGTCTCTGCAGCCAACTCTTTTAGAACGCTAGGATGCAGGCCATCAGGTCCAGGAGATTTGTCGGCTTTTAGTCCAATTAATTTCTCCTGTACTTTTTTCTTTACTAATCTTAATTACTTTAACTTCCTCACTCTCATTAGACCCTTGGTTCCCCCATATTTCTGGTATGTTTTTGTGTCGTCTGCTGTGAAGACAGATACAAAATATCTGTTTAACGTCTCTGACGTTTCCTTATTCCCCATTATAATGTCTGCTGTCTCAGCCTCTAAGGGACCCATGTTTACTTTCGCTACTCTCTTCCTTTGTACATACTTGTAGAATATCTCACAATCTGTTTATATATTTCATGCTAGTTTACTCTTTATCAATTTTTTTGGTCATCCTTTGCTAGTTTCTAAAACCCTTCCAATCCTCAGGCTTACTGCTCTTCATGGTAACACTATAAGCCTCTTCTTTTAATCTAATACTTTCCTTAACTTTTTTTGTTAGCCACGGGTGGATCACTTTTCCCGTGAGTTTTAATTTCTCCATGGAATGTATATTTATTGAAAATTATGAAATATTTCTTTCAATGTTCGCCATTGCTTATGTATTGTCATATATTTTAATCGAATTTCCCAGTCTACCTTAGCCAACTCGACCCTCATTACTATATAATTGGCTTTGCTAGTTTAAGACTCTCGATTTCATCTTAAGTACGTCGCTCTCGAACTCATTGTGAAATTGTATCATATGATCACTCTTCCTCAGAGGATCCGTTACTATGAGACAAGACGAGACCTAAAATAGCCTTTTCCCTGCTTGGTTCCACAACATATTGTTCTCGGAAACTGTCTGGAATGCATTCCATGAACTCATCTTCCAAACTCCCTTTGCCAATTTGTTTCCCCCAGTCTATATGAAGATTAAAATCTCCACGATAATTGCATTAGCTTTATTACAAGCCCCTATTATTTCTTGATCAATACTCTGTCCAACAGTATAACAACTGTTATGGAGCCGAAACTACTGTCACCAGCGTTTTTTGCCCCTTGTCATTTCTTATCTGCACCCATACTATTTCATTTCTCCATCCATTTTCAACTGGAAGTAGATAAGAATTGTTTCATTAATGTAGGGGGAACTCACGCCCTGTTGCGCGATAGTTCTGCCACACTTCGAAAGACGTTTTCAGTTTTCATGGAACTGAGTATCTGGAGGAGCGTCTAACAGGCGACCGAGGCAATCCCGCTTATTTTGCGACCCCACCTATATCCAGTGTCGCCATAAAAATGTCGTCGATAGAACTGCGGTGATATTAGTCTTTATCAAAACGGTCTCATAGCAAACTACAGTCGCTTTTACACCTCGCCCAATTTTCATTTTCGCACAGGATACATTCCGGCACCGTGCTGCTAATTTAACATTGCGTTATAGAGACGTTAGTACAAAATATGCGAAACCTCAAACCTCATTAACTTCACTCTCGCATGATCAGAAAAAAAAACCTGAGTGTTTTATTTCCATTTCTCCAATCTTTCCCCTTTCTTTTATGAAGGAGGCGATTCACCCTGTAACATGGTGCTAAGGGCGGCGCCTATCAGTTTTACCCTCCGCAGGGTGGACACTATTCATGTCTGAGCTCAGACGCTGCTTGTTCTCGAACAGTTTGACTCCAGAAGGTGTGAACACGGAACCTAATGGCGTCCTCAGCGGACATCCACTAATCAACACTTTACAACGGGGCCAGGAGGTAACCATCATCAAAGGCCACTCTCTCTGCTTCTCTCTCCGCCCGAAATCGTCCAACTTTCCCGAAAAATAGTCCCAGTTGTACAGCCTCACCGTTACCCACTGACAATGCATCACAAACAAGTAACCTATCCCATAGCTTTCCAATATAATCGGCTCCACATGAAACTATGAGTTGCTTTAACCCACTGAGCTCCAGGAGAACGGACACCGCCAGGCTCAGTCCCACTCTCCCGCTTACATTTGACCACTCAGCTGCATCACATTCCGTGAATCCTGTACTTTTGGTATAAAATTGTTTCACGACTCACCAAACAGCAATAAAAAGGCTGCTCTATCCATTTTCTATGAAGAGCTACTTTGAGGCTTGTGAACTAGAAGGAACAGCGACTGAGTCACTTGCTCCGACTCGCAGGAGGAGGAACCCGGAAGTATTTACCGAATGAGAATGGAAACAGAGGCTGGGAGGAAGTGAGGTGTTCCCACAATTAAAGCAACAACACTGAGATTTGTACAACACAGAATAAATTATGAATTGCAACGTTACAAGTTCCAAAATGGTAAACTTTGAATATTATACGGTGATCACAGGACGAAGGGGCTCGAATGGACTGTGTAACCATGTCAACAGCCTAAATAATTTGCGTTTGGTTCGAAATTCCGCCTTCGTCATTGCCAGGAACTCCATTGCTGGGAAAGGATGATTTCCCACTTCAGGCACTCAGTGTCATCATCAAGCACTCAAACGTCATGAGCAGCAAAGCAAAATGCGAAAAGTGCCAAGCAGAAAACTAGGAAGAGCGCCCCCTATTGATATTCCATTTCCCAAAACAGCCGTCCTGTGCGCTCTCAGTGACATGCTGTTCGCGCCCAGTTCGTTGTCAGATTTATGTTCCATTCCATTAAGAAGTAAATTTTAACATTCATAACCTGGTAACAATTCAGTTACATGAAAGTCTGGTATAATGCATGTATCCGGGTATGTTTAATTCAGCTCTGATATTGAGTTGGTTTACAGTTGGTAACAATTATTTGGATTCCAACCTCTTTTATTCGGTTTTATTTGCACGAGTTAATCAACTAATTATTAGTGATTTCCTTGAATTGTCTCATATTCAAAGTCCTCCTCATTTTCAGTATTATTGATCCTTCCACACGTGTTAAAGCGGGTAGCGTGATGGATAACTCACGCTGAATACAACCACTGCAGGGTATTTCCTCCAAATTAGTTTTATTTTAATTCTTGTTTGCAAAATAACGACATGCACGTTAACGCACCCAAACCTCTGTGGTCCGTATTCTAACCCATCATCACCTCTGTCTTTCTTGACCTACAGTTTCTCCCGGTCCACCAACGCTTCGATTTTGAAATGCTCTTCCTCATGTTCCAAATCCCTCCATGGCCAAGCCCTCCCTCACCCTGTAATCTCCTCCAGCACCACAAATCCCTCCATGGCCAAGCCCTCCCTCACCCTGTAATCTCCTCCAGCACCACAAATCCCTCCATGGCCAAGCCCTCCCTCACCCTGTAATCTCCTCCAGCACCACAAATCCCTCCATGGCCAAGCCCTCCCTCATCCTGTAATCTCCTCCAGCAGCACAAACGTCCAATAATTCTCCCCTTTTTTGTATCTCCTTCTCCCTTCGACCCACCATTGGCAGCCGTGTCTTTAGCGATCTCGGTCCTAAGCTCTGGAATTCCATTGGGAAACATCTCCGTGTCTCCACCTCACTCTGCTCCTTTAAGACTTTCCCTAAAAACTACCTCTTTGACCAAGTTTTAAGTCACCCGTCCTAATATCTCCTACAATTGCTCTGCGCCAATGTTTATCTAATTACGCACCAGTGACGTGTCTTGGGACGTTTTCCTCCGTTCAAGGTGATACATAAATACAAGTTGTTGTTGTTTCCTATTCCAATATAAAAAGCTGGAGCAGAATTTTGCATTTCAGACACGAGTTAAGTTCTGGAACGAAAGACTGTGACGGGCAGATCCAACGTCATTCCTCTGTAATGCTGAATGTTCTGTCGATGTTGCAGTTTTGATAGACAGTCATGATTCGGTTGATTCTACCACATTTCTTCAACTAACTGGGTTCAACCATCATCATAACTTGCACAACCGCCACCCCTCTACATATGCTGTAATCTCTTTTAATAAGCGTCTTCACAAACGGGGAATATTTGTATTGAGTCATAAGATGAAATCTGTCAATGGAAAACGAAGAGCAGTATGTTTCAACTGATGATAAGGAGTGGAATCGGTCAGTTACTTTCAAGGCTGAGGCTATCTCTGTAGTTTGATTTAGCGATGCATCCAATCGCTATCTTATTGCCAAAATAGTTGAACAATTGCAACAACTATTAACACGGATTCACTGCAGATGAATAGAGCTCATATTCTCATCACTCACAAATAACACGCATTGCATTCTTCGTGAATTTAGTGCAGGTTTATTTCTCCAACCTTTACAGCGTCTTTTCAGTTGATACACCCAGTGAGCTATTTAGAATATGTGTAGAAAATTGTATTTGTTTATCTCTGCAATTGACCTTGAGAGCAGATGTGTTGTGTTGGAGCTCCTTTTCTCCACGTTTGTTATAAAACAATGAGACTCGCTCAGCCACATTTATAATTAACTCTTGCCAATGTCATTATTGATTATCTCTGCTCAAGGGAACCCTGAAGCCATTCCCACATTCCTCGACTCTCTCGACTGAGCTGTAATTTAGCTTCGATTTCTTCAACAAAGGACATCTGTTTATCGAAATTTCCTTATTATCTCGAGAAGCTTTAATTTTCCCACAAAAGAACACCTGCTTCTCATCCAAATGAATTTAACCGAATTCGAACGCTGCACAACCAGAAGCGTCTCCTGAATGCGGCGATTAGCTCACACATCCATGGCCGAATTAAAGAGCGTGGAATTCAGATCATTTGAAACAACTGTGAACCAACTCGGTGTCAGATTGAACAAACGTTCATTATACCGGACTTCCGGGTAACTAAAGTGCTACCGGTTTTGCATGATCCAGTTTTTTTTAAAAAATCGGCGGGGACAGAGAACTGACAACAGCATCTCATTGAAAGAGCCCACAAAATGGCAGTCTTGGGAAATAGGGTTTGGGTTGAGGAACATTACTGTTGCATTTTGCTGTGCGGGGCCTGATGTTTGGGCGCTGGCAGGAGAACCTGAAGTGGGAAAAGGTCCTTTCATAGCACTAGAGTTCCTGACCATGACAAGAGTTAAATTTTTAATCAAGCATAAATGATTTACGGTGTTGACGTGGGTCCATTCGAGCTCCGTTCAGGCTGTGATCACCGTAGAATAGTCAAAGGTTGTCCTGAAAGAAACTTGCAACTTTCCAATCCATATGATGTTCCAGGTTGTACAAAACTCAGAGCTGTTGCTTTAATTGTGGCGACCAACTCACTTTCTCGCAGCCTCTCTGCTTTAAACACTTCCAGGATCCCTCTGCTGCGAGGTGGATCAAGTGATTCAGTCGCCATTCCTTACAGTTCTCAATCTCAAGGTAGTTCCTGTTGGAAAATGGATCAAGTCGCTGTTTTCCTTCTGTTTAGTAAGTTGTTAAATAATTTTATGAGAAAATTATTGGATTCCCGGTCTGTGATGCAACTGAGTAGGCAAATGGAAGCGGGAGGGTGGGACTGAGCCCGGCGGTGTCCAATCCCCCGAAGCTCAGTGAATAAAAGCAACTCGTGGTTTGTTGTGGAGCCCTATCGATTGGAAAGCTATAGGAGCAGTCATTTCCTTGTCCTGAATTCTCAATGGGTAAAGTTGAGGGAGTGCAACCGGTATTAATTTTCAGGAAAGGTGAGCGATTCAGGCAGAGAGAGAGTGCCTGCTGCTGATCGTTACCTCGTGGCCCCGTTGTAAAGTGTTGATTGGTGGATGTCCGCTGAGGACACGATCAGGGTCCGTGCTCACACCTTCTGCATCAAACTGTTCGCGGGCAAACAGCGTCTGAGCTCAGTGATGCGTCTCCTTCACAAATTAATGGGACAATGTAGAGATGGCAATAATACAGCAAAGTTTTGTTGATAATGCACGACTTAAGCTAAAGAGGTTTGAGGTTTCGCATATTTTGTACATTCGGTTCTTTAGGCAACGTTAAATTTACAGCACGTGGTCGGAATGTATCCTGTGGGCAAAAAAAAATGGGGAGCGATGTAAAATGGGCTGCGATTCGCAATGAGTGTTCCTGCCGAAGTCTAATTTTAACCCAGTTCTATCGAAGATATTCTGGGGGTGAGCTTGGACATGGGCGAGACGCAAAACAGGAGCGTGCGCTGGAGTGATTTCTTCGGACATTAATGAGATAACTCAGAATTCCAATGGGATTCCTGGGGTGTTAAATTGGTTAACCACCGAATCCGGGCGCGGGTATGGCAGTGCGCGATTATACAATGGCCGGTGGTACCGACGCAGCCAGCACGTTAGATTTGTGCTGCAAGATCATTTAACTGTTTGATGCGCAGCGTGCAGCCCCGGCTGAGTTCGTCTCTACATTTTCTCCCTTTGCTGCGCTTTTGACAAGCAAGGGCCGGGTCAATCTCGGGTGAGATGCTGGCACTTCTTAAAGGCAGCCTGCACCTCTTATTTGAAAACAAAAAGGTACGGGTCCGCATGGGTTCTGAACCCGGATCAGACGTTGCACACGTAAAACACAAGTGCAGATCTCGTCCCTATATTTATAAACTGTTGATTTAGGTTAAAACATTGAATAGAGGTTGCGCACTACTAAATCCCACATCCTCCAATCAGCACACCAGACCTCACCAATCTGCCGATATGAGATTGTATCGGGCCTGCGAGAGTGCGCGCACCAAGTGTCTCTGCTGATGCACGACAGGCCTTGGTGCAAGAGGTGAACAGAAGGAAGGGCATCCTATATCCGTAGGGGAGCAAGAGGACCTCCAGACATAGATCAAGAGGCAGGGGGAGGCAGTAGCGGACGTGGTCATGCCAGGAGCATAGCACCACAAACATGGTTGCAGTGCAGGAAGAAGTTCAATGCTTTGACACGAGTGATCAAGGTGAGTGAGGTCAAATGTCAAGTGGCGTCTCCTACCAACTGCACCACAAGCCGTATCCACTGCTCCACACAGTACAATCCTCATCACCCACATCCCAACAAACTCTTCCAATCAATACTCAACTGTTCCAATCAGATGCTTCATCTCACCCTCGCACATTACAACTGTTGCAAGCCGCACACCCACAACTCACAGGTCACAGATACTGGCAGCTATTCAACCATGACAGGTTCTGCACCCAAAGAGCAGGACACTCACCGACACACGCCCGATTTCCTGCAGGAGAAAGTGACGCATCACAGGAGATAGCGAGTGGCAGTGGCATTCAGTCCCTCCAGCCTGTTCCGCTATTCAATAAGATCATGACTGATCTGTGACCTAACTCCATAAACCTGCCTTAGCCCCATATCCCTTAATACCCTTGGTGAACAAAAATCTATCAATCTCAGGTTTAAAATTCACAATTGAGCTAGGATCAACTGCCGTTGGCAGAAGAGAGTTCCAAGCTGCTACCACCCTTTGCAGGTAGAAGAGTTTCGTAACTTCACTCCTGAAAGTCCTGGCTCTAATTATTGGGATATCTCCCGTGGTTCGAGACTCCCCAAACAGTGGAAATAGTTTTTTTCTAGCTACCCTATCAGTTCCCCTTAACATTTTGAAAACTTCGACCAAATCATCACTTAATCGTCTAATTTCCAATGAATCCAGCCCTCGTCTGTGTAATCTATCCTTGTAATTTAACCCTTGGAGTCCAGGTATCATTCTAGTAAATCTGTGCTGCCCTCCCTCCAACGCCAATAAATCATTCCGACTGTGCAGTACCCAAACCTGAAGACGGTTTTCCATGTGTGGTCTAACAAATGCATTGTATAGCTGTAGCATCACATATACCACCTTGTATTCTCGTCTTGTAGATGCAAAGGCCAGCATTCCATTAAACGTTTTGATTATCTGCTGTACCTGTCCATGACATTTTAATAAACGAGGTACATTGACCCCTCAGTTTCTTTGGACCATCACTGTTTCGAGAATTTCACCATTTAGAAAGTATTCTGATCTATCCTTTTTGGGTCCAAAGTGGATGACCTCACACTTGGCTACATTGAAATCCATCCTGTCTGTAACTCACTCCCAGGTGTCCGTTATTCTACATATAAACGACCCGAACCCCATGATTAGATTCCAGTCTGTAATTCACTCGTGGGTATCCGTTATTTTATATATAAACCACCCGAACCCCATGATTAGATTCCAGTCTGTAACTCACTCCTGCGTATCCGTTATTCTATATAAAAAACACCCGAACCCCTTGATTAGATTCGAGTCTGTCACTAACTCGTGGGTATCCGTTATTTTATATATAAACCACCCGAACCCCTTGATTAGATTCCAGTCTGTAACTCACTCCTGGGTCTCCGTTATTTTATACATGAACCACCCGAACCCCTTTATTAAATTCCTGTCTGTAACTCATTCCTGGGTATACGTTGTTCCACATATAAACAACGGGAACCCCAGGATGAGATTCCAGTCGATATCGTACTCCTTGGTATCCGTTATTCTACATAAAAACCACCCGAACCCCTCGATTAGATTCCAGCATTTCTCTGCGAGAAGAGTTTACACTTAAACACTTTCATGATGATTAGAGATTAATGATTCCGTGTCAGTGATACTCACCACCAAAGAATAAAGTAATTCTCTATTATTCTATCACTGATCCTCACAACCAGAGGATACAGTAATTCTCTATTACTGTATCACTAATCTTCACAGCTAGAGGATACAGTAATTCTCTATTACTGTATCATTAATCCTCACAGCCAGAGGATTAAGTAATACTCGATTACTCTTTCATTGATCTTTAAAACCAGAGGATACAGTAATTCTCTATTACTCCATCACTGATCCTCACAACCAGAGGATGCAGTAATTCTCTATTACTCCATCACTGAACCTCACAACCAGAGGATGCAGTAATTCTCTATTTCTCTATCACTAATCCTCACAACCAAAGGATACAGTAATACTCGATTACTCTTTCATTGATCTTCACAATCAGAGGATACAGCAATTCTCTATTACTCTGTCACTGATTCTCACAACCAGGTGATATAGTATTTCTCTATTACATAAGAACATAAGAAGTAGGTGCAGGAGAATGGCATCCGGCCCCTCGAGCCTTTTCCGTCATTCAAAAAGAACATGGCTGATCTTCTACCTCAATGCCATTTTCCTGCACCATCCCCATATCACTTGATGCTTTTAAAATCTAGAAATCTAACAATCTCTGTTTTGAATGTACTAAATGACTGAGCCTCCACAGCCCTCTGGAGCAGAGAAATCGAAAGATTCACCACCCTCTGATGAAGAAATCTCTCTTCATCTCAGTCCTAACTGGCCTACCCTTTATTCTGAGACTGTGACCCCTGGTTCTAGACTCCCCAGCCAGGGGAAACATTCTCCCTGCATCTACCCTGTCGAGCCCTGGAAGAATGTTTGTAAGTTTCAATGAGATCACCACTCATTCTTCTAAACTCTTTTGAATAGAGGCTTCGTCTAATCAAGCTCTCCTTATACGACAATCCCGCCATCCCAGGAATCAGTCTGGTGAACCTTCGTTGCACTCTCTCTATGGCAAGTATATGCATTCTTAGGTAAGTAGACGAAAATTGTACACAATATTCCAGGTGCGGTCTCACCAAGGCCCAATATAATTGCAGGAAGACATCTTTACCCCTGTACTCAAATTCTTTTATAATAAAGGCCAACATACCATTTCCCTTTGTAATTGCTTGCTTCACCTGCATGTTCGCTTTCAGTGACTCATGCACAAGGACACCAAAGTTCCTTTGAACATAAACATTTGCCAAACTCACAATATGTAAAAAATGCTCCACATTTCTGTTCTTCCTACCAAAGTGGATAACTTCACATTTTTCCACGTGATATTCCATCTGCCATGTTCTTCCCACTCACTTAGCCTGTCTATATCCCCTTCAAGCCTCTTTGCATCCGCCTCACAACTCCCATTCCCACCGAGTTTTGCATCATCAGCAAACTTGGAAATCATACATTTGGTCCCCTCATCCAAATCATTGATACAGATTGTGAATAGCTGGAGCCCAAGCACCGATCCCTGCAGTAACCCACTAGTCACAGCCTGCCGACCTGAAAAATACCTCTTTATTCCTACACTCTGTTCTCTGTCTTTTAACAAATTCTCAATCCACGCCAGTATATCACCCCCAATTCAATGTGCTCTAACTTTGTTCACCATCCTCCTGTGTGGGATTTTATCGAAAGCCCTCTGAAAATCCAAATACAGCACATCCACTAGTTCCCCCTTATCTATTCTAATATTTACATCCTCAAAGAACTCCAATAGTTTTGTCAATCATGATTTCCCTTTCATAAATCCATGATAACTCTGCCAAATCATATTATTATTTTCAAAGTGCCCGGTTATTACATCCTTTATCATAGCTTCCAGCATTTCCCGAATACTGATGTCAGGCTAATAGGTCTGTAGTTCCCTGCTTTCTCTTTCCATCCTTTCTTAAATAGTGCGGTTAAATTGCTACCCTGCAATCTGTAGGAACCGTTCCAGAATCGATAGAATTTTGGAAGGTGACAACCAATGCATTCATTATTTCTATAGCCACCTCTTTCAAAGTCCTGGGATGCAGATCATCAGGTCCTTGGGATTTATTAACTTTCTGTCCCATTAATTTCTCCAGTATTTTTTTTCACTAATACTAATTTATTTCAGTTCCTCTGTCCAGCCAGACCCTTGGTTCACCAGTATTTCTGATAGTTTTTTTTGTGTCACCTTCCGTGAAGACAGGTGCAAAATATTTGTTTAATTTCTTTGCCATTTCCTTCTTCCCCATTATAAATTATCCCGTCTCTGTCTGTAAGGGTACCAGATTTGCCTTCTCCAGTCTTTTGTTTTTTACATTCCTATAGATGCTTTTACAGTCCGTTTTTATGTTTCTCGCTAGTTTACTCTCATATTCTATTTTCCCTTTCTTTATCCATTTCTTAGTCCTCCTTTGCTAAATTCCAAAATGTTCCCAATCCTCAGGCTTACTGCTTTTTCTGGCAACATGGTGTGCCTCTTTCTTTGATTTAATATTATCGTTAATTTCCCTTGTTAGCCACAGTTAATCACTTTTCCTGTTGGGTTTTATGTGCCTTAAAGGAATATATAATTGATTTTTTTTATTCGTTCGTGGGATGTGGACGTCGCTGGCAAGTCCAGCAATTATTGCCCATCCATAATTGTCCTTGAGAAGGTGGTGGTGAGCCGCCTTCGTAAACCGCTGCAGTCCGTGTGGTGAGGGTTCTGCCACAGTGCTGTTCGGTAGGGAATTTCACGAATTTGACAAAGTGACGATGAAGGAACCCCGATATATTTCTAAGTCTGGATGGTGTGTGACTTGGAGGGGAACGTGCAGGTGATGTTATTCCCATGTGCCTGCTCCTCTTGTCCTTCTAGGTGGTAGAGGTCGCGGGTTTGGGAGGTGCTCTTGAAGACTCCTTGGCGAGCTGTTGCATTGCATCCTGTGGATGGTCCACACTGCAGCCACGGTGCGCCGGTGGTGAAGGGAGTGAATGTTTAGGGTGGTGGATGGGGTGCCAATCAAGCGGGCTGCTTTGTCCTGGATGGTGTCGAAATTCTTGAGTGTTGTTGGAGCTGCACACATCCAGGCAAGTGGAGAGTATTCCATCACCCTCCTGACTTGTGCCTCGTTGATGGTTGAAAGGCTTTTGGAGACAGGAAGTGAGTCACTCGCCGCAGAATTCCAGTCCCTGACCTGCTCTTGTAGCCATAGTATTTATGTGGCTGGTCCAGTAAAGTTTTTGGTCAATGGTGACCCCCAGGATGTTGATGCTGGGGGATTCGGCGATGTTAATGCCTTTGAATGTCAAGTCGAGGTGGTTAGAATATCACTTTTTGGAGATGGTCATTGCCTGGCACTTGTCTGGCGCGAATGTTACTTGCCACTTATGAGCCCAAGCCAGGATGTTGTCCAGATCTTGCTGCATGCGGGCACGGACTGCTTCATTATCTGAGGGGTTGCGAATGGAACTAAAGACTGAACAATCATCAGCGAACAACCCCATTTCTGACATTATGATGGAGGGAAGGTTGCAAATTATGCATTAATTCTTTAAATGCTAGCCATTGCCTGTCTACTGTCATACCTTTTAATGTAGTTCCCCAATCAACCACAGCCAACTTGCGCCTCATAGCTTCGTAGATTCCTTTGTTTTGTTTTGATTTAAGACCCTAGTTTTTGATTGAACTACATCACTTTCAAACTAAATGAAGAATTCTATCATAAAATAGCCTGTTCCCTAGTTGGTTCCTCAACATACTGATTTAGAAAACCATCTCATATACATTCCAGGAATTCGTCCTCCACAGTATTAGTGCTAATTTGGTTTGCCTAATCTATATGTAGATTAAAGTCCCCCAATATTACTGTATTACCCTTGTTACATGTGTTTCTAATTTCATGCTTGATACCGTGCTCTACATTACCACTAGTTTTCGGTGGCCTGTAAACAACTCCCATCAATGTGATCTGCCCCTTGCTGTTTCTTAGCTCCACCAAAACTGATTCTATATCTTGACCTTCTGTGCCATCAGCACTATTGTACTGATCTCATCCTTTATTAAAAGCGCCATCCCACCTGCTTTTCCTTTTTGCCTGTCCTTCTTACATGTCGAATATCCTTGTATATTCAGTTCCCAGCCTTGGTCACCCTGCAGCCACGTCTCCTTAATGGCAATTAAATCCTCCCCTTTAATCATAGAATCATAGAATCATAGAAGTTTACAACATGGAATATGACCCTTCGGCCCAACATGTCCATGTCACCCTGTTTATACTACGAAGCTAGTCCCAATTGCCTGCACTTGGCCCATATCCCTCCATACCCATCTTACCCATGTAACTGTCCAAATGCTTTTTAAAAGACAAAATTGTACCCGCCTCCACTACTGCCTCTGGCAGTATTTGTTGTGAATGCTGCGTGCATTCAGATAAAATGCCTTTAATTTTGCCTTTTCAACATTTTTTCCTATTTTGACATTATTTGATGCTGGCCTTTGTTTCCACTGCCTTCCAATTTCACTTGCTACTTTTCTGCCTTCCATTTCCAGCTTTCTTACTCTCCTTTCTGAATCTCCTCTCAGTTTCCCCCCCAACCCCCGCCCCCCCCCCCCCGCCCGCCAAGTTACTTTAAATCCTCCCCAACAGCACTAACTAACCTCGCGCATTACTCTATCAAACTTCATGATTTAAAATTTTAGTCTCCTCTGCTCTATTTCCGTGGAAATAATCGAATAACAAATCCGTCCTCAGACTGTTTCCCTTGTCTGGCCTCATTTGAGAGAATCTACGTTGTGCTCTCTATGGGTTTAATGTTGTTTCTACTATGGGGTGTTTAATCTGCTCATTATACTCTGGACATACCGGGTTTAAACAAAGAGAAAATATAATGAAGCTACATCCTTGTCATCAGCCCCAGAGAGCAGTAACATGGTTTGTAATAAAAGAGAAAGAAGACAAATAACGAATAAATCTTCACCCTGATCTCTGTAGCTGGTCTAATCTTAGACAGAGGGTTCCCTCAAGTCTGACTCCACTATCGATTTGCCTCAATTTCGAAGCCGTGCCTTCAGCTATATCTAAGCTCCAGAATGCCCTCATTTTCAATGCGATGTCCGTGGATAATCGGAGTTACGTTGTTCGAAAAAACAGTCTCCACGAGTAGTTGCTAATGTTATTTCATCTCAACAGCTCCGTCTATTGTATAATTCTATTTGTGGGACAAGAATATTAGACCATAAATTACTTTTATTCATAGAGTGGACAACGAGTGAACATATTCCAATGAAAGTCAACGACAACTCGGATTCACAGACCGCCTTTAATATAATAAACATTCCGAAGGGTCTTCACAGAGGAGTGGGTAAAATCGAGCATTTAATTTATAAGAAGATATCAGGAGGACTGGCGAATAGCTTGGTCAACGACTGGGTTTAAGGAGGGTGTAAAAGGAGGAGAAGGAAATGGAGAGAGGTGGTGATAAGGCTGGTTTTCGAGCGTAGAATTTAGATGTCTGAAGGAATGGCCACCAATGGTGGCGATGAAGAGAGTGGAGGATGTTACAATATAAGAATAACTACTTGTATTATATCGCGCATTTAACATAGATAAATATCGTAAACCCATTTATTGAGGTATAATTCGGCAAAAATGGACCCCGGCCAAAGAAGGAGATATTAGGAGGGATGACAAAATCATAAAGCAAGAGATGGCTTTCACAGAAGGTCTGAAAGAAGGAAAGAACTTGCCTTTATATAGCGCCTTTCAAGACCTCAGGACGCCCCAAAATGCTTTGCAGCAAAGAAGTGCAATTTAAATTGTAGTCACTGTGGTAATGTAGGAAAAGTACCAGCCAATTTGTGCACAGCAAGCTCATACAAACTGCAAAGAGATAAATGACCAGATAATCGGTTTTTGTAATCTTGGTTGAGGGATAAATATTGCCCAGAATATTGGGAGAATTGCACTGCTCTTTTTCGAATATTGCTGTGAGATATTATACATGTACTTGAGAGGGCAGATAGACCCTCGGTTTAACGTGTCCTGTGTAAGTCGGCAACTCCGACAGTGCACCGCTTCCTCAGTGCTCCACTGTGATCAACTGGATCACGTGTTCAAGTCTCTGGAGTGGAATTTGAACTCACAACCTTGTAACCACGTCTGATACCTGAATGGGGGAGAGGGAAGTGGGAGGGCCTGAAGGAGGGAATTCCAGAGACACGGCAGTCAAAAGTAGAGCAAATGGACTGCAGTTGCGGAAGAGGCCAGAGGTGGAGGAGCGTAGTGCTTGGCAGGGGCTGCAGGACGGCAGTTTACAGAAATAGATGTGGTGGATTTAAATGTAAGAAAGAATAAAAATAAACCACCGGCTCAGGAGACTGGAAGCTAAAGCAGATCAGTAAGAACTTGGGTGATTGGTGAGAGACTCTACAATCAAAAAGAGAAGGGTGGGGATGGAATCTGCGGCCAGGCTGTGGAGACTGTGTTATCAAAGTTTATGACTTCCCAATTTTAATCTGGACTGAAATTGTGACTCATCTAAAACAGAATGTCGCTCTGACAAAACACATGGATTGGAAGAATGAAGAGAGGTGGTGGTTTTGTCAGCGACCATCAGAAAGCTGGTCCATGTCTGCGGACATTGTCACCAGAGGGAAGCATGTCGATGAGGAAAAGGAGGGAGCCATTGATTGAACTTTTAGACTCATCAGATATAACGGTGATGCGGTGGGAAGAGAATCTTCTCCTGGCCATGATCAGATAGGTGAGTGGAACCAGGCGAGGGTAGTCCCACCAAAAGAGGCCAATGATCGATGAATGAGGAGGTCACGGAGCGTTTCCTGTAGGTGTGGAGGATAGGGCGGAGGTGGGGAGGGGTGGGCCATGAAGGGATTTAAACCCAAGGATGAGCATTGTAAATATTAGGCGATCGGGAACTGGGAGTCAATGAGGGTCAGTGAGGCCGAGCAAGACCTGGTGCTGGTTGGAAATTGGAACTTCAAGGAGATTTACCAGAATGGTACCGGTGATGAGCGACTTGAGTTACCGGGAGAGAATGAAGAAGCTGGGATTGTTCTCCTTGGAGCAGAGACGGTTAAGCGGAGAATTAACGGAGGGTTTCTAAATGAGGAGGGGTTTTGATGGAGTCGATGGGGAGAAACTGTTGCCACTGGCCGGAGGGTCGGTAACCAGAGGACACAGATTAAAGGGAATTGGGAAAAGAGCCAGAGGGAGATGAGGATAATGTTTTTCGGCAGCGAGTTGTTCTGATCTGGAATTCACTGCCTGAAAGGGCGGTGGGAGCAGATTCAATAATAACTTTCAAATGGAAATCGGGTCAATCCTTGAAGGGGGGAAATTTACGGGATTGTGCGGAAAGAGCAGGGGAGTGGGACTAACCGGACCGCACTTTCACAGAGCCGGCACAGGCACGATGGGCTGAGCGGCCTCTTTCACAGAGCCGGCACAGGCGCGATGGGCCGAGCTGCCTCTCTCTGTGCTGTTTGATTCTCGCTCACTTTTAGGCTCAGAACCACGGCCCGTTAAACCGGGAGGCGGCAGAGTGACTCCCCCGAGCCCAGCTGGACACCGGGCACTGCCAGAGTGGAGATTCACGGGGCCCGCAGGAGGCTCCGAGTAACTCCTCCCGTCTCCACCACCCCCACCCCCAACGCACTCTCCTTTCATGCCACCCCTCGTGCGCGCCCTCCCTCTTTCGGCCTCACCCGCGCCCCCAACAGCGCCCGCCCACCCGGCGGCCCGAAGCCGCTATCATCATCCTCCCAGTGGTGGCCTGCTGCGAGGGGAACGCGGCAGAGGGACCGCGCGGGCATGCGCAGCGACACTGGGACTGGAGCGTCAAGTACGCGTCGTGATGGTAGCGCGCAAAGGGGAGAGACACGTGTCACGTGATGGGAGGCGGGGAGGGGGAGGTGAGCGCTGTCAATCAAAGGGCCATGATTCAGCATTCACTGTTCACAGAATTTGGACAACTTGTTTAAAATGCAAAATGTGCAAGAATGAAATAAAAATAGAAATGTACCAAAAAAGGAAAAAAACTGGAGTAGGCCATTCAGCCCCTCGTGCCTGCTCCGCCATTTGATAAGATCATTGCTCATCTGTGATCTAACTCCATATACCTGCCTTTGGCCAATATCCCTTCAAAACTTTGGTAGCCAAAAAGGTATTTCAACATATAGATTATGTCATAAAATTTATGGATACACACAGTTTAATGTAAATATCACAAATACAATTAAAAAGAATACAATGCAGATCGTACACACTATGATTCCATTGATACAATTCAACACACAGTATTTTTTTTCGAAGACATGATGTACAATAGACGATGAAATGACCTCAAACAGTGGCCTTTCCCCATGGACTCTTTGCGTAGGCCGGAACTCGCTTCAGTGTGTCACACAGCTGTTGGGGGGTGATCCCCTCCTCGACTCCATGGTATCGGGATCCTGTCTCTCTGGAGGGGGGTTATCAGCTTTTGCCGGAATACAAGAATCCATACGCCCACACTCATGTTAGTGTTTGGCAAACATTGTCTGATGTCTTTCACACACTTGTCGAACTTGGGGTCAGAGATGTAGGGGGTAATTTCACCTTCACTGCTTGGGCGGTAAACTGATGAAGCAGAAATTAAAATCGGGCCGGTTCTATAAGGGGCGGGTCATCCGCTCTACCAGTTCAGCCCCCAGTGATGGTGAAAACTTCCATCCACGTATTGTGAACTGATCAGTTTGAGACAAGGGACGAACTTGTGGGCTTCGAAGATTGAACTAGTGCATAGGTCAGGAAAGGTGTGGCCGATTCTAGGTATACCCACCTGGCGGAAATGGGGTGGATGACGCTTGTAAATTGTGTCAGTTCACTTACCGCCCCATTAACGCCAGCGTTCCTGCCTCCGCCATCCTGGGTACGGTGCTGAGAAGATCGGACAGAGCAACACCCACCTGTTTCCGTTCAGGCCACCTCTCATATGTTAATCAGAGTATTATGACGTACACTGGACTTCATTGAATTTTGGTTACAAATGGGTGGAGGAGCCGCCCTTTCGATGGACATTGAGTGGTTCAGAACACTGAGAAGTTTATTTTCAACTTATATTTTGTGGGACAAGGAGGAGCAGGAGAGCTTTCCCTTGGCCTGCTGCGGCCGTGAGAAATCTCCCGTCCCCTAATCGCCTCGGAGATTTCCTTATAGATCTGTGTATCCAGGTCCAGCCTCATGTCCCATTAAACTCCCTGCAGTGAGTAAACATTGCTGCACAGCAGCTCAGAGAGGAAACGATCTCCGGAACTCCCCACTGGTGCTTGAAATCACATTAATATTTTTCCAGTTAGTAACGGACCGGGTGTTGGTCCATTATTTTTCTGTTCTGGTCAAAACAAATGTTCCAATGAACAGGACGCTCTCTGACCCTGACAGCTCACCCTCAGTCCATCCCCCCGGGCAGTGTGTGTGATGGGAAATATTCATCAACCGAAAAGGAGGATTTCATTTTATTCATTTCAGGATGAAACATATTGAAATCATATTATTTCCAGACTAATAACAGCAAACCACTTCATGTTAGAATCACATCTTGTATCATTTCACAACACCACATTTGTCGGGTAAAATATAATTCCTGTCTGGAATTTCGAAATTTATTTAAATTGTTTGATTGATATCAGTTACTATAGTGAACTCATAGATGTCAATGGATAGTAAAATCAGGCGCAGTGAACAACGAACGCCCGATCCGCTACTGCCGAATTGCACCACCGCCAAACCGGAAAATCCACTCTCATTGACTTTTTATGTAATTCCGGGTGAAAAGTCTTGAGACGTTTCTATGATTTAACTAATGTAACAATGAGATTCAGCGGGTATTTCACCCCGTTCTTCAGCTCCTCTCTGAATTTAGTCTGGGTCACAGCATAAATACACGTGTTGGTGCAGGAACTGAGAAGTTGAAGCATGAATCCGGCTGACTCCATGTCACTGACTGTATGGTACTGGACGTTTGTTATATGCAGATAGATAACAACGAAAACGAATGTGCTCCATAACAATATAAAACTGCCTGATATACTGAAGAGTAAAATGATGGATTTCCTTCGGTTCTCCATCTCCGGATCCTTGTGATTATCTCCATTGCTGCGGCCCCGGAGTCCCCTGCGGACTCTACTGGCCGCTAAAATGTGCCTGGCGGTGAGAACATTGAACAGCAAAATGAGAATGAATGGGAGAAAAGGCAATAACACAAGATGAAACAAGTCAAACGCTGCCCATGCGGGTGAAGTGAAAAAGGTCGGTTTCAAGACACAACCCCGGGGTACATTGTCCATTATATATTCCGGGTCAAACACAAAGTATAAGGGAATGTTCAGTGAACAGCTCAGCGCACTCACCACCCCGATAACAGCAGCCGCCGTTTTCTCGGTGCAATATTTTGTTTTCAGCTTCTGACAACAAATGGCCACAAATCGATCAAAGGCGAAAACCACTGTGAACCAGACAGAGGCCGCTGTAGCTGAAAAACTCAGGATGACAATAAGACGGCACACGGGGATAATGGTCAAGAATGAAACTGGGAAATAAATCCTACCAATCACCCTCAATATAACATCAGTGATAACGACCAGGAGATCGGCCGCCGCCATTCCCACCAGGTAGCGCGTGATACATTTGGAGAGTCCGCACTTTCCCCGGGACAGGATCACAATCGCCACTAAGTTAACTGTAAGAGAGGGAAATGGATGCTGAGAAATTACTGGTCAGACCTGGAGACAAAGCAGCAGTTTGACAGGATCTGAGGTAAAATCTCCAGCTTTTTTGCTGCATCAAACGGTGGGAACTGATTCATTGACCTGGGCAGCGCTTTCGGACAGAGATATGTTTTTAAACACAATTATAAACAACGAATTGGGAAATTGATACAGAAAGTGAGTAAAGTGAGCACCGGATCCATTGGAAGGGCCGAGATAGGGCGCAGAGCCGATGGGGAAGGGAGAAGGGGTTTCACGGATCCTGAATCCAACAGTGTAAATCCGAATTTGGGTTCCAGATGGAAGGGAAAGTGACCGAGAGCCGGGAAGGTGAGTGGACAGGTGGAGGTGCTGCTGGTTTGTTGCTCTGGGTGAAGAGAGCCGACAGGGGCTGGCACAAAACGGGGAAGATGACATCCGTGGCGGTGAGTTTGAGGCTTCGGATCGGATTGGAAGAGGCTGCTCGAGGCCGAGCCAGTGAGTGAGATTGGGAGGGAGACAAGGAAAATGGCATAACAGCTGGAGGGGAGCCAGGAGCACATGGTTTGGGAAAGTGGATGAAGTGAAGGAATGAGTAAGGAGGCAGAGAATTCAATTAATTGGGAGGAGAGGCTGAGATTCACCGGGAGAGACTGCAGCTGAGTGTTAGAGGAAATCTAATCTATTGGTCCGAGTAACAGAACGCAATTAATGAATTCAAATTTTATTTTTTGTGTTTATTGTGTCAGGGAGCAGCTCGTTGGTTACATAATGTTTCCAATAAATTTACTTTGCACATTCAATTAAAATTAAATTGAAATGCAATCATTCAATTTGCCTCGTTCTTTGCAGCTGACACAAAGTTTCTCGAATACAGCATCCTAATAATTCAATGCGATCAAGAAATTATTGATTTTATTCTTCAAATACATTTCAGTTTTGTTTATTTATTCATTCAGGAAGCAAGTAAAAGGAATAGTCACATAAACAGACTGAGGACCTGATAACGATAAACACACCCGAGTACAATAATACACTCACAATCTGACAACATCCTAGTAACACCTTCAAATCACATTTCCTCTTCATAATTTGTACTGGAAGTTTCAGTAATTCATTCCGGTGAATTATTCACATCGCTGTCGCTCTTTCTCTCTTACCCTGTGTCCCATTCTGTGTGTGCCTCTCTCGATCTCTCTCTCCCTCATTGTCGATGTATCTCTCTCTGTCTCTCTCTATTCCTCTCGTTCCTTCTCCCTCTCCCTTTCGTTTTCCATCCAAGTCGCTTTCTCTAACTCTCCACTCCAACTCTTCTCAGTGTCTCTACTATCTTTCTAAATGTCGCTTTTCACATCCGAGTAAATCCCAACATCCTGCGCCTGCTTTCTTTTCACCAGCCCCGTGGTCCAACGATCCTATTCTTAGTGTTAGTTTGTTAAATGGTGAAGCCTCTGTGAATGTTTCTTCAGACCATCCAAGTCTCCACCTGTCCACCCACACTGTTCACTTCATCTACAATGCATGGAATAAACAGAATCGAATGCCTGTTCCGGACACACCTCACAATGAATGAAATTCCTTATCCTGTAATTATAAAGTACAGCGTTAGATGGCGGTATTGTTCAATTAACAAAACGCCAACATCACCACTGCCACTTATAATCCACGGTGAGGAATCACTTAAGAGACTACACGATAACATCAACAAGTTCCATCCCACCATCAAGCTCACCATGGACTACTCCTCAGAATCAGTTTCTTTCTTGGACACACGAATCTCCATCAAAGACGGGCACCTCAGCACCTCACTCTACCGCAAGCCCACGGACAATCTCACGATGCTCCACTTTTCCAACTTCCACCCTAACCACGTCAAAGAGGCCATCCCCTGTGGACAGGCCCTGCGAATACACAGGGTCTGCTCAGATGAGGAGGAACGCGATGGACACCTACAGACGCTGAAAGACGCCCTAGTAAGAACGGGATATGATGCTCGACTCATCGATCGACAGTTCCGACGGGCCACAGCGAAAAATCGCGTAAACCTCCTCAGGAGACTAACACGGGACGCAACCAACAGAGTACCCTTTGTCGTCCAGTACTTCCCCGGAGCGGAGAAACTACGCCATGTTCTCCGCAGCCTTCAACATGTCATCGATGACGACGAACACCTCGCTAAGGCCATCCCCACACCTCCACTACTCGCCTTTAAACAGCCACCCAACCTCAAACAGACCATCGTTCGCAGCAAATTACCCAGCTTTCAAGAGAACAGCGTCCACGACACCACACAACCCTGCCACGGTAACCTCTGCAAGACATGCCAGATCATCTACACAGATACCACCATCACACGAGAGGACACCACCCACCAGTTGCACGGTTCATACTCCTGTGACTCGGCCAACGTTGTCTACCTCATACGTTGCAGGAAAGGATGCCCCAGAGCATGGTACATTGGCGAGACCATGCAGACGCTGCGACAACGGATGAATGGACACCGCGCAACAATCACCAAACAGGAGGGTTCTCTCCCTGTCGGGGAACACTTCAGCAGTCATGGACATTCAGCCACCGACCTTCGGGTAAGCATACTCCAAGGCGGCCTTCGAGACACACGACAACGCAAAATCGTCGAGCAGAAATTGATAGCCAAGTTCCCCACCCATGAGGACGGCCTCAACCGGGATCTTGGGTTCATGTCACACTGCACGTAACCCCACCAGCGAACAAATGTTATCTGTTTTTAATATAACGTGTCATTGACTGTCTTCCTTCTCTCTCTCTCTTTTTTTTGGGGGGGTTTGTATATTCGGTGGCCTTTTAGGTGACACCTCTCTGTCTGCTCACTGTGATTGCCTTGGCAACGGGCAGTAATCACCAGGCATTGTTCTGTGATTTACAAATGCGAAGGATTCGAAAATTTCATTTCCACACCGTTCACCTGAGGAAGGAGGAAGCCTCCGAAAGCTTGTGAAATTTAAAATAAATTTGTTGGACTATAACTTGGTGTTGGAAAATTGTTTACAATTGTCAACCCCAGTCCATCACCGGCATCTCCACATCAATCTACAGATGAATAGTAAGGCTCCTGATTCCAAAAGACAAAGTGCAAACTGATCCAACATAACCTCAAAACATTGCATTTTACAGTGAATTCATCCACAGTGAATCAGAGAATGAGATGTGAAAGAATCAGCAGCAAACTCAGTTCAGTAGCCAGATATCTGGAGCTGCGACAGATACACACATAATGAAATATTTCATAACAGTCATAACCAATAAGTACATTGAAATTCCAGTTAAACTGAACCATGTTATTGTGGAGGGAGGACATTGCGCTGCCTCCTTGTAACACTGAGATCGTGAGCTGTCTCATTATCAATCACTGAAAAAACATTCATGGAAATATGATTCACAACATGAAACTGTTAGGGTTTCTGATGGTCTGATGCCAGCTCTTAACCCACACACCTGATTCCAATGCATTCAGTATACAGAATAATCCAGTAACAATGCCAGGATTGGATAAACAATGTTCACGGCAGAAATAATGCAATTGTTACAGGACCGAAGGAGAGACAGTTATTCCACAATCAATTCAGTGCAGAGAACAATCCAGTAACAATGCCTGTGTTGGATATGTAAAGATTATAACAGATATAATGCAGCTGTTACAAGACTGAAAGTTTTGAAGTTAAGGACATACCATTATTCAACACTATATTCAGTGCATAGAGCAGTCCAGTAACAGTGCCAGGGTTGGATATACAATGTTAATTGCAGATATAATGCAGCTGCTACAAGACCAAAAGAGCAGAGACTTGAAACATTCCGTCATCCAACTGATGGAACAGAAAAGCTGGCTGCGTAAAATATGGTGGAAACAAATAATTAGCCAAGTACAGCAGCACATTTATCACCGATTTACAATATTCACAGATGAGATAATGGCTTACCTGGAACTCCAATAACTGCAAGAACAGGATAGTAAATGCGTTCTATCTGAAACATTACTGGATATTCCATTTCTGTGAGAAGCAGTGACTTCTGTTGATCTGAAAACCGCAGCTCCGGCAAGCATTCTGAGCTGATACATTGCAACGATTCATGATTTATACAGAGGTTAAATCTCCACTGACACGGATATACGCCTGATCATTGCTATTACTTACAGTCGCCTAAACAAACACATTACATCAGCAGCTTTGTCTCCAATGTAAATAATGACGTGGATATATCACAAACATCTCAAAGTCCCGAACCTTGTCAGCATAAGACCTCTCTCAGGAATAAAGTTAAAAGCTGTGCTCCGAAAGGACAGGTCCAACAATAATGAGCGACTTCATTTATAGTTTTCCAAAAATTGTATTGACCATGTTCACTCCTGCCGATTCATTCATAAATTTTACCGATTTCTCTGAACCCAGGGGCATAAGCAGACCCGTTTCACTCTGTCCCTGCAGATTCTCAGTCAAAATATGAATTTTGAGTCTCTGACAGGGGGACAATTAAAGGCCACGTTGAGGATTGTTGCCGAGAAATGACTGTGGTTGATATTAGAGGTTGGACACTGAACGAGCTTGATTGCCATTCCTCTCTCCGTTATTTTACTGCAGATGTTTACCCGTTTATTTGACATTGGTTGACGGCTCCAGTAAATTGGTTCCGTGTAAAAGCTGCTTCCCCCACCCGCCTTCAGTCCTTCCTGAGCTAATTGCCATTGAAAACCTCATCAATGCCTCTGTCCCCTCCAGACCCCATTCCTCCAGTTTACTCCTGGCGGCCACCCACCCTCCATATTCCAAGCAGCACGAGGTCCTGCTCGGCCTCACTGACGCTCACTGACTCCTAGTTCCCGATCGCCCGATATTTCAAATTTTCATCCTTGGGTTTAAATGCCTCGATGGCGCAACCCTCCCCATCACCGCCCTCTCCTCAACACCAACAGGAATCCCCACCCGTCACTTCCTCATTCATCGATCATTGGCCTCTTTTGCTGGGACTACCCTCACTTGGTTCCACTCACCTATCTGATCAGAGCCAGGAGAAGCTTCTCTTCCCTCCCTATCACCGTTATTTCTGCTGTATCAAAAGGGTTCAATCCTTGGCTCTCTCCTCTTCCTCATCGACATGCTGCCCTTTGGTGACATTGTCCGCAGACATGGACCAGCTTTCAGATGGACGCTGAAAAAACCACCGCCTCTCTTGACCCTTCCAATGTCTTTGTGTTGTCAGAGCGTCATTCTGTTTAGATGAGCCACGAATTCAGCCAGTTAAAAATGGGGAAGTCATGATCTTTGACCTTACAATCTCGACATCCTTTCTACTGATTCCATCCACACTCCTCCCTTTTTGATTGGAGAGTCCAACACTAATCATCCAAATCCTCACTGACCTAATTGGAAGCCAGTCTCCTAAGCCTGCAGTTTATTTTTATTCTTTAGAATCATAGAATCATAGAATCATTGAAGTTACAACATGGAAACAGGCCCTTCGGCCCAACATGTCCATGTCGCCCAGTTTATATCACTAAGCTAGTCCCAATTGCCTGCACTTGGCCCATATCCTTCTATACCCATCTTACCCATGCAACTGTCCAAAAACTTTTTAAAAGACAAAATTGTACCCGCCTCTATTACTGCCTCTGGCAGCTCTTTCCAGACACTCACCGCCCTTTGAGTGAAAAAATTGCCCCTCTGGGCCCTTTTGTATCTCTCCCCTCTCACCTTAAATCTATGTCCCCTCGTTATACACTACCCTACCTTTGGGAAATGATTTTGACGATCGACCTTATTTATGCCCCTCATTATTTTATAGACTTCTATAAGATCACCCGTTAACCTCCTACTCTCCACGGAAAAAAGTCCCAGTCTATCTAACCTCTCCCTATAAGTCAAATCATCAAGTCCCGGTAGCATCCTAGTAAATCTTTTCTGCACTCTCTCTAGTTTAATAATACCCTTTCTATAATAGGGTGACCAGAACTGTACACCGCATTCCAAGTGTGGCCTTACTAATGTCTTGTACAACTTCAACAAGACATCCCAACTTCTGTATTCAATATTCTGACCAATGAAATCAAGCATGCCGAATGCCTTCTTCGCCACCCTATCCACCTGTGACTCCACTTTCAAGGAGCTATGAATCTGTACTCCCAGATCTCTTTGTTCTATAACTCTCCCCAACGCCCTACCATTAACGATGTGGACCCTGGCCCGATTCGATCTACCAAAATGAATCACCTCACACTTATCTAAATTAAACTCCATCTGCCATTCATCGGCCCACTGGCCCAATTTATCAAGATCCCGTTGCAATCCTAGATAACATTCTTCACTGTCCACAATGCCACGAATCTTGGTGTCATCTGCAAACTTACTAACCATGCCTCCTAAATTCTCATCCAAATCATTAATATAAATAACAAATAACAGCGGACCCAGCACCGATCCCTGAGGCACACCGCTGGTCACAGGCCTCCAGTGTGAAAAACAACCCTCTACAACCACCTTCTGTCTTCTGTCGTCAAGCCAATTTTGTATCCAATTGGCTACCTCACTTTGGATCCCGTGAGGTTTAACCGTATGTAACAACCTACCATGAGGTACTTTGTCAAAGGTTTTGCTGAAGTCCATGTAGACCACGTCTACTGCACAGCCCTCATCTATCTTTTTGGTTACCCCTTCAAAAAACTCAATCAAATTCGTGAGACATGATTTTCCTCTCACAAAGCCATGCTGATTGTTCCTAATCAGTCCCTGCCTCTCCAAATGCCTGCAGATCCTGTCCCACAGAATATCCTCGAACGACTTACCCACTACAGATGTCAGGCTCACCGGTCTGTAGTTCCCAGGCTTTTCCCTGCCGCCCTTCTTAAACAAATCCACAACATTTGCTACCCTCCAATCTTCAGGCACCTCAGCTGTAGCTGTCGATGATTTAAATATCACTGCTAGGGGACCCGCAATTTCCTCCCTAACCTCCCATAACGTCCTGGGATACATTTCATCAGGTCCCGGAGATTTATCTACCTTGATGCGCGTTAAGACTTCCAGCACCTCCCTCTCTGTAATATGTACACTCCTCAAGACATCACTATTTATTTCCCCAAGTTCCCTAACATCCATGCCTTTCTCAACTGTAAATACCGATGTGAAATATTCATTCAGGATCTCACCCATCTCTTGTGATTCCGCACACAGATGACCTTGTTGATCCTTAAGCGGCCCTACTCTCTCCCTAGTTACTCTTTTGCCCTTTATGTATTTGTAGAAGCTCTTTGGATTCTCCTTTGCCTTATCTGCCAAAGCAATCTCATGTCCCCTTTTTGCCCTCCTGATTTCTCTCTTAAATCTACTCCGACAATCTCTATACTCTTCAAGGGAGCCACTTGATCACAGCTGCCTATGCATGCCATATGCCTCCTTCTTCTTTTTGACTAGGGCCTGAATCTCCCGAGTCATCCAAGGTTCCCTACTTCTACCAGCCTTGCCCTTCACTTTATAAGGAATGTGCTTACCCTGAACCCTGGTTAACACACTTTTGAAAGCCTCCCACTTACCAGACGTCCCTTTGCCTGCCAACAGACTCTCCCAATCAACTTCTGAAAGTTCCTGTCCAATACCATCAAAATTGGCCTTTCCCCAATTTAGAATTTTAACTTTTGGGCCAGACCTATCATTCTCAATAGCTATCCTAAAACTAATGGAATTATGAACACTGGTCCCAAAGTGATCCCTCACTAACACTTCTGTCACCTGTCCTTCCATATTTCCAAAGAGGAGTTCAAGTTTTGCCCCCTCTCTCGTCGGACCATCCACATACTGAATGAGAAATTCCTCCTGAATACACTCAACAAATTTCTCTCCATCCAAGCGCCTCATGCTATGGCTGTCCCAGTCAATGATGGGAAAGTTGAAGTCCCCGACTATTACCACCCTATTTTTCTTGCAGCTGTCTGTAATCTCCTTACATATTTGCTCCTCAATTTCCCGTTGACCACATGGGCGTCTGTAGTACAATCCTATCAATGTGATCTCTCCCTTCTTATTTTTCAGTTCTACCCAAATAGACTCAGTTGGCGAACCCTCGGATATATCCCCTCTCATTACTGCCGTGATGTTCTCCCTAATCAAGAACGCAACTCCCCCTTCTCTCTTACCTCCTGCTCTATCTTTCCTATAGCATCTGTACCCTGGAACATTGAGCTGCCAGTCCTGCCCCTCCCTTAGCCATGTTTCATTAATAGCTATAACATCCCAGTCCCATGTACCCATCCATGACCTGAGTTCATCTGCCTTGCCCATCAGACTTCTTGCATTGAAATAAATGCAGTTTAATCTAGACTTCCCTTCGTCTTTGCCCTGCTTTCTCAGACCATCTGTCTGGTCATGTTTTGTACACTCTCCCTTACTGCCTTTTGTTTCTGTCACCACTTTACTTCCCACTGACTTCCTGCATGGGTTCCCATCCCCCTGCCACATTAGTTTAAACCCTCCCCAACAGCACTAGCAAACAATCCCCCTCGGACATTGGTTCCAGTCCTGCCCAGATGCAGACCGTCCAATTTGTACTGGTCCCACCTCACCAGAACCGGTTCCAATGGCACAGGAATTTGAATCCCTCCCTCTTGCAACATCTCTCAAGCCATGTATTCATCCAAGCTATCCTGTCATTCCTACTCTGACTAGCCCGTGGCAATGGTAGCAATCCTGAGATTACTACCTTTGAGGCCCTACTTTTTAGTTTAACTCCTAACTCCCTAAATTCAGCTTGTAGGACCTCATCCCGTTCTTTACTTTTATCATTGGTACCTATATGCACCACGACGACAGGCTGTTCACCCTCCCCCTCCAGAACGTCCTGCAGCCGTTCCGAGACATCCCTGACCCTTGCACCAGGGAGGCAACATACCATCCTGGAGTCTCGGTTGCGTCCGCAGAAACGCCTGTCTATTCCCCTTACAATCGAGCCCCTATCACTGTAGCTCTGCCACACTTTTTCCTGCCCTCCTGTGCAGCAGAGCCAGCCACGGTGCCATGAACCTGGCCGCTGTCACCTTCCCCTGGTAAGCCATCTCCCCCAACAGCATCCAAAACGGTATACCTGTTTGAGAGGGGGATGGCCACAAGGGACCCCTGCACTACCTGCCTGCACCTCTTCCTCTGCCTGGTGGTCACCCATTCACTTTCTGCCTGTACTCCCTTTACCTGCGGTGTGACCAAATCGCTGAACGTGCTATCCACGAGTTTCTCTGCATCGCGGTTGCTCCACAGTGAACCCACCCGCAGATCCAGCTCCGAGATACGATCGGTCAGTCGCTGCAGGTGGACACACTTCCTCCACACATGGTCGGCAGGGACACTGGTATTGTCCATGACTTCCCACATCTTGCATGAGGGGCATATCACGGGTGCGAGGTCTGCTGCCATGACTTGCCTTAGCTTAGTTACCCCTTTTAAATTAAGTTGAAATTAGAAAATGTTAACTGTATCAGGGACCTAGGTTCACTAAATAAAAACACTACCTGCTATTAAACCTGCACACCTTCCCTTTCTTATTACTTTCCTTGCAGTAAAATGGTGGAAATACTCACCTGAACCTACTCACCAATCAGCTCCGGTCTCACCAATCACCAACCCGCTTCACCTGTGACGTCACTCTTTGATTTCCCAAACTTGAATCCACCAGGGCCTCCCCCCGCCCATCTCTGTCACCTCATCCAGCCCTGCAGCCCCTGCCAAATACTCTGCTCCTCCACCTGTGGCCGCTTGTGCATCATCAGTCCATTTGCCCTACTTTTGACAGCCGTGCTTTCAGCCAGACCCAAGCTCCAGAATTTCCACTCTATGCCACTCTATCTCCCACTCCACCTTTCAGGTTTCAGCCGTGGTTCACTGGTAGCAGTCTCGCTTCTGAGGTAGAACGTTATGCGTTCAATCACAGTACAAAGACTTGAATACATAATCCAGGCTGATATTGCATTGTATGACTGAAGGAGCACTGGACTGTCGCATGTGTCTATTTTCTTAGGACATGTTAAACCGAAAACCCATCTGTCCTCTCAAGTAGATGTGAAGGATTCCACGGTAGTATTGGAAAAAACAGGGGAGATTTCCTGCTTTCCGGGATAAGATTTGCCCCTTAACCAACATTACTAAAACCGAATTCCTGGTCGTTTATCTCATTGCAGTTTGTGGGAGCTTGCTGCGTGCGAATTGGATGCCACGTTTCCTGCATTACCACAGTCACTAAACTTCAAAACGTACTTCATTAACTGTAAAGCGTTTTGGGATGTCCCGAGGTATTGAAAGGTACTATATGAAGGCAAGTTTTTTCCTTCTTTCGGACTTTCTATGAAAGACATCCCTTGCTTCATGGTTTTGCCATCTCTCATAACATCGCCTGCTTTGGCCAGGGGTCCATTTTTGTCCGATTATACCTCAGTAAATCGCCTTAGAATATTTATCTATGTTAAATCCGCTGTACGAATACAAGTAGTTATTGCTCTTTTTTACCACCCTCCACTCTCTTCATCCCACCATTGATGGCCATTCCTTCAGACATATAAGACTACTTTCAAAAACCAACCTTATCACCTCTGTCTCTCCATTTAATTCTCCTCCTTTTACACCCTCCTTAAACCCACTCGTTGACCCAGGTTTTCTCCAGTCCTCCCGATAACTTCTTATTCATTTAGTGCCCGTTTTTACCCACCACTCCGTGAAGCCCCTTGGGAATGTTCATTACATTAAAGGCGGTCTGTGAATGCGAGTTGTTTTTGACTTTCGTTGGAATGTTTTCATTAGTTGTCCACTGAATGAACAAAAGTAATTTCTGGGCTAATATTCTTGTACCAGGAAGAGATTTATATAATAGACCGACTTGTTGAGATAAATTAACATTGGCCATTACTTGTGGACACTGTTTTGTTCGAACAACATAACTCGGTTTATCTACAACCATCACAGTGAAATAGAGGGCATTCTGGTGCATGGATATCGCTGAAGGCAGGGCTGTCAAAAATGGGACAAATGGACTGCGGAGGCAGCCTTTAGGGAGTCGTCTATGTATGATGAGACCAGTTACAATGACCAGGGTGAAGGTTTATTAGTTATTTGCTTTTTTTCTCTTTGGTAAAACCTGGTTTACTTCTGGCTCGGGCCAATAGAAACATAGAAACATAGAAAACAGGGGCAGGAGCAGGCCGTTCGGCCCTTCGAGCCTGCTCCGCCATTCAATATGATCATGGCTGATCCTCTATTTTAAAACCATATTCCCGCTCTCTCCCCATAACCCGTGATGCCTTTTGTGTCCAGAAATCTATCTAGCTACTTATTTAATATATTCAGTGAATTGTTCTCCACAGCATTCTGTGGTAGAGAATTACACAGGTTCTCCAGCCTCTGAGTGAAGAAATTTCTCCTCATCTCGGTCCTAAATGTCCTGCCCCGTATCCGGACACAGTGAACCCTCAGCCAGGGGAAACACCCTCCCTGCATCCAGTCAGAACTTTATACGTTTCAATGATATTCCCTCTCATTCTTCGAAACGATAGCGAATACAGGCCTAGCCGACCCAATCTCTCCTCATGCGACTGTCCTGCCATCCCAGAAATGAGTATGGTGAATCTTCGCTGCATCCCCTCTATGGCAAGTATATCCTTTCTACGGTAAGGAAACCAAAACTGCATAGAATACTCCAGGAGTAGTCTCACCAAGGACCTGTATAACAGCAGTAAGACACCCTTGCTCCTGTACTCAAATCCCCTTGCAATGAAGGCCAACATACCATTTGCCTTCCTATCTGCTTGCTTTCAGTGACTTTTGTACAAGGACTCCCATGTCCCTTTGTACATCAATATTTCCCAATTTATCACGATATAAATAATAATCTGCCTTTCTGTTTTTCCTTCCGAATTGTATAAATTCACATTTATCCACGTTATATTGCATCTGCCATGTATTTGCCCATTCATTCAACTTGTCTAAATCGCCTTGAAGCCTTTTTGCATCCTCCTCACATCTCACAATCCTACCTATTTTTGTGTCTTCAGCAAACTTGGAAATATTACATTTGGTTCCCTCATCCAAATCATTGATATATATTGTGAATAGTTGGGGCCTAAGCACTGATTCTTGGACTACACCACGAGTCACGGCCTGCCACTTCGAAAAAGACCCAATTATTCCTACTCTTTGTTTCAAAAGACCCATTTATTCCTACTCTCTTAATATGATGTAGTTTATGAGTGATTCTCTTTGGTTAAGGCCCGTAGATCCAGAGTACAGTCTGCAGTTATCACTGTATAGAAACTGCATTAAACCCATAGTTAGCACAATGTAGATTCTGTCGAATGAGGCCAGGGAAGGGAAACTGTGTGACGAATGAAAATAAATTCCGGGATTTTTCCTTTGGAAATGGAAGAGAGGAGACTTAAATTGCAAATCATGAAGTAGTTTGATAGAGTAATAGAGAATTAGTGTATCCTGTGGTTGTGAGGATCAGTGATAGAGTAATAGAGAATTAAGGTACCCTTTGGTTTTGAGGATCAGTGATAGAGTAATATAGAATTACTGTATCCTTTGGATGTGAGGATCAGTGACAAGTGGTCATCAATTCCAGCTCACCATGAAATAGTTTAATTTTAAATTCTTCACGCAGAGATTTTTTGGAGCATGGAATGTTTTACCATCAGGAATGGAATAACCAGAAAAGAGACAATTAAAACTTTTACCATTGCATCATTTAAGAGAAAATTGAATATATAGTTGAAATTGTTGAAGATAACTGGCATTTGGAAGAAAGTTTGCCATTGCATACATTTTAAATTGCTTTAACCATGAACAGGCACTGACACGATGGGCCCCTGTTCTGTAAACAACTTTGCTTCATGTTTCTCCTAGATTCAGATTTGTGATTTGCTTGAATGATCCTGGAGGCCGGTGTGCTGCCCCGTATCTAACAATAGGATAGTGTAACCCAAGGATGTAACAATAGTTCCCCCTTCTAATCTGAACTTGATAATCATGTTTCTGCACTGCCGAATATCTAACAATATGGTAGTGTAACCCAGGGATGTAGCAATAGTCCCCCTTATAATCTGAGCTGGATAATGTGTTTCTGAATTGCCGGATATCTAACGATACCACAGTGTAAACAAGGGATGCAACAATAGTTCTTCTTATTATCTGGGTATTCATGTGCATGCAACGACTAATATCTAAAAATACGATAATGTAACCCAGGGATATAACAATAGTTCCCCCTTATAATCTGAGCTAGATGATCGTGTTTTTGCACTGTCCAATATCTCACAATACGCGTATGGAACCCAGAGATGCAAAAATAGTTCCCACTTATAACCTGAACTGAACATTCATGTTTCTGCACCGCCGATTACCTAACAATATGATCGCGTAGGCCAGGGATGTAACGATAGTTCCCACTTATAATCTGAACTGGATATTCGTGTTTCTGCACTGCCTCATAACTATCAATACGACAATGTAAACTATGCAACAATATTTCCCGTTAGTATTCTTAACTTTATCGTCAAGTTTCTGCACTGCAACATAGCCAACAAATCGACAGTGTAACCGAGAGATGTAACAATAGTTCCTCCTGATAATCTGAACGGGATATTCATGTTTTTACGTTGTCCAATGTCTATTAATAATACAATGTAACCCAGGGATGTAACAATAGCTCCCCCTTTAATTTGGCCTGAATATTTGTGTTACTGCACTATCCAATATCTCAAAATACGAAAGTGCAACCCAGGGATGTAATAATAGTTCCCCCTTTAATCTGAATATTCGTGTTTCTGTACTACCCAATATCTCACAATACAACAGTGCAACCGAGGGATGTAACAATAGTCCCCCCGTGTAATCTGAACAGGATAATCATATTTCTGCAATGTCCAATTTCTAACATTACGACATTGTAACGCAAGAATGCATCAACCGATTCCGTTTTTAACTGAACTGTACATTCGTGTCTCTGACTGCCACATAACTCATAATACCGCAGTATAACTCAGGGATGTGACAGTAATTCCCCATATAATCTGAACTGGATATTCGTGTTCTGGACTGCCCAATATCTAACTACACGTTAGTGTAACCCACGGATCTAACAATAGTCACCCGTAGGATTAAAGGGACAGTGGCAGCGCGGATACAAATTGGTTAGGAGACAGAAAGCAAAGAGTAATGGTGAACGGTGTTTTTTCAGACTGGAGTGAAGTATACAGTGGTGTTCCACGGGGGTCACAATTAGGGCCACTGCTCTTTTTGATATATATTAATGACTTGGACTTGGGTATAGAAGGTATAATTTCAAAGTTTGCAGATGACACGAAACTCGGAAATGTAGCAAATAATGTGGAGGATAGTAACAGTCTTCAGGAGGACATGGACAGAATGGTGAAATGGGAAGACACATGGCAGATGAAATATAATCAGAGAAGTGTGAAGTGATGCATTTTGGTAGGAAGAATGAGGAGAGGCGGTTCTTCTTTTCCCAGTGAGTAGTGAGCCTCTGGAATGTGTTTCTGGCTGGTGTGGTGAATGCTGACTCTCTGACTGCCTTCTCCGGGGAGCTGGATCGGTTTTTGGCTGGAGCAGAGGTCGCAACATTTAAAGGTAAGAGGATTTACAATTAACGTGCGTCTGATACATGTGATCTCCTGGACTGGTTTCGATCACCTGAGGGGGTCGGGGAGCAATTTTCCTGGGTATTCTATCCCTTAAAGTCCCTGGATTTTTGCCTCTTCCAGGATATTCCATGGCTGCAGGCGGGAGGAGGGGGAGTAAGTATCAGTAATGATGCTCCATCCATCACGAGTGAGGGGCGGGCTTGATGGAGCATCTGGTCTTTTACTGCCCGTTATTTCCGTTTGTTCGTCCACATCCCCCGCTCGTCAAGGTGCTTTCAATGAAGCGATCTTCACACAAACCCACACCTGGGGCATGCCTGCGTCTGTGTTTAGTGAAACGAGACTCAATGTCTCTGCGCGTCGCATTATTCTCCTACGAAGCCCAAGGGCGCGAAATATTCTTGCAGGTCTCTGCTACAATGTGTCTGAGAATTTCTAGTCCCGTCCAATCACCCCTACGGGACTACGTGGCTGTTGTCTGCTTGGAGCACAAGAGGAGATGATTTTCAGCCCAGTAAATCATTGGGTGGTCTTAAGACAGTAAGCACTCAGTCTTTCTACGCTTGGTTATAGGTCTATTGGATTCGGGGTTGTAGCTCGGTGGTATGGCGCCTGCTTTCCGTGTATATATTTCTGGGTTCAATATCTAACACTTCCAAAAAGAAATTTCACCAGAATGTCCCACAGAAAGACAAATCGTGCTTTCAGGGGGAAGCGAGATTCAACTTCTGAGAGAAACATTCAATTGTCCCGGAGCAGGACTTCATCTCACGATCCCCTCAGCAGCTCAGCTCATAGCAGCCGCCGACTGACCGGAATTCAAAATTGGAAAAATAAAGTACTTGGAGATAGAACCCCGGACCTCATATACGCGAAGCGTGTAGTCTATCACTGAGCTACATCAGAAGATAATGAAGATCTCTGACCAAGTTTAAAAAGACTGAGAGTCTCACTTTCGTATGGCCGTCCCGAGGATTTACTGGGCTAGAAAGGATCACCTTTTATACTCCAAGCTGATAACTATACCTGAGGTATATGGACCTGATACAACTGTGGGTGAACAGAAGAAACCAGGTCCCGCTACTCAGAGAAATGAGAAAGGAACTGTTGAGAAGGAAGTCTGGGAGAGGGGGAGAGTCTCCTCGGGCTCTGCTGACCATTATTTCTGTTTCAGGTCGCCGTACTTCGAGCGCTCCCGTTATCAGTCACGAGGCTGACGTTTGGACGGGACTAGAAATGCTCAGACACATTGTAGCAGAGGCCAGCAAGAATATGTCGAGTTCTTGAGCTTCAGAGGAGGGAAAGGTGAGGCACAGACACCATTGAGGCTCATTTCCCTCCATGCTTGATGGACCAGGTGTGGGTTTGTGTTTAAAGATCACTTCACTAAAAACACCTTGACGATCTGGGGTTACAGACAGACATGACGGGCAGGAAAAGACCAGTTGGTTCAGCAATCCTGCCCCACATGTCTGGAGCATCGTGACCAGACACTTCCCACCTACACCACCCGCCCCACCAACCGGAAACATGTAATCACCTGGGAGCGGTTACAATCTAGAAACACAATCAAAGGCCAGTAAGGAATGGATTTTCTGGAAAGTTCCTCCCCGACCCCCTCAGGCGATCGAAACCAGTCCAGGATATGACTTTGGCCATGTGCAGGTTAACTGTAAAATCACTCACCTTCTATATGATGCGATTTCTGCCACAGTCGAGAACCGGTCCAGATCCCTCGAAAGGCAGAGAGAGAGTCAGCACCCACCACACCAGCCGGGAATGCATTCCAGAGACTCAGTACTCTCTGGGAAAAGAAGAACCGGCTAACACCCCGACTATTCTTACCTTCGTGTGGTCTAAACGCCTGTCGGCTGCTCCTCCCCAATCTGGGAAACTGGACATGATCTATCACTGGACACGCTATCCAAACCTGAGATGGGAGCCATTTAAACGTTGTGTGCGCGCTAACATTGAATTATATTCTGTGCGGAGCGTTAGGTTTTTCGCGAGGTAAAGAAAGCCTTACCTGATCTTATCAAAAGGCGGAGCAGCCTCGAGGGGGTGAAAGGCCTCCTCCTGTTCCGATATTCCTGTCCTTGTGTGTCAAAGTGACGCGAGTCTCAGAGAATATTTTCACAATTGCATCAAAGTTTGAAATCTAACTTGCTTGGAGATGTTAATGACTGAACGCGGGACTTCATACTTGCAAAGCATGCGCTCTTCCACTGAGCTACATCACCACGAGGCAATAAGCACTTGCGAGCGAAACAAGCGGGCACTTTAGAAGTAAAGCAGTGAGCTTTCTGCTCCGTCTCTCCAGGACATCGACATGCCCAGCGGTCCGGCCTGCTCACAATGTCCAACCTCTGCTTCAGGTCACGGGGTTTCTGCTCTTCTTTACTTTGAACTTCCCAAAAAAACGTCTGCGGGAATAAAAAATACAATTACTAATGGTCAGTGACTAGGCTGAAATCCAACTTCTGAATCATTAAGTGAGATGGAAGAATGACAGAGCGTCAAACAGGTACAAGAGATGTGACTGCTCACTCGACATTGCACCGTCACACATTCCAGTCATTCGGCGGCTGCTATGAGCTGAACTGCTGAGGGGACCGTGAGATGAAGTCCTGCTCCTGGACAATTTAATGCTTGTGGAGCCTCAGAAGTTGGAATTCGCTGCGCTCAGAATGCGTCATTCATCTTTTCGTGCTTAATTATGGTGAAACAATATTTTTGGTGATGGTGGAGATTAAAGCCAGGACCTCATATAGGTAAAGCACGCGCTCTACCAGTAAGCTACATGCCCAGATAACACCGGACTTGAACCGAGGAAGGAAGAACTGATTGTTCTCATTTTATGAGACCACCTTAGGTGGGTGTGCCCAGTGATAGATTATTTCCGGTTTCACAGATTGTGGAGAAAGAGGGAACAGAGATGAGAAGAGTCTGGATGTTCGGCGGTTCTTCATTTCCCAGAGAGTAGTAAGTCTCTGGAATGCATTGCCGGCTTGTGTGGTGGGTGCTGACTCTCTGTATACTGGACTTGAAATCATATCCTTTTCTGCTACAGCCAGACAATTAAACATGAGGTTTCCGGACCAGAAATAATTGTGGGTGAACGGAAGAAAGCAGGCCTCGGCACTCAGAACAATCAGAAAGGGGACGTTGAGAAGAAAGGCTGGGAGCGAGGGAGAGCCTCCTTTGGCTCCGCTGTAACCATCCTTCCGATTTCTGGACAGATTTTTCGAACGCTCCCGTTATCTGTCTCTTTGCTTGCGGTTGGACGGGACTAGAAATGCTCAAGCACATTGTAGCAAAGGCCGGCAAGAATATTTCGAGTCCCTAAGCTTCAGAGGATGGCAACGTGAGGCGCGGAGAGAATTGAGTCTTATTTCACTATAGACGGAAGCAGGACTTGCCCCAGGTGTCGGTTTGTGTTTAAAGATCACTTCACAAAAAACACCTTGAAGGTCTGTGGTTACAGACGGACATGACGGGCAGGAAATGAGCTGGTTCATCAATCCTGCCCCACGTGCCTGATGCATCGTGACTAGCCGTTTTCTACCGACACCACCCGCCCCGCCTTCAGGAAACATGTAATCTCCTGGGAGCGGTTACAAATCAGAAAAAAATCCAGGGCCGATAAGGAGCGCAATTTCTCGGAAATTCCTCCCCGACTCCCTCAGGCGATCGAATCGAGTTCAGTGGATCACACTGACCACGTGTAGCTTAACTGTAAAACCACTCACCTTCTATATGATGCGATCTCTGTCCCAGTCAAGAAACGGTCCAGAACCCTCGAGAAGGCCGAGAGAAAGTCAACACCCACGACACCAGCCGGCAATGCATTCCAGAGACTCAGTGCTCTCTGGGTAAAGAAGAACCGCCTAATATCCAGACTATCGTTACCTGTGTGGTCTAAACGCCTGTCCGCTGCACCTCCCCAATCTGTGAAACTGGAAGTAATCTATTTCTTCACTCAGAAATGGTGGTGAACCTGTGGAATTCTCTACCGCAGAAGGCTGCGGGGGCCAAGTCACTGAATATATTTTACTATGAGATAGATAGATTTCTAGACACAGAAGTCATCTGGGGGTATTGGGAGAGAGCGGGAATGTAGTATTGAGATGGAGGATCAGCCATGATCATATTGAATGGCGGAGCAGGCTCGAAGGGTTGACTGGCCGACTCTTGCTCCTTTCTTCTATGTTTTTATCACAGCGTCAAACAAGAGCTGGGACTGCTCGCTCGGCATTGCACTTTCACACATTCCAGTCAGTCGGCGACTGCTATGAGCTGAGCTGCTAAAGAGACTGTGAGATAAAGTCGTGCTCCAGGACAATTTAATGTTTGTGGAGCCTCAGAAGTTGTCACTCGCTGCGCTCAGAAAGCGAGATTCGCCTTTCCGTGCGTAATTGTGATGAAAAAATATTTTGGGAGATGCTGGGGATTGAACCCAGGACCTCATACATGCGAAACATGTGATCTACCACTGAGCTACATCCCCAGATAAAATCCATACCTACCGAAGGAAAGAAGAACTTATTGACCTCATTTTTTGAGGCCACCCAAGGTGGATATGCCACGTCGTGGATTATTTCCAGTTTCAAAGATTGGGGAGGATCAGGGAACAGGCGTTTAGACGACACAGAGGTCAGAATAGTCTGGATGTTTGGCGGTTCTTCATTTCCCAGAGAATAGTGAGTCTCTGGAATGCATTGCCGGCTGGTGTGGTGGGTGCTGACAGTTTGTATACTTGGCTTAAAATCGTCTAGTTTTCTGCTGGAATCAGACAATTAAAGGTGATGTATGCGGACCTGATGCAACTGTGGGTGAACGGAAGAAACCAGGCCTCGACACTTAGTCTAATGAGAAAGGGGGAGTTGAGAAGAAAGGCTGGAAAAGGGGGGAGAAACTCCTTGAACAGTGCTGTAATAAGCCTCCCTATTCAGGGAGCATTTTTCGAACGGTCCCGTTATCAGTCACTTTGCTTACGGTTGGACGGGATTGGAAATGCTCAGGCAAATTGTAGCAGAGGCCGGCAAGAACATTTCGAGTCCTCCAGCTTCAGAGGAGTGCACGGTGAGGCACGGAGAGCATTGAGTCTCAGTTCACTATAGAGTGCCAGGTGTGAGTTTGTGTTTAAAGATCACTTCACAAAAAACACCTTGACGAGCTGAGGGTACTGACGGACATGACGGTCAGGAAAAGACCAGTTAGTTCATCAATCATGTCCCTCATGCCCGAAGCATTGTGACTGGACACTTGCTACCTACACCACCCGCCCCACCCACCGGAATCATGTAATCTCCTGGGAGCGGTTCCAAACCAGAAAAAAATACAGGGCCAATTTCTGGAAAATTCCTCCCCGACATCTTCAGGCGATCGAAACCAGTCCAGGACATGACATTAACCATGTGTAGGTTAGCTGTAAAACCACTCACCTTCTGTATGATGCGATTTCTGTCCCAGTGAAGAACCGATCGAGATCCATCGAGAAGGCAGCAGAAGACTCAGCACCCACCACACCAGACGGCAATGCATTCCAGAGACTCACTACTCTCTGGAAAATTAAAACACGCCTCACATCCAGCCCATTCTTACCTCTAAAACCCTGCCCGCTGAATTCCAACCTCGGAATCAGAAAGTGAGTTGTTTGAATGAGAGAGCGTCAAACAGGAACGAGAACTGTGATTGCTGGCTCGACATTGCACCATCACACATTCCGATCAGTCGGCGGCTGCTATGAGCTGAGCTGCTGAGGCGACCGTGAGATGAACTCAAGCTCCAGGACAATTTAATGCTGTGGAGCCTCAGAAGATTCACCTTTCCGTAGGCGGCGGGTGGGAGAGGGGCAAGAGACTCCTTGCTGTAAGATTAGGCATTTTTAGCATATCGAGCGTACATTTAGATTAGAAGTTTTCAAAACATAAACCATAGAAACCTCTCAGGTTTACATTAGGCATCTTAATGCATAAACAGCACCCGCTTATAAACATAAGATCGCTGAGATTCGGAGGATAGTCGCTGAGGACCATGAAGTGGCCGAGTTAAAACTTCCCCAGAATACAGAAGGTCAGACTGAGCGAGGTGATGCTGGAAGCTGTTTACACTGCAGGGTTCAAGCATTTTGCAGAAGATAACAGGCGACATTGTGAATGTGTAGACAATGTGTTGCGAATATGATGAGAATATGTTGAGAATATGATGAGGATGTGTTGAGAATATGTTGAGAATTTGTTGAGAATTTGATAAGGATGTGTAGAGAAAGCGTTGAGAATACATTGAGAATGTGTTGAGAATGTGTTGAGAATATTTAGGCCTTGGGCATGCCGTGATATAAGGGTCTTGGGTCCGCACAGACCATGAGCAGTTCTGATAGAGGGTCAAGGAATGTGAATAAGAAATAATTATAAGGGAGAGTTTGCATGAAATGAGTGGTATAAAAAAATTCTAGTTTTACATTTCAATTTATGGAAGGAAAGGACGTCAAGAGAGAGAGCCAGACAGATAGAGAGACGAATAAGCAGCCACCCGAAGGTTACAGCTTCTATGCAAAGCAAGACTAAAGGTTATTATCCTGTCCTGAGTAATACTACGGCCTGAAATATTGTGTGTGTTGAAACTTGCTTATATTCAATAAAGGATTAATCACAACCTATTGGTGTCGAGTCTGAATCGATCTTATAAACTGGCGACTGCGGCGTCGGACCTTGACATGAGATAATGCGAATTGAGTGAAACGAAGTGCTTCAGACGGACAAGGTGCTAAACCCAGTCCATTAAGGTCGGAAAACCGTTTCGCCGGGAGCATGAGTTTCTCTCTCCAATACTAACAGTAAACATGGGGACTATCAGGGAAGCTTTTTGTAAAGAATCTAAGCGTCGTGATGGGCAGAGAAATCTGTTAAGAATTGTCTAGGAGGTAATAGGTCTGGGTGAGACACAGACTGTGAGCTTGAGACTTTGACTCAGTACAAAATGGGGTTAACTAGCGAACAACAGAAATTGCAAATTGCTTTGGGAGAAACCAGGATAAATTAGTTTATCACATAATAAAAAAGGAGAGAGTGGAAGATCCAATCCCTTTTGTAGTTACAAGCTACAAAAGTTTTTTTTGTTTGCAGTGCGCTGTTTCTCTAAAAGCCTGTGCGAATGTTTCGGTGCCACTGGTTGTGGTGAAACTCTCTTTTACAGCCTGCAGTGTAAAAATATACAAAGATTTTGTTCAGCTGCAAAGGCTAACTTTTCTTCAACGATATCCAGTACTTTTCACGCTCAATTGGAAAGGCGACTGAAGAAACAACAAAACGAAATGTGAAGTAATTTATTGGGGTTTTGTAAGCACGTGATACTTCTATAATATTATCTGTGTTGAATTGTGTGATGTTTAAGATATTGCTGCATTAAATTGGAGATATTGAGGTTAACTAATCTATTAAATAGTGAAAACGAGAGTTTTATTGTGGCCACGGTGAAATTCTGATTATTGTAAATTATGTAAGAGTCTTTAGTTCCCGACATGAGATTATCACATTGAAAGCAACTGGCATTTCTGAATTTCTCACAAATGCCAAGGAGTTAATGATTTCAGTTGGATAAGTAGTTGATGTTGAGTGTAATTAGTAGGCACAAGGATAGGCACAACCTACTCTTTTTAAAAAGAGATGTAGGAACTAAAATGCTGTCTTCCCTGACAGCAATATGTTTAAAGTTAATAGTGATGTTATTCATGATTTCTGCTTGTTTTAACAGATTTTCAATTCCTGATGAAAAAAAAGTTTGTTTAAAATAATCTGTGCTTTCACGACTCATGTATTGAAATTTGGAAGTCAAAAATAAGCTGATATTTATTTTCCAGAATTTAATTGTATTAGGATCTTTGTGCAAACTATTATTGCTTAACGACACAGAGGCATGGATGGGGTGGGTCGGTTGGGGGAGAAGTAAAATGGAGTTAGTTTTTTTTTCATTCAGCTAAGTTTTTTAAGTTGACGTGAAAGCAGCGTGGGACAAGCTGCGTGAGTCTGATGATATCTGGTTCCGCCTTCTTTTCACTGCAGAGAAGTTAACGCCTTCCACAGGCAGCTAATTTAGATTTTTTTTCTTTTATAAGGTTAACACTGCCTAAATATTGACGGAGCAGCAACTTTTTTATTCCAGAATGTAAGCATATATCAGGCATTATTACATTTTTAGGTTTCCTAATTGGAATGGATATTTCTCAACATTGATGGAAGGAGATCAGGAATTGACAAATGCATGTTATGCAATTAACAACTTCGGTTCTCAAGAAGAACCAAAGTAGATTTTCTGTTTTCTTCTTTTAAAACAGGTGAACATGGTTTTCGTAACCGAATGTGTGTTGATGGTGCAGGATTACCGAGAGTGGTTCTTTGACATAAAAGTGGCCTCACAGAGTTGCGGAGCAAACTTTGCTGGAAAAACTTAGGTGCAGGAGAGATCCGTTAGTGTTAAGAATTTAAGACCTCATCGGCAGACATCGGCAGATATCGAATGTCACGGCGTTGTGAAGATTTGATGCAAGACTTTGCCTCTCAAAGGCTCGGATTTAATCCATTCAGGGTTATTTGTTTTCATCCGGGATAGAGTGTTCGAAGGGGTGGAGATATGAGATTTATCTCCAGAAGTATTTGCATGGACTGGACTATAACCATCCTTCCTGTTTCAGGTCCCCGTTTTCGAACACTGCCCTTATCAGTCAGGAAGCATTCAGTTGGACGGGATTAGAAATGCTCAGGCACATTGTAGCAGAGGCCTGCAAGAATATTTTGAGTCCTTGAATTTCAGAAGAGGGCAACATGAGACGAAGAGAGAACGGGGTCTTATTTCACTAAAGATGGACTTAGGACATGTCCCAAATATGGGTTTGTGTTTAAAGATCATTTCACTGAAAACATCTTGACGAGATGGGGTTGGCTGCCATTGAAACGGCGCGTGCGCTCTTCTATTGAAATATATCCTATGAGGAGCATTAGATTTTTCTCGAGGTAAAGAAAATCTTGCCTGTCCTTATGTGTAAAGGCGAGTAGAGTCGAAGACGACCTTTCCAAAATTCGAAACATAAGTGAATGAAGATGGCCGGAATGGAACACAAACCTGCGCACATGTGCTTTACCAATGAGCTACAGTCACAGTCAAAAGTGAGCTCCAGTTGAAGTTGACAAGCGTGTTTTCTCCTTTGTCTCTCCCAGACAACCAGCTCTCGCTGGAAATATTGCTGAAGAAATAACCAATTGATGTTATGTAAATATCTTCCACTCGTTGCATTTTGATGGAGAAATAATCAATTTGTATTATACAACTATCTTCCACTCACTCCATTTTGCTGGAGAAATAATCAATTTGTATTATGCAACTATCCTCCACTCACTGCATTCTGCTGGAGAAATAATTAATTTGTATCATGTAACTTTCCTCCACTCACAGAATTTTGCTGGATAAATAATCCTGCTTTGATTGGGAGATATTGCTGAAGTTTCGGATATGAGTTCTGTTTGCTGTAGTGCGTAGAAACTCTGTTCAAATAGCATGTTTGGTCGAGTGCTAAGTGCTTGCAGAGTAAATAGACTGTTTGTCCAGTCGTGGGTATGTGTCGTACCAAAGGCAGCTCAGAGTGTGTCGCTCTTGCAGCAAACCCGGGCACGGGGCGGCATCCTGCAAGGCAATGATCTGCTGCACAGGCAGCCATCAGGCACAGTGGACTGTCAGGAGGACACGTGCTGCAACTTTTGAGGAGACGCTGTCCTTCTGTACGAGACCTGCCCAAACCGCAGAAACAGCTACGCACAGGCAGCGAGGTGCGAGGTGATGCAGGGGAACGGAGCAGCAGTCGTGACTATTCCAGAGGAGACCAGACCTCGCCGAACCTCCGCCACTTTGACTCGATGTGAAAGAGCCAAAGACCAGGAGGAGGACAAAGACCAGCAATGGAGCGTCGAAGAACCCAGCCAAACCCCGACACTCAATCCCGAGACTATCTGTAAACACACAGCGCCAATGGAAGGTGAACCAGGGGTGTGTGGGGAGGAAGCATGGACCACGCAGGAAAAGAAAATGAGGAAGTCCCGTAGGAGCAGAGGAACTGACGCCAAAGGTGGGACCGTCGACAAGAGGCGCTTGGAGTCCTCAACGGACAACAGCGGCTGCTCCCCGGCTGACGAACAGGAAAAGGGGGGAAGACCACGCCTTCATCAAAGGGTGCGGCAAAACACAACAGTAAGAAGTGACACAGACAGCGCGCTCCAGCTCCAGGTACTCGGGAGCTGTAACACCCAGCACTGGAGTACCGGGAGAAGCGAAACAGACAGCACGCTCCAGCTCCAGAGGCTCGTGAGCAATAATGCCCAGCTCTGGGCCACCGGGAGAAGTGACACAGACAGCACGCTCCAGCTCCAGGGACTCGGGAGCAGTAACACCCCGCTCTGGGGCAACGCGGAGAATGAACAACCAGCGAGAGACAAGGAGCCGGATCCGGTCGTGGATCTCACGGGCACATCGCCCCACGAGTCCCCGCTGATGACCCAAGAGCGCAGACAATCGCCCAAGGCAGACCTCGTACCTCAGACGAAGGACGGTCCAGCAGTTTGTGCAAACCAGGCGAATGCAGAATCTGGAAACGGAGGGTAACGTAGAACACAGACTGATTCAATTGTAGGACCTTCATTTTGACCCTTTTGTATTTGTAAAACGGCTTTACAAATCGCATCAATCAACGTGCATAGTTTTAAATCGACGAAACAATGTGCTGCCACCCTGAACTAACTGTCCAGGTTCAAAAGGGACCAGGTGTTCTTGATGGAGTGCTGGATGCCGAACCTCAGCAACTCCCTGCAGTGGTCATGCATGTGCACCCAGGGGCAGTCGATCTGGTCAGGAGGCAACGATAGTCGTTCTTCGGGCCTCGGAATTCTGCTGCGAGGAGGCTGAATCGCCATCACCGAGGTTAAGGAGGTGCTGGGGGGCCAACTGCTCGTAGGAGAGGTTCAGTATGAGAACGCCCCGCTCCTAATGGTCAATGTTTACGCCCCGGCCCTCAAGAGCGATAGGCTGGAGGTCGATCAGTATCTCCATTGCAGCTGGGCGATCCAGCAGGGGCGGCGCAATACTGGATTCCACGTGCCAAACTCCTGTTGGAGGTGGTGAAAGACACAAAGCTTCGCGACGTTTTCAACATCCCTGCAGATGGACCACCATGGAGATACACGTGGTCCAGGCCAGACGTGTCCGTCCGTTCCAGGATAGACATCCTATTTGTGTCCCCAACGCTCAAGGTCAGATCCAACGCCGTCCAGCCGGTGTTCTTCTCTGATCATTGCCTCCAACTGGCCGATTGTCAATCGCAGGTGGACCAGAGTATATGCAGGGGGATCTGGAAGCTGGACGTGAGACTGTTGACTCCGGAGAACATCGAGGAACAGGGGGATCGCACAGGTTGGAGGACCGCAAAACACCTCTTCGACACCACAGTACACTGGTTGGAAACAATCAAGACCAACATCAAGAGCTTCTTCATCCTCAAAGGTGTTCAGAAGGAGGGATAGAATCAAAGGGAATTGTCACAGCTCCAGAGAAGCATCAGAATCTGCCACAGCTGCAGTTGATGGGGGTCGATATTTGAATAATAAGAAATAAGGAACAGAAGCAGGAGTATGCCATACCTCCCCTCGAGCCTGCTCCGCCATTCAATAAGATCATGGCAGATCTTCGACCTCAACTCCATTCTCCTGCCCGATCCCCATATCTCTTGATTCCCCGAGAGTCCAAAAATCTATCGATCTCAGCCTTGAACATAATCAACGACTGAGCGTCCACAGCCCTCTGAGGTAGAGAATTCCAAAGATTCACAACTCTCTGAGTGAAGAAATTCCTCCTCATCTAAGTCATAAATGAGCGTCCCCTTACCCTGCGACTACGTCCCCTCGTTCTAGACTCTCCAACCAGGGGAAACAACCTCTCATCATCTACACTGTTACGCCCCCTCAGAATCTTATATGTTTCAATCAGATCACCATTCATTCTTCGAAACTCCAGAAAGTTATGCACATTTTATTCAACGTGTCCTCATAGGATCACCTTCTCATCCAAGGAATAAATCGAGTGAACCTTTGTTGTGCTGCTTCTAAGGCAAGTGTATCCTTCCTTAGTTAAGGAGACCAAAACTGTACGCAGTACTCCAGGTGAGGTCTGACCAAAGCCGTGCACAATTGTAGTAAGACTTTCTTACTCTTGTACCTAACCCTCTTGTCATAAAGGCCAACATGCCATTTGCTTTCCTAATTGCATGTTGTACTTGCATGCTAACTTTTTATGTTTCTTGTACGAGGACATCCAAGTGTCTCTGAACACCAACATTTCATAGTTTCTCACAATTTAAAAAATATTCTGTTTTTCTATTCTTCCTACAAAAGAGAACAGCCTCACATTTCCCCATATTGTACTTCATCTGACACCTTCTTGCCCACCCACTTACACTGTCTCTATCCCTTTGCAGACACTTTGTGTCCTCCTCACAGCTTACTTTCCAACCTAGCTTTGCATCGTCAGCCAACTTGGATAAATTACACTCGGACCCTTCATCTAAGTCATTGGTATAGATTGCAAATAACTGAGGCCCAAGCGGCACCCCACTAGTTACAGCCTGCCAACCTTAAAATTACCCGTTTATCCATGCTCTTTGTCTTTTTTCCGTTAACCAATCCTCCAACCATGCTACTGTGTTACCCCCAACGCCATGACCCCTTTTATGAGGCACTTTAACGAATGTCTTTTGAAAATCCAAATATACCACATCCACTGGTTTCCATTTATCCACCCCACTAGTTACGTACTCAAAAACTCTCATAATTTTTTCAAACACGATTTCCCTTTCATAAAAGCATGTGGACTCTGCCTAACCATGTTATGATTATGATGCCCTGCGTGCCTGTTACCACTTCCTTAATAATGGATGCCAGCATTTTCCCGACGACTGATATTAGGCAAAACGGCCTGTCGTTCCCTCTTTTCTCTCTCCATCCTTTCTTGAATAACGGGGTCACATTTGCAAACTTCCAATCCGCTGAGACCGTTCTGGAATCTAGGGAATTTTGTAGGATCATAACCAATGCATCCACTATTTCTGCAGCTATCTCTTTTCGAACGCAAAGTTGTAGGCCATCAGGTCCCATTAGTTTCTCAAGTACTTTTTCTCTATTTATATTAATTAATTTAAGTTCCACACTCTCAGTAGCCCCTTGGTTCCTCACTATTTCTGGTATGCTTTATATATCTTCTACTGTGAAGACAGATAAAAAAATATTTGTTTAACGTCTCTGCCATTTCCTGATTCCTCATTATTATTTCTCCTGTCTCAGCCTCCAAGGGACCAACATTTACTTTTGCTACTCTCTTCCTTTTCAAAAGAAGCTCTTACAGTCCATTTTTATATTTCTTGCTAGTTTACTTTCACAGTCTACTTTCTACTGTTTTATCAATCCTTTGTTGGTTTCTAAAACTCTCCAAATCCTCATGTTTACTATGCTTCTTGGCAACCTTATAAGCCTCGTCTTTAAATCTAGTACTCTCCTTAACTTCTTTGGTTAGTTGCGGATGGATCACTTTTCCCGTGGAGTTTTTATTTCTCAGTGGAATGTATATTTGTTGTGAACATCGAAATATTTCTTTAAACGTTTGCCTTTACTAATCAACCCTTATACCTTTTAATCTAATTTCCCAATGTACTTTGACCAGCTCGCCCTGATAACTATGTAATTGGCTTTGTTTAAGTTTAAAACTCTAGTTTCTGACTTAAGTCCGTAACCCTCAAACTCAAAGTGAAAATCTATAATATTATGATCACACTTCCCCAGAGGATCTTTTACTGTGAGATTACTAATTAACCCTGTCTCTTAATACAAAATCTAAAATAGCCTGTTCCCTGGTTGGTTCAATGATGTTTTGCTCCAGGAAACCGTCTCGAATGCATTCCATGAACTCATCCTCCAAACTACCTTTGTCAATTTAATTTGCCCAGTCTATATGAAGATTGAAGTCCCCCATGATTACTGCATTACCTTTGTTACAAGCTCCTATTTTTTCATCATTAATACTCTGTTAAACGGTATAGTTACTAATAGGAAACCTATAATTTACACCCATCAGTGCTTTCTGCACCTTGTTATTTCTTATTTCCACCCATACTGATTCTACTCCCTGATCTTCCGTGCCAAGATCCTTTCTCACCACTGCCCCAATGCCATCCGTTATTATTAGGGCTACTTTTTCATTCTGCCTGTCTTTCCTAAACGTCATGTACCATGGGATATTCAGTTACCAACCTTGGTCACTTTGCAACCATGTCTCTATAATGGCTATTAGATCAAACCTTTTAATTTCTATTTGTATGACTAATTTGTCTATCTTGTTACGAATGCTCCATGCATTCAGATAAATAATCTTTAATTTTGACTTTTTACCATTTTTCCGGCTTTGTCTTTATTTGCTGATGCACTATTACCGTTAAACTCTCTGTCGCTTCCTGCCACACTCTGCTTATTTTTACCCAAATCAAGACACTGCTTTGTTGTCTTGACTTTTCACATTAGATTTCTGAATTTCCGTCCACCTGACCCCTCTCCCTTTTTAATTTAAAGCCCTATCGACAGCCCGAGTTGTTCCATTCGCAAGGATGCTGCTCCAAGCCCAGCTTAAGTGGAACCCGTCCCAATGGAACAGCTCCCTCTTTCCCGAGTACTGGTGCCAGTGCCCGATGATTCGAAACCTTTGTCTCACATATCACTCTTTGAACCGTGCAGTTAACTCTTTGATATGTTTGTCCTGGTCCTGTGTAATGAGCCAGGATTAATTAATAATGTCCTAGTTAAGGAACCCCTTGGAATGAGTGACCATAACATGGTTACATTGCATATCCAATTAGAGGGTGAGAAGGTTGGTTCTTAAACAAGCGGACTGGAGACTATGATGGTATGAGAGCGGAATTGATTAAAGTGGACTGCGAAAATAGATTAAAGTTTAAGACGGTACATGAGCAGTGGTGTTCATTTGAGGATGATGTGGAGATGCCGGTGATGGACTGGGGTGGACAAATGGAAGGAATCTTACAACACCAGGTTATAGTCCAACAAATTTATTTTAAAATCACAAGCTTTCGGAGATTATCCCCTTCGTTAGGTGAATGAGTGAAAAGGTTCGCAAATCGCATATCTTATACTAGGCTGGGACAGCATCACACCAATCAAAGGGTGTCGTTGTTGTTCAAACATGCCAGTCACGGAGAACAGCACGTCCCAGTACACTGGATATACATTGTGTCAATTACACAGACAGACAGAAAGAAACCCAAATGGCAGAGAGAGAGAGAGAGAGAGAATATAAAAACATAACTTTTTCCCCCCTTTTTGCTGGTGGGGTTACGTGTAGCGTGACATGAACCCAAGATCCCGGTTGAGGCCGTCCTCATGGGTGCGGAACTTGGCTATCAACTTCTGCTCGACGATTTTGCGTTGTCGTGTGTCTCGAAGGCCGACTTCGAGAACGCTTACCCGAAGATCGGTGGCTGAATGTCCTTGACTGCTAAAGTGTTCCCCGACTGCGAGGGAACCATCCTGTCTGGCGATTGTTGCGCGGTGTCCGTTCTTCTGTTGTCGCAGTGTCTGCATGGTCTCGCCAATGTACCATGCTCCGGGGCATCCTTTCCTGCAACGTATGAGGTAGACAACGTTGGCCGAGTCACAGGAGTATGAACCATGCACCTGGTGGGTGGTGTCCTCTCGTGTGATGGTGGTATCTGTGTCGATGATCTGACATGTCTTGCAGAGGTTGCCGTGGCAGGGTTGTGTGGCGTCGTGGACGCTGTTCTCCTGAAAGCTGGGTAATTTGCTGCGAACGATGGTCTGTTTGAGGTTGGGTGGCTGTTTCAAGGCGAGTAGTGGAGGCGTGGGGATGGACTTAGCGAGGTGTTCGTCGTCATCGAAAACATGTTGAAGGCTGCGGAGAACATGGTGTAGTTTCTCCGATCCGGGGAAGTACTGGACGACGAAGGGTACTCTGTTGGTTGCGTCCCGTGTTTGTCTTCTGAGGAGGTCTATGCGATTCTTCGCTGTGGCCCGTCGGAACTGTCGTTCGACAAGTCGAGCGTCATATCCCGTTCTTACGAGGGCGTCTTTCAGCGTCTGGAGGTGTCCATCGCGTTCCTCCTCGTCTGAGCAGACCCTGTGTATTCGTAGGGCCTGTCCATAGGGGATGGCCTCTTTGATGTGGTTGGGGTGGAAGCTGGAAAAGTGGAGCATCGTAAGGTTGTCCGTGGGCTTGCGGTAGAGTGAGGTGCTGAGGTGCCCGTCTTTGATGGAGATTTGTGTGTCCAAGAAAGAAACCGATTCTGAGGAGTAGTCCATGGTGAGTTTGATGGTGAGATGGAACTTGTTGATGATATCGTGTAGTCTCTTCAGTGATCCTTCGCCATGGGTCCATCGGAAGAAAATGTCGTCGATGTATCTGGTGCATAGCGTTGGTTGGAGGTCCTGTGCAGTGAAGAAGTCGTTCTGGAACCTGTGCAGGAAAATGGTGGCGTATTGGGGGGCGAATTTGGTCCCCATGGCTGTTCCGTGTGTTTTGGATAAAGAACTGGTTATCGAAGGTGAAGACATTGTGATCCAGGATGAAGCGGATGAGTTGTAGGATGGCGTCTGGAGATTTTACTGGGACGTGCTGTTCTCCGTGACTGGCCTGTTTGAATAAGAACGACACCTTTTGATTGGTGTGATCCTGTCCCAACCTAGTATAAGATATGCGAATTGAGAACCTTTTCACTCATTCACCTGACGAAGGGGATAATCTCCGAAAGCTTGTGATTTGAAAATAAATTTGTTGGACTATAACCTGGTGTTGTAAGATTCCTTACATTCATTAAAGGAGTTATTTTACAACTTTCAAAAAATATATATTCCACTGAGGAAAAAAGGGTGTAAAAGAAATGACAGCCATCCGTGGCTAAGTAAAGAAATTAAGGACAGTATCCGACTAAAAACAAGGACATATAAGGTAGCCAAACTTAGTGGGAGGATAGAAGATTGGGAAGTCTTCAAAAGACAACTAAAAGTAACTAAAGGATTGATTAAGAAAGGGAACATAGATTATGAAAATAAATTAGCAAAACATATAAAAAGAGATAGAAAGAGTTTCTATAGCTATATAAAAAGAAAAAGGGTGGCTAAGGCAAACGTAGGTCCCTTAGAGGATGAGACCGGGAAATTAATGGTGGGAAACATGGAAATGGCAAAAATGCTGAACAAATATTTTGTTTCAGTCTTTACATTAGAGGACACTCAGAATATCCCAACACTGGACAAACAGGGGGCTCTAGGGGGGGAGGAGCTACATACGATTAGAATCACTAAGGAATTGGTCCTCAGTAAATTAATGGCACTCAAGGCGGATAAATCCCCTGGACCTGATGGCTTACATCCTCGGGTCTTGAGGGAAGTGGCAGTAGGGATTTTGGATGCTTTGGTAATAATTTTCAAAAATTCTCTGGACTCAGCAAAGGATCCGGCAGATTGGAAAACTGCTCATGTAACACGCTTATTTAAAAAGGTTAGTAGGCAGAAGGCTGGAAATTATAGACCAGTTAGCCTAACGTCTGTGGTGGGTAAAATTTTGGAGTCGATTATAAAGGAGACAGTAGCGGAACATTTGGATAAACATAATTTAATAGGACAAAGTCAGCATGGCTTTATGAAGGGGAAGTCATGTCTGGCAAATTTCCTTGAGTTCTTTGAGGACATAACGTACAGGGTGTATCAAGGGGAACCAGTGGACGTAGTGTATTTAGACTTCCAGAAGGCATTCGACAAGGTGCCACATAAAAGATTATTGCTGAAGATAAATAATCAATGGATTGGCGGTAATATTCTGGCATGGGTGGAGGATTGGTTATCTAACAGGAAGCAGAGAGTTGGGATAAATGGTTCATTCTCGGACTGGCAACCAGTCGCCAGTGGTGTTCCACAGGTGTCGGTGCTCGGTCCCCAAATCTTTCCAATCTACATTAACGATTTGGAGGAGGGGACCGAGGGTAACATATCAAAGTTTGCAGATGATACAAGGATGGGAGGGAAAGTAGAGAGTGTGGAGGACATGAAAAACCTACAAGGGGATATAGACAGGCTGGGTGAGTGGGCGCAGATTTGGCAGATGCAATACAATATTGGAAAATATGAGGTTATGCACTTTGGCAGGAAAAATCAAAGAGCAAGTTATTATCTTAATGGCGAGAAACTGGAAAGTACTGCAGTACAAAGGGATCTGGGGGTCCTAGTGCAAGAAAATCAAAAAGTTTGTATGCAGGTGCAACAGGTGATCAAGAAGGCCAATGGAATGTTGGCTTTTATTGCTACGGGGATAGAATATAAAAACAGGGAGGTATTTCTGCAGTTATATAAGGTATTGGTGAGACCGCACCTGGAATACTGCATACAGTTTTGGTGTCCATACTTAAGAAAAAACATACTTGTTTTCGAGACAGTACAAAGAAGGTCCACTCGGTTAATCCCGGGGATGAGGGGATGGACATATGAGGAGAGGTTGAGTGGATTGGGACTCGACTCATTGGAGTTCAGAAGAATGAGAGGCGATCTTATTGAAACGTGTAAGATTGTGAAGGGGCTTGATCGGATGGATGCGGTAAGGATGTTCCCAAGGTTGGGTGAAACCAGAACTAGGGGGCATAATCTTAGAATAAGGGGCTGCTCTTTCTAAAACTGAGTTGAGGAGAAACATCTTCACTCAGAGGGTGGTCGGTCTGTTGAATTTGCTGCCCCAGGAAGCTGTGGAAGCTGCATCATTAAATAAAATTAAAACAGAAATAGATAGTTTCCTGGAAGTAAAGGGAATTAGGTGTTATGGGGAGTGGGCAGGAAATTGGACATGAATTTAGTTTTGAGGTTAGGATCAGATCAGCCATGATCTTATTGAATGGCGGAGCAGGCTCGAGGAGCCGATTGGCCTACTCCTGCTCCTATTTCTTATGTCCTCTTATGTTCTTATGTCCAGGTGCCAATTTGCACATTGCTCACGTAGCAACCCCGAGGTTATTACCTTTGAGGTTCTGCTCATTAATTTGGACCCTCGCTCACACTGTCGCAGCAGAAACTCATTCTTGGTTCGACTTATGTCGTTAGTTCCTAGGTGGACCACGATAATTGGATCCACCCCCTCATGCTCCAAGTTCTTTTCCAGCCACGAGGAGATGTCCTTAACCTAAAACAGCCTTCGGAACTCCCGATCGCGGCTGCAGAGAATAGTATCGATCCCCCTGACTACATTATCCTCCACCACTACCACATTCATTTTTACTCCCCCCACTTGAATGGCCTTCTGTACCACAGTACCATGGTCAGTTTGGTCATCTTCCCTGCAGTCTTTGCTTTCATCCATACCTGTGGCAAGTACCTCCTACCTGTTGGACAAGATCAAGGACTGACGCTCCTCCTGCACTATATACTGAGTCCCCACAGCTGCCTGACTCGCAGTCACTGAACGAATATAAACTATTATCTAATCTAAGATGTGGTTGCCGGAAATCTCCATGCTCTGCACCAATTCCCACATGCTGCAGTTACGGCACCGCCTGCCCTGCCATCCCTATCTAACCGCGTTTTATTGATTTACTTCACTGGAATTTTTTACACACTTGCAATTCTTAATTTTATTAACTAATACGGTTATCAACTTAAACTTATACATGCAATCTCTAGTTTAACCCACTGCCCGCATAGTAATACTCAACAACCGATCACCTACCTGCTGTCCAGTGACGTCACTCTTTGATTTTTCGTTTTGTTTCTGATTTCACCGAATGTGTACTGGGGCCACCGACTGGGACCACCGACTGGGGCCTCCGACTGGGACCACCGACTGGGACCACCGGCTGGGGCCTCCGACAGGGGTCTCCAACTGGGACCTCCGACTGAGGCCACCGACTGGGGCCTCCGACTGGTGTCACCGACTAGGGCCACCGACTGGGGCCTCCAACTGGGACCACTGACAATGGCCAACGACTGGGACCTCTGACTGGGGCCACCGACTTGGACCTCGGACTGGGGCCACCGACTGGTGCCACCGACTGGGGCTACCGACTGGGACCACTGACTGGGGCCAACGACTGGGACCTCCGACTGGAGCCACCGACTTGGGCCTCCGACTGGGACCACCGACTGGGGCCTCCGACTGAGTTCACCGACTTGGGCCTCCGACTGGGGCCACCGACTGGGGCACCGATTGTGGCTCCGACTCTCGCTCTTCTTATCTCCGACTGGGGCCTCTGACTGGGGTCACCGACTGGGCCCTCCAACTCCCGCTCTTTTTATCTCCGACTGCGGAGGAACTCAGAGAGGTGAAGTGCCAGTAAGCCTCGGTCCTCACCTCTGAGTCCTCAAAGATCATCTTCCCGTCCAGAGTCCGCTCTGTGGAGCAAGGCGAGAAGTTCTCGCGCTTCTTCCAGCTGACGTCTGTGATCAGCAGCCTAAAGGAGGAAGACGGCTCGCTGACGTCCTCGCAGGCCGAAATACTGAGGATCAAACAAGTCCTTTTATACCAGGCTGTATGACTTGAAGCCCAAGACTGCATAGCTTCCCAGTCCTTCCTGTCCTATTTTATGGTGGTTTTAAAGGAATGTGAGTGGGAGAGCAAGGATTGGCCACTGACCTTGGACGAGTTGAAAAAAGGCCGTCCAGTTCTTCGAGAAGAGTAGAACTTCCAGGAGCGATGGCTTATTGGTTGAGTAGTACTCGGCTCGGTGGGACTGGATCGGCCCAGACTTACTGGAAGTGTACGGGGGTATGCTTTTGACAGGCAACATGTCAGAGTCGATGAGGAAAGGCATCATCAGCCTCATCTACAAGCGGAAGGGGGAGAGGGAAGAAATCAGAAATTGGGCACCCATTTCGATGCTAAATGTTGACAACAAGATTCTGTCGAAGGTCATCCGAACATGCTCTGCTCTGGAGCTGGAGTTCCACCCGCATCAGACCTGTAATGTACCTGGCAGGAAGATGAATGATAGCCTTTCACTACTCAGTGATACGATCGCCTACGTGCAGGATGCGGGGTGAGCACCTGGCTCATCAGCCTGGACCAGCAGAAGGTTTTCGACAGAATATCCCACATGTACATGATGGACGTGCTCCTTAAAATGTAGTTTGAGGAGGGAATCTGCGATTGGATCTGACCGGGCTATGCGGACATCTATAGTGCAGTCCTAATCAATGGGTTGGAGCCGGAGAGCTTTCCAATCAGATCTGGAGTCAGCAGAGTAGTTTCTCTCCGTGGTCTTCTTTGTGTGTTGTATCGATCCGTTTGCTGCATCCATCAGGAAGGTCGCAGGCATCGGGGGGAGGGTGGTTGGGGGATGGTGACGATCCCAGGCAGTGGAGGCTCTCAGGTTAAAGCTTTCCTCTACATGGACGACGTCACCGTCTTCTGCTCCGATCAGCGGTCGGTTCGCAGACTAATGGGCATCTGCGACCGTTTCGAGCTGCCCTCGGGGGCCAGAGGGAACCGAAATAAGAGCGAGGCCATGTTATTTGGCAGGTGGTAAGCCCGGTCGCTTGTCCCCTTCACCGTTAGTTTCGACTTCGTGAAGGTGCTGGGCATCTGGTTCGGGGTCCCCTGGCCTGCACCAAGAACTGGGGAGAACGGGTCGCCAAGGCCAAACAGAAGCTTGGTATGTAGGTGGGGCGCTCCCTCTCCATAACCGGCAGGGATCTGGTGATAAGGTGTGAGGTACTCGCGATGTTGCTCGACGTGGCCAGGGTCTGGCCCATACCCCACTGATCCGCCGTCAGAGCCACCCAAGTTATCTTGCACTTTGTCTGGAGATCCAAGGCAGAACGTGTCCACAGGCACACCGTGTACAAGACCCCAGACAAATGGGGGAGGAGTGTCCTCAAAACTACTCTGATCCTGATGGCCACCTTTTTGTGTGGCTGCGTCGGGATATGTCTGAAGCCCCAGTACGCAAACACCAAGTGGCACTACGTGCTGAGTTTTTACCTGTCCCCCACACTGAGAAGGCTGGGTCTGGCCACGTTGGTCAAGCAGACGGAAGACGTCCCGTCCAACTGAACCGTAATCCCACAACCCCACCTCTCCCAGGTGGAGAGGATCCTGACGACCACAAGGCAGCCAGACAGTGGGAGTCCTGCAGGTAAAGGAGAGGGTGAATCTGATCCAGCAGTTCCAAGACCAGACGGTCGATACAATTTGGAAGAATGACTCATTGCCAGAACTGACCAACAGGCGCCAGGATGTTGCCTGGATGATGGTGAGAAGGGCCCTCGCAGTGCGTTCCTACCAACACGCACAGAATCTCAGTACCACCGCGAGCTGCCCTCGAGACTGCGGCAAGGAGGAGACCATCGTCCATCTTATGGTGGGCTGACCCTTGGTGCAGAAGATGTGGAGACAGATGTGTTTGTATCTGTCCGAGTTCATCCCCAACACCTCAGTAACACAGGTCATTGTGCTCCACGGGCAGTTTCCCGGGATGCACACCAAGACAGATATCAACTGCTTCTGGAAGACCATCAAGTCGGTGAAGTTGGCCCTTTGGTTCGCCCTAAACCTACTGGTCTTCCAGCTGAAGGAGCTGTCCATGACCGAGTGTTGCCATCTGGCACACTCCAAGGTCCAGGATTACGTCCTGAGGGATGTAATGAAGCCTGGTGCAGCCTTTGCAAAGGGTCTATGGAGAAAGGCCACTGTGTAAGGCCATTTCACCTGGTATAATACAGGATGTGCTAGAAGATTAAAACCTTGGGGCACAGATACACAAATCACTAAAAGTAGCGACACGGGTTAAAAAAGCAAATCAAGCCCTGGGGTTCAATTCTAGAGGCAAAGAATTGTTAAGCAAAGAAGTTATGTTAAACTTGTGTGGAGCCTTGGTTCGGCCACACTTGTACTATTGTGCATAGTTCTGGTCTCCATATTATCGAAAGATATAAAGGCTTTGGAGAGAGTGCAAAAAAGATTTGCAAAGATGATACCAGAAGTGAGAGGATATACTTATCAGGAAAGGCTGAACAGGATGGATCTCTTTTCTATAGAAAAGAGAAAACTGAAGGGTGACCTGACGGAGGTCTTTAAGATAATGATAGGGTTTGGTGAGGTAGATATAGAGAAATGTTTCCACTTGTGAGGGACACCAAAATTAGAGGTCATAAATATAAGCTAGTCACTAATAAATCCAGGAATTCAGGTTAAACGTCTTTACCGAAAGAGTGGTTAGAATGTCGAACGCGCTACCACAGGAAGTAGTTGAGACAAATAATGTAGATTTAAAGGGAAGCTAGATAAGCACAAAAGGGAGCAAGAATGAGTCCTGATAGGGTTAGATCAAGTCGGGAGGGAGGAGGCTGGTGTGGAACAAAAAAGCTGGCATGAACCAGTTGGGCCGAATGGCCTGTTCCTGTGCTGTAATTTCAATGTAACTCAATGAACTATTTTGAGGCTGGTGGAAGAGCAGACTGACCTGCGGATGCATATTCACAAATCTTTGAACGTGGCAGGGCAAGTTGATAAGGTGGTTAAGCAAGCGTATGGGGTACACGGGTTTGTACATAGGGGCATTGAATAGACAAATAGAGAAGTCATGTTAAACCTTCCCAAAAGACTGGTTAGGCCTCAAATGGACTATTGTATACAACACTGGGCCCCACGCTTTAAGAAGGATGTCAAGGCCTTGGAGAGGGTACAGAGCGGATTTGCCAGAGTGGTGCCAGGAATGACGGACTTCAGTTATGTGGAGGGATTGGAGAAGCTGGGCTTGTTGTCCTTAGATCAGTGAAGGTTTAGGGGAGACCATTAGTGCTGTTCAAAATAATGAGGGGTTTTTATGGTGCAAAAAGTGGAAGCTGCATACTCAGGCAACTGGATTGTTAACCAGAGGTCATAGGTTTAAAATAATTGGCATAACAACTAGAGGGGAAATGAGGAGCATATTTTTTACACAGAGGGTTGTTCAGCACTGCCTGAAAGGATGGGGTCCCTTTTAGAGGTTGTCTTCGTGTGAGAGACTCAAAATTCACGCTTTAACTGGGAAACTACAGGAACAGAGTGAAACGGGTTTGTCTGTGTCCCTGGATTCAATGCACAATGTGGAGAAACCTGCAAAATTTATAATTGAATCGTCAGGAGTGAACATGTTCAATAAATGATATGAAAACTGCAAATGAAGCCGCTCATTGTTGTTGGACCAGTCCTTTCTGAGCACAGCTTTTAACTTTATTCCGGAGAGAGGTCTCATTAAGACAAGGTTCTGAACTTTGAGATGTTTGTGATATATCCACGTCATCATTTACATGGAGGCAAAGCTGCTGATGTAATGTGTTTGTTCAAATGACTGTAACTAATAGCAATGATCAGGGGTATAACCGTGTCAGTGGAGATTTACCCCCTGTATAAATCAGCGATCGCTGTAATGAATCCACACAGACTGCCTGCCGGAGCTGCGGTTTCCAGGCCAACAGAAGTCATTGCTTCACAGAGAAATGGGATATTCAGTAATGTATCAGATAGGATGTATTTATTATCCTGTTCTTGCAGCCGTTGGAGTTCCAGGTAAGCCATGATCTCAGCTGTTCAGGGTGCAAATCGGTATTAACTCTGCTGCTCTACTTGGCACCATTTTTCTTCCATCCTGTATTAAGCATTGGACTATTCTGTTCAGTTGATCGACTGTCCTAATTCCCTGGTCTTTTTGTCTTGTGGCAGCTGCATTGTACGCGTTATGATCTTGTATATCTAACCTTGGCATTGTTCCTGAAATATTCCCTGTACTGAATGTTTTGGAATCAGGTATCTGCGCTAATAGCTGGTATGAGGCCACCAAGAGCTGTTAACAGTTTCATGTTGTGGAACTAAACTCTCCTGAAATATTTTTTTAAAATGTGTTTTCAATGATTGGTCATGAGACAGCTCACGATCTCGGTGTTACAAGGAAGCCGAGCAATGTCCTCCCTCCCCGATCACATGGTTCAGTTTAACAGGGATTTCAATGTATTTATTGGTTATCACTGTTATGAAATATTATTTCATTATGTGTGTATCTGACGCCGCTTCAGATGTCTGGATGCTGAACGGAGTTTGCTGCTGAATCTTTCAGATCTCATTCTCTGATTAACTGTGGATGAATTTACTATAAAATTTAATATTTTGAGGTTATGTTGTATTCGTTTGCAATTTATCTGTTGCACTTTATCTGTTGGAATCGGGAGCCCTTCGATTTATCTGTCGATTGTTGGTAGCAGCGGTGATGTTGGCGTTTTGCTAATTGAACAATGCCGCCATCTAACGCTGTACTTTGTAATTACAGGAGAAGGAATTTCAATTATTGTGAGGTGTGTTTGGAAGAGGCATTCGATTCTGTTTATTCCTTGCATTGTTGATGAAGTGAACAGTGTAGGTGAACAGATGGAGACTTGGATGATCTGTAAAAACATTAAACTGTTCACAGAGGCTTCACCATTTAACAAACTGACACTAAGAATAGGATCGTTGGAGCACGGGGCTGGTGAGGAGAAAGCAGGCGCAGGATGTTAGGGTGTACTCGGATGTGAAAGGGGCATTGAAAAAGAGATTAGAGACAGTGCGGAGACATAGAGAGGAGCGATAGAGAAAGAAGCTGTGAAGGAAAACGAGAGGGAGGGGCAGAAGAAACGAGAGACAGAGAGAGAGATACACACACAGAGAACGAGAGATGGGGAGAGAGAGAGCAGCAGCGGTGCGAATAATTCATCGGATTGAACTGATGAAACTTCCAGTAAAATTATGAAGAGGAAATGTGACCTGAAGGCGTTATTAGGATGTTGTCAGATTGTGAGAGTTTTATTGTACTCGCGCCGGGTGTGTTTATCACTATCAGGTCCTCAGTCTGTTTATGTGAATGTTACATTTACTTCTTTACTGATTGAATAAATAAACAGAATTGAAATGTAATTAAAGAACAAAATCAGTGATTTATTTATCGCATTGAATTATTGGGATATTGTATTCTTGAATCTGTGTGTCAGCTTCATTGAATAAAGGACGAGGCTAATTCAATTATTGCATTTTAATGTAATTTTAATTGAATATGCAAATTAAATTTATTGAAAACATTCTGTAACGAATGAGCTGTTCATTGACACCAATAACCACAGAAATTAAAGGTTGAATTTATTGAATGGATTGTGTTACTGGGACATATAGATTAGATTTCCTCAAACAATCTGCTGCTGTCTCTCCCTGTGAATCCCAGCCTCTCCTCCCACTGCATTGAATCTTCTGTCTCCTCATCTGTTGCTTCAGTTTATTCGCTTCCACAAACTATTTGTTCCTGACTCCCCTCCAGCTCCTCCATGTCCTTCTCCTAGTCTTCCTCCCAATCTCACTCACTCGTTCGACCTCCAGCTGCCTCTTCCAATCCAATCCGTAGCCTCAAACCAACCGCCACGGATCTTGGTCTTTCCCGTTTTGTGCCAGTCCATGTCGGCTCTCTTCACCCAGAGCAACAAACCAGCAGCACCTTCCCCTGTCATCTCACCTTCCCGCCTCTTCTCGTTCATCTTGAGCCTAAATCTGGCTTTAATCGATTGATTCCTGGTGAGTAAAACCCCGACTCCCTTCCCCACCTGCACTCCGCCCTCACGCGGCCCTTCCAGTGGATCCGGTACTCACTTTATTCACTTTCTGTATCAATTTCCAAATTCTTCATAGATAATTATTTTTAAAAAACATTTCTCTGCCCGAAAGCACTGCCCAGGACAGTGAATACGTTTCCACCGTTTGATGCATCAACAAAGCTTGAAATTTCACCCCGGATCTTGTCAAACTGCTGCTTTGGCTCCAGGTCTGATCACTAATTTCTCTGCATCTGTTTCTGTCTCTTACAGTTAACTTCGTAGCGATTGTGATCCTGTCCCGTGGAAAATGCGGACTCTCCAAATGTATCACGCACTACCTGGTGGGAATGGCAGTGGCTGATCTCCTGGTCGTTATCTCTGATACGATATTGAGCTGGATTGGTCTGATTTATTTCCCAGATTCATTCCTGAGAATTACTCCCGTGTGTAGTTTCATTGACTTCCTGACTTTTGTAACCACCGAGGTTTCTGTCTGGCTCACAGTGGGTTTCACCTTTGATCGATTTGTGGCCATTTCTTGTCAGAAGCTGAAAACAAAATATTGCACCGAGAAAACGGCGGCTGCTGTTATTGGGGTGGTGAGTGCGCTAAGCTGTTTACTAAACATTCCCTGGTACTTTGTATATGACCCGGAATATATAATGGACAACGTACCCCGGGGTTGTGTCTGGAAAACGAGCTTTTTCACTTCACCTGCATGGGCAGCGTTTGTCTTGTTTACTGTTGTTTCAACTCCTTGTCTCCCTTTCATTCTGATTTTGCTGTTCAATGTGCTCACCGCCAGGCACATTTTAGCGGCCAGCCGAGTCCGCCGGGGGCTCCGCGGCCGCAGTACTGGAGAGAATCACAAGGATCCAGAGATGGAGAACCGAAGGAAATCCATAATTTTACTCTTCAGTATATCAGGCACTTTTTTATTGTTATGGAGTACACTCGTTTTTTATGTTATCTCTCTGCAGACAACAAACGCCCAGTACTATACGGTCAGTGACATTGAGTCAGCCGCATTCATGCTTCAACTTCTCAGTTCCTGCACCAACACGTGTATTTATGCTGTGACCCAGACTAAATTCAGAGAGGAGCTGAAGAACGGGGTGAAATACCCACTGAATCTAATTGGTACATTATTTAAATCATAGAAACGTCTCAAGACTTTTCATGCAAAATTAAATAAATATCAATTCGAGTAGATTTTCACGTCTGGCGGTGATGTCAGACGGACCGTTGCGGATCAGGAGCCCGTCTTTCACTGCCCCTGATTTTACAATCAATTGACATCAATGAGTTCATTAAAGTAACTGATATCAATCCAATACTTTAATTAAATTTGGAAATACCAGATAGTAATTATATTTTACCGCCAAATGTGGTGTTGTGAAATGACACAAGATGTGATTCTAAAATGAAATGGTTTTCTGTTAATAGTCAGGAAATAATATGATTTCAATATTAAATGTTTAATTATGAAATTAATAAAATCAAATCCTCCTTTTCAGTTGATGATTATTTCCCATCACACACACTGCCCGGTGGGATGGACTGAGGGTGAGCTGTCAGGGTCAGACAGCGTCCTGTTCATTGGGACATTTGTTTTGACCAGAACAGAACAATAATGGACCAACACCCGGACCGTTACTAACTGGTAAAATATTAATGTAATTTAAAACTCTACTGGGGATTTGCGGAGATCGTTTCCTCTCGGAACTGCTGTGCAGCAATGTTTACTCACTGCAGGGAGTTTAATGGGACATGAGGCTGGACCTGGTCATACAGATCTGTATGAAACCTCATGATACATTTTCGAGTCGGTCAGGGGCCGGGAGATTTCCCACGGCCGCAGCAGGCCAAGGGAAAGCTCTCTTGCTCATCCTTGTCCCACAAAATATAAGTTAAAAAAAAACTTCTCAGTGTTCTGGACCACTCAATGCCCATCGAAAGGGCGGCTCCTCCACCCATTTGAAACCTAATTTGAAACCTACATTAAATGGTCTCCCGCGTACGTCATAATACTCTGATTTACATATTACACGTGGCCTGACCGGAAACAGTTGGGTGTTGCTCTGGCCGCTCTTCTCAGGACCCTACCCACGATGGTAGAGGCAGGAACGCCAGCGTTAAAGGGGCGGTAAGTGACCTGACAACATTTACTGGCCTCTACCACCCCATTTCCGCCAGGCGGGGATACCTAAAATCGGCCACACCTTTCCTGACCTGCGCCCTAAAATCAATCTTCGAAGCCCACAAGCTGGTGCATTGTCTCAAACTGCACCGGTTCACAACACGTGGTGGGAAATTTTCACCATTGCTGAGTGCTGAACTGGTAGAGCGTATCACCCGCCACTTATAGAACCGGCCCGATTTTAATTTCTGCTCCGTCAGTTTAGCGCCCAAGCAGTGAAGGTGAAATTATCCCCTACGTCTCTGTCCTCAAGTTTCGACAGGTTTGTGAATGATATCAGACAGTGTTTGCCAAATATGAACATGAATGTGGGCGAATGGATCCGTGTATTCAGTTAAAAGCTGATAACCCACCTCCATAGAGACAAGACCCCTTTACCATGTAGTCGAAGTGGGGTTCACCCCCAACAGCTGTGGGACAAACTGAAGCGAGTTGTGGCTTACACAAAGGCTCTATGTGGAAATGCCACTGTGTAAGACCATTTCATCTTATATTGTACATCATGTCTTAGAAAATATGTACTGTGTGTTGAATTGTAAAAATGGAATCGTAGTGTGTACGATCCGTATTGTCTTGTTTTGAATTGTAACTGTGATATTTACATTGAACTGTGTGTATCCATAAATTTTATGAAATAAACGATATTTTGAAATACAAAAAAATGTTCCAGTCTCACCGTCTCTGTTGTTATTGGACAGTGAAGTGAGTAAATACTGCCAGATTGTAAAGATGTGGGGAGTAATGCAAAGAGCATCTATGGGGACTGTTGAGCAGCAAAGGGCTTTTGCTGTCCAGGTACACCAATCAATAAAAGTCTATTATTATTGGATGGTGAAGAGTGGAAAGCGAGTGCACATGGACCAAAAATAACGTTCAACATCCCAATTTCTAGGCTGTCATAGCCCAAAGAATAGAAAGATATGCTGATAGGGTTAGATGAAGAAGGGTTACAGGAGGCTCATGTAGAGCATAAACCCCGGCATGGCGCTTCTGTACATTCTATGTAATTCTGTTATTGGCACCAAGTGAGAAATAGATGAATTTTCTTAATGGTGAGAAATTAGGGAGTCTAGCGGAGTCAAGGGGTTTAGTTGTCTCGGTACAGCAATCACTAAAAACTAGTGCACATATACCAAAAATAATTTTAAATTTCTAGGCTGTCGTATACCAAGGTATCGCTATCAGGTTCTTAGCCAACTCTCGGGAATTTGCGGATATAATCAAGCCCCACTGCCTCCCTTGCTGGTCCATTCCATCCATCGAGCACCCTCTGCATTAAAAATGTTACATTCAAGCATTCTGCTCATCCTGTGCCCCAGGTAGAGAAGACTAAAAGAGACAGGAGGACCCAGAACATCAGCCTTATATGAGTTTAGACATTTCCGTTTTAAATTCAGATTGTTGTATTTGCAGGTTTTTCCCTTTTTTGCACATTTCTATTTTTATTTCACTCTTGCTCATTTTGAATTCTAAACAAATTCTCCAAACCCTGTGCTCAGTGAGTGCTGAATCCTGGCCCTTTGATTGACAGCTCTCACCTCCCTCGCTCCTCCTCCCTTCACGTGGCACGCGACAGCGTTTCTCCCCTTTGCGCGCTGACGTCACGACGCGTGCGTGACGCTCCGGCCCGAGGGACGCCGCGCATGCACCGCGCTTTTCCTGTGCCGCGTTCCCTTTGCAATAGGCCGGCGCTGGGAGGATGATGATGCAGACCTCGGGCCAGCGGGCTGGCGGGCGGGCGCTGCTTTGGACGCGTGCGAGGCCGACAGAGGGAGGGCCCGCACCTGGGAGTGGTCTGAGAGGGGAGAGCGGGGTGTGTGGGGTGGGGGGAGACGGGTGGAGTTACTTGCAGGCCCGTTAATCTCCACTCTGGCAGCGTCCGGTGTCCAGCTGGGCTTGGGGGGAGTCATTCTGCGGCCTCCCAGTCAAATGGGCCGTGGGTCGGAGCCCAAAAGTGAGCGAGAATCACACAGCACAGCAAGAGGCCTCTAGGCCCATCGCGCCTGTGCTGGCTCTGTGAAAGAGCGATCCCACTCCCACTCCCCTGCTCTTTCCCCAGAGTCCTGCAAATATCCCCCCTTCAAGGATTGACCCGATTCCCTTTTGAAAGTTATTATTGAATCTGCTCCCACCGCCCTTTCAGGCAGTGAATTCCAGATCAGAACAACTCGCTGCCTAAAAACATCCTCCTCATCTCCCATTGTCTCTTTTCCCAATTCCCTTCAATCTGTGTCCTCTGGTTACCGACCCTTCCGCCAGTGGCAACAGTTTCTCCGGATCAACTCCATCAAAACCCCTCGTCATTTTGAACCCCTCTATTAAAGCTCCCCTTAAACGTCTCTGCTCTAAGGAGAACAATCCCAGCTTCTCCATTATCTCCAAGGAACTGAATTCGCTCATTCCCGGTACCATTCTGCTAAATCTCGCCTGAACTTCCACCTTCCAACCAGCACCAGGTCCTGCTCGGCCTCACTGACCCTCACTGACTTCCAGTTACCGATCTCCTAATATTTAAAATGTTCATCCTTGGGTTTAAATCCCTCCATGGCCCACCCCTCCCCATTTCCGCCCTCCCCTCCACACCAACAGCAAACCCACCGCGACCTCCTCATTCATCGATCATTGGCCTCTTTTGGTGGGACTACCCTCTCTTGGTTCCACTCACCTATCTGATCACAGCCAGGAGAAGTTTCTCCACCCACCCTATCACCGTTATATCTGATGTCTCTAAAGGTTCAAGCCTTTGCTCCCTCCTCTTCTTCATCTGCATGCTGCCCTTTGGTGACATTGTCCGCAGACATGGACCAGCTTTTAGATGGTCGCTGACAAAACGACCGCATCTCTTCACCTTTCCAATGCATGTGTTTTGTCAGAACGATATTCTGTTTTAGAAGAGTCACAATTTCAGTCCAGATTAAAATTGGGAAGTCATGAACGTTGGCAACACAGTCTCCACAAACTGGCCGCAGAGTCCATCACGACCCTTCTCTTTTTGACTGAAGAGTGTCTCACCAATTAGCCAACTCCTTGCTGATCTGCTTTGACTTCCAGTCTCCTAAGCCTGTAGTTTATTTTTATTCCTTCTTACATTTAAATCCAACAAACCTATTTCTGTAAACTCCTTCCGTCCTGCAGCCCCTGTCAAGCACTACGCTCCTCCACTTCTGGCCGCTTGTGCAACTGCAGTCCATTTGCTCTACTTTTGACAGCAGTGCCGTCTGCCATATCCACGCTCCAGAATTCCCTCCTTGAGGGCCTCCCACTTCCCTCTCCACCTTTCAGGTGTCGGACGTGGTTAGAATTTTGTGAGTTCAAATTCCACTCCAGAGACTTGAACACGTGATCCAAGCTGATACTGTAGTGCATTCCTGAGGGAGCGGTGTGCTGTCGGAGTTGCCGACTTACACAGGACACGTTAAACCGAGGGCACAACTACCCTATCAAGTACATGTAAAATATCTCACAGCAATATTCGAAAACGAGCATTGCAAATCGACCCAGTGTTCTGGGCAATATTAATCCCTCAACCAACATTACAAAAACCGATTTTCTGGTCATTTATCTCATTGCAGTTTGTATGAGCTTGCTGTGGACAAATTGGCTGGTACGTTTCCTACATTACCACAGTGACTACAATTTAAATTGCACTTCTTTGCTGTAAAGCATTTTGGGGCATCCTGACGTCTTGAAAGGCGCTATATAAAGGCAAGTTCCTTCCTTCAAACATCTAAATTCTACTCTCGAAAACCAACCTCAGCCTCTCAGTCCCTCCATTTTCTTCTCCTCCTTTTAAACCCTGCTTAAACCCACGCGTTGTCCAAGGTTTTCGCCAGTCCCTCTGATATCTTCTTATCACTTTATTGCCCGATTTTACCCACTCCTCTGTGAAGCCCCTTCGGAATGTTTATTATATTAAAGGCGGTCTGTGAATGCGAGTTGTTGTTGACTTTCTTTGGAATGTGTTCATTCGTTGTCCACTGTATGAGCAAAGTAATTTCTGGGCTAATATTCTTGTACCACAAATAGATTTATACAATAGACGGAGCTGTTGAGATAAATTAACATGAGCAACTACTCGTGGACACTCATTTTTCGAACAACATAACTCCGATTATCCACGGACATCGCATTGAAATTGAGCGCATTCTGGAGCTTGGAAATGGCTGAAGGCACGGCTTCCAAAAATGGGGCAAATGGACAGTGGAGGCAGACTTTAGTGAGCCCTCTGTCTAAGATGAGACCAGCTACAGAGACCAGGGTGAAGTTTTATTCGTTGTTTGTCTTCTTTCTCTTTGGTTCCAAACCGTTTTACTGCTCTCTGGGGCTGCTGACAAGGATGTAGCTTCATTATATTTTCTCTTTGGTTAAACCTGGTATGTCACGAATATACTGAGCACTTTGAACGCTCCAGAATAAAAACATTAAACCCATAGACAGCACAACGTAGATTCTCTAAAATGAGGCCAGACGAGGGAAACTGTATGAGGAAGGATTTGATACCCGATTATTTCTACGGAAATACAGCAGAGGAGACTAAAATTTTAAATCATGACGTTTGATAGAGTAATGGGGGAGGTTTGTTACTGCTGCTGGGGAGGATTTAAACCATCTGGGCAGGAGGGTGGAAACCTGAGATGAGATTCAGAAGGGAGAGTAACAAAGCTGGAAGTGGAAGGCAGAAAATAGCAAGTGAAATTGGAAGGCAGCGGAAACAAAGACCAGCAGCAAATAAGGTGAATATAGGGAAAAAAATGTTAAAAAGGCAAAATTAAAGGCATTTTATCTGAATGCACGCAGCATTCACAACAAGGTAGATGAATTGACGGCACAAATAGAAATAAAAGGGGAGGATCTAATTGACATTAAGGAGACGTGGCTGCAGGGTGACTAAGGCTGGGAACTGGATATTCAAGGATATTCGACATTTAGGAAGGACAGGCAAAAAGGAAAAGGAGGTGGGATAGCGCTGTTAATAAAGGATGAGATCAGTACAATAGTGCTGATGGCACAGAAGGTCAAGATGTAGAATCAGTTTTGGTGGAGCGAAGAAACAGCAAGAGTCAGATCACATTGGTGGGAGTTGTTTTTGGCCACCGAAAAGTAGTAGTAATGTAGGGCAGGGTATAAAGCAGGAAATTAGAAACACGTGTAACAAGGGTAATACAGTAATATTGGGGGACTTTAATCTACATATAGATTAGCCAAACCAAATTAGCACTAATACTGCGGAGGACAAATTCCTGGAATGTATACGAGATGGTTTGCTACATCAGTATGTTGAGGAACCAACGAGGGAACAGGATATTTTGTATCTAGTATTGTTCAATGAGAAAGTGTTAATCAATAATCTTGTTGTAAAGGAGCCCTTAGGGAAGAGTCACCATAATATGATAGAATTATTCATTAAGATTTGAAAGTGATGAAGTTCAATCCAAAACTAGGGTCTAAAATCTAAACAAAGCAAATTACGAAGCTATGAGGCGCAAGATGGCTGTTGTTGATTGGGGAACTGCATTAAAATGTATGACGGTAGACAGCAAATGGCTCGCATTTAAAGAATTAATGCATAATTAGCAAACTTCCCCCCATCATAATGTCATAAATGGGGTTGTTCGCTGATGATTGCACAGTCTTCAGTTCCATTCACAACACCTCATGTAATGAAGCACTCCGTACCCGCATGCAGCAAGATCAGCACAACATCCAGGCTTGGGCTGATAAGTGGAAAGAAAATTCGCGCCAGACAAGTGCCAAGCAATGACCATCTCCAACAAGAGATAGTCTAACCACCTCTGCTTGACACTCAAAGGCATTGCCATCGCCGAAACTCCCAGCATCAACATCGTTGGGGTCACCGTTGACCAAAATCTTAACTGGACCAGCCATATAAATACTGTGGCTACAAGAGCAGTCAGTGACTGAGTATTCTGCGGCGAGTGACTCACCTCCTGACTCCCCAAAGCCTTTCCACCATCTACAAGGCACAAGTCAGGAGTGTGACGGAATACTCTCCACTTGCATGGATGCGTGCAGCTCCAACAACACTCAAGAAGTTCGACACCATTGAGGACGAAGCAGCCCGCTTGATTGGCACTCCATCCACCACCCTAAACATTCACTCCCTTCGCCACCGACGCACAGTGGCTGCCGTGTGTACCATCAACAGGATGCACTGCAACAACTCGACAAAGCTTCTTCAACAGCACCTCCCAAACTCGCGACCTCTACCATCTAGAAGGACAAGGGGAGCAGGCAGATGGGAACAGCACCACCTGCACGCTCGACACCAAGTCGCACACGATCAAGACTTGGAAATATATCGCCGTTCCTTCATCGTCACTGGGTGAAATTTTGAAATTCCCTACCTAATAAAACTGTGGGAGAACCTTCACCACACGGAATGCAGCGGTTAAAGACGGCGGCTCACCACCACCTTCTGAAGGGCAATTAGGGATGGACAAGAAATGCCGGCCTTGCCAGCGACGCCCACATCTCACGAACGAATAAAAAAAACAAATATATGTTCCTTTAAGGCGCAGAAATCCAACAAGAAAAGTGGTCAAACTGTTGCTAACAAGCGAAATTAAAGATAGTGTTAAATCAAAGAAAGATGCACATCAAGTTGCCAGAATATGCAGTAAGCCTGAGGATTGGGAACATTTTGAAATTCAGCAAAGGAGGACCTAGAAATTGATAAAGAAAGGGAATGTAGAATATGAGAGTAAACTAGCGAGAAACATAAAAACGGACGGTAACAGCTCCTTTTGGAATGTAAAAAGGAAAAGACAAGCGAAGGCAAATCTGGGTCCCTTACAGACAGAGACAGGAGAATTTATAATGAGGAATAAGGAAATGGCAGAGAAATTAAATAAATACTTTGTGCCTGTCTTCACGGAAGATGATACAAACACCACCCCCGCCCCCGTCCCCCCAGAAATACTAAAGAATCAACGGTCTGGTGAGTATGAGGAACTAGAATTAGCAACAAAAAGTACTTAGAGAAATTAATGGGACAGAAAGTTGATAAATCCCAAGGACCTGATGAGCTGCATTCGAGGACGCGGAACAGAGCTACAGGCGGGAGCGGACCTTGGAGAGAGTGCAGGACTGGGAGAATACGAAAGGCCCAGGCTCGAAGGCCGACCCGCACAGCAGATCGGTGATTGGCTGGTGAGCTTTAGTTTTTTTTTTCTCTGAGTGAGGGAATTGCGGAAAATAGAAGTAAAAGCTAGAAGCATAAAACTACTGGTAGCTGTTTAAAATTAAAGCTTAAACTACTTAACTAGAGTAATATAACCAAAAATAATTGTATTTAAGGGAATTGTTTTTGCTTGGTTTAAGTTAATCTAATAAATTAAGGCATGGCAAGGCAGCTCAGACCCGTGGAATGCACAACGTGTGCCATGTGGGAACTCCAGGATGCTTGCGTGTCCTGGACAACCACATGTGCAGGAAGTGTCGTCAGCTGGTGGAGCTCGAGCTGCGGGTTTCAGACCTTGAGCAGCAGCTATCGTCACTGCAGTGCATCCGCGAGGCTGAGAGTTTCGTGGATCGCACGATTCAGGTGGTGGTCACCGTGCAGTTTGAAAGTGCAGGCAAAGAGGGACTGGGTGACCGACAGACAGACAAGGAGGACCAGGCAGTTAGTTCGGGAGTTCCCTGAATGCATTTCACTCTCCAACCAGTATTCAGTTCCGGATAGTGGTGGTGGAGAGGGTTCCTCTGGGGAGTGTTGCTAGAGTAAAGTCCATAGAACCATGGGTGGCTCAGCTCTACAGTGGTGGGGAGGTGGGGGGAGGAGAAAGGTCGAGAGAGCAATAGTGATTGGGGATTCTAATGTTCGGGGAGCTGACAGGCGTTTCTGCGGCCGCAAACGTAATTCCAGGATGGTATGTTACCTCCCTGGTGCCAGGATCATGGATGTCACTGAGCGGTTGCAGGACATTCTGAAGTGGGATGGTTAACAGCCATAGTTCGTGGTACATGTCGGTACGAACGATGTAGGTATAAAGAGGGATGAGGTCCTGCAAGCAGAATATAAGGAGTTTGGAAATAAGTTAAAAACAGGACCCCAGGGGTAGTAATCCCAGGATTTCTCCCAGTGCCACGTTCTAGTGAGTACAGTAATAGGAGAATAGATCAGATGAATGCATGGCTTGAGGGTTGGTACAGGAGGGATGGATTTAGATTCCTGAGGAATTGGGACCGATTCTGGGGAAGGTGGGACCTTTACAAGCCAGACGGGTTGCACCACAACAGATCCGGGACTAATATCCTTGCAGGGGGGTTAAGCTAGAGTGGCAGGGGGATGGGAACCTGAGTGGGGAGTCAGAAGAGAGTAAAGTTGAGAGAAGCAAGAGTGGGGAGCACCCAGGGGAAATTTACAATACAAATAGGAAAAATAGTTGTTCAAGAACAAGTGAAAGGGAAAAGCGTAGAGCAGGAGGAAAAAGTGTCATTTAGGCACTACAGATAAAGTAAAAACTATAAAATATAAAGCGATTAACCCAGCAACAACGCTGAAGGTCAGGCTAGGGTGTGTGGCCCAACTGAGAGTATTATATACAAACACACGGAGTATAAGGAATAAATTCAATGAACTTCAGGCACAAATTCAAATTGGAGGGTATGCCATGATAGCTATTACTGAGACATGGCTGCAGGATGGTCAAGATTGGGAATTAAATATAACAGGTTATAAGGTCTACAGGAGAGACAGGGAAAATGGAAGAGTGGGAGCAGTAGTATTAGTGATTAGAGATTAAATCATTTCAATGATAAAGGAGGATATAACGAGAGGTATGCAGCCAACAGAGACTTTATGGGTTGAATTGAGAACTCGAAAAGTATATAAGACTATAATGGGAGTTGTGTATAGGACCCCTGGCAGTAATTCTGAAGTGCTCGGTTGTATAAATGCAGAGATTATACAAACGTGTAAGAAAGGCAAAGTGGTCTTAATGGGGGACTTTAACCTTCACATAGATTGGGAAAAGCAGACTAGCAATTGTCAGAAAGGTAGTGAATTTCATGATTGTGTCCGGGATAGTTTTCTACAGCAGTATGTCCTAGAGGCAACAATGGGGCAAGCCATACTCGATTTAGCAATGAGTAATGAACCAAATTTAGTTAACAGCTTAACTGTACGTGAACATCTATCCAATAGCGATCAAGGTAGTGTTTGAAAGGGAAAAAAAGTGAATCAGCTGCTAAGATTCAAGACTTGGGTAAGGCCGACTTCAATGGGATGAGACAGAGACTGTCCACAGTAAACTGGGCAAACCTGTTGATGGGCAAAACCACTGATGATCAGTGCGAAATATTTAAAGAAACATTTAACGTGATACAAAATCGGTTTATATCCCCGAGAGGCAAGAACTCTACTTGCCAAAAAAACAGCCATGGACAACTAAAGGGGCAAGGGACAGTATAAGACATAAGGAAAGGGCGTACAAAAAGGCAAAAAAATGGCACAGATCCTGGCGAATGGGAAAGATACAAATTATCAACAAGGGGTCACAAAACAGATAGTAAAAGCGACAAAAACAGATTATAAAAATAAATTTGCAAGTGATATCAAAACCAATACGAAGAACTTTTATAGTTATATTAGGAAAGAGGGTGGTCAGGAGCAGTGTTGGCCCCTTATAAACTGAAAGTGGGGATATTGTCATTGACAATGGGAAATGGCGGACATGGTGAACAATTACTTTGAGTCAGTAATTACGGTAGAAAAAGAAATCCCAGGAAAACTAATGCTGAATCTTGGAAAGGGACTCAATAAAATCAACATAAGTAAAAAAACAGTAATGAAGAAAATAATAGCACTAAAGAGTGACAAATCCCCAGTACCAGATGGTTTCCATCCCAGGGTTTTAAAGGAAGTAGCTGAGTACATTGCAGATGCCCTAACTATAATCTTTCGAAGTTCTCTAGATTCAAGAACTGTCCATCTGGATTGGAAAATTGCACATGTCATTCAGCTTTTTTAAGAAAGGAGAGAGAGGGAAACCAGGGAATTATAGACCAGTTAGCCGAACATCTGTTGTGGGGAAAATGCTGGAGTCTATAATTAAGGAGAGGGTGACTTAACACCTCGAGAATTTTCAATTAATCAGAGAGAGCCAGCATGGCTTTGCAAAAGCTATGTCGTGCCTGACAACCCAGATTGAATTTTTTGAAGAGGTGACTAAAGTAGTGGCGATGGGAATGTCAATGGATGTTATCTATATGGACTTCCAGAAGGCATTCGATAAGGTCCCAAATAAGAGACTGTTAGCGAAGATAGAAGCCCATGGAATCGAGGCAAAAGTACGGACTTGATTAGGACGTTGGCTGAGCAAAAGGCGACAGAGAGTAGGGATGATGGGTAGGTACTCATATTGGCAGGATGTGACTGGTGGAGTCCCGCAGGGATCTGTCTTGGGGCCTCAATTATTCACAATATTTATTAACGACTTAGATGAAGACATAGAAAGTCTCATATCTAATGTTGCCGATGACAAAAAGATTGGTGGCATTGTAAGCAGTGTAGATGAAAACATACAATTACAAAGTGATATTGATAGATTACGTGAATGGGCAAAACTGTGGCAAATGGAATTCAATTAGACAAATGTGAGGTCATCCACTTTGGATCAAAAAAGGATAGAACAGGATACTTTCGAAATGGTAAAAAGTTAAAAACAATGGATGTCCAAAGGCACTTTGGGGTTCAGGTACATCGATCATTGAAGTGTCATGGACAGGTGCAGAAAATAATCAATAAAGCTATTGGAATGCTAGCCTTTATATCGAGAGGACTAGAGTACAAAGAGGCAGAAGTTATGCTGCAGCTTTTCAAAACCCTGGTTAGACCGCACTTGGAGTACTGAGAGCAGTTCTGGGCACCGCACCTTCGGAAGGACATATTGGCCTTGGAGAGAGTGCAGCGTAGGTTTACCAGAATGATACCCGGACTTCAAGGGTTAAGTTAGGAGGAGAGATTACACAAATTGGAGTTGTATTCTCTCGAGTTTCGAAGGTTAATGGGTGATCTGATCGAAGTTTATAAGATATTAAGGGAACAGATAGGGTGGATAGAGGGAAACTATTTCCACTGATTAGGGATTCTAGGAGTAGGGGGCACAGTCTAAAAATTAGAGCCAGACATTTCAGTAGTGAGATTCGAAAACATTTCTACACACAAAGGGTGGTAGACGTTTGGAACTCTCGTTCGCAAACGGTAATTGATGCGAGCTCAATTGCTAAATTTAAATCTGAGATAAATAGTTTTTGGCAACCAAAGGTATTACGGGAGATGGGCCAAAGGCTGGTATATGGAGGTAGATCACAGATCAGCCATGATCTTATCAAATGGCGGAGCAGACAAGAAGGGCTGAATGGCAAACTCCTGTTCCTATGTTCCTATTTTACCGAGCTGTTGGGGATGAAGCGGGTCAGATATCAACGCATCTCTCTCATCACCTTCTTTACGAAGGGGTCGTCCACCAGGAGATGGACGGCGGACTCGTCCCCGCTGCAGCCTCGAGGGCAGCTCGCGGTGATGCTGAGATGCTGGTAAAACTGTACTGGAAGGGCGCATCTCACCACCATCCAAGTTACATCCAAGTTGCTCAGTTCCGGTGACGAGACGGACCACTAAATGGTTTCGACCGTCTTGTCGGGGAATTGCCCGATCGGATCACTGCAGGAACCTTAGAACGTTCCATTTTGAACGCAGTCTGACGGCTTTGTGGTCGGATGCTTCCCCATAACAAACTTCTCCACCTGGGACAGGTGGTGGGTATCGTCCAGCTGGAAGGGATGTCCTGCTTCTGCTCGGCCAGGGTGGCCAGACCCAAACTTCTCAATGTGGGGACTGTCACTACCAATGTTATCAAACCCCAAACTTGATCCATTTGATGATCCGGCTTGCGGGTGTAACAGGGAGAGCTGCAGCGTTTTAATTTACAGTCATCTGAAGTTCCCTTCAATCACCCCTTTATATAAATATCTTGGAATGTCAAATTTGGAGCCTGGCGACTTTCTATGAGATGTAAACATTTTTGGATCCGGGTTATTAGAAATTCTCCAAACATTTTCTGCTGGTGGAACCTCGAGGGTCTCGGTGGACAAGGCGGCCAATCAGTGATTCGGGTACTAGACTTATATCCCTCTTTAATTCTGCCTTTTGTTAGGAAGCGCCCTGGACTGCGATAGGTGTAAACCTTAACCTTCTGACTTCCAATTATGTGGAGGAACTTAGAGAGGGCCCAATACTATGGAATCACCTGCTTATCTCATTCGATGTAGTTTAGTTCAGTTCACTGGAGATGAGACGAAGTAAAATTAATGGGATTAGTCTTACCATGATGATCCGGCCCAAGCATGGCGACGGAACTCTCTCATGAGGAAAGGGGGTAAAGGGCACAGTCCTTTGTGTAATGGAGGGTGGCAAGCATTGGACCAGTAGAAAGTCTAGCCTTCAGGGTGGTTTTGATGTTGGTGTGGCTCTTTGTCCACTGCTGTTTAACTCCATCCCGAAGTCGGCCATACAGTGGAGCAGCAATTTCCGTATAGTCAGAGATAAAATATGACAAATCCTGTCATACCCAGAAACAAGTGCAGGGAGTTCTCATCGGTGGGCCATGCTAAGGAGGTGAGAACCTTGACTTTATCCTGATCCACAGACCGGGACCCTGCCTTCAGCATGACACCAAGGAATTTGACCTCATCTTCCCGGAAATGTATCACGAGGTTTCCATATAGATCTGTGTAACCAGGCCCAGCCTCATGTCCCGTTAAACTCCCTGCAGTGAGTAAACATTGCTGCACAGCAGGTCAGAGAGGACACGATCTCCGGAACTCCCCACTGGAGTTTGAAATTACATTAATATTTTACCAGTTAGTAACGGTCCGGGTGTTGGACTATTATTATTCTGTTCTGGTCAAAACAAATGTCCCAGTGAACAGGAACCTGTCTGACCCTGACAGCTCACCCTCAGTCCATCCCACCGGGCAGTGTGTGTGATGGGAAATAATCATCAACCGAAAAGGATGATTTGATTTTATTCATCTCAGGATGAAACATTGAATATTGAAATCATATTATTTCCAGACTAATAACAGCAAACAATTTCATGTCAGAGTTACATCTTGTATCATTTCACAACACTGCATTTGTTTGATAAATTATAATTCCTGTCTGGTATTTCCAAATTTATTAAATGGATTGGATTGATATCAGTTACTTTTGTGAACTCATTGATGTCAATGGATGGTAAAATCAGGCGCGGTTAATAACGGGCGCCGATCTGCGACCGCCCATCTTATGCCACCGACAAACGTGAAAATCTCCTCGAATTGACTTTATTTTTTTACGAAATGTTTTCAGATGTTTCTATGATTTAACTAATGTAACAATTCGATTCAGTGGGTATTTCACCCCGTTCTTCAGCTCCTCTCTGAATTTAGCCTGGGTCACAGCATAAATACATGTGTTGGTGCAGGAACTGAAAAGCTGAAGCATGTATCCGGCTGACTCAATGTCAGTGGCCGAATAATACTGGGTGTTCGTTATACGCAGAGAGATAACGTAAAAAACGAGTGTGCTCCATAACAATATAAAACTGCCTGATATACTGAAGAGTAAAATGATGGATTTCCTTCTGTTCTCCATCTCTGGATCCTTGTGAATCTCTCCATTGCTGCGGCCCCGGAGTCTCCGGCGGACTCTACTGGCCGCTAAAATGTGCCTGGCGGTGAGAACATTGAGCAGCAAAATCAGAATGAATGGGAGACAAGGAGATGAAACAATAGTAAACATGACAAACGCTGCCCCTGCCGGTGAAATGATGAAGTTCAGTTTGAAGACACAACCCCGAGGTATATTGTCCATTATATATTCCGGGTCATATGCAAAGAACCAGGGAATGTTTAGTGAACAGCTCAGCACACTCACTGTTCCGATAACAGCAGCCGCCGTTTTTTCGGTGCAATATTTTTTTTTCAGCTTCTGACAACAAATGGCCACAAATCGATCAAAGGTGAAAGCGACTGTGAGCCAGACAGAAACCTCGGTGGTTGCAAAAGTCAAGAAGTCAATGAGAGAACACACGGGAGTAATTCGCAGGAATGAAACTGGGAAATAAATCAAAACAATCCATCTCAATATCGGATCAGTGATAACGACCAGGAGATCGGCCGCCGCCATTGCCACCAGGTAGTGAGTGATACATTTGGAGAGACTGCACTTTCCTCGGGACAGGATCACAATCGCCACCAAGTTAACTGTAAGAGAGAGAAATGGAAGCAGATAAATTACTGATCAGACCTGGAGCCAAAGCTGCAGTTTGAGCGGATCTGGGGTGAAATTTCCAGCTTTGTCGCTCCATCAAACGGTGGAAACTGATTCACTGACCCGGGCAACGCTTTCGGACAGAGAAATGTTTTTAAACAAAATGATCAATAATGAATTGGGAAATTGATAGAGAAAGTGAATAAAATGAGCACTGGATCAACTGGAAGGGTCAAGTGGGGGGACAGTGCCTGTGGGGAAGGGAACAATGGTTTTAATCGGAATCCAACGGGTTAAATCCAGATTTGGGCTCTAGATGGACAAGGAAGTGAGCGATCTCAGGAAAGGTGAGGGGACAGGGGGAGGTGCTGCTGGTTTGTTGCTCTGGGTTAAGGGAGCCGACAGGGGCCGGCACAAAACGGGAAAGACCGAGATCCGCGACGATGTTTTTGAGGCTTCGGATCGGATTGGAAAAGTTAGATGGAGGCCGAGCCAGTGAGTGAGATTGGGAGTGATGGAATTAAAAGGACATGTTGGAGCTGGAGGGGAGTTAGGAGCAGATGGTTTGGGAAAGCGGATAAACAGAAGCAAAGGATGAGGAGACAGAGGATTCAATGCAGTGGGAGGAGAGGCTGCAATTCACAGGGAGAGACTGCAGCAGATTATTCGAGGAAATCTCATCTACAGGTCCCAGTAACACAATCCAATGAATAAATTCAACCTTTAATGTCAGGGATAATAACGCGTTCAATCAATGTCCTTTTTAAAATTCAATTAAAATTAAATTAAAATACATTAATTAAATTAGCCTCGATTTTCTTGAATTATACTGACATCAGCTTCTAGAATACAATGTCCTAATAATTCAATGTGATCAAGAAATCACTGATTTTAATCTTTAAATACATTTCAATTATGTTTATGTATTCAGTCAAGAAACAAGTAAAAGGAATATTCATATAAACAGACTGAGGATCTGCTGGCGATAAGCACATCCGGAGCGAGTAAAATTAAACTCTCAATCTCACAACATCCTCATAACATCTTCAAGTCAAATCGCCTCTTCATTATTGTACTCTATGTTTCAGCAGTTCATTCCAATGAATTATTCACTACACTGCCGCGTTCTCTCTTCCTCTCTCGCTTTCGCTCTCATTCTCTCTGTCACTCTCTCGCTCTCTCTCCCTGCATCTCCCTACCTCTCGTTCCGTCTCCCACATGATTCCAACAGATAAAGTGCAAACTGATACAACATTACTTCAAAACATTGCATTTTACAGTGAATTCATCCACAGTGAATCAGAGAATGAGATGTGAAAGAATCAGCAGCAAACTCAGTTCAGTGGCCAGAATTCTGAAGCGGCGTCAGATACACACACAATGAAATAATATTTCATAACATTGATAACCATTAAATAGATTGAAATCCCAGTTAAACTGAACCATATTACTGGGGAGGGAGGACATTACTCTGCCTCCTTTAACACTGAGACCGTGAGCTGTCTCATTATCAATCATTGAAAGCAGATATATGAAAAAATATCCCAGGACAGGTTAATTCAACAACAAGAAACTCTTAACAGCTCCTCACGGTCTGATACGAAATCTTAGCCCAGACACCAGATTCCAACATATGCAGATCTAAGGAATCTTACAACATCAGGTTATAGTCCAACAGTTTTATTTGAAAATCACAAGCTTTCGGAGGCTTTCTCCTTCGTCAGGTGAGTGTCGGATTCCTTGAAAATTGCCGTAAATAGTCATAGACTATATAGTCTCTGACTATATATTCTGACTATATAGTATCTGACTATATATTCTGACTATATATTCTCTGACTATATATGCAAATATTTTCAAGGAATCCGACACTCACCTGGCGAAGGAGAAAGGCTCCAAAAGCTTGTGATTTTCAATTAAAACTGTTGGACTATAACCTGGTTTTGTAAGATTCCTTAAATTTGTACACCCCAGTCCATCACCGGCATCTCCACATCAATATATTCAGTGCAGAGAATAATCCAGTAACAATGCCAGGGTTGGATAAACGAAGTTCACTGCAGATATAATGCAATTGATACAGGATCGAACGTTTAGAAGTTAAGCACATACCATCATTCAACAATACATTCAGTACAGTGAATAATCCAGTAAACAATGCCAGGGTTGGATATGCAAAGATCAGAACAGAAAAAATCCAAAACCAAAAGATCAGAGATTTTAAACATCCAACTGATAGAATAGAACAGGCGGCTGTGTAAAACATGATGGGAGAAAATTAATTTGCCAAGTACAGCAGTGCAGTTAACATCGATTTTCAATATTCACAGGTGAGTTAACGGCTTACCTGGAACTCCAACGGCTGCAAGAACAGGATAGTAAATGCGTTCTATATGAAACATTAGTGAATATCCCATTTATATGAGAAGCAGTGACTTCTGTTGATCTGAAAACCGCAGCTCCAGCAGGCAATCTGAGCTGGGACATTGCAACAATTGCTGACTTATACAGGGAATAAATCCCCACTGACACGGTTATACCCCTGATCATTGCTATTAGTTACAGTCATTTGAACAAACACATTACATCAGCAGCTTTGCCTCCACGTAAATAATGACGTGGATATATCACAAACATCTCAAAGTCCAGGACATTATCTTAATGAGACCTCTCACAGGATTAAAGTTAAAAGCTGTGCTCAGAATGGACTGGTCCAACAACAATGAGCGGCTTCTTTTAAAGTTTTCATATTATTGTATTAACTAAGCTCACTCCTGCCGTTTCATTTATTAATGTTACCTATTTCACCGTGTGTACTCTGAAACAACATTAAACCCACGGAGTACACAATGTAGGTTCTGTCGAATGAGGCCAGGGAAGGGAAACTCTATGAGGAAATATTTGAAGTACCAGGAGTATTTCCACTGAGAATGATGGTGTTTGATAGAGTAATAAACAATTACTGTATCCTCTGGTTGTGAGGATCAGTGATAGAGTGATAGGGAATTACTGTATCCTCTGGTTGTGAGGATCAGTTTTAGATTAATAGGGAATTACTGTATCCTCTGGTTGTGAGGATCAGTGATAGAGTGATAGAGAATTACTGTATCCTCTGGTTGTGAGGATCAGTGACAAGGGGAAATCAATTTCAGCTCACCATGAAAGAGATAAAGTTTAAATTCTTCATGCAGAGATTTTTGGAGCATGGAATGTTTGACCACAGGGAATGGAAAAAACAGAAAATAGACAATCGCAACGTTTACTATTGCATCGTTTAAGAGAAAATTGAATACATATTTGTAATTTATGAAGATAAAGGGCATTTGGTCAAAGTTTGCTATGACATACATTTTGAATTGCTTTAGCCATAAACTGGCACTGGCACGATGGGCCAAATGGCCTCCCACTGTTCTGTAAACCACCAATCTTCATGTTTCTCGTAGATTGAGATTTATGATAAGCTTGAATGCCGCCGTGCTGCTTCTTAGCCAACAGTACTGAACGAATAAAAAAAGGGGAGTTAGTGGTCAGTTTAGATTGTATCTCCAGTTACAGGGAGTCAGTGGGTTTTTTGTTATTAGTTCAAGGGATGTGGGCATCGCTGGCGAGGCCGACATTTATTGCCCATCCCTACTTGCCCCTGAGAAGGTGGTGGTGAGCCGCCTTCTTGAACCGCTGCAGTCTTTGCGGGCAAGGTTCTCCCACAGTGCTGTTAGGTAGGGAGTTCCAGGATTTTGACCCAGCGATGATGAAGGAGAGGCGATATATTTCCAAGTCGGGATGGTGTGTGACTTGGAGAGAACGTGCAGGTAGTGCTGTTCCCGTGTGCCTGCTGCTCTTGTCCTTCTAGGTGGTAGAGTTCGCGGGTTTGGGAGGTGATGTCGAAGAAGACTTGTCGAGTTGCTACAGTGCATCCTGTGGATGGTACACACTGAAACTACGGTGCGCCGGTGGTGAAGGGATTGAATGTTTAGTGTGGTGGATGCTGTGCCATTCAAGCGGGTTGCTTTGTCCTGGATGGTGTTGAGCATCTTGAGTGTTGTTGGAGCAGCGCTCATCCAGGCAAGTGGAGAGTATTCCATCCCACTCCTGGCTTGTGCCTTGTAGATGATGGATAGGCTTTGTGGAGTCAGGAGGTGAGTCACTTGCCGCAGAATACCCAGCCTCTGACCTGCTCTTGTCGCCACAATATTTATGTGGCTGGTCCAGTTTAGTTTCTGGTCAATGGTGACCCCCACAATGTTGATGATGGCGGATTCGGCTACGGTAATTGCGTTGATTGTCAATGGGAGGCGGTTAGACTCTCTCTTGTTGGAAATGGTGATTGCCTGGCACTTGTCTGGCGCGAATGTTACTTGCCCCTTATCACCCCAAGCCTGGATGCTGTCCTGGTCGTGCTGCATGTGGGCATTGGCTGCTTTTTTAGATGAGGGTTTGCGAATGGAACTGAACACTGTGCAATCATCAGCGAACATCCCCATTTCTGACCTAATGATGGAGAGAACTTCTTCGATGAAGCAGCTGCAGATTTTTCGGCCTAGGTCACTGCTTTGTGGAACGATTTCAGCAATGTCCTGGGGCTGAGCTGATTGGCCTCCAACAACCACTATCGCCTTCCTTAGTGCTAGGTATGGCAATAGCCACTGGAGAGTATTCCCCCTGATTCCCATTGACTTCAATTTGACTCGGGTTCCTTGGTGCCATACTCGGTCAATTGCTGCCTTGATGTCAAGGGCAGTCACTCTCACTACACCAAATGAAGTTTAAGTAATTCAATCTTTTTCCTTTCGAGTTGGCCGTGTCCTTCTCCGTGGCTATTCTAAACCTTATGATACTGTGATCGCTGCTCCCTAAATGCTCCCCCACTGAAACATGCTCCACTTGGCCTGCCTGATTCATAGAATCATAGAATCATAGAAGTTCACAACATGGAAACAGGCCCTTCGGCCCAACATGTCCATGTCGCCCAGTTTATACCACTAAGCTAGTCCCAATTGACTGCACTTGGCCCATATCCCTCTCTACCCATCTTACCCATGTAACTGTCCAAATGCTTTTTAAAAGACAAAATTTTACCCGCCTCTACTATTGCCTCTGGCAGCTCGTTCCAGACACTCACCACCCTTTGAGTGAAAAAATTGCCCCTCTGGACCCTTTTGTATCTCTCCCCTCTCACCTTAAATCTGTGCCCCCTCGTTATAGACTCCCCGACCTTTGGGAAAAGATTTTGACTATCTACCTTATCTATGCCCCTCATTATTTTATAGACTTCTATAAGATCACCCCTAAACCTCCTACTCTCCAGGGAAAAAAGTCTCAGTCTATCCAACCTCTCCCTATAAGTCAAACCATCAAGTCCCGGTCGCATCCTAGTAAATCTTTTCTGCACTCTTTCTAGTTTAATAATATCCTTTCTATAATAGGACACTGATTCGCTAGAACAAAGGCCAGCAATGCCTCCTTCCTCGTTGAACCGGAAACGTACTGGTTGAGAAAGTTATCCTGAACACATTTCGAAAGTTCCTCCCCCTCTTTGCCCCTTATATTATTATTGATATCCCAGTCTATATTAGGATAGTTGAAGTTGGGTTCAAACGGTTTTTGAGTGTTCCAGTCAACCGTCATCATTGTGCAATAGTGAGTGAGTGGCCAAAGTGCGACTTCTCTTCACACCCCAATTGGCACAAATCATATAATGATGGGACAACTTATTTTCTGGAGTAGGAGGAGCTTCTGTTAAGAAGCTTCGCCTCGAGGAAGGAGAGCCAAAAAGCGCAACCTCAAGAGCTACTAAAGAACTGATCAGTCGACTGCCTTGATGCTGATATCCTTGGTTTATAACATTGTATGTATTGCTTGATTGGCATGCTGCTTTTGTGAACTGTTTAAATCATTAAATAATCATGTTTTAACCGTATAAGTATATAACTGGTTGAGTAACTTATAAATGGAGAGAAAGTGAGATGGAGAGAATGAGAGAAAGGGAGACAGAGAGAGGGAGAGAGGGAGAGCGGCAAGTCCAGCATTACTGAGTGAAAGATAGAAATAGATGGAGACAGAGAGAAAGAGAGGCACAATAATAGTGGATTTGTTAGAAGGAAGTATGAGAAAGATATAGAGGCAAAGGGGGTAGCTGTGAGCTCATGCAAGGTGCATTCAAGTCTAATGGCAGCTGGAGAGCAGGAAAGCAGAGGAGTATTGTTGAGTAGGTGTAGAGCTTGAGGGGCAAATTGCTCAAGAGGGGAGAGAGAAAGGTGGCATGCTTGGGAGTCAGGAAGCGGAGGAGACAGGGCAGAAGGGCCAGAGAAGGGACCAGAGAGAAAAACAAGGAAGTAGAAGAAGTGGGCTAGAGTCTGAAGCCAACATCAGCATGCAAATAAATAGAGGGTATTTGGGTTACATCGGGATGGCAGTGATTGGGAGATTCATGTCCTGGTCATAAATAGAGGACAATCTCCCTTGTTCAATGTGGTTGGTAATGAATCGATCAGAAATTGTTACAATCTGGGTGCTGGCTCCTGCCAGGGGGCACCTGAGGATCTTCAGCTAATGCGAATGACCTGGGCCAGGCCACCTCCTTTCTGTTCTGGTGAGTTAAGTTTATGTCAGGTGGAAAATGCATTGTCTGTGCTCCTCCTGCCTTCTGCTCAAAGAGGGGTGGGGGAAAGTCCAGACGTGTTTTATGTCAAGATATAAGGTGAGCACATTCTGATACAGAAGGGCGTTTGGGGCCCACCTGGAGAGACGGGGCGCTGCTGTAAGACAGGAGACTATCGCAAATTGTCAGTTCCGACTCCTGATACAAAAAGCAATTCTCACCCAGTTCTGATGAGTGGCGATGCAATGAAGTGGAATATATGATATTGGATTCACTCCCATGTTACTAAACCTGCTGCTGGCATCTGACAATGAAAAACAGGAGGGAAAAAATGATAAACCCAGGACTACAGATCAGTTAGTTTAAAGGAATGTTGCTCCGGAGAAGCGCGTTTGTTGTGTTTTAATATCTGGATCAAAAAGGATCGCACAAAGTCTCCATCTAGTTCCCATTGGGCATTCAGAAACAGCACCAATCAGTCTGACAGGCCACAAGAGGCTGGTGTGGGAAATGGAAAAATATTACACTGCAGCTAAACGACCCCATCACGTCCTGGTCCCGAAAACTGTCCTGTCATCCCTGCTGAAAAGTGTAATTGTGTAGATGATGGGAGATGTTAGGACCAAGCTCGACCGTGTTGTTCCTATAGTGCAACAGTCTTCTGCCAATCAAGACCTTTGTTCACAAATGGAGTGTGTCCATTTGGACGAGCTCTAGGGTAGCCCTAGTGGGGGAGGGGAACGGAGAAAATGGAACTCAACTTAGAACAAATGCAGGGAAAGGCATTTCAGAACCTATATTTAATAAATTCTTCTGGAACGTCTTTGAAATATTAGATGAGAAACAAAGCAACCGGAAATGCAAAGTTTCCCACCCAGTATCTGAAAGGGCAAAGACACATTCAGTGGGACCGTTCACCAGGTCCCAGTTCACAATTGTCCACAAAAAAATCGAATCGAGCTTTCTCAAGGCAGTGAGTTCCGATTTATGTGTCTCTACAATTATTAAATGGTCTGGAGCAGGAGGTCACCTCACGGTCCTCTCGTCAAATGAAACCCTGCACTATTTACACCAAATTATTCTGAACAAAATTCATATTCTGGGGAAAAGAAGTAGCAGTAAAGGATGGAACAAGGATGCCTATGAATATTCCTAACCTATTTTAAGTTTGCCACCGTAAGATCCCTTCTTTAATGTGCCAGGTAAATAAGAAGGTTTATTTTACTAAAGGTACCGCTTTCACCCTCCAAGCACATGCCGGGGTCCGATATATATCGCGAAACGCGACATCCCCCAATCCCATCATTAACTGACCTGCAAAATTAATGAACTGCGATCAAGTTTGCAATTCGTGTCCGAGCTGCGCAGAAGTTGCAATATCGCCGACAATAATGGCGTTTAAATCACTTCAGTACCAGGAGGGCGATAGCACATCTCCCGTAGATTACCTTTCCCCATATGGCGACTTACAAATACAAATGTCTCACTGGATAGTACTGAAATGGGTGAAATTGTAATGACCATCGCTTTGCCCGGCACTTGGAACTCTTGTTGAGGCGCGAGCGCCTTGTGCCCGGGAGACCTGCAAATGTTCAGCATTCTGTAATTCCACCCTTTGGCTAGTGGTGGCGGTGTTTCACCTCAATTTTGCATCCACCAGTTTCTCGGCCTGGACATAAAAATCTCTGATACTTTCACCAACTCGAATTATTGCACAAATTGACAAATATGTTCCTACTTTACTGAAAATCTATAACAATTTTATAAATGTACCTACATACTTGCTATTATATAAGAATAAGGACAAATTGTCAGACTGTGAAATGGGGACTGAATTACGTCTGTGCACCCGGCTCCAATGATCTCTTTCTCACTATCCCCCTTCAGCTGTACATTACACTCTATCTTCATTCCAAGTGCGCAACTACACGGCCGATTTAATGGTGAAAATACAAAATCTAAGTTTATGTTGCTTCTTGGTAAGGTTCACCAAATGTTTCAGAAATGATTTGACACTGTATGTGATTTATAGCAGATTTGCTCAATACAGTAGGACGTCCACAGAATGTTACTGGGAATATAGAAATAACTTTGTGTTTATTCCAGTTCGTTAAATCAAAAATAATTTGAAACGCCACAGGTAATTCTGGAAGCACGAATTCAAAACAGAACTTATTGTAAGGGTTTCGCTGTTTTAGGCACTAGGAGGCGCCGTAGTTCTTCAAACAACATAAGCCGTGAATTCATTGATTTTATTTTACATGGCAAAAGTAATGAAATTCTGAAGACAGACAGTGAATGGATTTCCGATTTCAGCTATGTAATGTAGTGATTATGTTACCGCACTAGTAATGCGATATGGATCATGCGTTATATGAAGAAATATCGCTCTGTGCACGGCCTGGAGCACCTGCTTTTCCAGCTGTTCCAAGACCAGGATTTTTCCTTCGGATGTGTCATTTTTGCCCTGGAACTAGCGGTTTGATGACGAGTCGGGCGATTGTTGAGGAATCATTTCCTGCTCTCACACATGTAGTGACATCATTAAATCGTTTGTGACCAAAGAAATTTCTTATCGCATTGAGCGGTGGGTAATGTGGGATCCCCAGAAGACAAAGGCCAAAGCTTAGTCGGAGTATGAACGAAAAAAAGTTAAGCGATAAATACCATATAATAGTTCAATGATTGAAGTAAATAAAACCTGCGCATGTATGGGTGTGTCAGCGTGTTTGAGTGTGTCTGTGCGTGCGTGTGAGTGTGCATCTGTGTGTGTGCATTTGTAAATGTTTGTGCGTGTACATGTATGCATGAGTGTGTATGTTTGTGAGTGTGTATTAGTGAGTGTATATCTATGTGTGTATATGTGAGTGTGTATGTGTATGTGTGTTTGTGAGTTTGTGAGTGGGGCGTGCTCTAGTCCAAAATTTACAATTCAGGACGATGCAGGGAGCGAACGTTGTTCCGAATGTTCCCTCTTGAGTCGGTTGAGTGTGTTTAGTTGTCCAATTTAGTAAAACGATGAAAGATAAATTGACATTTCAACACTTAATTTTCTCACCAGTTTCTCCGCTGTTTTTCGGCATCCTAAGAGGCCATCAGAAGGGTTAAAACATGAAGTGAATTACTGGCTTACAAAATATGAAAAGGCAAGGAGCACAAAAGACCTTAAGTCCATTGAAATTTATGCTTCCTGTACCATTACTCTCCCGTCACAAAACCCAACTGTATTATTAACAAACGCAGATGAGATAAAGGGACATCCTGGAACCAAGTTAATCAACAGTTTCTACACGGGTTTGGTGGAAGAATAAACAAATAAATGTACGTGGGGAATGAGTGAAGTTGAATCTATTTGGTAACTTTCAAACTCAGTTGAACCGACGCTGTGATTGGGAGAACTAATGGAAGGAGCTGGGATAGGCCATAGTATTTCCTTATTTCCTCATATATGAGTTGGTTAAATTGATAGTAAATATTACAGGAGCAAGTTATGAGAGTGACACCGATATCAGCAATCACTGTCGGACACCGCCTGGCCCATATCTACAAATCTCACTGAGGACCAACAGAAAATTGTCAAATTAGCTTTACTCCTCGCCCTAAGAAGCCCTCCGTATCGCTGCACAGCGACAATCCAGTGTTTGTGAAAGTAGAATCAGTTTCTTTTTTTATATCCTGTGGAACAGTTTTCCTGCCGACCACTTGGGTGAGTGGCCTCTGAGGCTGCACTTTATCAAACGCCTTTTGGAAGTCCATGTACACAACATCAACCGCATTGCCCTCATCAACCCTCTCTGTTACCTCATCAATAAACTCAATCAAGTTAGTTAAGCACAATTTGCCTTTAACAAATTCTGCTAGATTTCCTTTATTAATCCACAGTTGTCCAAGTGACTACTAATTTTGTCCCTCATTATCATTTCTGAAAGCTTCCCCACCACCAAGGTAAAACTAACTGGCCAAAAGTTGCGGGTTTATCCTTACACCCTTTTTTCAACACGGGTGTATCATTTGCAATTCTCCAGTCCACTGGCACGGCTCCCGTACCAATGGATGATTGGAAGTTTATGGCCAGTAACTCCGCAATTTCCAACCTTACTTCCTTCAGGTTGCATCCCACCCGGACTGGGTGACTTATCTACTTGAAGCACAGCTGGCCTTTCTCGTTTATAGATTGAAAATTATTGGATGGGATAAACATAGTAAGGGAAGAACTGCTAAGGGGTTTGGCATCTTTGAAAATAGATAAATCACCAGGCCCGGATCAAATGTATCACAGGCTGTTAAAAGAAGCCAGGGAGGAAATAACGCAGGCTCTGACCATCATTTTCCAATCCTCCCTGCATACGGGCGTGGTGCCGGAGGATAGGAGGACCACGAAAGTTGTACCATTGTTTAAGAAGGGGGAGAGGGATACACTGAGTAATTACAGGCCAGTCAGTCTAAACTCCGTGGTGGGCAAATTATTGGAATCAATTCTGAGGGACAGGATAAACCGTCACTTAGAAAGGCAAGGACTGATCAATGACAGTCAGCATTGATTTGTTAAGGGAAGGTCGTGTCTGTCTGACTTGATTGAATTTTTTGAGGAGGTAACAAGGAGGGTCGATGAGGGTAAAGCGTTTGATATAATCTACATAGATTTTAGCAAGGCTTTTAACAAGGTCCCACATAGCAGACTGGTCAAAAAAGTACAAGCCCATGGGATGCAAGGGAAATTGGCAAGTTGTGTCCAAAATTGGCTTAGTGACAGGAAGTAAAGGGTAATGGTCGACGGGTGTTTTTGTGATTGGAAGGCTGTTTCCAGTGGCGTTCCACGGGGATGAGTACGAGGTCCCTTGATTTTTGTGGTATATATTAATGATTTGGACTTAAATGTGGGGGGCATGACTAAAAATCTTGCAGATGATACAAAATTTGGCCGTGTGGTTGATAGTGAGGAGGAAAGCTGTAGACTGTTGGAAGATATCAATGGACTAGTCAGGTGGGCAGAAAATGGCAAATGGAATTCAATCCGGAGAAGTGTGAGGTAATGCATTTGGGGAGGACAAACAGGCAAGGGAATACACAATAAATGGGAGAATACTGAGAGGTGTAGAGGCAATGAGGGACGTTGGAGTGCATGTCCAGAGAAGGTAGCAGGTCAGGTAGATAAGGTACTTAAGAAGGCATACAGAATACTTTCATTTATTAGCCGAGGCATAGAATATAAGAGCAGGGACTTTGTGCTAGCAATTTATAAAACACTAGATAGGCCACAGCTTGAGTATTGTGCACAGTCCTGTTCACCATATTACAGGAAAGATGCAATTGCATTGGAGAGGGTACAGGGAGATTTACCGGGATGTTGCCAACACTGGAGAATTGTGGCTCTGAGGAAAGACTGGATAGGCTGGGGTTGTTTACTTTGGAACATAGGAGGCAGAGGTGTGATTCAGTTGAGGTGTACAAAATTATAAGGGGCCTAGATAGACTGAATAGGAAGGACCTATTTCCCTTAGCAGGGATGTCAATCAACAGGGCCAGAGTTTTAGAGTGATTGGTAGAAGGATTAGAGGAGAGCTGCGGAAATATTTTTTCACCCAGAGGGTTGTGGGAGTCTGTAAATCACTGCCTGAAAGGGTGGCAGAGCAAAAAAAAAACTAATCACATTTGAAAAGTACCTAGAATCATAGAATCATAGAAGTTCACAACATGGAAAACAAGCCCTTCGGCCCAACATGTCCATGTCGCCCAGTTTATACCACTAAGCTAGTCCCAATTGCCTGAACTTGGCCCATATCCCTCTATACCCATCTTACCCATGTTAGTGTCCAAATGCTTTTTAAAAGACAAAATTGTACCCGCCTCTACTACTGCCTCTGGCAGCTCGTTCCAGACACTCACCACCCTTTGAGTGAAAAAATTGCCCCTCTGGACCCTTTTGTACCTCTCCCCTCTCACCTTAAATCTATGCCCCCTCGTTATAGACTCCCCGACCTTTGGGAAAAGATTTTGACTTTCTACCTTATCTATGCCCCTCATTATTTTATAGACTTCTATAAGATCACCCCTAAACCTCTTACTCTCCAGGGAAAAAAAGTCTCAGTCTATCCAACCTCTCCCTATAAGTCAAACCATCAAGCCCCGGTAGCATCCTAGTAAATCGTTTCTGCACTCTTTCTAGTTTAATAATATCCTTTCTATAATAGGGTGACCAGAACTGTACACAGTATTCCAAGTGTGGCCTTACTAATGTCTTGTACAACTTCAACAAGACATCCCAACTCCTGTATTCATTGTTCTGACCAATGAAACCAAGCATGCTGAATGCCTCCTTCACCACCCTAACCACCTGTGACTCCACTTTCAAGGAGCTATGAACCTGTAATCCTAAATCTCTTTGTTCTATCACTCTCCCCAACGCCCTACCATTAACGGAGTAGGTCCTGGCCCGATTCGATCCACCGAAATGCATCACCTCACATTGATCTAAATTTAACTCCATATGCCATTCATCGGCCCACTGGCCCAATTTATCAAGATCCCGTTGCAATCCTAGATAACCTTCTTCACTGTCCACAATGCCACCAATCTTGGTGTCATCTGCAAACTTACTAACCATGCTTCATAAATTCTCATCCAAATCATTAATATAAATAACAAATAACAGCGGACCCAGCACCGATCCCTGAGGCACACCGCTGGTCACAGGCCTCCAGTTTGAAAAACAACCCTCTACAAACACCCTCTGTCTTCTGTCGTGGATATGCACCTGAAGTGCCACAACCTACAAGGATATAGACCAAGTGATGGAAAGTGGGATTAGGTTGGGTGGCTCGTTTTCGGCTGGCGCGGGCACGATGGGACCAATGGCCTCCTTCTATGCCGTAATTTTTTTATGATTCTACCTCCTCTTCATACATGTTTAGCCCATCCAGTATCTCAACTACCTATCTTTAACTTTGTCTTTGGCATCATCTTCTTCCTCAGTAATGACAGATGCAAAGTATTCATTTAGCACCTCAACAATGCCTTCTGCATCCACGTGTAGATCTCCTTTATGGTCCTTAATCGACCCCACTCCTTTTATTAACCGTTTGCTCTTTAATAGCCTATAGAAGACTTTCAGATTCCCTTTTATGTTGGCCGCCAGTCTATTCACAAGCTCTCTCTTTGCCCCCCCCCCATTGTTTTTTCACTTCTCCTCTCTCTTTGCCCCTCATTCCTTTTTTGCACTTCTCCTCTGTACTTTCTATATTCAGCCTGGTTCTCATTTGTATTATCAATCTGATATCTGTCATACTTCCCCTTTTTCCGCTTTATCTTACTCTCTATCTCTTTCGTCATCCTGGGAGCTCTGGATTTGTTTGGCCTACCTTTCCCCCTCATGGGAACCTACCTAGACTGTACCCCATCTCCTCTTCAACGGCCGCCTATTGTTCGATTACAGTTTTGCCTGCCAATCTTTGGTTCCAATTTACCCGGGCCTGATCCGTTCTCAACCCACTGAAATTGGCCCTCCTCCAGTTACGTATTTTTAGTCTAGATTGCTCGTTTTCCTTTTTCATAACTATTCTAAACCTTATGATAGTATGATCACTTTTCTCTAAATGCTCCCCCCATTGTCACTTGCTCCACTTGATCCACTTTATTCCCCAGAACTAGATCTGGTAATGCCTCCTTCCTCGTTGTACCAGAAACATACAGATCAAGAAAGTTCTCCTGAATACATTTCAGAAATTCCTCCCCCTCTTTGCCCTTTACACTATTACTATCCTAGTCTTTATTAGGATAGTTGAAGACCCCATTATCACTACTCTATAGTTCTTGCACCTCTCTGTAATTTCTCTGCAAATTTGTTCCTCTATCCCCTTCCCACTAGTTGGTGGCCTATAGAATACACCCAGTAGCGTAATGGTGCCTCTATTGTTTCTTAACTCTAACCAAATAGATTCTGTCCTTGACCCCTCCAGGACATCCTCTCTCTCCAGCAGTACAATATTCTCCACAATCAGTACTGCCGCTCCCTTTCCTTTTTTTACTTCCTTATTTTCCTGATCATCTTGGTGGAAAAATTCGATTAGGCCAATTATTGGGCGAGGGTAGCTTGATCCGCAATTTACCCGCACCCAGTGGCCGCTGTGCAGGCAGGAAGAGAACTTCGTCCTGTCTCAGTGCTCACCATCAACTTGTGTTGAAATCCAGGCCTTGCACGTCGATTCAATGCAATTCGCACCTTACACCAGCAGGGGGAGCTCCAATCTCTTAAAGGGAGTATGTCTCTTACAATCTCTTAAAGGTAGCTGGTACCTGTTATTTGCTAAAAAAAATAACAATCTGCTATCTGCACGGATTCTGAACGGAGATCAGACATCGTACACGTAAAACACAGATGCAGGTCTCATCCCTATGTTTATAGACAGATAATTTATGGTAAAACCTTGAATAAAGGTTCCACACCACTAAATCCCACATCCTCAAATCTGCATGCCAGACCTCACCAATCTGCCGATCCGAGTTCGTACCCGACCTGCGAGAATGTGTGCACCGATGTTCTCTGCTGATGCACTAGGGACCTTGGTGCAAGAGGTGGACAGAACGAGAGACATCCTATTTCCGCGGGAGAGTGGACAAGAGAACCAGCAGACATATGTCCAAAACGCAGTGGAAGGCTGTAGGGGACGAATTCAATGCCAGGTGCACAGCATCATGAATATGGATGCAGTGCAGAAAGAAGTTAATCGCTTTGACGTGAGTGGTAAAGGTGAGTGAGGTAAACTTTCAAATGGCGTCTCCTACCAACTGCACCACTTGCCGCATCCATTGCTCCATGCACTACTCCTTTACTCTTTACTCACATACCAACAAATTCTTTCCATGAATACTCATCTCTTCCCATCAGATGCTTCCTCTCACCCTTACACATTACCACTATTGCATGCCGCCCACCCACAACTCACAGGCCACACACACTGGCAGCTATTCAACCATGACAGGCACATCACCCAGACATACGTCCCACTTTCTTGCAGGAAAGGTGGCGCATATCAAGAGGCAGCAAATGGCAGTGGCATTTAGCCCTTCGAGCCTGTTACGCCATTCCATGAGATGATGGCGGACGTGTGACCTAACTCCAAATACCCGCCTTAGCCCCTATGCCTCAATGCCCTTTATGAAGATAAATCTATCAATCTCACATTTAGAATTCACAATTGAGCGAGTATCAACTGCCATTTGCAGAAGAGTGTTCCAAACTTCTCCCACCCTTTGCGTGCAGAAGCATTTCCTAACTTCATCCCTGCACGTCCTGGCTGTAAATGTTAGGCCATGTTCCCTAGTCCGACTGTTCAAGTGCAGGAGACCTCCTAAGACAGTTACAAATATATCGGCAGACAGAAGCAATAATGCGGCCACTAACCTGTAAATCCTGCATGGTCCCTTTAAATAACGCTGGTGGGTGTCCTCCATGCACTTTAAGACATGTTCAGATGGTCATGGTTAAGACTGTGCGTTGAGTTGAGCGTTAAGTGCAAAAATGGTGACTATCACTTTAAATCAGCGTTGCACACTGATTGTTTGTATTTTCTCCTTACTTTACATGATTCCAGCGTTCGTTATCTGCCCCTGCGCTAAATTCTGTTCCAAGATGGCGTCCAGGGCACGTCACGCTGGAAACGTGCGTGCTCAGCCAAGACACCATCTTGGTTGTTCGGGAGTCCACGTCGCACCGAAACAACGGGCACTGCACGGCCCAATTTAGCACCCCATATTACTCCACCCCTTCAGGGTAATTATCATATTACTCCACCCCTTCAGGGTAATTATCATATTACTCCACCCCTTCAGGGTAATTATCATATTACTCCACCCCTTCACGTTAATTATCATATTACTCCAACCTTTCTGTGTAATTATCATATTACTCCACCCCTGCAGTGTAATTATCATATTACTCCACCCCTGCAGTGTATTTATCATATTATACCAGCCCTACAGGGAAAATATCATATTACTCCACCCCTTCAGTTTAATTATCATATTATACCAACCCTTCAGGGTAAATACAATATTACTCCACCCTTTGAGGGTAATTATCATAATATACCAACCCTTCAGGGTAAATATCATATTACTCCACCCCTTCAGGGTAATTATCATATTACTCCAACCCTTCAGGGTAATTATCATATTACTCCAACCCTTCAGGATAAATATCATATTGATCCAACCTTTCAGAGTGTTTATCACATTACCCCAATCTTTCAGGGTAATTTTCATATTACTCCAACCGTTTAGGGTAATTATTACTTTAATCCAATTCTTCAGGTTAAATACATTGCTCCAATCTTACAGTGCAGTTATCACATTACCCCGTTCAGGAAGTTATCATATTATTCCACCCCTTCAGGATAATTATTATATTACTCCACCCCTTCAGGGAAATTATCATATTACTCCAACCCTTCAGGGTAATTATCAAATTACTCCAACCCTGCAGTGTAATTATCATATTATTCCAACCTTCAGGGTAATTATCATATTTTTCCAACCTTCTGGGTAATTATTATATTACTCTTACTCTTACGAGTATTTATTTCATCTTCTTAGTCCTCTCTGTGAAATATCAATTCTGATTACCTGGGCTGGAATACCATGGTTCTGGTTTTGCAGGTGGCCCTTAATGATTCAATTTTATTTTAAATTCACAAGCTTTCGGAGGCTACCTCCTTCCTCAGGTGAACATTTTTCCACATCGTTCACCTGAGGAAGGAGGTGGCCTCCGAAAGCTTGTGAATTTAAAATAAAATTGCTGGACTATAACTTGGTGTTGTAAAATTGTTTACAATTGTCAACCCCAGTCCATCACCGGCATCTCCACATCTTAATGATTCAGGCAGCACAGAACCCTTCCCTGCACACTGAGACCTGCAGAAAGATTCAATCAGGGCGGGTTCAGCATTAATGTGCTCCTGGGTGTGGCTGGAACGAAAAAAATCGAAAAAGTTGAAATCGATTTTCAGGGGAAAATGTTGCTGTGCTATGGGGAAAGGGCAGGGCAGTGGCCTAAATGGAACAGAGTTTTCAAAGAACCGGCAACGGCACAGTGGATTGAATCGCTACCTTCCGTGCTGTATCATTCTATGATTCTATGAACTTACCACCGGGTTATAAAACTGGTGTTTATAAATATAAGAATTTCACACAACAAGCCAACAAAAGGCAACCACACACTAAAAGCGGAGAACAAGAATCAGGGAAATATTTTGGGAATAGGTCCAACCTCGTAAGGCAACAATTTCAAACATTGGAAATGAGATTTCACTTCTCAATGGTGCCGATATTGACTGGGCCTCGTTGAATCCTTTAACCACTGGGTGGATTCGAGTTCGGTTACTCGCCATCAGGTGGGTCACCCTCTCGTAACCCCGATCTTATCTTCATCACTGCGTACACACAGGCATCCGGGTTGGCTGTGGGAGTCGCGGCCTTGAGACTGCGAGCAATCCCACCACGATTCAAAGCTGCAGTCCTCAGAGAAGCATAGACAACATCTGGCTCTGCGGCATTCGGATCCTGCGAAATGCGAAATATACAAATGTTCCGGTCAGAGATGCAAGATGGATACATGTTTGAGCCACTATTGTGGCTGTATTGAGTGAGTTTTCCTTCAATGAATTGGCAGGGTAGAATGATTACTATTAGGGGTGGGATCTTTTCTAATTTTAGGTGATGGTGTGAAATAGACAGGGCGCTAAATTGGGCCGTGTTGCGCCCGTTGTTTCGGCGCGACACGGCCTCTGCGATATCCAAGATGGCGTCTTCCAGCGTGACGTGTGCCAGACGCCATTTTGTCATAGGAGTTAGCGCAGGCGCAGATAACGAACGCTGGAATCACGTAAAGTAGGGAGAAAATGGCTTCAATCAGCGTACAACGCTGATTTAAAGTGACAGACACCATTTTGGGGCTTAACGCTCAACTCAACGCACAGTCCAAACCCCGACCATCTGAACGTGCATAGAGTGCCTGGAGGACCCCCCACCGGCGTCATTGAAAGGGACGTGGTAGGGTTCACAGGTTAGTTGCTGGATTATTGCTTCTGACTGCGGAGACATTTGTAACTGTTTTTGGAGGTCCGCTCCGCTTGAATACTAGGACGAGGGGACATAGCATAACATTTGGAGCCAGGACATGCAGAAATGAAGTTAGGAAATGCTTTTACGTGAAAGGGTGGGAGAAGTTTGCACAGTCTTCTGCAAACGGCGGTTAATGCGAGCACAATTGAGAAATCTAAATCCGAGATTGATAGATTTCTGTGAACCAAGGGTATTAAGGGATATGGGGCAAAGGCGGTTATATGGAGTTAGGTCACATGTTCACCCTGATCTGATAGAATGGTGGAACAGGCTCGACGGGCAAAATGCCACCGTCCCTTGTTGCCTCCTGTTATCTGCCGGCTTCTCCTTCAAGAAAGCGGGACCTGTGTCTGGGTGATGTGCCTACCCTGGTTGCATAGCTGCCAATGTGTGTGGCCTGTGAGTTGTGGGTGGGCGGCTTGCAATGGTGGTAATGTGTAAGGTTGAGAGGGTTGAGTTCTGATGGAAAGAGTTTGTTGGTATGCGGGTGATGGGGGGTGCAGTGCATGGAGCAATGGAGGAGGCTGGTGGTGTAGTTGGTAGGAGACGTCAATTGTCAGTTGACCACTCATGTAAAAGCACTGTACTTCTTCCGGTTGTGCATCCATGTTCATGATGCTGCGCGCCTGGCATTGACTTCATCCCTTACTGCCTCCCACTGCCATTTGGGTGTCTGCCTGGAGGGCCTCTTGCTCCACCCTCCCGCCGCGGATATAGGATGTCCCTCCTTCTGTCCACCTCTTGCACAAAGGCATCTGGTGCATCAGCAGGGAACCTTGGTGCACGGAGTCTCAGAACGACAGATTGGTAGGCGGTGGCATGCAGATTGGAGGATGTGGCATTTAGTGGTGCACAACCTTTATTCAATTTTTTAACATAACTCATCACTACTTAAAAATAGGAATGGGACCTGCATCTGTGCTTTACGTGTGCGATGTCTGATCTCCTTTCAGACTCCTTGCAGACAACAAGCTGTTATATTCAGCAAATAACAGGTACCAGCTACCTTTAAGAGATTTCTAACAGACAGCCTGCCTTTAAGAGATTGGTGCTTCCCCCTGCTGGTGGAAAGTGCGAATTGCATGGAATCCTCGTTCAACGCTGATTTCCAACGCAGATTGCAAGGAAGTCCTCAGGCCTGACAAAAATCTCGTACTGCCTGCGCAGGGACCGTTGTGTGCGGGGTTATAGCGGATCGTGCTACTCCCGCCCAGAAACAGGCCCTATCCAATTTCCCCCTTGAACCTTTACTTTCCAATAATAGAGCTGTACAAAAAACCTTTTTCTAAATGATTGCAACCAGCATAAACAGTTTTGTGCCAATGCTCCCGGTTACAGTGCGGCTGACTGCTGCTGCTTCAAATTAATGAAAGAACTTTGCCTAAATTTCAATCCCCAGCACAGATTCAAGTGTAGTAACGGGTTGGTTCACGATACATAATTGATTTGGACTCTGGAATCGGAAGTTCAATTTCAAAGGGGCCATAAATATAAGATAGTCACTAATCAATCCAATAGGAAATTCAAGAAAAACTTCTTTACCCAGAGAGTGGTGAGAATGTGGAATTCACTACCCCGAGGAGTAGTTGGGGCGAATAGCATAGATATATTTAAGGGGAAGTTAGATAAACACATGCAGGAGAAAGGAATAGACCAATATTTTGATGGGGTTTGGTGAAGTAGGGTGGGAGGGGGCTCGTGTGCGGTATAAATACCAGCATGGGCCAGTTCGGCCGAATGGCCTGTTTCTGTGCTGCACAATCCAAATAATTCTATGTAATACTCACGTTGTGGCCTGAGCGAGAAGCTACGGCATCTACAAGGGGAAAAAAGAATCGTGTTTAGCTCCAGATGTCACTTAATTGTTGGTTGTTGTCGGGGTTTTGTTTTCCTGTCCTCTGTGCAGTAAAGAAGAGCTGTGACGAGCGCCTGAATAAGATTAGGGGGGTAGAAATTTGTCTCGGGCTGAAGCGCAAATGAGGCGGTGTCACATTTGCTGCCTGTTATATGCTCCACCCTATATCAAGTTCCAATCAATGCCAGGTCAACAATATCGGTATAACAAGTGTGGAATCCACCAAGACTGGGAAGTGTCACATGAGACATTAAAGTATCTTGGGGAGATCTCCCCCTTAATTATCTTTCAGGAAACGTTCAATCTTTGCATTATTTGATCATCAGGGTAAATCTAAGCCGTCACTTACTTTTCTTATGGAGGGAGAACCAGGCGAGTCCTTGGAGCAGGATGACTGTTATCACTGCGGCACATCCGGCCACTATCTTGACCAGCCAGCCTTGAGAGAGTCGGGATATTAAAAAAGACAAAGAAATAATAATTTGCAAAACGGAGAAACTCTACACAACGGGGTAAAAAATTGTTTTTAGGCATTGTCGCAAAACGGGTGGTGGTTTCACAGCCGCCACCCAGTTTACGACCGTCCAGGTGGAATTGAATATCTGGTTAGGCCTGTAACAGACGGCCGTTGCGTTAACGCCCGTTTTGCACCACTGCCCACAACGGAGTTCCACTCCAATCTTTGCTATTCCTACCCGGTCGAAATCCTGCAGTGCCATGACACAGCTGGCTGACAGTTCCAAACATTAATACTGACGCAGACGCAGACCCCCATCTGGAATATCTGTAGGTACCTGCATCTATATGTACCCCATTTGTAGTTTTCATTACCTACTACTTTGTACTGCAAACAGAATCTGACCCTATTTTAGGAACTAGAAACGAGGGACATAGAGACACTAAGAACTGTGGAGGAGCAGAGCAATTTGTGATCAGGCACAAATCACTAAAAGCAAGTGGACAGGTACAACATTAAACAAAAGGGCTAATGGAATATTGGTCTTTATCTCAAAAGGGCTGTTGCAGCTGTACAGAGGTCTAGTTAGACAACATCCGGAAAACTGTGTTCAGTCCTGGGCACTGCACCTCAGGATGCATACATTGGCCTTGGAGAGGGTGCAACGCAGATTCGCCAGAATGATACCGGAGCTTAGAGGGTTAAATTATGAGGACGGGTTGAACAAACTTGGCTTTGAATCGCTTGGTTATAGAAGGTTGAGGCGTGATCTAATCGAAGTGTTTAAAATGATTAAAGGATTTAATAGGGTACATACTTGAAGAACAACAGAAAATGCTGGAGAAGATCAGCAAGTCAGGCAGCATCTGTGGAGAACGAAACAGTTAACGTTTCAGGTCGGAGACCTTGCGGGAGAACAAAAGATGTTGAAAGAGTTAAAGTTTTTTTTAGCAAGTTCAGAGCCAGGGAAAGGGGGGAGGGAGGGAGGATAGAGGAGGGGAGGGCAGGAAAGAACAAAATGGAAGGTCTATGATCGAGTAGAGGGCACGAGTGATTAAATGTCAAAAGGGATGATGGTTCAAGGTAAGGGAGGTGGTAATGGGACAGGTTAAGAAAGAAAAGATTGATCAGGAGTAGATGTAAATGGCAGCAGAAGAATCATTACCAACAATGGCTGACCGAAAAAATGGGAGCAGTGGTTATGATCTGAAGTTATTGAAATCAATGTTGAGTCCGGAAGGTTGTAAAGTGCCTAATCGAAAGATGAGATGCTATTCCTTGAGCTTCCATTGAGCTTCATTGGAACAATGTAAGAGGCCGAGGACGGAGAGGAGAGGGAAGGGGAATTAAAAAACAAGCGACCGGCAGGTCAGGGTCATGCTTGCAGACAGAGCGGAGATGTTCAGCAAAGCGATCATCCAGTCTGCGTTTGGTCTCCCCAGTGTAGAGGAGACCGCACTGGGAGCCGCGGATACAGTATACTAAATCGAAAGAATTAAAAGTAAACCACTTTTTCACCTGGAAGAAGTGTTTGGGGCCGCGGACAGTGGGAAGGAAGGAGGTGAAGGGGCGCGTGTTTCATCTCCTGTGCTCACACGTGAAGGTGCTGTGGGGAGGAGAGCGGGTGTTGGGAATAATGGAAGAGTTGACCAGGGTGTCGCAGAGGGAGCGGCCCCTTCGGAATGCTGAAAAGGGAGGGGAGAGGAAGACGTGTTTGTCGTGGGATCGCGCTGGAGGTGACGGAAATGGCGGAGGATGATCCGTTGAATGTGAAGGCTGGTGGGGTGGAAGGTGAGGACAAGGGAGACCCTATCATGGTTCTGGGAGGGAAGAGAGGGAGTGAGCGCTGAACTGCGGGAAATAGGACGGACATGGCCGAGGACCCTGCCAACTACAGTGGAGGGGAATCCTCGGTTGAGGAAAAAGGAAGACCTATCGGAAGCACTGTTGCGGGAGGTGGCATCATCAGAACAGATGTGATGGAGGTGGAGAAACTGGGAAAAGTGAATAGAGTCCGTACAGGAAGAGGAGCGGGAGGAAGTGTAATCAAGGTAAGTTGTGGGATTTAGTCGTCTTATAGTAGATATTGGTTGACAGCCAAACCCCAGAAATGGAGGTAGAAAAGTCTAGGAAGGGAAGAGAAGGGTTTGAGATGGACCATGTGAAGGCGAAGGAAGGGTGGAAATTGGAAGCAAAGTTGGTGACATTTTCTAGTTAGGGGCGAGAGCAGGAAATGACAACGATACAGTCATCAATGTACCGGAAAAAGAGGTGAGGGGAGGGACTTGAGCAGGAATGGAACAAGGAATTTTACACGTATTCCACAAAAAGGCAGGCAGAGCTTGGACCCATACAGGTTCTCACAAATACCTGAAGGGAAAAAATTGCAAGGCTATGGGGTAAGAGCGGGGGAATGGGACTAACTCGATTGCTCTTACAAAGAGCTGGCAAGGGCTCGATGGGCTGAATGGCCTCCTTCGGTGCTGTAACCATTCTATGATGCAATACAGTTCCTCTGCTGGGGGAGTCCAGAACAAGGGGGCAACACCTTATAATTACATCTGGGCCGTTCAGCGGCAATATCAGTAAACGCGTCTTCACACAAATGGGAGTGGAAATCTAGCACTCTCCCCCAAAAGGCCGTAGAAGCTGGGGGTCAAATGGAGGTTCAAAACTGAGATTAACAGATTTTTGTTGGATAAGGGTATCAAAGAATGTGGAGCAAAGGCGGGTGAATGGAGTTGAGGTGCATATCAGCCACGATCTGAATGGCAGAGCAGACTCGAGGAGCTGACTGGCCTGGTCCTGTTCCTCTGTGGTTGTAACACTTGAATTACTGTGCGATTTCATACTGATTAGAAATTAACTTGTAACGGCTGGCTAGTAATTTTTAACATGCTGGTTATAAATGGAAATTTTACGTGCTGTGGTCTCTGATTTAGAACGTTGAGGGTTCCAGGCATCGCACCAGGGAGTTGAGCACTTGCTCTTTTAAATTTATGCGATAGTATAAAACGGGCAATGTTTAAATGGCCACTCGAAATAGCTCTAACTCAGAACATTTGCAAGAGATTCTTATGCCAGAGCTCGCCATCTTTCAGTAACAGACGCTGATCGAATTGTACACTGACCTCAGGACAATAAATGAATTACACTTCACCATTTCAAAATTTACTATTCCATTGCTCTCCTGGCCGGACTCCCACCTTGCACCCACCATTAACTTGAGCTCATCCAAAACTCTGCTGCCCCGTATCACCCCCTGTGCTCGCTGACCTACGTTGGCCCCCGATCCGGCAATCCCTCGATTTTAAAATTCTTATTCTGGTTTTCAATTCCCTCCATGGCCTCACCCCATCCCTATCTCTGTAACCTCCTCCAGCTCAATGACCTTCCATGATCTCTGCGCTCCTTCAATTCTGGCCTCTTGCACATCGCCGATTTCCTTCGCCCCACCATTGGCGGCCACGCCTTCCGCTGCCTAGGCCGTAAGCTCTGGAATTGCCAACCTAAACCTTTCTGTCTCTGTACCGCTCTCTCCTTCTTTGAGACGCTCTTAAAACCTACCCCTTTGACCCAGCTTTTGGTTACCCGTCCTAATATCTCCTTATGAGGTTCGGTGTCAAATGTTGCCTGAAAAGACACCTGTGAAGCGCTTCGGGACGTTTTACTACGTTAAAGGTGCTGCATAAATGCAGGTTGCTGTTGTTTAGATTCTCCATCAAATTGTCACCAGTGTCAACTCGCGCCGAAACCCCCGCATACAGAATCGCGGTTGTTGCGTGAATACACACATGACCGTTGGTTATTTCTACTCTGACCACCAGAGGGCGGTGCAGGTCGCGTCAGGTTCGCAGCAATAATGCAAAACTCCCTCTCTCACAGATCCTCAGACTACCTCCCACCTTCAGAGAGAGTGGGATTGTGGAGATGTGACATGGATGTACCTTTTCTCCAGCTTTGATTTTTCGGTGTGGGCGGTTTCACAACAGGAATTTCTGAAATGGCAAAACATAATAACGTGAGGCCCTTCAAAATTTTATGCACTTCAATTATATCTCCCCTCAGCCTCCTCTATTCCAAAGAAAATGACCCCAACCGATCCAATCTTTCCTCACAGCTGAAATATTGTCCTTTGAAAGAGCTATCCAATTAGTCTCACTGCACTGCTCTTTCCACACAGCCCTACAAATGTTGTCCTTTTCAAGTATTTATTCAATTTTCCCCTTTTGAAAGTTATTATTGAATCTGCTTCCACCACCCTTCCAGGCAGTGTATTCCAGATGGTAACAACTGGCTGCATAAAAACTATTCTCCTCATCTCCTCCTCTGGCTCTTTTGCAAGTTATCGTAAATCTGTGTTCTCTGGCTACTGACCCTCCCACTGGTGGAAAGAGTTTCTCCCTGTTTATTCCATCAAAGTCCTTTGAGACGGCCCGAGGTCGTTGAAGATGTGATATAAAAGCAAGTGCTTTTTTTCAATGTGTTGTAAGTACCACTCAACTTTCACAGTTACCTGCACCAGATGACTGCGCGGTGAGTGATACATTCCCTGCTTTACCCTTCTCTCATAGCCACAGGTGTAGTTCCTTGTCCCAGCTGTGTCCCTGATGGTGAAAGTGGCTGACTGCTCAGAGCCGGACACATTCTGTGCCTCCACGTGGTTGCGCTCGCCATCTCTGTATAAGTGAAAGCTGCCCCCGGAGGAGTGAAGGACCCCTGTGCAGGGAAATCCAACGAACTCTCTTTACTGACCACACCGAAGCAGGATTGACAGAAATGTTCGATTTCGAGAGTGTAGCTGCAATTGACCAGATGCAGTGTACAGGAGTGGTTTACAAGAGACAGAAAATTCCTGGGCGCCAAATCTTTGTACGGGGCATAGAACAGGCGGCTGATCTTGCGTTATCCCAAGACAAATTTCTACCCCTTTGCCCATTACTACCGCTGCAGTTGGTTAACAAAAATCGATGGAGGGGGCAGAGCGGCTATTTTAACTTTCTGGGGATAGTGCAAAACGGGTGATATCGGATGGGCCGGCCATGGTACACAACTGTCTTGATTTCAATTTCCATTGACATCATTTTATAATATCAGCGAAATACGCGATATTATCGGCGGATTATAAGAGAGATCAGAGCTCAGATATGGATCGGCAGTGGGCTGGTGTCGACACTTGCGAGGTTGTTTATGGTCTGCAGTTTCTGGGCGGGGGGGGGGGGTGGTTGTTGAGCTTAGAGATGGAAATTTGGCCGGTGATTTGCACACTCTGGGCGGAAAGTTCGATAGGTGCCGTTTTTGGGCGCAGGTAGCCTGATGTGCTTTTACCCCGCGCCCAATGGCCCCTGCGCAGGCGGAACACAAGTTTCGACCCACCTGAAGACTGACCTGCAATCAGAGTTCCTTTCCTGGCCTTGCACGTGGAATCAATGCAATTTGCACTTTCCACCACCAGAGGGAGCTCAATCTCTTAAAGGGAGGACGTTTCTAATAAATCTCTTAAAGCTGGCTGGTACCTGTTATTTGCGGAAAATAACATTCTACTGTCTGTTCAGAGTAGGATGAGAGTTCAGACATCGCACAGGTAAAACACAGATGCAGGTCCCATCCCTATGTTTACATACTGATGAGATATGTTAAAATGTTGAATAAAGGTTGCATGCCACTAAATCCCACATCCTCCAATCTGCACGCCAGACCTCACCAATCTGCTGATCTGAGTTGTTACCAGGCCTGCGAGAGTGCATGCACCAAGGTTCTCAGCTGATGCACGAGAGGCCTTGGCTGCAAGAGGTGGACAGAAGGAGGGACATTCTATAACCTCAGTGTGGGGGGCAAGAGGCTCTCCAGACATATCCTTGAAAGACAGGGTTAGGCAACGGGGTAAGAAATCAATGCCAGGCGCAAGAATCATGAACATTGACGCAGCGGAGGAAGAAGTTCAATGCTTTTACATGAGTGGGCAAGGTGAGTGAGGTCAACTCTCAATGGCGTCTCCTACCAACTGCACCTGACACTGCACCCCATCCCCCACATACCAACAAACTATTTCCATCAGGATACAACTCTTCCAATCAGATGCTTCCTCTTACCCTTACACATTACCACTGTTTCAATCCGCCCACCCACAACACACAGGCCACACACACTGGCAGCTATTCAACCATGACAGGCACATCATCCATACACACGTCTCGGTTTCTTGCAGGAGAAGGTGGCGCATGTCAAGAGACAGAAAGTTGCTGCGGCATATAGCCCCTCGAGCCTGTCCCACCATTCAATGAGATAATGGTGGGCATGTGACTTAACTCCATATACCCGGCTTAGCACCATATCCCTTAATACCCTTGGTTCACAGAAATCTATCAATCTCAGATTTAACATTTACAAGTGACCTAGCATCAACTGCGTCTGCAGAAGAACGTTCTAAATGTCACTCACCCTTTGCACATAGAAACATTTCCTAACTTCACTGCTGCACGTCCTGGCTCTAAATGTCAGGCTATGTTCCTGCATCCTAGTATTCAAGTGTAACAGACATCTAAAAACAGTTACCAATGTCTCAGCAGCCTGAAGCAATAATCCAACCACTAACCTGTAAATTCTGCATGGTCCCTTTAAATGGCGCCGGTGGGCGGCCCTCCAGGTACTATTAGACATGTTCAGATGGTCGGAGTTGAGTCTTTACTTTGAGCTGAGCGATCAGTCCCAAAATGGTGTCTATCACTTTAAATCACCGTTGCACACTGATTCAAGCCATTTTATTCCTACTTTACATGATTCCAGCGTTCGTTATCTGCGCCCGCGCTAACACATGCAACAAAATGGCGTCAGGCGCACATCATGCCAGAAACGTGCATACGCATCCAAGACGCCATCTTGGATGTCGAAGAGGCCGTGTCGCGCCAAACTACTTTGGAATTTCCTCTTTGCGCTCCATTTAAGGGATGTCACCGGCAGTAAGGACGAAAATCTACCACAGCGTGCGATTATAATTCAGTTCCTCTCATCCTGCCACATTTCATAAGGCGATTTGATTTGCATTTACTCTAGTCCCGCCTCTTTTAGAATACTTGAAGAACATCAGCCGTGACTCAGTGGGGAGCACTCTCACTTGTCTCTGAGTCAGAAGGTCATGGGTTCAAGTCCCCATTCCAGAGACTTGAGCCTAAAATCGAGGCTGATATTTGCAGTCCAGTAATGCGGGAGCGCTGCACTGCAGGAGGTGCTGTCTTTCGGATGAGACGTTAAACCTCCCAGGTGGACATAAAAGATCCCATGGCACTAATAGAAGAAGAGCAGGGGAGATCTCTCCGCTGTCCTCGGTCAATATTTATCCCTCCACCAACATCACTAACAGCAGATTATCTGGTGATGACCAAATTGCTGTTTGTGGGACCTTGCTGTGTGAAAATTGAGTGCAGCGTTTCTTACATTACATCAGTGACTCTATAAAGAAGAGGTGGGTTTGGGTCGGACACACGCCTGATTTGATGCTCCAATGAAGTTCCCACCGATGGGGTTAGGTTAAAATCTGGGCTTCTAAAATCTTTACTGACTGAAGAATGTCACACTGGGTAGAATATTCAGTTGCAAAGTTTACTTTGCTTGCAAGGCTCAGATATACATTTACATGATGTTGAACCTTTGACTTACCTTTCACAATTAAATGCACCGGGTCACTTCGGGGCGAGATATATTCTTTCTCCTTTACCGTTTTCACAAAGTCACAGGTGTAGTCCCCTCCGTCAGTTGGGTCGGGGTCTCTGATGTTGAAGATGATTGATCGTTCGGAGCCTGAGACTTCCCGTGTATCAATGGGATTCTCGTTTCCTTGTCTGTAAAAGCGGGACCTGTCGGCGGAATAGCTGGCAGTGCAGTTAATCCGAACCCTCTCTCCCACTGTCACGACACCAGCGGCCGGGTCCATAGAGCCTGTGGGCTTTGGCAGTTTATCTGTAATTAGTAGAATACATTGAGCAAATAAGAATTGTTTTGAATGTATCAAATCGATCGAGTAAAAAACACATTAGCCTAAGAGAGGGTGCAGAGGAGATTTACCAGAATGATACCAGGGATGATGGACTTCAGTTACGCGGAAAGATTGGGGAAGCTGGGACTGTTCTCCTTAGAGCAGAGAAGGTTGAGGAGAGATTTAATTGAGGTGTTCAGAATGATGAAGGGTTTTGATAGAATAGATGGGGAGAAACTGTTTCCACGGGCAGGAGGGTCGGTAACCAGAGGGCACAGATTTAAGATAATTGACAAAAGAACAAGAGGGGAGATGAGGAGACATTATCTTAGCAGAGAGTTGTTATCTTCTGGAATCCATTTCTAGAAAGGGCGGTGGAAGCAGATTCAATAATAACTTTCAAAAGGATATTGATATATACTTGAAATGGTAAAAAAATGCAGGTTTCCAGCAAAGAGCAGCCGAGTGGCAATAATTGGATAGCTCCTTCAAAGAGCTGGCACAGGCATGATGGCTCTAATGGCCTCCTTCTGTGCTGTATGATTCTGTGTAAGTCTCTGTGTGAAGGGAAACGTCTCTCAAATAAATAGTGATGCAGGCTCTGTGTGAAGTTACACCTCTCGCAGTGAGATACAATGATAAAATCTCTGCGTAAAGGGACACATCTCTCAATAAGATGCTATGATACACTCTCTGTGTCAAGCGACAACTCTCTCAAGAGGAAAAGCGATACAGGCTCTGTGTGAAGTGATACCTCTCTCAAAAAAGATACAATGATACACTATGTGCGTGAAGGGACACCTCTCTCAAAGAGGTAAAGCGATACAGGCAATGTGTGAAGAGACATCTCTCCCAGTGAGATACAATGATACACTCTGTGTGTGAAGGGGCACCTCTCTCAGTTAGATACAGTGATCCAGACTCTCTCAATGAGATAGAGTGATCGAGGATAAGATAAGATTCATTTTGTCAAACACATTTTACACATTCTCCTGTCAGCTGGAATTCCCCGTGTACAATTACACACATCAGTCGCTGTCGCTACACACTAACAACAGTATTTAGATAAAATTCTTAACTGGCCACAAAGCTTTTAGGCGAGCCTCCCTTACCTGATAAATTTAACACACGTTGTCACTGGGTGGTGAATATGCCCAGCTGCTGATATTCTCGAAGTATTCTGAGTATTTACACCTATAGCTGTTGCTGCCTTTCTGCGTTAACCCTCCAGCATCCTTAGTTATCGCGGTATATTTCACACTGGCAGGTTTTCAACCATGACAGTCACATCATTCATAAACACGTCCGGCTTTCTTGCAGGAGAAGGTGGTGCATATCAAGAGACATCAAGTGGCGGTGGCATTTAGCCCCTCGAGCCTGTTCCACCATTCAATGAGATCACGGTGGACCTGTGACTTAACTCCATATACCCGCCTTAGCCCCATATCCCTTAATACCCTTGATTCACGGAAATCTATCAATCTCAGATATAACATTGACAAGTGAGCGAGCATCAACTGCGTCTGCAGAAGAACGTTCCAAATGTCACCCACCCTTCGCATATAGTAACAATCCCTAATTTCACTCCTGCACGTCCTGGCTCTAAATGTTAGGCTATGGCCCTGCATCCTAGTATTCAAGTGTAACAGACATCGAAAACAGTTACCAATGTGTCGGCAGCCAGAAGCAATAATCTAAACACTAACCTGTAAATTCTGCATGGTCCCTTTAAATGGCGCCGGTGTGTGTGTGTGTGCGTGGGGGGGGGGGGGGGGGGGGGGAGCGGGGGTTCCTCCAGGTACTATTAGATACATTCAGATGATCGAAGTTGAGACTGTGCGTTGAGTTGAGCGATAAGTCCCAAAATGGTGTCTATCACTTTAAATCACCGTTGCACACTGATTGAAGCCATTTTCTTCCTATTTTACATGATTCCAGCGTTCGTTATCTGCGCCCGCGCTAACTCATGTAACAAAATGGCATCTGGCGCACGTCACGCCGGAAACGTGCATGCGCATCCAAGACGCCATCTTGGATGTCGAAGAGGCCGCGTCGCGCCAAACAACTTTGGAATTTCCTCTTTGCGCTCCATTTAAGGGATCTCACCGGCAGTAAGGACGAAAATCAACCACAGCGTGCGTTTATAAATCAGTTCCTCTCATCCTGCCACATTTCATAAGGCGATTTAATTTGCTTTTACTGTAGTCCCGCCTCTTTTAGAATACTTGAAGAACATCAGCTGTGATTCAGTGGGGAGCACTCTCACTAGTCTCTGAGTCAGAAGGTCATGGGTTCAAGTCCCCACTCCAGAGAATTGAGCCTATAATCTAGGCTGATACTTGCAGTCCAGTAATGCGGGAGCGCTGAACTGGAGGAGGTGCTGTCTTTCGGATGAGACGTTAAACCTCCCAGGTGGACATAAAAGATCCCATGGCACTAATAGAAGAAGAGCAGGGGAGATCTCTCCGGTGTCCTCGGTCAATATTTATCCCTCCACCAACATCACTAACAGCAGATTATCTGGTGATGACCAAATTGCTGCTTGTGGGACCTTGCTGTGTGCAAATTGGCTGCAGTGTTTCTTACATTACGTTAGTGACTATACACAGAAGAGGCGGGTTCGGGTCGGACACACGCCTCATTTGATGCTCCAATGAAGTTCCCACCGATGGAGTTAGGTTAAAATCTGGGCTTCTAAAATCTTTACTGACTGAAGAATGTCACACTGGGTAGAATATTCAGTTACAAAGTTTACTTTGCTTGCAAGGCTCAGATATACATTTACATGATGTTAAACCTATGACTCACCTTTCACAGTTAAATGCACCGGCTCACTGCGGGGCGAGATATATTCTTTCTCCTTTACCGTTTTCACAAAGTCACAGATGTCGGCTCCTCCGTCAGTTGGGTCGGGGTCTGTGATGTTGAAGATGATTGATCGTTCAGAGCCTGAGACATCCTGTGTATCAATGGGATTCTCGTTTCCCTGTCTGTACAAGCGGGACCTGTCGGCGGAATAGTTGGCAGTGCAGTTAATCCGAACCCTCTCCCCCACTGTCACGACACCAGCGGCCGGATCCATAGAGACTTTGGGCTTTGGCATTTTATCTGTAATTAATAGAATACATCGAGCAAATAAGAACTGTTTTGAATATGTCAAATCTATCGAGGAAAAACACATTAGCCTTAGAGAGTGTGCAGAGGAGATTGACCAGAATGACACCAGGGGTGAGGGACTTCAGATACGCGGAGTGATTGGAGAAGCTGGGACTGTTCTCCTTAGAGCAGGGAAGGTTGAGGAGAGATTTAATTGAGGTGTTCAAAATGATGAAGTGTTTTGATGGAATAGATGTGGAGAAACTGTTTCCACGGGCAGAAGGGTCGGTAACCAAAGGGCACAGATTGAAGATAATTGACAAAAGAACAAGAGGGGAGATGAGGAGACATTATCTTAGGCAGCGAGTTGTTATCTTCTGGAATCCATTTCCTGAAAGGGCGGTGGAAGCAGATTCAATAATAAATTTGAAATGATATTGATTTATACTTGAAAAGGAAATATTTGCAGGATACCGGGCAAAGAGCAACAGAGTGGGAATAATTGGATAGCTCTTTCAAAGAGCTCGCACAGGCTTGATGGCCCGAATGGCCTCCTTCTGTGCTGTATGTTTCTGTGTAAGGCTCTGTGATAAAGGACACGTATCTCAAATAAATAGTGATACAGGCTCTGTGTGAAGAGACACCTCTACCAGTGAGATACGACGATACAATCTCTATGTAAAGGGAAACCTCTCTCAAAGAGGAAATGCGATGCAGGCTCTGTGTCAAGGGACACCTCTCTCAATATGATAAGATGATACACTATGTTTGAAGGGGCACCTCTCGCAAAGAGGTAAAGCGATACAGGCTCTGTGTGAAGCGATACTTCTCTCAATAAGATACTGTGACACACTCTCTGTGTGAAGGGACACCTCTCTCAAAGAGGTAAAGCGATACAGGCAATGTGTGAAGAGACATCTCTCCTAGTGAGATACAATGATACACTCTGTGTGTGAAGGGACATCTCTCTCAAAGAGGTAGAGCGATACAGGCTCTGTGGGAAGAGACATCTCTCCCAGTGAGATACAATGATACACTCTGTGTGTGAAGGGACATCTCTCTCAAAGAGGTAGAGCGATACAGGCTCTGTGGGAAGAGACATCTCTCGCAGTGAGATACAATGATACACTCTCTTTGTGAAGGGACACCTCTCTCAGTAACATACAATGTTCCAGACCCTCTCAATGAGATGGAGTGATCGTGGATAAGATAACATTCGTTTTGTTAAACAAATTTTACACATCGTCCTGTCAGCTGGAATTCGCCGTTTACAATTACACACCGCAGTTGCTGTCGCTGCACACTAACAACAATATTTAGATAAAAGTCTTAACTGACCACAAAGATTTTTGGCGAGCCACCCTTACCTGTTAAATTTAACCACACGTTGTCACTGGGTGGTGAATATGCCCAGCTGCTGTTATTCTCGAAGTATTTTTTGTATTTGCACCTGTAGCTGATGCTGCCTTTCACCTTTAACCCTCCATCATCCTTTGTTTTAGCGGTATAGTTAACTTCATTGAAATATGCAAACATTTTGTTTTTTGTTTTTTCGTTATTTCTGTAGAAATCAACAATGCATTTGCTGTGAGCGAAGTGACAGGTGAGTGAAACTTCTTCTCCCAGTGGAATTACACTCCATGATGGATCCATCGACAGGGTCGGTTTGACGAAGGAAACTGAAGAATAAAAAGGATTTCATTCATGGGAAGTTTGGTGCAATCATTCTGATTCAGGCCTCATATTGTGTCGCCTCAGCTGCCTTTACATTCTTCTTCGCGTTTGTTTAACTCTAATTTTAACCTAACCAACCAGGGCGGACGCCCGTTTTACACCCTGCGCGATTTTTACTCTACATTGACTTCAATAGAAGAGTAAAATCGGACAGGCCGTAAAATCGGAGTTGGACTCAATTCTCACCGGCCCGTTATGTTAAAATGACCCCTCTCTCAGTGAGATACAGTGTGTACAGGCACCTCTCTCAATCAGATACAATGATACAAGCTCTGTATGAAGAGACTCCTCTCAATAAAATACAGTGATACAGGCTCTGTATGAAGAGACTCCTCTCTCAAAGAGATACAGTGATACAGGCTCTGTATGAAGAGACTCTTCTCTCAAAGAGATACAGTGATGCAGGCTCTGTATGAAGAGCTACCTCTCTCAAAGAGATACTGTGATACAGGCTCTGTGTGAAGGGACAATTCTCCCTGTATCAAATCAGTTGCACGGCGCTGCTGCCTGTTTACCTCTCACATGGGATTAATTTTAACCTAACCCGCCTGGCGGGAAAACCACAGGATCGGGAGGAACGCCAGTTTAACACCCTGCCCTATATTAATTTCCTTGACTCGAGCGGGGCGCACAACCAGCTTTGTGCCCGATCCAGTCAGTTTCTCGACAGGCGGGTTAGGTTAAAATTAGCCCTTAAGATCCATCCGCCACTAGGATAAATTTCTGATTTCATTGTTTCTGAGACAGTAACAGTGCAGCCTGGACCCAGAACTGTACCCTACAGGCTTCCAGGAAATAGATTGAGGGGCTTAGATGGCAACATTACAAGGCAGATCTCAGTCAAAACTAGTAGGTCAACACAATCATCCACACGGATGAGAAGGGCCTTGTTGGCGAGTGAACCGATATTCTGGATGTAAATGAGAAGGAGTGGTAATTGATCCACTGAAGAGTCTAAGCGGGTAGTGGAGTCGGGGTTGGGGGGCGGTGCGGTAAGTGAGACGGGAAGGACGTTTGTGAGGTTAACTCTCAGCGGGAGCGGTGAGTGGGAAGATCAGCAATAGAAGAGGACGGGGCGATGGTATTGGTGATGCTGTTCGTAATTTACGATTGACAGAGCTCTCAACGGGACGTTTGGAGAATGCCAAGAGCGGCACAGAGGGCAGCTGTGGACTTACTCACGAGGAATTCAAGCCTGTGAGAGCAAAAGAGTAGGAAGGCCTAGGGGCAGTGATGTATTGAGTTACTGGCGTTGGGGAGGGGTGGAATACACAAGAGGGAAATACAGACCACGGAGAAGCAGGAAAGGGATCTGGGGGAGATGAGAGATTTATCATTCAAATCATCCAGGCAATGCTTGGCTCTTGCCAAATGTGATTTGAATTGCTTACAATACGAAACACAGGTTAGATCAAAAGAAGTGATGTTGCCATTCAGTCGAGCATTTGTCCGCGAAAGTGCATGGAATTCGAGGCAAACTATTGAGATGGGTAGGGCATTGGTTAAAAGGTAGGAGACAGAGAGGAGGGATAATGGCTAAATGCACCGATTGGTAGGACGTGACTAGTCGTGCCTTCCGGGGATCTGGACTGGTGCCTCAGCTTTTCACTATATTTACCAATGACTTTTATGAAGGAATTGGTAATTCGTATTAGAGTAGTATATCCAGGTTTGCTGACGAAATTAAGTTGTATAGGAAGGAGCAGAAATTTGGAAAGGGAAATTGATAGATTCAGTGAGTGGGCAAATCTGTGGCAGATGGAGTTCAATATGGGGGAATGTGAAGCCATCCACTTTGACCGAAGACAGATAGATTAGTGTGTTTTCCAAATAGTGAGAAGCAAGGAACTGTGGAGGGCTGGAGAGATTTCGGAGTTCATATGCGGAAATCACTAAAAACTAGAGGACAGGTACAAAACACAATTTAAAAGGTTAATTGAATGATAGCATTTATCTCAAGGGTGCAGGATTACAAAGGAGTGGAACTTATGCTATAGTTATATAATGCTCTGGATAGACCGCATCTGGAGTATTGCGTTAAATTCTGAAAACTCCGCCTCTGGGAGCATATATTCGCCTTGAAGGGGTTACAGTGTAAATTCACGAGAATGATACGTGGGATAAAAGGGTTCAATTATGAGGACAGGTTTTACGGACCAGGCTGAGTGTAAAAGATTAAGTGGTGATCAAATTGAGGTGTTTAAAACGATTAAAGTATTTGATTGGGTAGATCAGGAGTGTGATGGAATACACTCCACTTGCCTGGATGAGTGCAGCTCTAACAACACTCAAGAAGCTCGACATCATTCAGGACAAAGCAACCCGCTTGATTGGCACCCCATCCACCACCCTAAACATTCACTCCCTTCACCACCGGCGCACCGTGATTGCAGTGTGTACCATCCACAGGATGCACTGCAGCAACTCGCCAAGGCTTCTTCGACAGCACCTCCCAAACCCGCGACCTCCACCACCAAGAATGACGAGGGCAGCAGGCACATGGGAACAACACCACCTGCACTTTCCCCTCCAAGTCAAACGCCATCCCGACTTGGAAATATATCGCCGTTCCTTCATCGTCGCTGGGTCAAAATCCTGGAACTCCCTTCCTAACAGCACTGTGGGAAAACCTTCACCACAAGGACTGCAGCAGTTCAAGAAGGCGGCTCACCACCACCTTCTCAAGGGCAATTAGGGATGGGCAATAAATGCCGGCCCGCCAGTGACGCCCACATCCCATGAACGTATAAAAAAAATAGAGTGTGACGATTTACTCTGCTGGGGGGAGTCCAGAACAAGGGGGCATAACTTTAAAATTAGAGCTAGGCCGTTCAGGGGTGAAGTCAGGCAGCAATTCTTCACACAAAGGGGAGTGGAAATCTGGGACTCTCTCCCCCCAAAAATTGTTAAGGCTGGCTGTCAATTGAAATTTCAAAACCGAGAGTAATAGATTTTTGTTAAGCAAAGGTATTAAGGGATACGGAACCAAGGTGGGTAAATGGAGTTAAGATACAGTCAGCCATGATCTAATTGAATGGAGGAATAGGCCCGTGGGGCTGAATGATCTATTCCTGTTCCTGTGTTCTCATATTCCACCTGGAGTGCTTTGGTGTAGTTTTGAATCCCACGACAGAGAAAGAGTATGGATGCACTGTCAGAAAACCGGACATATCCCATAGTGCCTTCGCAATGAGAGCTGCTGAGATGCAGATCTGTATTATTGCTACCAATGACACAACACAATTGGTTACAGCAACTAACTTAACATACATAAAAACAAAACTCAATGATTCAGCTGTATAGAACATTCAATTTCATTACTATAGAGAAAACTTCAACACTAACCTTGAGAAACGCTCCGCCGAGCCCCAAAAATCACTAAAATGAGAAAATATGAATTAGTTATACCTCAAACAGTACCTTCAGAGGATCAATGTACAGACTGATTTTTGTGCATTGTGTTATGGATATTTCTCAGTGTGATTGAATTGGTGGCATTCTGGCCCATTTTGATTCAACTCCAACTTCAGAACTTGAGCAGTTAATCAGGCAGAAATGCAGAGTTTTGCAGATTTCCATTAACATTTGTGTGAAAAAGTACTTCCTGCTTTCACTCCAAATCGTCTAACTCTAATTTTAAGATTGAGCCCCCTTGTTCTACATTCCACCACAATAACTGAATAAATTCTATCGAGATGTCCATTTGTAAATAATTCCAATAATCTATGGCCGGTATGAAAAGATGCCTGATGGTACAAAACAGCGTGAAAATTTATTCAAAATGCAAAAAGGTCAATTTTGTTACTGAGTGAAACCGTCACTGAAAGAAAAGGAATGCAGCTGGGTGGATTGTGTGGGTAAACACTGTGCATCTTTACAGATCGCATGGTCTTACAGTCAACTCTAGCATGCTGAAGGAGGACGTGGAGTCCAAATAATGAGAAGTGAATGGTGTTAGAATCCACTGGAAACCGGTACTTTTACAGACACTTAACTCACTGTCACGAATATCACAATGTGAGTGTCATCGCTTTAGAACGCAGACTAATTAAAAATAATTTGAAAATATTGTGTGGTATATTTTGGTTGGTGGAATAAGAAGGTCACAAATTCCTGAGAGTCTAAATGGGATAGAGGGACAAACGGATCTAGGGATCATATTAACAAATTATTAAAAGTAACGCAGGTGAACAAAGCCATAAAATGAAAACACAGCACTGGAGTTCATTTCAAGAGGAATGGAACTGAAAAGCAGACAAGTTGTGTTAAACTTATATAGAACCTTGGTTAGACCACACTTAGAATACTGTGAACAGTTCTTGTATCTATATTATAAAAAGGATGCAGAGGCACTGGAGAATGTGCAAAAATTATCAACAAGAATAACAACAGAACTGAGTGCTTTTACGTATCAGGAAAGATTGAACAGGCTGGGGATCTTTTCTCTAAAAGAGAGAAGGCTGAGAGGTGACTTGAAAGAGGTATTTAAAATTATGAAAGGGCTTGACAGGGTAGATAGAGAGAAGAACGTTTCCAGTTGTGAGAGAGTCCAAATCCAGTGGCCATAAATATAAATATTCACCAATAAATCCAATTGGGACTACGCAGAGAGTGGTTAGAATGTGGAATTCGCTACCACATGGAGTAGTTGAGACGAGTAGTATAGATGCCGTTAAGGGGAAGCTCGATAGGTACATGAGAGATAAAGGTGGAGAAGGATATGCTGATAGGGTTAGGTGATGTCGGATGGGGCGAGACTCGCGTGGAGCATGAATGCCGGCACAGGCTAGTTACGACGAATGGCCTGTTTCCATACTGTAAATTCGATATAATCCGATGTAACATCAGGTTGAAATTAGCAGTGAGAGCAAATGCATAAAACGGAAAACTGAGGTTAAACATATTGAAAGTAAATTCACTGTGTTAACATTTCTGATATGCTTTCAACGGAAAGTTAATTTCAAATCATTATTTAATTCTTGGGCATTGATTTATTAATAAAATTCAATTCAAGTCACTTAAAATACATAGAAATATATAATATTGCAACTAAAATCTCCCATGCCATAAATAAGGAGATGTATTTCGGCACAGCGCTCAAACAGAATGGGAGAAAACCGAGGAAACAAACAGTCTCACGGCAGTTTTGCAAGAGGAGCACAGTACCTAAGGAAACTGACCATTCACAATTTCAGCTGGATTGGGGCCCGGAATGGAAGTTGGGTAGTCAGCTGTTTATTCCGAATAAGGTCAAGGGAGCAGGAGATAAGTCTAATGGGCAAGCTCAGCTCGGAAAGTACATGTATGGAGATCGGAAGGAAACCAGAAAAAGGATCAGGATCAGGGCTGGGTGATGGGGGGTGGGGGCTTAGGAGAGGTTGGGCGTGGTGATATTGGGAATTTTGGGATTTAGCAGCGGCATCTGAATGGTAGGTCTTAATCTTAGTGACTTCAGTTACGTGGAGAGACTAGAGAAACTGGAATTGTTCTCATTAGAGCAGAGAAGGTTACAGGGAGATTCAGTAGGGGTGTTTAAAATTATGAGGGGTTTTGATCGAGTAGGGAGAAACTGTTTCCACTGGCAGGAGGGTCGGATACCAAAGGATACAGATTAAGTTAATTGGCAATAGAACCAGAGGAGATGAGGATAAATTTTGTTATGCCACAAGTTGTTATGATCTGAAATGGTGGTGGAAGCAGATTCAATAGTAACTTTCAAAAGGGAATTGGATAGAAACTTGAAAAGTGAAAAAATGTAGATGGTGAAAGAACAGGAGAATGGGGTTAATTTGATAGCTCATTTAAAAGCTGGCATATGCATGAGGAGCCGAATGGCCTTCCTCTGTGCTGTAAGACTTCATGAAGTTCACGAGGTCCTCGTGTTTGTTGTTGGAGGTGAATGTGGAGAGGGCTGGGCAAGAGATTTATGGAGATTGTTTGTAGTGGACAAAAGAAGCTGGAGCTTATCTTTGGTCCCCAGGGTAATCCTGGAGCAGCAGGCGGTTTTCAGAGAGGACATTGTGCTTGTTCTAGTTCTGGGTCAGCCATACCTGGTGATGGATGGCTAAACCAGTTGTGATCCAGATATGCTCAAGTCTGCAATCCTTGGAATTAAACCAGCAGGAGCGATCAGGATGGAAGAGAGTAAACGTTTTACTCGGGGCAAGGGCATCAACAGTTGGGGAATGGGAGTGGTTGAGCGGATGGATAGCCGCAGCAGTATGATGACAAATGGCGGTTCAAAGTCTCGGCAAAAGGGAGTGTGGCAGTGTTTATTCCAAAGTTGGAACGCAGAAGTAATTTGATTTGAAGTAATTAAGGAGATTTGGGTTATGATGGTTGCAAGGAAGTGACCGAGGCATTGGCCGTGTACAACTCTGGGCACCACAGTTTAGGAAGGATGTCAAGGTCTTGGAGATTGTAAAGAGGAGATTTACCCGGATGATACCAGGGAGGAGCGACTTCAGTTATGTGGAGAGTTTGGAGAAGCTGGGGTTGTTCTCCTTAGAGCAGGTAAATGTAAAGACAGATCTAATAGAGGTATTCAAAATAATGAAGGGCTTTGATAGAGCAAGTAGAGTGAAATTGTTTCCGCTGGCAAGTGGTCTGTAACCAGAGATCACAGATTTCAAATAATTGGCAAAAGAACTAGAGGGAAATGAGGAGAATATTTTACATAAAGAGGTTTGCGAAGATCTGGAACACACTACCTGAAAGGGTGATGGAAGCAGATTCCATCGGAACTTTCAAAGGGCAATTGGACATGTACTTGAAGGGGACTAATTTGCAGGGTTATGGAGAAAATAATTGGTGTGTGTTAATAATTTGGATAGCTTGTTCAAGGAGCCAGCATAGACTCGACGGGCCGAAAAGCCTCCTTCCACGTTGTAAGAATCTATGATTCTATGATTCTTGTCAACTTGAAATTTTAGTAAGCGGAGAGAAGGATATTGGCAGAGCTCAGGAGGACATTGGTAGAATGGTGAAATGGGGAACACATGGCAGATGACATTTAATGTAGAGAAGTGTGAAGTGATGTATTTTGGAAAGAAGAGTGCGAAGAGGCAATATAACCTAAATGATCAAATTGCATATTGGATGCAGGAACATAGAGACCTGGGATACAAATACACAAATCTTTGAAGGTGGTAGTTGGAGATTAAAAGGTGAATGCCGACCCTCCTGCCAGTGGAAACAGTCTCTCCCCCAACTACGCGATTAAAACCTTACATTATTTTTTTCTGAGCAACGGGCACCAGCAGCACTGTGTTTATTTCAGGACATTAGTCTCCACACACTGTGCAGATCCTTATCTGTGATATGGTGAACTCCAGCATACTTAAGGAGGAGGTGGCGTCTCAATAATTACTCCAGAATGGTGTTTGAACTGACTGGGAACCGATACTTATACAATAGCGGTGCAGTAGCACACTGATTATCAGGCATTTATTTAAGACTAAAATTGAATTGAATTCACTTGAAATAGATAGAGATGTTTAATATTACACCTAATATCACCTCATTGTTTCAAATGTTACAATTCGGGTGAACGGTGTGGAAGGAGGATGTAAATTGAACATGAATAAGTAAAGAATCTGAAAATATTGAAGGCAGAATTTAACAGTGACATCAAATACTTAGAACGGAAGCCAATGGTTTCAGCTCAGAAGCGCTTCACCTCGGACAAAGAGGAAGTTTAACCGCTGACAGTAAGGACAGTCAGCAGAACAAAAATGTGTTTAAACACACTGAATGAAAATTCATTGTGCCAATCTTTCTGATTTTCTTCCAACCGATGGTTATATTCATTAATTCTTTGAAAGCAACCAATATTAGAGGTGCAGTAAAATATATATTCACTGACATTCATTTATTAATAAAATACAATTCAAGACACCTAAAATAAATAAAAATATTTAATATTGCAACGAACATCTCCGAAGCTATAATTAAGGGGATCTATTTAGGGACAACACTCAAATAAAATGGGAACCCCTGACAGAAAGAACAGTGTAGCAGACCAAGAATGTGTTGAAATATATTGAGTGAAAATACATTGTGGCAATCTTTCTGATCGGCTTTTAACCGAATAATTAATTAATTCTTTGAAAACCACCTCTAATAGTGGTGCAGTAGCACACTGATCATCAGGCATTCATTTATTAATAAAATTGAATTGAATTCACTTGAAATAGATGGAGATGTTTAATGTTACACCTAATATCACCTAAGTTAGCAATAAGGGGTCATATTAGATGGTACGCCATTGTTCTCCATTTCACCACCATAACTAAATAAGGTCTGTCGAGAGGTGTAAATTTGTAAATAATTCCAATAATCCATGGTAATTATCAATTGGTGCCCTTGGGTCTAATTACACAATAGAGCATGAAAAGTTGGCGATAAGGGGTTAATGCTGAGCCCAACTTGCAGCTGCAGCACTCTGTTTATTGTGGAACATTAGTCTCCACCAACTGTGTAGATCTATATCTTCGTGACATGGTCAATTCTAGCACACTGAAGGAGGAAGTGGAGTTAAAATAAATTCCCAGAGCTGAATGCGCCTGAATTATTCACCAGAAACATTTAGTTGTACAGACAGTACACACACGCTCATAAATATCACACACCCACCAAAATCGAGATGCAAGACGGAATAGAGAATGAAAAATAAGCAAGCAAACTGAAAATGGCCAGTACTGAAGAGAACAGTAAGAGCAGTTGGCTTCATGGCGGAAGACAGCGGTTTCAACTCAGAGGAGGGTTTGTTCAAAGAAAGGGGAACTTAACCTCTGACAGAAGGAACAATGTCTCAGCACCAACGGAATAGCTAAAAATATATTTACTAAATTATCCACTGAATGTGTTAAAATGTTTCTTCTCCCCTTTTTCTCTCTATCTCCCCCAAAGAAGTGTATTCACGAAGGGAGTTGCTCAGGGCCGCCCTCCAATACCCCACCGCATTATCTGCTCATGTCTGAGTGCAGGGGTTGATTGACATGAGGTCAGCCGTGGTGACCCCTGCATAACTGCACCCTCCGAACGCGCATGCTAACTTCCAAGCATGGAACATATAGTATCATAGAATCAGAGAATCAGAGAAGGTTACTGCACGTCAGGAGGTCATTCGGCCCATCGAGTCCGCGCCGCATCGATGCATGAGCAATCCAGCTAGTCCCACTGCCCCGCCAGAAATAGCAGGGCTCGTCCGAGATGCAATAAGATGCGAGAAGGCGACACTTGGCCGATATTTCATTCAATGGCTTTGGGGCACTGAGCCCAATGGTGTCGCCGCTACCACCCATCCCCCTCCCCCCGCCCCTTGATAGAGATCAGCAAACTCAGTGGATGTTGATCTTTGAATTTTCCTTTCATATCAATCTTACTCCTACACTGTAGACAGTAACTGGGCAATCGGCAGACCAATATCATCCCTTTTCACCCCGTCTCAAGGCGCCTCACAGGAGCGATATCAAACAAAATGTGACACCGAGCCGCTAAATTAGATATTAGGTCCGATGACCAACAGTTGGTCAAAGCTGTAGGAGTTAACAGACAGATTCTCAGAGATTCAATTGTCAAAGACAAACTAGATGCGAGATACTTTAATACCGATATGAAGAGAGATTGTCCCCTCAACGTTACACTCCCCTCACCGTTACCGCAGAGAATTCAACACAAGCAATCAATCGCTCTGAATTCTTTCCAATGTCGAAGGCTCCACACAAAATTATGAGTTGCATTAATCCACTGAGATACCGGAGATCGGACACCGCCGGGTTCAGTCTCACTCTCCCGCTTACAGTTGCCCACTCAGACCGGGAATTGGATTAAAATTGTTTCACGACTCACCAAAGAGCAGTAAAAAGACGGTTGTATCCATTTTCGAAGAAGTGCTACTTTGAGACATGAGAGCTGTAAGGAACGGTGACTGAATCACTTGATCCACCTCACAGAAGGACAAACCCGGAAGGGTTGAGAGACTGAGAGCGGATACAGAGGCTGGGTGGAAATGAGTTGGTCCCCACAATTAAAGCAACAGCACCGAGTTTTGCACAACCTGAAATAAGATGTGGTTTGGAACATTGCAATGATCTAACATGGCAGCCTTTGACTATTAGACGGTGATCACAGGATGAAGGGGTTAGAATGGATCGTGTACCCAGAACAACACCGTAAATCATTTGTGTTCAGTTAGAACGTTTGCTCTCATCATGGTCAGGATCTCTATTGCTGGGAAGGGACCGTGACCCACTTCAGGCACTCGGTGTCAGCATCAAGCACCCAAAATTCAGGCGAAGGACAGCAAAATGTAACAACAAAGTGCCTCAACCCAAACCTCAGAAGAGCTATTGCATCGATCAATGCTTTTCTATTTCCCAAAACAGCCCTCCCGTGGGCTCGTTTAGTGAGGTGTTGTCCGCATTGCATTACAGACGGTTAAAAATAAAACTGTAACATCCAAACCAGCGAGCAATTTAGTTCCACGGAAGTCTGGTATAATGAATGTAGATGGAAATGTTCAATGTGACTCTGATATTGAGTTGCTTTATGAAGAACATAAGAACATAAGAAATTGGAGCAGGAGTAGGCCAATCGGCCCCTCGAGCCTGCTCCGCCATTCAATAAGATCATGGCTGATCTGATCCCAACCACAAATCTAAAGAACACAAGAAGTCGGAGCAGGACCCGGCCACATAGCCCCTGGGCCCTCTCCGCCACCCACAGGGCATTGACCGATCCGAACTCAGCTTCATGTCCAATTTCCTGCCCGCTCCCCATAACCCCTAATTCCCTTTACTTCTAGGAAACTGTCTATTTCTGTTTTAAATTTATCTAATGATGTCGCTTCCACAGCTTCCTGGGGCAGCAAATTCCACAGACCTACCACCCTCTGAGTGAAGAAGTTTCTCCTCATCTCAGTTTTGAAAGAGCAGCCCCTTATTCTAAGATTATGCCCCCTAGTTCTAGTTTCACCCATCTTTGGGAACATCCTTACTGCATCCACCCGATCAAGACCCTTCACAATCTTATATGTTTCAATAAGATCGCCTCTCATTCTTCTGAACTCCAATGAGTAGAGTCCCAATCTACTCAACCTCTCCTCATATGTCCGCCCCCTCATCCCCGGGATTAACCGAGTGAACCATCTTTGTACTGCCTCGAGAGCAAGTATGTCTTTTCTTAAGTATGGAGACCAAAACTGTATGCAGTATTCCAGGTGCGGTCTCACCAATACCTTATATAACTGCAGCAATATCTCCTTGTTTTTATATTCTATCCCCCTAGCAATAAAAGCCAACATTCCGTTGGCTTTCTTGATCACCTGCTGCACCTGCATACCAACTTTTTTATTTTCTTGCACTAGGACCCCCAGATCCCTTTGTACTGCAGTACTTTCCAGTCTCTCGCCATTAAGAAAATAACTTGCTCTCTGATTTTTCCTGCCAAAGTGCATAACCTCACATTTTCCAATATTATATTGCATCTGCCAAATCTCCGCCCACTCACCCAGCCTGTCTATATCCCCTTGCAGGTTTTTTATGTCCTCCTCACTCTCTACTTTCCCTCCCATCTTTGTATCATCTGCAAATTTTGATATGTTGCACTCGGTCCCCTCCTCCAAATCGTTAATATAGATTGTAAAGAGTTGGGGACCCAGACTTTCTCACAGTCGTTACTCGGGCGATATCTCTCATATCGCCCGAGTAACGACTTTGAGAAAGAAAATACCACTTCCAGCTTTCTCCACCCGCCAAATTCAAACCGTTTATCGATAATGGAACCGAAATACAGCGCTCCGCACAAACCCTTACAGACTCGGGCTTCATATTCAAGGATTCCCAGAATCCCGGAGCTTTTAAATAAACCCCGATACAATTAACAATCAGTAATATTCCTGCATAAATACAATCCCTTCTATAAGAAATTAACCCGCCTCCTACCATTTCAGTCCCAGAACAGATTCCATCTCCCCACACATCCCCTCCCAGACCGGTTCAGCAGTTCACAAACACTTTATTCCAGCTGATTTGGAGAGTCTCACGTGTTGGAGTTTGAATTATGACGCGGATTTTCTTTGCCATTGTTACCGTCTCACAGGGACTCTCGCCCTGAATCTGTGAAAAGATTATGACCATGAACTGGGACTGGAGCCGAAAACATCCCGAGGTACAGTGAGGCCCTGAAATTCCATTCTCCCTGTTTTATATCGGAGAGTATCCCACCTTCATGTCCAGCAATAGAGAGCGAGAGAGAGACAAACACACTGTCAGTCTTACACTTTCTATCAGTGTGTTCCTATCAGGCTCAATTGCAGTATCCCACCTTGATACACAGCACCAGAGAGTGAGAGCGGGCGATCGACACGTTGAGAGGGAGACCGTGGAGACCCAGTGACAGACAGACATACACAGTGTCAGTTTCAAACTGACCTGCAAAGTTCAGTTTCATCCAGAAGATCCCGTTGGAGAGACAGACGATGCTATCTCATCTCTCACTGATATTGTACCAGAGGCAAACACACCATTAATCCCACACTCAGTGACAGTGTAGAGAGTGACAAAAACAATGGGCCACATTTAACCCTCTCTTGCCTGTTGTACCATCTGCAGTTTTGCAGCTCAGGGCCGTTCGGTGTTCCTCTCAGTGACCGTGAGTTTCACTCCGATTAAATTAATCTGGGACTGTTGCTGTCGGATATTAATCCTACACGGTCCCAACAAACACACCGACTCACTCTTTCCTCCCATGCTTCTCCAGGATTGGTTTGAGAAATCCTCCCTCCAGTTTCTTCCTCTCCCGTCAGTTTTATCGGCAAGAGTCCAAGAATGAACAGAATCGATTGTCTAATTTCACAGCCGCCCACTTTAACTCTGAAATACTCATTACCATCAAAAGATACCGAGAGAAACAGCAGGGATGGAAACATCTCGTTTAATAGTTAGAGATTGTGAAGTCAGTCTGGATTCCAGCGTTAGGCACTGGTGGAATCCCATCTGTTTCCCATTCTGGTGCCTGTTCCTGCACTGTCTGTGGACCCCATTCCCTCTGACCTTTCCCGCAGACCCACTTCCTTTTCTCAGACTCTGAAAAATTCCAATTGGGGAAAGTTTCCATCGATTTTTGTTTTGGGGATTAAACCAGATATCTGCGCATGCGTGGCTCAGCCCCGCCCCCAGCCCGGATTGTTGGAGAGCAGAAGAGCGCATGCGCGCTCCCCTCCCCCAGCTCGGCCTGTGGGCGCCATTCGCTCAGTGAGCGGAAGAAGATGGTTGAAAACAGCCGGGAATGTTCATAAGTGTGGAATTAACTCTGCAACTGTCAGTCTCTGGTACTGCACATGAGTGTGGGATTTATTCTGTGTATGTCTGTGTGTGGAGCTGTGTGTGAGTGTGGGATTTATTCTGTATCTGTCAGTCTCTGGTACTGTTTTTGAGAGTACGGTTTATTCTGTGTCTGTCTATGGTACTGTATATGAGTGTGGATTTAATTCTGTATCTGACAGTACCTGATACTGTGTGTGAGTGTGAGGTTAATTCTGTATCTATCATTCTCTGATACTGGATATGAGAGTGGGGATAATTCTGTATCTGTCAGTGTCTGATACTGTATATGAGACTGGGGTTTATTCTGTATCTGTCAGTCTCTTGTACTGTATATGAATGTGGTTTTTACTCTGTATCTGCCAGTCACTGGTACTGTTGATGAGTGTGGGGTTTATTCTGTATCTGTCAGTACCTGGTACTGTCTATGATGTGGGGTTGATTCCATATCTGTCTGTCTCTGGTACTGTATATGATTGTGGGGTGTTTCTGCATTTTTCAGTCTCTGGTACTGTGTGTGAGTGTGAGGTTCATTCTGTGCCTGTCAATCTCTGGTACTCTACATGAGTGTGTGGTGTATTCTGTACCTGTCTGTTTATGGTGCTGCATGTGATTGTGGAGTTTATTCTGTATCGATCAGTCTTTGGTACTGTGTGTGAGTGTGGGGTTTATTCTGTATCTGTTAGTCTCTGGTACTGTAAATGAGTGTGGGGTTTATTCTGCATCTGTCTGTCTCTGGTGCTATATGCGAGTTTGGGTTTTATTCTGTATCTGTCAGTCCCTGATACTGTATATGGGTTTGGAGTGTGCTCTGTATCTGTCAGTCTCTGGTACTGTATATCAGAGTGTGGGGTTTATTCTGTATCTGTCAGTCTCTGGTACTGTACATGAATGTGGGATGTATTCTGCATTTGTCAATCTTTGGTAATGTATATGAGTGTGGGGTTTATTCTGTATTTGTCTGTCTCTGATACAGTATATGAGAGTGGGCTTTATTCTGTATTCGTCACTCTCTGATACTGTAAATGATTGTGCGGTTTACTCTGTAACTGTCTGTATCTGGTACTGTACATGAATGTGGGGTTTATTCTGTATTTGTCAGTCTCTGGTACTGTATATGAGATTGGGGTTTATTCTGTATTCGTCACTCTGATACTGTATATGAGAGTGGGGTTTATTCTGTATTCGTCACTGCTACTGTATGATTGTGGGGTTTACTCTGTATCTGCCTGTCTCTGGTACTGTACATGAATGTGGGATTCATTCTGTTTTTGTCAGTCTCTGATACTGTATATGAGAATGGGGTTGATTCTGCATCTGTTGTCTCTGGTGCGATATGCGAGCTTCGATTTTATTCTGTATCTGTCAGTCTCAGATACTGCATATGAGTGTGGGCTTTATTCTGTACCTGTCAGTCTCTGGTACTGTGTGTGAGTCTGGGGTTTATTCGGTATCTGTCAGTCTCTGGTACTTTACCTCAGTGTGGGATTCATTCTGCAATTCAGTCTTTATTCCTTTTTCAGTTGACATTATTTTATTGAAAACTATATCTTTAATACTTTATGTCATATGCAGTTTTTCATCGAGTGTTTTATTTGTAAATATGGATTCACTTTTCGATTTTCTCCAAAGAACTTATGTGAGTGTTGGCGTAGCGTTACATCTTAATCTCTGAACTCTATTGTGAATGATAATGTACCTTTCAATCTGTTCATGGTGGAATTATTGGACTGGAATGTAATGTGTAGCTCAGTCGAAAATAATGCGATTAATTCTGTATCTCAGTCTGACATTGTATGTGATTTTTGGACTCCAATGTAATATGTAGTTCATCCTGCACTAATGGAATTTCTACTGTATCTATCAGTTTGATCCTGTATAAGATTTTTGGACCGGAATGTGATGTGATGTGTAGCTCAGTCTGCACTAGTGGAATTGATACTGTCTCTACCAGTCTGTTACTGTGGGAGAATTTTGGACAGGTGTGTAACATGTAGCTCAGTACGTGCTAATGGAATTGATATTGTATCTTTCAATCTGATGCTGTAAGATTTTTGGATTGTCAAGTTATGTGTAACTCAGTCTGAAGTAATGTGACTGTGAGATTCATTCTGTTCCTGTCAGTCTCTTGCACTGTATGTGAATTTGGGATTCATTCCATATCTGTCAATCTCTGGTGCTGTATGTGAGTGAGACATTAATTCCGTTTCCATCAATCTCTGATACTGTAATGAGTGATATAAATTATGTATCTATCAGTCACTGGTACATTGTGTGAGTGAGGCATTCATTCTCTCTGTCAGTCTCTGCCACTGGGTCTGAGTATGAGATTCATTCTTTATCTGTATCTAATTTGTATCTCAGTTCAGAGTATAGCATTCAAAACTGTATCTTTAATACCTAAATGAATAATATTTTTCCCAGTATTTAAGTGGTAGATAATGATACTTTTTTAAATGTAATGCCGTAGGGTATAATTAGATAATGTGTGCACTTTTTAGACGACTATTAATTCTGTATCTATGTGAAAACAATTGTGAATTAGTGTATCTTCCAAACTGATATGGTGACATTTTTGAACTTCTATATAATGTTTAGCTCAATCTGCATGAATGGAGAATATATATTTCAGTCTGAATCTTTATCAGTTTTTTTATAGTTGTATATAATGCGTACCTTAGTCTGCACTAATGGATTTAATGATGTACCTTACAATCTGACACCAAGAGATTTTTGGACCGGTACATAATGTGTAACTGAGTCTGCATTTGGTATCTCTCAGTCTGCACTACTGGAGGCAACTCTGAGATTCATTTCGTATCTCTCAGTTGCTGGTACTGTGTGTGAGTGTGGGATTCATTCTGTATCTGTCAGTGGTGTGTGTGAGTTGTCAGTTCATTCGATATATGCAGTCTCTGATACTGTATGAGTGTGGGATTTATTCTGTGTCTGCCAGTCTCCAGTACTGTATGTGGGTGTTGAATTCACTTTATATATGCAGTTTCTCATACTCCGTGTTAGTGTGGGATTGATTCTGTAATCTGGTACAATATATGATTGTGGGATTCATTCTGAATATACAATCTCTGGTACTGTGTGTGAGTGCAGGGTTCATTGTGTTTTTGTCAGTCTCTGGTATTGTGAGTTAGTGTGGGATTCATTCTGTATTTCTCAGTCTCCGGTACTGTGTGTGAGTGTGGGATTCATTCTGTTTTTGTCACACCCTCGCACTCCATGTGCGTGTGGGATTCATTCTTAAAATACATTACCTATTATTGTGTCTGGTTGTTGAATAATTATATAAATGCAGTTTCTTTTGCTCTATGTGTATGGGATTCATTCTTTATATACAGTCTCTGGTATTGAGTATGGGTGTTGAATTCTCTCTCTATATATATGTAGTTTCTTATACTCTATGTGAGTGTGGGATTCAGTCTGTATCTCTCAGCCTCTGGTACTGTGTGAGTGTAGGATTCATACTTTATCTGTCAGTCTCTGGTACATTATGAGAGTGAGGGATTCATTCTCTATCTGTCAACTGTGGTACCATACATGAGTGTGAGATTCAATCTGTATCCGTTTTTATTTATTCTCTCGGATTACATTATAGCTACTGTAGCTTTAATATCTCAATGTTTAATTAGTTTTTCTCATTATTTAATTGGTAAATATGGATAAACTTTAGGAGTTGGTGCTGGAGGTTTTTAAATCAGATAATTGGTGTGCTCTTTGGGCGACTATTAAATCAGGATCTCTGTGAGTACTATTGTGAATGACAACATATATTTCAAACTGATGGTGATTTTTGAATTGGTATATAATGTGCAGCTCAGTCTGTACTAATGGAACCGAAACTATACCTTTCAGTCTAATATTGTGAGATTTTTGGACTGGTATGTAATGTGTATCTCAATCTGCACTAATAGAATTGATACTGTATCTTTACATCTCATACTATGAGTGTATTAGAAACTGATATCTAATTTGTTTCTCAGATTACACTGTCACAGCATTTCTCAATCTGATACTGTATGAGAGTTTTGGACTTGTCTGCAATTTGTCTCTCATGATACACTATTCGAATGGATACTGCATGTATTAAACTCACATGTGATAGTTGTAACTCAGTCTGCAGTAATGTGACTGTGAGATTAATTCTGTATCTTTCAGTCTGTGGTACTGTGTGTGAGTGTGGGATTCATTCTGTATCTGCCAGTCTCTGGTACTGTATGTGAGTGTGGGATTCATTTTGTATCTGTCAGTCTCTGGTATTGCTTGTGAGTGTGGGATTCATTCTGTATCTGTCAGTCTCTGGCAATTTGTGTGAGTATGAAATTCATTCTGTATCTGTCACTCTCTGGTACTGTGTGTAAGTGTGAGATTCATTCTGCATCTGTCAGTCTGTGGTACTATATGTGAGTGAGGGATTTATTCTGTACCTGTCAGCCTCTGGTACTGTATGTGAGTTTGGGATTCATTCTGTATCTGTCAGTCCCTGGTACTATATGTGAGTTTGGGATTCATTCTATATCTGTATGTAATTTTTCTCTCAGATTACATTATGATGTTGAAAACTATAATTTAAATAATTTAATCCTGACATAGTTTTTCTCATGATTTAATTGGTAAATATGGATAAACTTTAGGATATGATGTAGGTTTTAGTCAGATAATGTGTGCACTTTTTGGACTGCTCTTAAATCTGTGTCTCTGTGAGCACAATTTTGAGTGACAATATATCTTTCTAACTGATATGGTGACATTTTTGAACTGGTATAGTATCTATAATGTGTACTTCAGTCTACAATAATGGAATTGATACTATATCCCTCAATCTAATACTGTATGAGATATTTGGACTGGTATGTAATGTGTATCTCAGTCTGTACTAATAGAATTGATACTGTATCTTTACATCTCATAATATGAGTGTATTTTAAACTGGTATCTAATTTGTTTCTCAGGTTACACTCACACAGCATTTCTCAATCTGATACTGTGTGTGAGTTCTGGGCTAGTATTCAATTCGAATCTCAGGGTACATTATTGGGATTCGTTCTGTCCCTCTTCAATCAGGTACCATGTGTGATTTCGATCTAGTATTTAATGTTGTCCTATTGAGAGATTGACGCATGCTTTTCAATCGAAGAGTGTGATTTTGGACTGGGATTTTTGTATCTCCCTGTCAGTTTGGGGGAAATGGAACAGCATCTACTTCACCTGCTCTGTTTGACAGTTGGATTGAAAATGTATCTCTGGAACTTGGGAACAGTGTGGGACTGACTACTTCTGCTGTCTGAGACTGTGGAACTGATGACCTGTCTGTGACTCCATGCTCTCTGTGAGTGATAATGAATCTACTGTGTGTGAGAAGGAGCTGGCTGCACTGTTCCTTCTGCTTTGGCTCGAGGAAACATCACATTTATTCTGGGTCCTTGAAGGATTTGCCTGCAGAAATAAAATAATCTCTCAGTACTCAAGAACAGGTGAGGTAGAAAATACAGAAGTGATCAGTTTAATATCTCTGTTAATGATCATTTTGAATATCGACAAATGAAAACCAGCGATACAAACAATATCAGTGTCTGACTCCACTGCAGTACAGCAGCACTCAGGTTCTGCACACCAGGTGTGTTGGGCGATTTTTTAAACAATGACATCCAGACACAAACCAAACCCTCCACTGATCCAGAAATGGGACTACCCGAAGGGGCGGGGACTTTTGTACAGGCCTGGTTTCTAATCCCCTCTCCCATGGGACTAACCGTTTAACCGAAACCAAACAGCCGCTGTTTAAAATGTGTCCTTCACACTTCTCACCTGGTGCCTGCAATAGATGCTCTTTGTATAACTCCCCACATCCTTACTGTCCGGCTCTGTTTCCACTCTTCACTGTCCAATAACAACAAACAGGGTGAGACTGGAACTAAACCAGGAACATTCACTACTGGTTTGGGGAGAGAAAGCAGCAATGATTTTAAATAGCAGATTCTTCCCATTCTCTCTCCCTTACCCTGGACACACCCTGTACATACACAGCTCGAGAATGACCTCTCCCTTTCCCCGCTCAATCCATTTTCCGGGACCAGTTCATGATCCACTCCGCCTCCTACAAACAGCCCCCGGACTCCCCCTGCCCTTCCCCCGGACTCAATGCCGATCTCTCAGCCCATCTGCGGACACGGTCCCGAAGAGAGGATCTGCTTTATACGAGGCTGCTCTTTGCTCCCTTCCCCCAGGGGCCGTGATCACTCCATTAAGCTATTAATCCCCCGTCCCACACACTCTCCCTCCTTGACAGGTCCTCTCTATTTGAAATCCATATTAATCGCAGCCTCTATTTTTTCTAGTTTTCTCTCCTGAAGGTGCTGAGTGATGGTGGGGTTCGGGCCCAGTCACTCTTTGCCCTCCAGTTCCCGGCCAAGTGGTAATTCTGCACTTTTGAGCCTTCACAGCGAGCTGTCGGCATTTCAATCATGGGGAGCAGCACAGCCGCAGAACCTGGCTGATTCTGTCCGGCAAAGCTGAGGGCAACGGGAACAGATCAACAACAACCTGCATTTACAATGAGCGGAGTCTCAGCACGACTGAGTGCGGCTCAGGCCCGGAATCAGAGCCGGGGTGCCCGGCGGGCGGGAGGGCGGGCTCCCCGGGATCCATCAAACCCCTCATCCAACGCCTCCCCCGTACAACCCGCCGCTACCCTGTTTCTTCTCCCGTTTCGACCGAGTCCGACTCGCGACAAACGACAGGGCCGAGGCGATCTGGAATGCAAGTCAGCCTTAGGAGCATGCGCAGTCTGATCAGGAAGTGAGCGCCTTGTAGAGACAGAGGGGTTTCTGTAGCGCGGGGGATTGTGGGGCCTGCGGCCGCCATTACTCGCCGGGTGTTGGTCAGTGCCCGCGTCCCCAACAGAACTGTGTCGTGAAATACAGACTGAGGAATTCAGAACGGGTTCACTGAACAGACACTGACCGTACAATGTAGAACAGTTTTCTCAAACTGTTTTCCTCGCGACCCAGTGGAGGAAAAAGATTTCCCCAGGGACCCGAAACAATAATATCTTCTGACTGGAGTTTTCATCAAATCCCAATAAAGGTCAATACATGCTCGTTCTTCACTTCACTTCAAGTAATAAATAAAATTAGACATCCACGTTCCTTGAAAATCATTTTAAATACAGTTTAAATACAATAAGAAAACGGTCAGGTTGAGTTTGACTTAGTTAATGTGACGGGTGGGTCTGCCTGTTGTTCATGATCGCGTCCAATCTGGATCACAAGATGAAAGCGCTGCACGCATATCAGGTGCACTGTTGAGTCGGTTTCTTTCTCTTGTTTTGAACCTTGTCAGATTCGAAAATCCCAGTTCGCACATGTAGGTTGTTGTGAACGGCAGCAACAACAGAACACTAATCTTACTCAACAGAGGATAGTCTTTGAAAGCACTGATCGAAAAAGATGACAAACTGAATGACTTGTGGCGTGTTTTCAGTGTGCTCACAGGTGAGTCGCATCAGCTCGTTTTCTTGCTCAAACATCAAGTTTAGCTTCATTATTGATTCAGGATTTTCGAAAGCAAAAGGATCTTTCACCCAACGCTTTCCCATCAAATTTTCAAATCCCTCTGCAGTGAGGTAGAGATCAAAATGGTCAGACAGAGTAGCGAGATGTAACTGTATGACACATTTCACTTCATTCCCTTTATCTTCATTGATGCTGTTCTCTCCACCCCAGAGGGCTGTGGATGTTCAGTCGTTGAGTGTATTCAAGATTGAGTTTGATAGATTTTTGGACTTGGAAATCAAGGGATATGGGGATAGGGCGGTAAAGTGGAGTTGAGGTTCAAGATCAGCCATGATCTATTGATTGGCGGAGCAGGCTCGAGGCGCCGTATGACCTATTCCTGCTCATATTTCTTATGTTCTTATCCTGCCAGGGGTACGGTGCCCAGAACTGAACACAGTAATCTAAATAAGCTCTAACCAGAGCTCTGTATAACTGTGACATAACTTCCATTCTTTTTTATTCCAGATCTCTTGAGATAATGATCAAAATTCCATTACCATTTTAATTTTTTTTGCACCTTTTCGTGAATTCTGTACTTGGTCCCATAAATTTCACTGCTCATCCGCAGTTCCTGGTTTCCTGTCATTTAGAAAATACTCTAATCTATATTTTTATGATCCAAAGTGGATGATCTCATACGTCCCCACGTTGAACTCCATCTGCCACAGTTTTGCCCACTCACTGAATCTATCAATGACCCTTTGCAGCTTTCTGCTCCCATCTACAATGTTAATTGTGCCACCTAACTTAGTCTCATCAGCACACTTGGATATAAGGCTCTCTACATAAGAACGTAAGAAATAGGAGCAGGAGTAGGCCATACGGCCCCACGAGCCCTCTCTGCCATTCAATCAGATCAGGGCTGATCTTCGACCTCAACTCCACTTTCCCTCCTGATCCCCATATCCCTTGATTCCCCGAGTTTCCAATAATCTATCGATCGCAGATTTGAATATAATCAAACACTGAGCATCCACATTCCTCTGGGGTAGAGAATTCCAAAGATTCACAATCCTTTGAATGAAGAAATTTTTCATCATGTCGGTCCTAAATGGCCGACGCCTTATCATGTGACTACAAGCTTCAGTTCTTGACTCTCCAGCCAGGGGAATCAGCCTCTCAGCATCTACCCTGTCAAGACGTCTAAGAATGTTATACATTTCAATGATATCAGCTCTCATTCTTCTATCTCCACAGAATATAGGCCAATTTTACACAATATTTCCTCATACGACAATTGCAGCAAGACCTCCTTACTCTCATATTCCAACACCCATACAATAAAGCCTACCATATCATTTGCTTTCCTCACTCTCATTGGACCCTTTGTAGCTCACTATTTCCAGCATGTTTTTCCTCTGTTCCTTTTATAGGGAAAAGAAAAGAAGGCTGAAATCATTTTACTATAATTACACCCGTTTATGTTTTGGAAACAATATCCAACTGAACTGTATCAAATTCGATTGCAAACTTAAGAGTTTCTGAAGGAAATAAACTAATATGAACACTTAATTAAGATGGCCGGGAATGGAACCCGAATCAACTGCTTAGAATGCAGTTATGCTCACCACTATGCCACCATCGCTGACAATGCACGATATTAAAATAGTTGACAAACACCAGACCCTGAACAGACACTGCAGGCTGTTGGATTTTTTCTTCATTTTAACTGGTTTCTGACGGATCCTTGCTCGCTCTGTTGCAGTACCTGTATCCGCCCAGTAGATGTCGCCAACCCCCCAATCAATGGAAATTACACACCAGCCAGTGATCCTTCTCCTGATATCGGCAGCATCACCCATTTAGTGAGGTTAAATAATTACATTAAATTACGGAGACCTGACTACCAGCTGGGCACGACTGGCTGCTTAATATTCAACTCTATAAGATCTTTAGAAAGGACAGAGAAGTAGGGAAAGGAGGGGGAGCAGAAATATTGCTCAAGGACAGTTGAAAGATTGTATATCAGTGAGGGTGAGCGGGCAGTGTAAACACGCTGAGAGAGACCCATCACAAATGCCCCCACTGTACTCCCCCAGAAGGTATAAGAAGGGCGAGTGCTGGAGATTTCTTTATTCTGCATGAAAGTATTTGTGAGATTGTGGAAATGTCTGGAAGAGGAAAAATCGGCGGTAAAGCTCGGACCAAGGCCAAGCCTCGCTCATCCCGGGCCGGACGCTAATTCCATGTGGGCCGTGTTCACAGGCTCCTGCAAAAGGGGAAATATGCTGAACGTATGGGTGCCGGAGCCCCGGTCTATCTGGCTGTTGTGCTCGAGTATCTGGCGGCTGGAATCCTCGAGCTGCCGGCAACGCGACCATCGACAACAAGAAGACCCGCATCATCCCCAGACATCCGCAACAACGAGGACCTCGACAAGCTGTTGGGAGGGGTGACCAACGCTCAGGGTGTTGCCAGATATCCAGGCCGTGCTGCTGCCGAAGAAAATCAGCATTGTCAGCTCCAAGAGCAAGTAAAGCGGCCAAGAGTAAATCTGATAACCCGAAGGACAGGACCAACCTTATTGAATTCTTTGAAGAAGGAATAGAAAGTGTATACAAGTTTAATGCAGTCGATGCAATATATTTGGATTTTCCGAAGGCCTTCGATAAGTTACCGCATTGTAGACTCATGGGTAAGTTCAGAGCACGTGGAGTCAGGGGACAAGTGGCAGCATGGATAGCAAGTTCGCTACAAAACAGAAAACTAAAAATAGAGGTTAGGGTTCGCTACTCAGACTGGCAAAAGGTGGGAAGTGTTGTTCCAGTTGCTGGGACCACTGTTCATCACAATTTACATTAACGATTTGGATTCGGGAATCGGAAGTACAATTCCAAAATTTGTGGACGACACCAAATTGGGGGATATCGTTAATACAAAGGAAGAATGCATCAAAATGGAAGAGGACATTTATAAACTTGCAGAATGAAGAATAAGGTGATCACACACTGCTTGGATAATAAGAGTCTAAACGGGATAGATGAGCAAAGGGATCCAGTGGTTAGATATACAAATTACAAGAAGTAGCGACGCAGGTCAATAAGGTCACAAAAAGAAAACTCAAACACGAGGATTCAATTCTTCTGAGATAGAATGGAAAAGCAAAGAAGTTATTTTAAACATTTATGGAAACTTGTTTAGACCAAACTTGAAGTATTGTGCACAATTCTGGTCTCCATATTATAGAAAGGACGGCGAGGGATTGGAGAAGGTGCAAAAACGATTCTCATAATACGAGAAATGAGAGAATATTCTTATCAGGAAATGCTGGGTGTGTTTTCTCTGGAAAAGTGAAGGCTGAGCGGTGACCTGATAGAGGTCTTGCGATAGGGTTTCATGTGTTAGATATGGAGAAAATGTTTCGACTTGTGGGAAGTCCAAAACTAAAGGTAATAAAAATAAAATAGTCGCTAATAAATCCACTAGGGAATTCAGGAGAAACTGATTTACCCAAAGAGTGGATGGAATGTGGAAAACGCGACCACAAGCAGTAGTTGAGATAAATAGCACTGATCCATTCAAGGGGAAGCTGGATTAACACATGAGGAAGGAAGGAGTCGAAGGTTATTCTGACAGAGTTAGATAAATTAGGGGGGGAGGAGGCTCGAGTGGAGCATAAACGCCGGCACAGACCAGTTGGGCCCAATGGCCTGTTTCAGTGCCTTTGTTTCGATGTAACTCGATGTAAAGGCTCTTTTCAGAGCCACCCACTGTATCTGTGAAAGGGCTGGTTACTGACTGAAGGGAGACGCTGATATCATGACACCAGTGTTGCTTTGAGCTGCTTTTGTCTCGTTGCAGACGTGATGAGGTATTAATGGGACTGGAGTCGGGGCACCGACCACAGTCCGGTACTTTAAACGGTGACCGATAGACCCAAGTCCACACATCACCAGATTTCTTGCATTTATTTAAACTACTTGCCATGCTGGGTTCGTAAAGCATCACCAGAACTGATCGACTAACCTTGCTGCATCTGTGGGATTCAGCGCTTCGCTCCGTTTCTGTTCTATTTTGTTGGATTATTAACATAACGCATCGAACACACTGGGGAATCACTGAAATGTAACTATGTACATGTGCCCAGTAGATCAGAAACATTAATCGCCTTTCGTCCTGTTAACAAGTAAACCGTGTTTAGAGTCCACCTACCCGCTTTGGTTCCATCTGGGGGATTAAACTGATAAAGCGGGAGGGGAGGAGTCAGAATGAGGGCCAGAGCGGAGAGCGGCCTCTGAACTTCCAGCTCCACCTCCAGCTTTCTCCATCCGCCAATTTCAAACCGTTTATCGATAATAGAACCGAAACACAGCGCTCCGCACAAAACCTTACAGACTCGGGCTTCATTTTCAAGGATTTCCAGATACCCGGAGCTTTTAAGTAAGCCCCGTTACAATTAACAGTCAGTAATATTCCTGCCGAAATAGAGTCCCTTCTATAACAAGTCAACCCGCCTCCTTCCATTTCAGTGGTAGACCCGATTCTATCTCCGCACACATCCCTCCCAGACGGGTTCAGCAGTTTACAAACACTTATTCCAGCTGATTTGGAGAATCTCATGTGTTGTGCTTTGAATTATGACGCGTAGTTTTACCCTCTCAAAGAGACTCTCTCCCTGAATCTGTGAAAAGATTATGACCATGAACTGGGACTGGAACCGAACAAATCCCCAGTTGCAGTGAGGCCCGGCCTGGACATCTCATTCTCTCTGCTTTACATCGGACAATATCGCACCTTCATGTCCAGCACTAGAGAGAGAGAGACACACACTGTCAGTCTTACACTTCCTATCAGTGTGCTCATATCACTCCCAATAGCAGTATCCCACCTTCATATACAGCACCAGAGAGAGAGACACACGTACACACCGTCAGTCTTACACTTCCCATCAGTGTGTTCATATCACGCTCAATAACACTACCCCACTTTCATATATAGCACCAGAGAGAGAGAGAGGGAGAGGGCGACAGATACGGTGCGAGAGAGCAGAGAGACAAAGTGCCACAGCATCAGTTGCAGACTGACCTGTAAAGTTTCGTTTTATCCAGAAAGATCCCATTGGAGTGACAAAAGATGCAATCTCATCTCTCACTGATATTGTACCAGAGGCAGACACACAATTAATCCCACACTCAGTGCAGAGAGTGATAAAAACAATGGGCCACATTTAACCCTCTCTTGCCTGTTGTACTATTTTCTGTTTTCCAGCACAGGGACGTTTGGTATTACTCCCAGTAATCGAGAATTTCAATCTGATTAAATTAATCTGGGACCGGTGCTGTCAGATATTAATCCTACACGGTCCCAACAAACACACCGACTCACTCTTTCCTCCTCTTTTTCCCCAGGATTGGTTTGAGAAATACTCCCCCCAATTTCTTCCTCAAGCGTCAATTTTATCAGCAAAGAGTCCAAGAATGAATCGAAGCCATAGGCCCATTTCACAGCCGCCCACTTTGTCTCTGAAAGGCTCTTTACCATCAAAAGATACCGAGAGAAACAGCAGGGATGGAAACATCTAGTTTCATAGTTAGAGATTGTAAAGTCAGTCACGATTCCAGCGTTAGGCACTGGTGGAATCCCAACTCTTTCCCATTCTGGTGCCTGTTCCTGCACCGCCTGTGGACCCCATTCCCTCTGACCTTTCCCCCAGCCCCACTTCCTTTGCTCAGACTCTGAAAAATTCCAATTGGGGAAAGTTTCCATCGATTTTTGTATTGGGAATTAAACCAGATATCTGCGCATGCGCGACTCAGCTCCGCCCCCAGGGCTGCTTGTTGGTGAGCAGAAGAGCGCATGCGCGGTCCCTCCCCCAGTTCGGCCTGTGAGCGCCATTCCCTCAGTGAGCGGAATAAGATGGTTTAAAACAGCCGGGAATGGAGAGATCACGGCCCCCGGGGGAAGGGAGCAAAGAGCAGCCTCGTTACAGCAGCTCATCGCTTCGGGACCGTGTCCGCAGATGGGCTCAGAGATCGGCATTGAGTCCGAGTGAAGGTCAGGGGGAGTCCGGGGGCTGTTTGTAAGAGGCGGAGTGGATCAGGAACTGGTCCCGGAACACGGAGTGAGAGGGGGAAGGGAGAGTCCATTCTTGGGCTCGAGGTGTGCAGGGTGTGTCCAGGGTAAGGGAGACAGAATGGGAAGAACCTGCTATTTAAAATCATTGCTGCTTTCTCTCCCCAAACCAGTAGTGAATGTTCCTGGTTTCGTTCCAGTCTCACCCTGTTTGTTGTTATTGGACAGTGACGGGTGGAAACAGAGCCGGACAGGAAGGATGTGGGGAGTTATACAAAGAGCATCTATTGCAGGCACCAGGTGAGAAGTGTGAAGGACACATTTTAAACAACGGCTGTTTGGTTTCATTTGAACGGTTAGTCCCATGGGAGAGGGGATTAGAGACCTGACCTGTACAAAGGTCCCTGCCCCATCGGGTAGTGCCACTCATGGATCAGTGCAGGGGTTGGGTTGTGTCTGGATGTCACGAAATTGTTGTAAAACAGCCCAACACACGTGGTGTGCAGAAGCTGAGTGCTGCAGTACTGCAGTGGAGTCAGACACTGACACTGTTTGTATCGCTGATTTTCATTTGTGGATATTCAAAATAATCATTAACATAGAAATTAATTCGAACACTTTTGTATTTTCTGCCTCATTGGTTCTTGAGTTACAAGAGATAAATTTCTTCCGACAGGCAAATCCTTGAAGGACCCAGAATCAGTGTTATGTTTCCTCCACTCGAGGCACAAGGAACAGTGCAGCCAACTCCTTCTCCCACACAGTGAGTACATTATCACACACAGCGCACAGAGACACAGACAGGTCATCAGTTCCACAGTCTCAGACAGTAGAAGCAGTCAGTCCCAAACTGATCCCAAGTTCCACAGACACATTTTCAATCCAACATTCAAACAGAGCAGGTGAGGCAGACGCTGTTCCATTTGCTCCGAGCTGAGTCCCGCTGACAGGCAGATACAAAAATCCCAGTCCAAGATCACACTATCAGATTGAAAGGCACTGTGTCAATCTCACAATAGGGCAACATTAGGTACGAATTAAATAACAGATCGAAATCACACATGGCACCCGATTGGAAGGGACAGAATGAAACCCAATAATGTACCCTGAGTTTCCAATTGAATACTTGCCCAGAACTCACACACACATGTTAGTTTACTGCACTATTGGAATGGATATTGCATGTATCATGTGATACAAATTCCATATATGTCCAAAACTCATGTACAGTATCAGATTGAGAAATGCTGTGACAGTGTAACCTGAGAAACAAATTAGATATCAGTTTATAATACACTCATAGTATGAGATTTATAGATACAGTATCAATTCTATTAGTGCAGACTGAGATACACATTATATACCATTTGAAAAGTGTCACCATATCAATTTGAAATGTACATTATCATTCACAATTGTACTTTCAGAGATACAGATTTAAAAGTAGTTCAAAAAGCACACAAATTATCTGATTAAAACCTACAGCGTCAAATCCTAAAGTGTACCCATATTTACCAGTTAAATAATGAGAAATATGACCTAAACATGAAGATATTAAAGCTACAATTTTGAACGCAATAAGGCAATCTGAGAGAATAATTACATGCAAATACAGAATGAATCTCACACTCAGATACAGTACCAGAGACTGACAGATGCAGAAGGAATCCCAAACTCACATACAATACTAGAGACTGACAGACACAGAGCGAATCCTACACTCACATATGGTACCAGAGATGACAGATACAGATTGAATCCCACACTGGCATACAGTACCAAGGACTGCTAGATATCTGGTTAATTACTCACTCTCATAAAGTACTAGAGACTGACAGATAATTAATGACACCCACATTCACACAGTACCAGAGTCTGACAGATAGAGAATGAATCACACACTCACACAAAGTAACAGAGACTGACAGATAGAGAATGCATCCCACACCAACATGCAGTCTGAGAGGCTGCATATATAGAATTAATTCAACACCCACATACAAGACTGGAGACTGAAAGACATAGAATAAATCCCACACTCACAGTATCAGAGACTGCATATATGGAATAAATCACAAACTCACACACACTACTGACAAGATACAGAATGAATCTCACACTCACACACTGTTCCAGAGACTGGGAGATACAAAATGAATCACACATTAGTGCAGGCTGAGTAACACATTACTTACCAGTCCAAGAAGTATCAGATTGAAAGATACAGTATCAATACCATTAGTGCAGACTGATCTACACATTATAAACCACGACAAAAAACTGATGCAAATTCACTCTGAAATATACAGTATTCCATTCATGCAGACTAAGCTACACGTCATATACAAGTTCAAAAATGTCACTTTATCAGTTTGGAAGATAAACTAATGCACAATTGTGTTCACATCGATACAGATTTAATAGTATTCTCAAAAGTGCACACATTCTCTGAATATATTCTACAGAATTTCATTATCAGCCAATTAAACACTGGGAAAAATATGCATACATTGAGGTATTAAAGATACAGATTTGAACACCATACTGTAAATGGAGATACAAATTACATAGAGATAAAGAATGAATCTCACACTCAGATAGTGGGCCAGAGACTGACAAACTGAAGGAAAGCAGCGCTCACACAATGTAACAGTGACTGACAGATACAGAATGAATCCTATATTCACACACAGTACAAGGGATTGACAGATATAGAATGAATCACATACTTCCAAAGTACCAGAGCCTGACAGATACAGAATGAATCACACATTCACAGACAGTACTTGGGACTGACAGATACAGAATGAATCTCACAGTCACACACATTAATGCAGTCTGAGTTACACAATACTTATCAGTCCAAAAATCTCACAGTGTCAGATTGAAAGATACATTATCAATTGCATTAGTGCAGACTGATCTACACATTATAAACCACTACAAAAAACTGATACGGATTCAGACTGAAATACACTGTGTTCCATTCATGCAGACTGAGCTCCACATGATATAAAAGTTCAAAAATGTCACCATATCATTTTGGTAGATAAACTAATTCACAATTGTTTTCCCATCGATACAGATTTAATTGAAGTCCAAAAAGTGCCCACATTCTCTGATTATAACCTTCATTACATTTTAAAATGTATCATTATCTACCAATTAAACATTGGGAAAAATATTGATACATTGAGGTATTAAAGATAGTTTTGACCACCATAGTGTAAACGGAGATGCAAATTACATACAGATAAAGAATGAATCTCACACTCAGATAGAGGGCCAGATACTGAGATGCAGATTGAAACCAACACTCAAACAATGTAACATTGACTGACAGATACCGAATGAATCCGACACTCACACACAGCACAAGGGACTGACAGACATGGAATGAATCACACACTCCCACAGTACCAGAGGCTGACAAATAGAATGAAACCCACACTCGCACAATATACCAGTGATTGACAGATACAGAATGAATCCTACACTCACACAACGTAACAGTGACTGACAGATACCGAATGAATCCGACACTCACACACAGTACAAGGGACTGACAGACATAGAATGAATCACACACTTCCACAGTACCAGAGACTGAAAAACAGAATGAAACCCACACTCGCACACTGTAGCACGGACTGACGGAGACAACATTCATATCACTCACAAACAGTACTAGAAATTGATAGATGCAGAATGAATGACTCCCTCACATATGTCGCCTGACACTGAGGGGAACAGAATGAAACCCTCATTCACACACAATACCAGGGTCTAACAGATATTGAATGAATCCCACACTCACATACTGTACCAGAGACTGACAGATACAGAATGAATCCCACACTCACACACAGTACCAGGGACTGACAGATACAGAATGATTCCCACACTCACATTCAGTACCAGGGACTGACAGATACAGAATGAATCCCACACTCACATTCAGTACCAGGGACTGACATACACAGAATGAATCTCACACTCACATGCAATACCAGAGACTGATCGATACAGAATGAAACCCACACTCACACACAGCACCAGAGACTGACAGATACAGAATGAATCCCACATTCACACACAGTACCAGAGACTGACAGATACAGAATTAATCCCACACTCACATACAGCACCAGAGACTGACAGATACAAAATTAAGCTCACTCACACACAGTACCAGAAACTGACAGGAACACAATGAATCCCACACTCACAGACAGTACTCACAGACATTATTGCAGATCTGAGCTACACATTACATACCAGTCCAATAATTTCACCATGAACAGATTGAAAGGTACATTATCATTCACATATGAGTTTAGAGATTAAGATGAAACACTACTCCAAAACCCACACACTTTGTTTGATTAAAGAAAATCGAAAAATATATCCATATTTACAAATTAAATACTTGACGAAAAACTGCATATACTTTAAAGTATGAAAGATACAGTTTCAAGTAAAATACTGGGAACTGAAATAAGAATACAGAGTGAATCCAGATTTGCACTTTGTCTCAGGGACTGAATTACAGAATGAATGCCACACTGAGATAAAGTAGCTGAGAATGGCAGATGCAGAATGAATCCCACACTCACAGATAGCACAAGAGACTGACAGTAACAGAGTTAATTCCACACTTATGCACAGTACCTGAGACTGGCAGATACAGAATTAATCCCTCTATCATATACAATGAAAGAGACTGGCAGATACAGAACGATCCTAAACTCATATGTAGTGCCAGAGACTGAGAGATACAGAATAAATACCATGCTCATACTCAGTACCAGAGAATGACAGATGCAGAATGAATCCCACACACACAGTATCAGAGATTGACAGATACAGATGAAATCCCGCTCTCATGCACAGTACAAGAGACTGACCTCTACTGGACGTAGGCGAGAACTGTGAAAGAGCGGAAAACAAATTCACATTATCTGTCGTGGTTGCAGAAACAGGACAATGTGCAATGTGAGGAAAGTTTCTGTCTGTCACTTCTACTCTCGTAATTTTGCACGTTTTGTGATTGCAAAATGAAGACAATTGATTCAAAATAAAGTTTTTGTTTCACTCATTCGATAGTTGTGAATTTACCCCGTTATTTTTCACTTACATTGCGCAGTATTTCTCTCTGATTTCTCAGGACACGATTTACATTGCTCCTCTACCCCTTTTAAACTCATATTTTCCAAGCAGTATGTGGCCTCCTTATTCCCCCTAACAAAATGCACCAGCTCACAACTTTCTATATTGAAATTCAATTCCGCATTTACACGGCCGTTCTGCAAGTATATTTTGTCGAAGTATTGGCTATAACCCTAAATCAATTACAAGAATTTAACACAGCATTAAAACCAATGTTTGGTCTAACAAAATGTATTTGCATCTCGTCTCCATTCCCAGTTTTTCTAAATCACACTCGTGCAAGATATTGTGAAGAATGAGTTTATCTTCTGTCCCTCTCTCATCTGCAAACTTCAATGACCCGGGGTTTGGGGACATCTACTGGCCGGAACCAGAACTGCAACAGTTCGGAACAAATTGCTGAAACCGAACAATGTGCAGTGTGAGCGAGTTTGTGATTGGTGGCAGGTTCTAAATCTGATTGGTTTCTTCAGGTATCCAATCAGAGAGTTACAGTGAATAATTATTGTTACATCACGATCAGTGGCCCAATCACAATCATTGCCTTCCCCCATCCCTCATTAGCATAGGGCTGTGCGGCTTCCTATTTAATCCGAGCTCGGAGCGGATTTGGGTCATTTCTGAGTCTCAAATTGAGTTTGAAAATGCCTGAGGACAAGAAAGCAGTTCCCAAGAAGGGCGCCAAGAAAACCTTGAGTAAAGCACCAGCCAAGGGCGGCAAGAAGCGGAGAAAGTCGAGGAAGGAGAGTTACTCCATCTACATCTACAAAGTGATGAAGCAGGTTCACCCCGACACCGGCATCTCCTCCAAGGCCATGGGCATCATGAACTCCTTTGTGAACGATATTTTCGAGCGCATCGCGGGTGAGGCTTCCCGCCTGGCCCATTACAACAAGCGGGCGACCATCAGCTCCCGGGAGATCCAGACCGCCGTGCGCCTGCTGCTGCCCGGGGAACTGGCCAAGCACGCTGTGTCGGAAGGGACAAAGGCGGTGACCAAGTACACCAGCTCCAAGTGAAACTCCACAATGTACTGAAAAAAAACCACAACGGCTCTTTTAAGAGCCACCCACAACCTCTCTGAAAGAGCTGCAGTTCCTATATAATTGCTTAGTATCTTTTTAATACCGCGATATTATTCCAATCCAAAACTGATACTGTAACTGCACCGTTGAAATTTCTGACCCATAAACTGAACGCGAGTTTCTGATCCGCTCCTTCCCATTCGTTTTGTTCTTAAAGCGTTACTATTCCAGCCACGAACACACCCTGAATGACCCCGGGAGCAATTCCATTATCTCTATGAATTCAATCTCAGAAATGTTTAATGTCTGAGGTGAAAATCCCCATATTAAAAGCAAACGCACCCCTTGCAGAAACACAGCGGAATAGGGGCAGAATGAGAATTCCGTCCGGGTCCCTCGTTTCATAGAAGCACTCCCGGCTCTGTGAGAAAGGAACAAACTATAACGTGTGACTTTCATAAAGACTGAATTGAAACGTTTCCCTTCACGGAATGCTATAAATGGGGCTTTAGTCCCGTCCGGTACAGTTTGTAAGCGATAATAGAATGAGCCATAAATTAAAGCAGATTTTAAAACAGCGCCAGCGATTGGTGACGGGTAGCGCTGAATAAGACAAGATAAAATGAATGGGTTTAAAATCTTGTGCTCAGGGCGACATTGATCGAAATCCGGTCCTTTACGACACTGGCGGGTTTTTTGAAATTCATAAAATTCCTGATCTGTCCGTTGAGGCCGTTCAATCCCGCCCTCATCTAATTTCCAGCTATCTGATTGGTTATTGAAATAGGCAAATGAGGTGTAATAATGCCCAACCAATCAGATGATCTTTCAGTCAATAAAAAGGGTTAATACAGCCGTCATTCGTCATTCTTCGTGAAAGTGTTTGTGAGATTGTGGAAATGTCTGGAAGAGGAAAAACCGGCGGGAAAGCTCGGGCCAAGGCCAAGTCTCGCTCATCCCGGGCCGGACTGCAGTTCCCTGTGGGCCGTGTTCACAGGCACCTGCGAAAGGGGAACTATGCTGAACGTGTGGGTGCCGGAGCCCCGGTCTATCTGGCTGCTGTGCTCGAGTATCTGACGGCTGAAATCCTCGAGCTGGCCGGCAACGCCGCCCGAGACAACAAGAAGACCCGCATCATCCCCAGACACCTGCAGCTGGCCATCCGCAACGACGAGGAGCTCAACAAGCTGCTGGGACGGGTGACCATCGCTCAGGGCGGGGTGCTGCCGAATATCCAGGCCGTGCTGCTGCCGAAGAAAACCAGCAGTGTGAGCACCAAGAGCAAGTAAACCGGTCAAGATTTAATCTGATAACCCAAAGGCTCTTTTCAGAGCCACCCACTGTATCTATGAAAGGGCTGAAGCGAGTCAGAGCTTAATTTAATAATAAATCGCTTAGTTAGAAACTAACGATATATTGTTGAATACAAATGATCTGTTCAATACTCGCTTCTGGACAGTAGATGTCGCCAACCTCCAATAGGTTGAAATTTACAGATTGTATCGGAAATGAGGCACAAAATAATCAGTTCATTAAACTGGGAGGGTGGAATACAGAAATAACAGGTGAGTTTGATCATCGGCAACAAGAGGCACTCTATTGTGTTGCGGCCATTATTGTAAGTGTTATTTACAGTCTCATCCTCCCAGAACACTTACTCGGTCTGACTTCCAATACACGGATTTGTCCGCCAGAAGGTGACGGATGTGTTGATTATTGTGTCAGCGATTGCTGAATCAGTGAATGAAATTTGTCTGTTATTGGCTGAGTGAGGGATTTATTCTGTCCCTGTCAGTCTGTTCCTGTGTCAGTGACGAGTACCGCAGTGAATGTGACACGAAGTTTTACACTGCTTCTGATTCTAGCGCTGAGCGAAAACACTTAAGTTCTATTCGTGCGAGTTACAGTGAAACAGCCTCTGTCACAATAACTGGAGAGGAAAAATAGACAAACTTTATTTGATCCGAGTCTGGTTCATTAGAGATGAAAATATTTCCAACAGTGCCAAGCTGATACTATATCGGAAATGAAAACTTGCATCTCTTGTACTTTACACGCGTGCACGAGCCTCTCCCTGTATCGATGTCCGAGTTAGATTGACACTGTGGGTGTAGATGCCTCACGTGAAAGTGTAGGACCGGAATCAGACCATTCTGTACCTGTTTGCCAGTAGTTTCCCTGTCCAAATGTGCCACTGGATGTGTTGATGGGTTTACAGTTATTAAACTGATCACTTACGTATTTTCTACCTCACCTGTTCTTGAGTTACATGCGATACGTTTCTTTCTACAGGCAAACCCTTGAACGAGCCAGAGTGAATGTGACGTTTCCTCCACCCGAGGCAAAGGAACAGTGCAGCCAACTCCTTCTCACACACAGTAGGTATATTCTCACTCTCAGAGCACAGAGACACAGACAGGTCATCAGTTCCACAGTCTCAGACAGCAGAAGTAGTCAGTCCCACACTGATCCCAAGTTCCAGAGACACATTTTCAATCCAACAGCCAAACAGAGGAGGTGAGGCAGACACTGTTCCATTTCTCCCGAACTCAGTCCCGCTGACAGGGAGATACAAAAATTCCAGTCCAAAGTCTCGTTTTCAGATTGTCAATTTAACAAAATGGCAATATTAGCCGTGAATTACATACCAGATACCCCGAGATTCAAATTGAATACTAGCCCAGAACTCTCACACACACGTGAGTTCAATACATGCCTTATTCATTCGAATAGTGCATCATTCGGATACAAATTGCAAGTCCAAAACTCATGTACAATATCAGATTGAGAAATGCTGTGACAGTATAACCTGAGAAACACATTAGATACCAGTTTATAATATACTCATGTTAAGAGATTTAATGACACAGTATCACAGACACACAAGTCCAAAAATCTTACAAAACAAAAATTAAAGATGCAGTATCAATTCATTTCGTGCAGACTGATCTGCACATTATGTACCAATTCAAAAATGTCAGTTTGAAAGATACATTATCATTCATAATATTACTCAGAGATACAGATTTAATAGTTGTCCAAAAAGCACACAAATTATCTGATTAAAACCTCCAGCATCAAATCCTAAAGTGTATCCATATTGATAAAAACTATTTAAACATTAAGATATTAAAGCTACAATATTGAACACCATAATGTAATCTGAGAGAATAAATATAGACACAGAATGAATCTCACACTCAGATACAGGACAGAGATTGACATGCAGAAGGAATCCCAAACTCACATACAGTACTAGAGACTGACAGATACAGAGTGAATCCCACACACACACACAGTACCAGAGACTAACAGATAAAGAATAAATCCCTCACTCACACACAGTACCAGAGACTGACAGATACAGAATGTATCCCACATTCACACACAGTACCAGAGACTAACAAATACAGAATGCACCCCACACTCACACACAGGACAAGAGACTGACAGATTTAGATTGAATCCTACATTCAAATACAGTACCAGAGACTGACAGATACAGAATGAATCCCACACTCACACACAGTACCAGAGACGGACAGATCCAGAATGAATCCAACATTCACACACAGGCCAAGAGACTGACAGATACAGAATAAATCCCTCTCTCACACACAGTACCAGAAACTGACAGATTCAGAATGAATCCGACTCACATACGGGACCAGAGACTGACAGATACAGAGTTGCTGCTTTACTCGGTCATCATCCTTTGAATCTGGTGGATAAATGGAAAGAAATTCAGTGAAACTACTCCATTTTAATGTTTGTCTCTGTAGAATTTACTGCCCAATAAAGTGAACACGGGTCCGGGGTCCGTTCAATTCCCTTTTGCTTTGCTCTCGCTCTCATTCAGATTTACACCGCCCCCGGTTTTCCCGTGAACCACCAGTTTCAGGGCTATGAATCAGAATTCAGTTCCTTCCTCTTTCTCACTGTGGAGCCAATCTCTGAAATAATTAATTACTGATCTTAATATCCCGCATATTAGCAGCACGTTCCCCGCAGTGTAACAATCCAGAATGAACGACTGGAGAAAAGAATTGGCTCATTTTCCGGCTTCGTCCATGATTCCGTTTTCAGGACACACGGTTCCTGTTCAGTCCCTGCAACGGAATCAATTGATAACCTGGAGTTTGTTATTTTTACAGGTAGAAGTGAAATTTGTCCATATCAGCAATCTATGATTGGGGTTATATTCCGCAAGTTATAGACAATGTGTTTTTGAAACAGCGCTCGGAATTTGGGACGTGTAATACGGAATAACATTATTACAAAGAGATTTTAAGTCTTTGTGTAAAAACGACATGTCCGAGTAATTCACTTATTTCATACACTGAAATTGGCGGCTTTTTTCAAATTTAAAAAAATCGGTCAATTGCGGCCAACAATTTGCTCCGTTTTCTTATTGTCGTCTCTCCGATTGGTTAAGGAAATTAGTTTTCAAGCAAAGCAACCAATGAGAAGTAGTCTCGGTTTTGAGCGGGGTTTGCCAGTTGGGCATGTTGTAATTCCAGGTCCCCAATGACTGAGCTCAAACGGTTCAATTTCACAAACCCTCTCAGTATCAGTGTCAGAACAACCGTCAGAGGGAAAATCCATATCACAAGCTGGGCCCTTATCACAGCGGCTCAGCTCAACCTGTTCTCCCATGGAAACCCCCGGTCCCACATCACAATATCTGACTGATAAATAGAACCAAAACAGAGCGAATGGAGTGAAGGAACATTTCAGCGAGGTGGGGGGGGGGGGGAATTCAGCTCCGGGTAAACTCACTTATAACGTTTCCTGGACAATTCAGTGCATTCAATAAGGGAAAGTTCCCTCTTAGTAACCGGTGCAGCTCGCCGCCGATCCCACCTCACCGTACTGCGTGTCACAGAAAACTCTTTAATTGTAAAACTATTCCCGAGCCCCACATAACCCCGCACCAGTTCCCAGGTCAGTGCTCTCTCTGTGAGGCGGTGGGTGGCTCTTAGAAGAGCCTTTGGTTTGTGTCCGGTTAGAAAGGATCGAGTTGTTCAGCCGCCGAATCCATAGAGAGTGCGGCCCTGCCGTTTCAGAGCGTACACCACATCCATGGCAGTGACCGTCTTGCGCTTGGCGTGTTCAGTGTAGGTGACCGCGTCCCTGATCACATTCTCCAGGAAAACCTTCAGCACCCCGCGGGTTTCCTCGTAGATCAGACCCGAGATCCGCTTGACACCGCCACGGCGAGCCAGGCGGCGGATGGCTGGTTTGGTGATCCCCTGGATGTTATCACGAAGCACTTTCCGGTGCCGCTTGGCTCCGCCTTTGCCCAGTCCTTTGCCTCCTTTACCTCTGCCAGACATGATGATTCTTCACTCAGATCGCTGCTGAATGAAAGACTCTCGCCTTTCTTCTGCATTTATAAAGCCCGCCCCGACCTGGTTGAGAAAGGCACATTATCGGAGAGTCCGGGGAAGAGTGTTTGAATGAAAGACAGAGCATGAACTGCGGGAGAGGAGGAGACTGGCTCAGAATGACGGACAAGCGGACGTGCAACTTCAAGCTCCGCCTCCAGGAATTAGTTACCGTCCTTTATAAAATTTTCACCAGCATCAAATAGGAAATACAAATTCAGAGACAATCCTTACAGACTCCGGCTTGATATTCAAGGGTTTCCAGAAAAAAAGGCGGAATATATAATTTAAATTCAATAAATGAGGCACACTACAGTTCCAACACAATCACTTTCATAATAAAATCAATCAATGCCGCTACGGAAACGTTGGAAGAGGGATAGTTTTAGTTTCAGATTTGTAGCTGACAGGAGGCGCCCAATAGTTTAATAAACATCAATCGGTGTGGAAGGCAATCTGTACCTTTCCGTGCTTGGGTCAGTATGGGACTGGATAGAATCAGGCACTGGGATGAATGGAGAATGATCCTGTGTGGGGACTGGGTAGATTCAGGTCCTGGGATGGACAGAGACAGTTACTGTGTGGGTACAATGCGTTTATTGGAGCTGAAGTCATTGGGAACTGGACAGAATCAGGGAACGGAATGGACAGACCCAGGTCCTGTATGGGGACTGCATGGATTCAGGGACCAGGATGGACAGACCCAGGTCTTGTGTGGGGACTGGATAGATTCAGATATTGGATGGACAGACCCAGGTCCTGTGTGTGGACTGGATAGATTCAGGTATTGGATGGACAGACCCAGGTCCTGTGTGTGGACTGGATAGATTCAGGTATTGGATGGACAGAGACAGTTCCTGTGTGTGGACTGCATATATTCAGGGACCGGGATGGACAGAGACAGTTCCTGTGTGGGTAAAATGAGTTTAATTAGAGCTGAGGTCATTGGGGACTGGATAGATTCAGGGACCGGAATGGATGGAGATTGGTCATGTGTGGCTATTATGAATTGAATTAGAGCTGGAGTCAGTGTGAAATTGGATAGATTCAGGGACCGGGATGGACATACCCAGGTCCTGTGTGGGGACTGGATAGATTCAGTGGTCGGGATGGACAGACCCAGGTCCTGTTTGGGGACTGGATCGATTCAGGGACCGGGATGGACAGAGACTTGACCCTGGCCACTGTGTGAGCCGGAATATGACCGTTCGCAACCTTTGTGTCCTATCTGACCCTGAGATGAGCATCCGACCACATATCCGCTCCATCACCAAGACCTAATTCCACCTTTGAAACATCGCGCGTCTCCGCCCCTGCCTCAGCTGATCTGGTGCTGAAACACTCATCCATTCCCTTGTTACCTCCAGACTTTGCTATTCCAATGCTCTCCTGGTCAGCCTCCGATCTTCCACGCTCTGTAAACATGAACTCCTACAAATCTCCGTTGCCCTATTCTAACTCCCTCCAACTCCCGTTCACCTGTCACCCTTGTGTTCGGTGACTTACATTGGCTCCCATTCCTTCAACCGCTATAGTGATGTAATATATCAACGTAGACCGGGGTCAACTGTGATCAATAGGTCAGTCTCTTCAGACAGTAACCAGCCCTTTCACAGATACAGTGGGTGGCTCTGAAAAGAGCCTTTGGGTTGATCAGATTAAATCTTGGCCGATTTACTTGCTCTTGGAGCTCACATTGCTGGTTTTCTTCGGCAGCAGCACGGCCTGGATATTCGGCAGCACCCCGCCCTGAGCGATGGTCACCCGTCCCAGCAGCTTGTTGAGCTCCTCGTCGTTGCGGATGGCCAGCTGCAGGTGTCTGGGGATGATGCGGGTCTTCTTATTATCGCGGGCCGCGTTGCCGGCCAGCTCGAGGATTTCAGCCGTCAGATACTCGAGCACAGCAGCCAGATAGACCGGGGCTCCGGCACCCACACGTTCAGCATAGTTCCCCTTTCGCAGGAGCCTGTGAACACGACCCACAGGGAACTGCAGTCCGGCCCGGGATGAGCGAGACTTGGCCTTGGCCCGAGCTTTCCCGCCGGTTTTTCCTCTTCCAGACATTTCCACAATCTCACAAACACTTTCACAAAGAATGAAGAAATCTTCCCGCACTCGCCCTTCTTATACCTTCTGGAGGTATAAAGTGGGGGCACTTGTAATTGGTCAATCTGTTTTCACTCTCATTGGTTTAGCGAACAGCCCAATCAGAGAGCTGTTTTATTCGCCAATCAATAGCCGGCAATGAGAAAAGGGCGGAAAATACCGAACTGAACCGTTTTTTTGAAATTTGAAAAGCCCGCCAAAATATTTGTAACGCAAGAAGCGGATTTAGTAAATAATGTCGCCTTAAGACAAAGTTTAAAAAATCTCTCTCCTTTTACTCTGTTATTGCACATTTCCCGTCACAACTTCCAGAATCTTTTACAATCCGTTTAAAATCCGGCTCCCTTCACCGTTCGCTTTCAATCTGGCGGGAGTAAAGTAACATTTTGTAACGGGACAGATTCCAGCTCAATCTTTGTAAAAGTAACAAACCACAGATTGTGGATTGATCCCTGTTCACAGGAGCTGCAGCGCGATCGAAACCGGAGCCGAGACTCCTGGTGTAAGAAGTCGAACAGTGACAGAGCCTTTCGACTTTTCTGTACTCGGTGTGACGTCCCTTTCAGGGTTGCTGCATTTCAAAGGATTGCGGTTCTCAAAGTGATATTCCCGAATAACGAACAAACAAACGTGAAAAGGAGAAAGAAATGAAGTCTAATCCATCGCCTTAAGACGGCTATGAAGGGGCAGACGCGGGGGAAGGGGCGGAATATGAACGGGAATGAGAGGATCAGGGACACGTTTTTGGTTATTGGAACTAAACAGAAAGCGACACATAGATTATTATACCTGGCAGTGATTATGAGAATCTTCCAGATTTCAAGAGAAATTAGAAAAGCACAAGAGTTATAGAGAGACAGTTACTATCAAACTATCTACAGTAAAATGATTCCATACAGAGGGGTCGGCACAGCGTCTTCAGAGAGACTGTGGGTGGCTCTTAAAAGAGCCTTTGTGTTTATTTTTTTTCAGTTGATTGTGGAGTTTTACTTGGAGCTGGTGTACTTGGTCACCGCCTTTGTCCCTTCCGACACGGCGTGCTTGGCCAGTTCCCCGGGCAGCAGCAGGCGCACGGCGGTCTGGATCTCCCGGGAGCTGATGGTGCGGCGTTTATTATAATGGGCCAGGCGGGAAGCCTCACCCGCGATGCGCTCGAAAATATCGTTCACAAAGGAGTTCATGATGCTCATGGCCTTGGAGGAGATGCCGGTGTCGGGGTGAACCTGCTTCATCACTTTGTAGATGTAGATGGAGTAACTCTCCTTCCTCGACTTTCTCCGCTTCTTGCCGCCCTTGGCTGGTGCTTTACTCAAGGTTTTCTTGGCGCCCTTCTTGGAAGCTGCTTTCTTGTCCTCAGGCATTTTCAAAATCAATTTCAGACTCAGAAATGACCCAAATCCGCTCCGAGCTCGGATTAAACAGGCAGCCCCACAGCCCTATGGTAATGAGGGATGGGGGAAGGCAATGATTGTGATTGGGTCATTCGTAGTGAAGTCACAATAATTAACTGTAACTCTCTGATTGGTTTCTTCAAATATCCAATCAGATTTAATACCTGCCACCAATCACAAACACGCTCACACTGCTTGTTGTCCGGTTTCATCAATTTGTTCCGAACTGTTGCAGTTCTGCTTCCGGCCAGTAGATGTCCCCAAACCCCGGGTCATTGAAGTTTGCAGATGAGAGAGGGACAGAAGATAAACTCATTCTTCACATTATATTGCACGGGTGGGATTTCGAAAAACTGGGAATGGAAAACAGTTTGTTCGACAAAACATGAGTTGTAATGCTGTATTAAATGCTTGTAATTAATGTTGGGGGTATAGCCTATACTGAGGAAGACTACGACAAAATACAAGAAGACTTTAATAAGCTTGCTGAAAGGCGGTGTAAATGGCCATTGAATTTCCATATAGAAAGGTGTGAGGTGGTGCATTTTGCTCGGGGGAATAAGGAGGCCAAACACTGCTTTGAAAATAAGAGTCTAAATGGGGTAGAAGAGCAATGGGATTTAGGGGTACAGATTGACAAATCTTTAAAAGTAGCAACACAGGTTGATAAGGCCATGAAATGCAAACACAGAGGTTTATTTCTAGAGGAATATATTTGAAAAGCAGATAAGTTATGTTGAACTGTAATTTTAACTGTCAAACCTTCTGTCAAACTATTAAATCTTCCCTTTCTGAAATCCGTGCTGACTATTCTTTATTATATTTTCGGTTTCTGGATGTTTTTCTGTTGCTTCATGAGTAAAAGATTCCATGATCATTCCTACCACCGACCTTTTGTTAACTGGTCCACAGTTCCCTGGACTTGTTCTATTTCATGTTTCAAAATATAAGAATCACATCAACTGTCATCCAGTCCTCTGGCACTATTCCTTTCTGTAATGATTTTTTCTATATATGTAACAATGCCTCTGCTATCTCTTCCTTTGCTTCATTTAATAAGTGCAGATGCAATCCATCAGGATCAGGAGTTTAACCACCCTTTCTAACTTAAATGCCTTGATATCTTTATTGACCTCTTCCTCTATATCATATTCACCATGTTAATCTCCCGGGTAAATACTGAGGGAAAGTAATAATTCAATATTTCTGCCATTTCGCTGACGTTACCTGTGAGTTTATCTTGTGAATCCCTTAGTGGCCCTCAAGATATTCTGATTTTCCTTCTGTTATTTCTGGCTCTGTACAATAATTTACGATTTCTTTTTATATTCCTTGATAATTTGATTTCGTGATTCCTGTTTGCTTCCCGAATTGTTTTTGTGACTTCTTCCTAACCTCTTCCTATTCGCTCTTGTCATCCTCTTATTAATATCTATGAATGAGAAATTCGACCAGCTTGTTGTGTCTGTTCAGGGGCTGATGTTTGGGAACTGTTTATTGTCTTTGATTAAAGTGCCAGTAACCCAAAGGGAGCAATTCAGTCCGAAACTCCACAGAAACGCTCTATTTCTCCCTCCCAGTGAACTAAGGTGCTATGATGGTGAGTATCGCTCCCTTCCAAACAATTAATTCCAACAGGTTTGAATCCCAGCACGCTGAATTCAGAAACACCAAGACTGGAACCGAATTTGATGATGTTCAGAGGGATAGTGTTTTCAAAACACAAACGAGTCTAATTTATATAAAAAAATATTTTTAAAATTCATTTATTTCCCCCATATCGTTGAATTTAACTCTGTTCCTTTGTATTATTATTTGCCCTGATCTGTACAGTGGATACGGGACACAATTGCTCGGATTCAGTGAAATTAATTGATTTTCTGAAGTTTTTCCCTCTGCTGATTCCCGTTCCTTATTTAAATTATGTCGGATTAACCTTTCTGATCTATAGGAGGGTCATAGTCCTGAACCGTTAACCCGAGCTTCCCTTCTCCACAGATGCTGCCGGACCTGCTGAGCCTTTCCAGCATTTTCGGTTTGATTTTTTTCTATATTTTATCCCTTTCACTTTTGACGGTCGCCGTTGAAACTTGCAGATTTGCACTCAGTTTTTATTTGTGTTTCAGTTCGGTTTATTTGAAATAATTTCAATCGTCTCCTGAGAATTCAGACAGAAATATTGCGCAATGTAGAGTGAAATATAATGGGGCAACTTTCGAATGAGGAAAACAAAAACTTTATTCGAAATCAATTGTCTAATTTTTAACTGACAAAATTAGAAAAAGTACGGGAGTAGAAGTTACAGAGAGAAACTATTTCCTCACATTGCACATTGTCCTGAATCTGGAACAACGACAGATAATGTGAATTTGTTCCACTCAGTTACAGTTCTCACTTATGGCCAGTAGATGTCAGACTGCATGTGAGTGTGGCATTAATTCTATGTCTGTCATTCTCTGGTACTGTATGTGAGTGTGATATTCATTCTGTATCCGTCAGTCTCCAATACAGTCTGTGAGTGTGGGATTCATTCTGTATCTGTCAGTCTCTGGTACTGTGTGTGAGTGTGTGATTCGTTTTGTATCTCTCAATCTCTGGTGCTATCTGTGAGTGTGGGATTCATTCTGTGACTGTCAGTCTCTGGTATTCTATTTCAGTGTGGAATTCATTCTGTAACTCAGTCTCTGGGCAAAGTGCAAGTCTGGATTCGTTCTGTATTCTTATTTCAGGTTAGAGTATGGTACTTGAAACTGTATGTTTAATTCATCAATGTATGCAAATCTTTCGTGCTGCATTAATTTGTAAATATTGATACACTTTTGGATTTTGTTTTAATCAAACAATGTGTGCGAGTTTTGTTGAATGATTACATCTTAATCTCCGTGAAGATAATGTGTATTTCAATCTTTTACTGTGAAATTATTGGACTGGTATTTATTTTGTAGCTCAGTCTGGGCTAATAGAATAATTATTGTATCTTTCAGTCTGACACTGTATGAGATTTTTGGACTGGTATGTAATGTGTGGTTCAGTCTGTACTAATGGAATTCATACTGTACCTTTCAGTCTGATACTGTGTAATATATTTAGACAGGTTTGTAAGGTATAGTTCAGTCTGCACTAAAGGAATTGATACTGTATCTTTCATTTTGACACTGAATGTGACTTTTGGACTGGTATCTAATGTACACCTCAGTCTGCACTAATGGGATTGATCCTGTATCTTCCAGTCTGAAACTGTGTGAGATTTTTGTACTGGTATGTAACGTGTAGGTCAGTCTGTACTAATTAAATCAATACTATTTCTTTCAGTATGGTACTGTACGTGATTTCTGGACAGGTATCTAATGTGAACCTCCGTCTGCAGTAAGGGAATTGATACTCTGCCTTTCAGTTTGATAAATATGATTTTTGGACAGGTAACTAATGTGTACCTCAGTCTAATGGGATTGATACTGTATCTTCCAGTATGATACTTTATGCAAATTTTGGACTGGTATATAATGTGTAGCTCAATCTGCAACAATAGGATTGAAACTGTACATTTCATTCTGACACTATGAGGTTTTTGGACATATATGTGAGTCAAATATGGGTAACATCTGAACTGGTATCTAATTTGTATCTCAGTGTATAATATTGGCATGAATACTGCATCTTTAAACTCATAATGTGGTGTGAGTTGTGGGCTGGTATTTAATTTGAATCTCGGGGTACACTATTGTGATTCATTCTGTAACTATCAATCAGTACCATGTGTCAGTTCTATCTGGTATTTAATTTGTAGCTAATTCTGATCTTATGTGAGATTAACACAGTGCCTTTCAATCTGATACTGGGTGTAATTTTGGACTGGGAATTATTTATCTGCCAGTCAGCGGTATTGAGTCATTGTGAAATAGAAATTCCGTCAGTCTCTCCTGCTCTGTTTGACTGTTGGATTGGGATCAGTTTGGCATTGACTATTTCTGCTGTGTGAGACTGTGGGATTGATGACCTGTCTGTGTCTCTGTGCTCTGTGAGTGATAATATACTCACAGAGTATATTAAGAAAGATTGGTAGGGTGGTAAATAGCGAGGAGGATAGCCTCAGTCTGCAGGACTATATAGATGGGTTGGTCAGATGGGCGGAACAGTGGCAAATGGAATTTAACCCGGAAAAGTGCGAGGTGATGTACTTTGGAGGGACTAACAAGTCAAGGGAATACACAATGAATGGGAGGACCCTAGGCAAGACAGAGGGTCAGAGGGATCTTGGTGTGCAAGTTCACAGATCCCTGAAGGCGGCGGAACAGGTAGATAAGGTGGTAAAGAAGGCATATGGGAGACTTGCCTTTATTAGCCGAGGCATAGAATATAAGAGCAAGAAGGTTATGATGGAGCTGTATAAAACACTGGTTAGGCCACAGCTGGAGTACTGTATGCAGTTCTGGTCGCCACACTACAGGAAGGATGTGATCGCTTTGGAGAGGGTGCAGAGGAGATTCACCAGGATGTTACCAGGGCTGGAGCGCTTCAGCTATGAAGAGAGACTGGGAAGATTGGGTTTGTTTTCCTTGGAGCAGAGGAGGCTGAGGGGGGACATGATTGAGGTGTACAAAATTATGAGGGGCACAGATAGGATGGATACTAAGGAGCTTTTTCCCTTCGTTGAGCGTTCAATAACAAGTGGACATAGATTCAAGGTAAAAGGCGGGCGGTTTAGAGGGGAATTGAGAAAGAACTTTTTCACCCAGAGGGTGGTTGGAGTCTGGAACTCACTGTCTGAAAGGGTTGTGGAGGCAGGAACCCTCACAACATTCAAGAAGCATTTGGATGAGCACTTGAAATGCCATAGCATACAAGGCTACGGACCAAATGCTGGAATATGGGATTAGAGTAGACAGGGCTGATGGCCGGCGCGGACACGATGGGCCGAAGGGCCTCTATCCGTGCTGTATAACTCTATGACTCTATGACTCTATACATACTGTGTGTGAGAAGGAGCTGGCTGCACTGTTCCTTGTGCCCCGGGTGGAGGAAACATCACACTAATTCTGGGTCCTTCAAGGATTTGCCTGTCGGAAGAAAAATTATCTCTTGTAAGTCAAGAACAGTTGAGGTAGAAAATACAAAAGTGATCAATTGAATCTCTCTGTTAATAATCATTGTAATATCCACAAATGAAAACCAGCGATACAAACAGTGTCAGTGTCTGACTCCACTGCAGTACTGCAGCACTCAGCTTCTGCACACCAGGTATGTTGGGCTGTTTTACAACAATTTAGTGACATCCAGACACAGCCCAAACCCTGCACTGTTCCATGAATGGGACTACCCGATGGGGCGGAGACCTTTGCACATATCAGATTTCTAATCCCCTCTCCCATGGGACTAACCGTTCAACCAAAACTAAACAGCCGCTGTTTAAAATGTGTCCTTCAAACTTCTCACCTGATGCCTGCAATAGATGCTTTTTGTATAACTCCCCATATCCTTACTGTCCGGCTCTGTTTACTGTTCTATAACAAACACTAAAGGTTAATGGGCAGGTTTAAAAAATCAGATTTAGTACCTGCCACCAATCACAAACACGCTCACACTGCACATTGTCCGGTTTCAGCAATTTGTTCCGAACTTTTGCAGTTCTGCTTCCGGCCAGTAGATGTCCCCAAACCCCGGGTCATTGAAGTTTGCAGATGAGCGAGGGACAGAAGATAAACTCATTCTTCACATTATATTGCACGGGTGGATTTTGGAAAAACTTGGGATGGAGACGAGCTGCAAGTACATTTTGTTAGAGCAAACACTAGTTGTGATACTGTGTTAAATTCTTGTAATTTGTTTCGGAGATATAGTCAATACAGATCAAGACTGGGACAAAATAAACATGCAGAACGGCCTTGTGAATGGCCATTGAATTTCAATATAGAAAGGTGTGAGGTGGTGCATTTCGCTGGGGGAATAAGGAGGCCACATACTGCATGGAAAATATGAGTCTAAATGGGGTAGAGGAGCAATGTAAACCGTGTCCTGAGAAATCAGAGAGAAATACTGTGCAATGTACAGTGATATATAATGGGGCAAATTCACAACTATGGAACGAGTGAAACAAAAACTTTATTATGAATTAATTGTCTTCATTTTTCACCGTCAAAAAGTGCAAAAATACGACAGTAAAAGTTACAGACAGAAACATCCCTCACATTGCACATTGTCCTGTTTCTGGAACCACGACAGAGAATGTGAATTTGTTGCCTTATTATAGTTGTCGCTTCCCGTCAGTCGAGGTCAGTCTCTGGTACTGGATATGAGACTGGGGTTTATTCTGTATCTGTCAGTCTCTGTAACTGAGTGTGAGGATGGGGTATATTCTGCATCCATCAGTCGCTGGTACTGTCTGTGTGTGGGATACATTCTGTATCTGCCATTCTCTGCTACTTTATCTCAGTGTGGGATTCATTCTGCAATTCAATCTCTGTGACAATGTGCATTCTATACTCTTATTTCAGTTTCCACTATTGTATTGAAACTTTAAAGTATATACATGTCTTCATCGAGCATTTAATTTGTTTACACAGATACACTTTTTGATTTTCTTTAATCAAACAACGTGTGAGAGTTTTGGAGTCGTGTTACATCTTAATCTCTGAACTCTATTGTGAATGATAATATACCTTTCAATCTGTTCACGTTGAAATTACTGGACTGGTGAGTAATGTGTAGTTCAGTCTGCAATAATGGGATTAATTCTGCATCTGAGTCTAACACTGTATGTGATTTTTGGACTGGTATGTAATATGTAGCTCATCCTGCACTAAAGTAATTGATACTGTATCTATCATTCTTATACTGTATGAAATTTTTGGACTGGAATGCAATGTATAGCTCAGGCTGCACGAATGGAATTGATACAGTGTCACATTGAAAGATTCAGTTTGAGATTTTTGGACTGGTGAGTAACGTGTAGCTCAGTCTGTGCTCATGGAATTAATATTGTATCTTTGAGTCTGATACGGTATGAGATTCTTGGATTGCTATATAATGTGTGGCTCAGTTTTCACTAATTGAATCGATTCTCTATCTTTCAGTCTAATATTGTATGAGATTGTTGGACTGATATATAATGTTCAGCTCAGGCAGTGCGAATAGAATTTAAATTGTATCTTCCAATCTGATCATTTGTGATTTTTGGACTAGTACGTAATGTGTAGCTCAGTCTGTACCAATGGTATTGATAATGTTTATTTCAGCAAACACGAGTATTTACCACTATATCCTATATGTAGCTCAGTCTGCACCAATAGAATTTAGACTGTATCTTTCAATCTGCCACTATGAGATATTTGGACTGGTCTGTAAAGTGTAACTCAGTCTTCAGTAATGTGACTGTGACATTCATTCTATATCTGTCGTCTCCAGTACAGTCTGTGAGTGTGGAGATTCATTCTGTATCTGTCGGTCTCTGGTACTGTGTGTGAGTGTGGGATTAATTCTGTATCTGTCAGTCTCTGGTACTGTATGTGAGTGTGGGATTCATTCTGTATCTGCAGGTCTCTGGTGCTGTGTGTGAGTGTGGGATTTATTCTGTATCTGTCAGTCTCTGCTACATTATCTCAGTGTGGGATTAATTCTGTAATTCAGTCTCTGAGACAATGTGCAAGTCTGGATTCATTCTGTATTCTTATTTCAGTTTACAGTATCGTATTTGAAACTGTATCTTTAATACTTTAAATTATATGCAGTTCTTCGTCCAGTGTTTAATTTGTAAATATGGATACACTTTTCAATTTTCTTTAATCAAACAACGTGTGTGAGCTTTGGAGTGTGATTACATCTTAATCTCTGAACTCTATTGTGAATGATAATGTACCTTTCAATCTGTTCGAGGTGAAATTATTGGATTGGTATGTAATGTATAGCTCAGTCAGCAATAATGGGATTAATTCTGCATCTCAATCTAATATTGTATGAGATTTTTGGACTGGTATGTAATATGTAGCTCAGCCTGCACTAAAGGAATTGATACTGTATCTATCAGTCTGATACTGTATGAGATTTTTGGACTGGAATGTGATGTGTAGCTCATTCTGCACAAATGGAAGTGATACTGAATCTTTCAATCTGATATTCTATGAGATTTTTGGACTCGTCATCTGTGCTAATGGAATTGTTATTGTATCTTTGAGTCTGATAGGGTATGAGATTCTTGAACTGCTATGTTATGTGTGGCTCAGTCTGCACTCATGGAATTGATACTGTTTATTTCAGTCGAAGATTTTATGGGATTTTCAGTCTGGTATGTAATGTACAGGTCAGGCAGTGCTAATAGAATTGATACTGTATCTTCCAGTCTGATCATTTATGAGGTTTTTGGACTGCTATATAATGTGTAGCTCAGTCTGAACGAATGGTATTGATACTGTTTATTTCAGTATATTACTCTATGAGTATTTACTAATATTTCTACTATGTAGCTCAGTCTGCACTAATGGAATTCATACCGTCGCTTTCAATCTGACACTATGATATCTTTGAACTGGTATGTAAAATGTAACTCAGTCTGCAGTAGTGTGACTGTGAGATTCATTCTGTGATTGTCAGTTCCTGATACTCTATGTGAATGTGGTATTCATTCTGGATCTATCAGTCTCTGGTACTGTGTGTGAGTTTGGGATTCATTCCATATCTCTCAGTCTCTGATTTTGTATGTGTGAGCGATTCGTTCTGTTCCTGTCAGTCTCTGGTACTATATGTGAGTGAGACATTCATTCTGTATCTATCAATTTCTGATGCTGTATATGAGTGATTTAAATTCTGTATCTGTCAGTCTGTGCTACAGTGTGTGAGTGTGGGATTCATTTTGAATCTGTCAGTCGCTGGTACATTGTATGAGTTTGGGATTCATTCTACATATCAGTCTCTGGCACTCTATCGGAGTGAGAGATTCATTCTTTATCTGTATCTAATTTATATCTTCATTTACAGGATGGCGTTCACATCTGTATCTTTAATACTGAAATGTATGAATAATTTTTCCCAGTTTTAATTGGTAGATAATGACATTTTAAAAAATGTAATAAGATAATGTGGGCATCTATTTTTGGACTTCTATTAAATCTACATTGGGAACACAATTGTGAATTTGTGCATCTTCCAATTGATATGGTGACATTTTTGAACTTGTATATAATGTGTAGCTCAGTCTGCATGAATGGAATACTGTATATTTCAGTCTGAATCTGTATCAGTTTTGTTGTCGTGGTTTCTAATGTGCAGCTCAGTCTGCACTAATGGAATTCATACTGTATCTTTCAATCTGACACTGAGATTTTTGGACTGGAACGTAATTTATAACTCAGCCTGCACTAATGTAGGTGACTGTGAGATTCACCTTGTATCTCTCAGTCTCTGGTACTGTGTGTGAGTGTGGGATTCATTTTGTATCTGTCAGTCTCGGGTGCTGTGAGTGAGTGTGGGATTCATTCTGTATCTGTCAGTCTCAGGTGCTGTGAGTGAGTGTGGGATTCATTCTGTATCTGTCAGTCTCAGGTGCTGTGAGTGAGTGTGGGATTCATTTTGTATCTGTCAGTCTCTGCTGCTGTGTGTGAGTTTGCGATTCATACTTTAACTCTCAGTCTCTAGTGCTTTATTAGAATTTGGGATGAACTCGGTATCTGTCTGTCCTTGGTACTGTATGCCTGAGTGGGATTCATTCTGTTTCTGTCATCTCTGGTACCATACTTGAGTATGGGATTCACTCTGTGTCTGGCAACCTCTAGTACTATATGCGAGTTTGGGATTCCTTCTGCATGTCTGTCTCTGTACTGTATCGGAGTGTGAGATTCATTCTGTTTCTGTCCATAATTATTCTCTCAGATTACATTATGATGTTCAATACTGTAGCTTTAATATGTTAATGCTTGAATAGCTTTTCTCATTATTTAATTGGTAAATATGGATACACTTTCGTATTTGAAGCTGGAGGCTTTAATCAGATAATTTGTGTGCTTTTTGGACTACTATTAAATCTGTAAATCTGTGAGTAATATTGTGAATGATAATTTATCTTTCAAATTGATATGGTGACATTTCTGAATTGGTAAATAATGTGTATCTCAGTCTGTGCTAATAGAATTGATACTGTATCTTTAAATCTCATAATGTGAGTATATTATAAACTGGTATCTAATTTGTTTCTCTGGTTACACTGTCACAGCATTACTCAATCTGATATTGTACATGAGTTTCGGCCTTCATTTTGTATTTGAATGATACACCATTCGAATGGATACTGCATGTATTAAACTCACGTGTGTTAGAGAGTTCTGGGCTAGTATTCAATTTGAATCTCGGGATATTTGGTAATTATTTCATGGCTAATGTTGCCCTTTTGTGAAATTGACAATCTGATCGTGTGATTTTGGGCTGGGATTTTTGAATCTCCCTGTCAGCGGGACAGAGTTCGGGAGAAATGGAACAGTGTCTGCCTCACCTGCTCTGTTTGACTGTTGGATTGAAAATGTGACTCGGGAACTTGGGATCAGTGTGGGACTGACTACTTCTGCTGTGTGGGACTGTGGAACTGATGACCTGTCTGTGTCTCTGTGCTCTGAGAGTGAGAATATACCTACTGTGTGTGAGAAGCAGCTGGCTGCACTGTTCCTTTGCCTCGGGTGGAGGAAATTTCACATTCATTCTGGCTCCTTCAAGTATTTGCCTGTAGAAAGAAACGTATCTCTTGTAAATCAAGAACAGGTGAGGTAGAAAATGCAGAAGTGATCAGATTAATATCTGTTAATAATAATATTGAATATCCACAAATGAAATTCAGCGATACAAACAGTGTCAGTGTCTGACTCCACTGCAGTACTGCAGCACTCAGCTTCTGCACACCAGGTGTGTTGGGCTGTTTTACAACAGTTTAGTGACATTCAGACAAAACCCAACCCCTGTACTGATCCATGAATGGGACTACCCGATGGGGCGGGGAGCTTTGCACATATCAGATTTCTAATCCCCTCTTCCATGGGACTAACCGTTCAACCGAAACAAAACAGCCACTGTTTAAAATGTGTCCTTCAAACTTCTCACCTGATGCCTGCAATAGATGCTTTTTGTATAACTCCCCACATCCTTACTGTCCGGCTCTGTTTACTCTTCAATAACAAACACTAAAGGTTAATGGTCAGGTTTAAAAAATCAGATTTAATACCTGCTACCAATCACAAACACGCTCACACTGCACATTGTCCGGTTTCAGCAATTTGTTCCGAACTGTTGCAGTTCTGCTTCCGGCCAGTAGATGTCCCCAAACCCCGGGTCATTGAAGTTTACAGAAGAGAGAGGGACAGAAGATAAACTCATTCTTCACATTATATTGTACGGGTGGGATTTAGAAAAACTGGGAATGGAGAACATTTTTTCGATAAAACATTGGTTGTAATGCTGTATTAAATGATTTTAATTAATTTAGGGGGTGTAGTCAATACTGAGGAAGACTACGACAAAATAAGCTTGCAGAACGGCCGTGTCAATGGCCATTGAATTTCAATATAGAAAGGTGTGAGGTGGTGCATTTTTTCAGGGGGAATAAGGAGGCCACATACTGCTTGGAAAATAAGTGTCTAAATGTGGTAAAGGAGCAATGCAAATCGTCTCCTGAGAAATCAGAGAGAAATACTGCGCAATGTACAGTGAAATATAATGGGGCAAATTCACAACTATCGAATGAGTGAAACAAAAACTTTATTATGAAACAATTGTCATCATTTTTCAATAACAAAACGAGCAAAAATACGGGAGTAGAAGTTACAGACAGAACCTTTCCTCACGTTGCACATTGTCCGATTTCTGTAACCACGACATAAAATGTGAATTTGTTCCGCTCTTTTACAGTTCTCGCTTACGTCCAGCAGAAGTCAGTCTCCAGTACTGTGTGTGAGAGCGGGGTTTACTCTGCATGTCAATATCTGATACTGTGTGAGTGTGGGATTCATTCTGTATCTGCCAGTCTCTGGTACTGAGTGTGAGCATGGTGTTAATTCTGTATCTCTCAGTCTCTGGCACTACATATGAGTTTGGGATCATTCTGTATCTGCAAGTCTGTGGCACTGTATATGAGAGTGGGATTAATTCTGTATCTGCCAGTCTCAGGTACTGTGTATAAGTGTGGAATTAACTCTGTATCTGTCAGTCTCTGGTACTGTGTGTGAGTATGGGATTCATTCAATATCTGTTAGTCCCTGGTATTTTGTGTGAATGAGCGTTTCAGTCTGTTTCCGTCAGTGTCAGGTGCTATATGTGAGGGAGACTTTCATTCTGCATCTATCAATTTGTGGTACTGTTTGTGAGTGATATAAATTTTGTCTCTGTTAGTCTGTGCTACAGTGTGTGAGTTTAGGATTCATTCTGTATCTGTCAGTCTCTGGTACCGTGGGAGTGTGTGATTCATTCTATGTCTGTCAGTCCCTTGTAATGTGTGTGAGTGTGGGATTCATTCTGTATCTGTCAGTCCATTGTAATGAGTGTGAGTGTAGGATTCATTCTGTATCTGTCAGTCCCTTGTAATGTGTGTGAGTGTAGGATTCATTCTGTATCTGTCAGTCACTGTTACATTGTTTGAGTGCTGTTTTCAATTTGCATGTCAGTCTCTGGCCCTCTATCTGAGTGTGAGATTCATTCTTTATCTGTATGTAATTTGTGTCTCTGTTTACAGTATGGTGTTCAAAACTCTCTCATTAATACCTCAATGTATCAATAATTTTTCCCAGTGTTTAATTGGTAGATAATGATACATTTTAAAATATAATGTTTTCGGTTATAATCAGAGAATGTGGGCACTTTTTGGACTTCTATTAAATCTGATTCGATGGGAAAAAAATTGTGAATTAGTTTATCTTCCAAAATGATATGGTGACATTTTTGAACTTGTATATGATGTGTAGCTCAGTCTGCTTGAAAGGTATACTGTATATTTCAGTCTGAATCTTTATCAGTTTTTTGTAGTGCTTTATAATATGTAGATCAGTCTGCACTAATGGAATTGATACTGTATCTTTCAATCTGACACTATGAGATTTTTGGACTGATGTGTAATGTGTAACTCAGACTGCATTAATGTGTGTGACTGTGAGATTCATTCTGTATCTGTCAGTCCCTAGTACTGTCTGTGAGTGTGGGATTCATTCTGTATCTGTCAGTCCCTAGTACTGTCTGTGCGTGTGGGATTCATTCTGTATCTGTCAGGCTCTGGTACTGTGGGTGTGTGTGATTCATTCTATATCTGTCAGTCCCTTTTACTGTGTGTGAATGTAGGATTCATTCGGTATCTGTCAGTCTCTGTTACATTGTGTGAGTGCTGGTTTCATTCTGTGTGTCACTCTCTGGCCCTCTATCTGAGTGTGAGATTCATTCCTTATCTGTATGTAATTTGTATCTCCGTTTACAGTATGGTGTTCAAAACTTTATCTTTAATACCTCAATTAATGCATATTTTTCCCAGTGTTTAATTGGTTGATAATGAAATGCTTTAGAATATAGTCAGAGAATGTGGGCACTTTTTGGACTACTATTAAATCGGTATCGATGGGAACACAATTGTGAATTAGTTCATCTTCCAAACTGATATGGTGACATTTTTGAACTTGTATATGATGTGTAGCTCAGTCTGCATGAATGGAATACTGTATATTTCAGTCTGAATCTGCATCAGTTTTTTTAGTGGTATATAATGTGTAGATCAGTCTGCACTAATGGAATTGATACTGTATCTTTCAATCTGATACTTCTTGGACTGGTAAATAATGTTACTCAGCCTGCACTAATGTGTGATTCATTTTGTATCTCTCAGTATCTGGAACAGTTTGTCAGTGTGGGATTCATTCTGTATCTTGTCAGTGGTGTGTGTGAGTTTGTGATTTATTCTATATATGCAGTCTCTGATACTGTGCGTGTGGGATTTATTCTGTGTCTTTCAGTCTCCAGTCTTGTATGTGGGTGTTGAATTCTTTCTGTAAATGCAGCCTCTCAGACTGCATGTTGGTTTGGGATGCATTCTCTATCTGTCAGTCTCTGGTACTGTGTGTGAGTGTGTGATTCATTCTGTATCTCTCAGGCTCTGGTACTGTGTGAATGTGGGAGTCATTATCTTTCTGTCAGTCTCTAGTACTTTATGAGAGTGAGTAATTAACTAGATATCTATCAGCCCTTGGTACTGTATGCCAGTGTGGGATTCATTCTATATCTGTCATCTCTGGTACCATATGTGAGTGTAGGATTCGCTCTGTGTCTGTCAGTCTATTATTGTATGTGAGTTTGGGATTCCTTCTGCATCTGTCAGTCTCTGGTACTATATATGAGTGTGAGATTCATTCTGTATCTGTATGTAATTATTCTCTCAGATTGCATTATGGCATTAAAAATTTTAGCTTTAATATCTTCATGTTTAGATCATATTTCTCATTATTTAATTGGTAAATGTGGATACACTTTAGGATTTGACACTGTAGGTTTTAATCAGATAATTTGTGTGCTTTTTGAACTACTATTAAATCTGTATCTCTGTGAGTACTATTGTGAAAGATAATGTATCTTTCAAATTGATATGGTGACACTTTTCAAATGGCGTATAATGTATAGCTCAGTCTGTACTAATAGAATTGATACTGTATCTTTACATCTCACAATATGAGTCCATTATAAACTGATATCTAATTTGTTTCTCAGATTACACTCTCACAGCATTTTTAATCTGATACTGTACATGAGTTTTGGACTCGTATGCAATTTGTATCACATGATACATGCAATATCCATTCGCATAGTGTATAAACTCACATGTGTGTGAGAGTTCTGGGCGAGTAATCAATTGGAATCTCAGGGTACATTATTGGGATTCATTCTGCACCTTTAAATCGGGTGCCATGTGTGATTTCGATCTGGTATTTAATTCGTAGCTAATGTTGCCCTATTGTGAGATTGATACAGTGCCTTTCCATCTGATAGTGTGATCTTGGACTGGGATTTTTGTATCTACCTGTCAGCGGGACTCAGCTCGGGGGAAATGGAACAGTGTCTGCCTCACCTGCTCTGTTTGACTGTTAGATTGAAAATGTGTCTCTGGATCTTGGGATCAGTGTGGGACTGACGACTTCTGCTGTCTGAGACTGTGGAACTGATGACCTGTCTGTGTCTCTGTGCGCTGTGTGTGATAATGTACTTACTGTGTGGGAGAAGGAGTTGGCTGCACTGTTCCTTGTGCCTCAAGTGGAGGAAACATAACACTGATTCTGGGTCCTTCAAGGATTTGCCTGCAGGAAGAAATTTATGTCTTGCAACTCAAGAACCAGTGAGGTAGAAAATACAAAAGTGTTCTAATTAATATCCATGTCAATGATTATTTTGAATATCCACAAATGAGAACCAGTGATACAAACAGTGTCAGTGTCTGACTCCACTGCAGTACTGCAGCACTCAGCTTCTGCACACCAGGTGTGTTGGGCAATTTTACAACGATTTAGTGACATCCAGACACAACCCAACCTCTGCACTGATCCATGAATGGGACGACCCGATGGGGCGGGGACCTTTGCACACGTCAGGTTTCTAATCCCATCTCCCATGGGACTAACCGTTCAACCGAAATCAAACAGCCGTTGTTTAAAATGTGCCCTTCACACTTCTCACCTGGTGCCTGCAACAGATGCTCTTTGTGTAACTCCCCACATCCTTACTGTCCGGCTCTGTTTCCACCCGTCACTGTCCAATAACAATAAACAGGGTGAGACTGGAACTAAACCAGGAACATTCACTACTGGTTTGGGGAGAGAAAGCAGCAATGATTTTAAATAGCAGTTTCTCCCCATTCTCTCTCCCTTCCCCTGGACACAGCCCGAGAATGACCTCTCCCTTCCCCCGCTCACTCCATGTTCCGTGACCAGTTCGTGATCCACTCCGCCTCTTACAAACAGCCCCCGGACTCCCCCTGACGTTCCCCCGGACTCAATGCCGATCTCTGAGCCCATCTGCGGACACGGTCCCGAAGCGATGAGCTGCTGTAACGAGGCTGCTCTTTGCTCCCTTCCCCCGGGGGCCGTGATCTCTCCATTCCCGGCTGTTTTAAACCATCTTCTTCCGCTCACTGAGGGAATGGCGCCCACAGGCCGAGCTGGGGGAGGGGATCGCGCATGCGCTCTTCCGCTCACCAACAACCAGCGCTGGGGGCGGGGCTGAGTCGCGCATGCGCAGATATCTGGTTTAATTCTCAATACAAAAATCGATGGAAACTTTCCCCAATTGGAATTTTTCAGAGTCTGAGCAAAGGAAGTGGGTCTGGGGGAAAGGTCAGAGGGAATGGGGTCCACAGGCAGTGCAGGAACAGGCACCAGAATGGGAAACAGATGGGATTCCACCAGTGCCTAACGCTGGAATCCAGACTGACTTTACAATCTCTTACTATTAAACTAGATGTTTCCATCCCTGCTGTTTCTCTCGGTATCTTTTGATGGAAAAGAGTCTTTCAGAGATAAAGTGGGCGGCTGTGAAATGAGCCAATTGGTTCTGTTCATTCTTGGTCCCTTTACTGACAAAGAAACTTGTGACTCCGTATCTGGAGTCCGGATTCCTCGAACCAATCCTGGAGAAACATCGGAGGAAAGTGGGAGTCGGTGTATTTGCTGGGACCGTGTAGGATTAATATTTGACGGCTACAGTCCCAGTTTATTTCAATCGGAGTGAAACTCTCGGTCACTGAGAGAAATACAGAAGGGCCCTGAGCTGCAAAATTGCAGAGGGTACAACATGCAAGAGAGGGTTAAATGCGTGACACTGTCCCTGAGAGTGGGATTAATAATGTGTCTGTCTCTGAAATAATAACAGTGAGAGATGAGACTGCATCTTCCGTCACTCCAGCTTGGAATGGCAATTGGAATGGAGAATTTTCCAATTTGTTACTGGGTGAAAACGGGACATTGCAGGTCAGTTTCTCTCTCTCTTATGTACAACATATGAAGGTGGAATACTGCTGCTGAGCGTGATACAGAGAGACTGATGGGAAGCGTATGGCTGATACTCTGCCTGTCTGTATCTCTCTAGCGCTGCACACGAAGGTGGGATACTGTTTGCTGAGTGTGAAACGGACACACTGAGAGGAAGTGTGAGAATGATACTTTGTCTGTGTGCCTGTCTCTGTCTGTCTCTTTATCTGTCCGTCTGTATTTCTCTCCCTCCAGCTCTGTACATGAAAGCGGGATAGTGTTATTGAGCGTAATATGAACACCCTGTTGGAAGGTAAAGACTAATTCTGTGTCTGTGAACAGACCTCCGGTGTTGTTGGTGAGACGGTCACTGTCCCTTCTATTATGTATGAGCCGGTCTGACGGTGCATTTATCAGTCTCCAGTCCAATAAGGAAAGGTGGAGAGAAACAGCCTGTAACGGCCTGACACTGGACTGCCTATGAATGTTGAATTTATTCAGCAACTGGCCGTCTCTGGGTGTTGAGAATGGGACGGATAGGACACCAGTTACTGTTGTCTGTCAGTCAGTTTAGGAGGAGGGAGAGAAAGACAGAGAGACTGGAGGAGCCCAGAGAGGAGAATTTGTATTATCGTCTCAACCAAACATATTGCTGAGTGTGAATAATATAATCATGTAAAACCAGATATGGATAATCACATCCACAGCTGTGATTGGCTGCTGCCCCTGAATCTGGGGACCAGACACTGTGAGGAGCGCCGGGCTCGGAGTGTTTAACAGTTACTGAGCTGGGAAACGACAACTCACCTCCGAGAATCTGCAGCACAGGCCGAGCGGTGAGGAAAGCATGTCACGGGAATTGTCAATCTGGCGAACAGTTTGTCCTGTGAATGTGAAGATGTGAACATTGTGTCAGAGAGAGTGTGTTAAAGGGGCGGATGGGTTAGATTAATGTCACTGTGTTTGTGTGGCCGGACTCATCGCCAGATTTCCGAGTCCCTTTTGAGTAAAATTTTAAAAAATCCCTGTCAAAGGATCGCCCTCCTCCCCTGCCAAGCTCCGAAGTGGAAATTTAAGGTAAAGTTTCAGATCAATTCAAGATTTCAGGTGAAAAACGGAGATCATGTCAGCGATCGGGTGAGAGAGCGCGATCAGTGCAGCAATGAAACGGGTTTAAATCGAAACTGGTGCTTTTAATTCGGTTGAAAGTTTTTCGACAGCAAACATACCGGTGTGAGATATAGGAAGGGGCTAGTCTGGGACTCTGGAGTGCCCGATTTGAATTGGAATCGGGGAGTTTAAGAGGAGAGAGAAACACAGAGAGGCTGGAGGGGCCGGGAGCTGACAGCAGGATGTCTCCGCCCCGTCCGCTCTGTGCCTTTAAGTTGCTCTGTGCCGCCGCCTCTCGTTTCATTTCTGACCCAGCTCTGACTGTCAGAGAGATTTTCGACAGAGTCCCGGACATGACAGACACTGCAGCCGCCGAAACGGCTCCTCCTGCCGCCGCCGCCGCTCCACCCAAGGCTCCGAAGAAGAAGAAGGCGGTTCCCCGACCCAAGACCACCGGTCCCCCGTTGGGCGAACAGATCCTCAAGATTGTGGCGGATTGCAAGGATCGCAAGGGGATATCCCTGGCCGCGATAAAGAAGGTTCTGGCTGCCAAAGGCCTGGATGTGGAGAAGCACCGGTCCCAGATCAAATTAAGTATCAAGAGAAATGTGGAAAAAGGCTCCCTGGTGCAGATCAAGGGCACGGGCGCCTCGGGCTCCTTCAGAGTCGCTAAGAAGGAAACCCAGGCAAAAGTGGGAAAGAAGGTGAAGAAACAAGTGACCAAGAAATCTCCCGGAAAGAAACCAGCGGCCAAAAAAACAGCCGTCAAGAAATTAACGGCCAAGAAACCAGCGGTCAAGAAATCGACCACGAAAAAGGCGGCGAAATCACCAATTAAGAAGAAAGCGGCGGCTAAGAAGCCCAAGACCCCCAAGCCAGTGAAGGCGAAGGCGAAGAAGGTGGAAAAACCGAGGGCCAAGCCCAAGCCGAAGTCAGCAAAGCCCAAGAAAGCAGCGGGCAAAAAGAAGTAAAAACTCAAGTGCAACTTGTGACCATCTGAACCCAACGGCTCTTCTCAGAGCCACCCACGTCTCTCAGAAAAGAGCTGATCCCGGAATCAGATGATTCCTGTCCCGGGACCGGGCTCAGATTTCAGATAGAAATCATTTCAAATAAACCCAGGGTCCTGGTGACTCGCTGACATTCGCTATCCCCGCCCGACCCCCAATGTCTGTAATAAAATAGAGAGAATGGGATGTCCGGGCCGGGCCTCACTGGAACTGGCGTGTGTTCGGCACCAGTCCCAGTTCATTTTTTCTCCCAGATTCAGGGCGAGAGTCCGTGACAGGGTAAAACTGGCGGAGAACCGCCGCTATCACAATTCAAACCTGAACACATGAGATTCTTCAAATCAGCTGGAAGAAAGTGTTTATAAACTGCTGAACCCGTCTGGGAGGGAATGTGCGGGGAGATAGAATCGGGTCTGGGACTGAAATGGAAGGAGGCGGGTTGACTTGTTATGGAAGGGACTGTATTTTGGCAGGAATATTGCTGACTGTTAATTGTAATGGGGCTTATTGAAAAGCTCCGGGATTCTATGAAGCCCGAGTCTGTAAGGGTTTGTGCGGAGCGCTGTGTTTCGGTTCTATTATCGATAAACGGTTTGAAATTGGCGGGTGGAGAAAGCTGGAGGTGGAGCTGGAAGATCAGAAGCCGCTCTCCGCTCTGTCCGTCACTCTGACTGTCTCCTCCCCTCCCTGTTTAATATCACACTCTGTCTCCTCCCCTCCCTGTTTAATATTTATCTCTATCTCCTCCCCTCCCTCTCTCACCCTGTGTGTGTTTCAGTCAGGTCAGGGCAGGCTGCATAAAAACGGAACCAACATCAGTTTGCTGTTCATTCAGCAGCGATTTGAGTGAAGAATAATCATGTCTGGCAGAGGTAAAGGAGGCAAAGGACTGGGGAAAGGCGGAGCCAAGCGGCACCGGAAAGTGCTTCGTGATAACATCCAGGGGATCACCAAACCAGCCATCCGCCGCCTGGCTCGCCGTGGCGGTGTCAAGCGGATCTCGGGTCTGATCTACGAGGAAACCCGCGGGGTGCTGAAGGTTTTCCTGGAGAATGTGATCAGGGACGCGGTCACCTACACTGAACACGCCAAGCGCAAGACGGTCACTGCCATGGATGTGGTGTACGCTCTGAAACGGCAGGGCCGCACTCTCTATGGATTCGGCGGCTGAACAATTCGACCCTTTCAAACCGGAAACAAAACAAAGGCTCTTCTAAGAGCCACCCACCGCCTCACAGAGAGAGCACTGACCTGGGAACGGGGAGAGGAAAGATCTCGGGGTGGGGAATCAGTTTCTGATATTTAATTAGTATGGGGAGATTCCCCAACACTCGGTACAGGGAGATCAGAAACAACGGCCGGGGTTCTCGGCCATCCCGAGAGAAGGAGCGGAATTCCCGGTTTCACGGTATAAATGAACAGGCGGTGATACAGAGTCTTTCCCCAGACATTACATTCTCCGCTCAAATTAAAATCCCTCCTCACTCCCTCTGTCCTCTCTGCTCGGTGTTTATTTCCTGCCCTCATTCAATTATCAGTTCGATGTGAAGTTTCTGTTTGAGGAGCGGTTCACCGGGCTGGAACTGGCGGGATTTTTGAAATTGAAGCTGGACTTTGTCCCGTTACGTAAAGCAATGACCGGGAATTTATTCCCGCCCGTTTAGAGACAGATCAGAGAATGAATCGGAATGTGAAACAGCCTGAGATTTGAGCTGAGGAGAAGGAAATAATGGAGATTATGAAGAGAGAGATTCTTAAATTGCTGGAGGGAAATGAAATTTTCTTGAAACTGTTATTAGATGCTCTGAAATTGGCGGGCTTTTTGAAATTGAAGATTAATTTCAGCTCAGCCAATTGGGACCCAATACCTCGCGCCGTTTTGGTCTGACTGACAGATCTCGGATCAAACCTGCCAATCACAGTCCCGGGGCAGTCCCTCCTTGTCTGGGGGTGAAACCTCAGCCAATCACAGGCCAGGGGCGGATACCCTTAGACGCTTCAAAAGGCGGCCCCAGAGCGCACTCCGTATTCACAGACTCTGTATCTCGGGTTGTGTTGAGATCTGTTCAGAAAATGGCCAGGACCAAGCAGACAGCGCGCAAATCGACCGGCGGGAAAGCTCCTCGCAAACAGTTGGCGACCAAAGCGGCCAGGAAGTGCGCTCCAGCCACGGGCGGAGTGAAGAAGCCTCATCGCTACAGACCCGGCACTGTGGCTCTGAGGGAGATCCGCCGCTACCAGAAATCCACCGAGCTGCTGATCCGCAAACTGCCCTTCCAGCGCCTGGTGCGAGAGATCGCTCAGGATTTCAAGACAGACCTGCGCTTCCAGAGCTCGGCCGTCATGGCCCTGCAGGAGGCCAGCGAGGCTTATCTGGTCGGGCTGTTTGAGGACACCAACCTGTGCGCCATCCACGCCAAGCGAGTCACCATCATGCCCAAAGACATCCAGCTGGCCCGCCGCATCCGCGGGGAGCGCGCCTCAACCCGACCCGGCTTCAGCACCAAGTGCAACAAAGGCTCTTTTCAGAGCCACCAAATCGGCGATGGAAAGAGCTGTGATCGCCTGGCATGAAATCGCATGGCCTTGAGAAACTTGTTTGAATGGGAAATGCATAAAAGGGAGGGAGCAGATGTGGGACGGACAGGGACAGAATAATTCCCTCACTCACATCCAAAAAGAAATTTCACTCACATTCTTAATTCAGCAATCGCTGACACAATAATCAGCATATCAGTCAGCATCTGTTCAAATCTGGGCAAAATAACTCAGACTGAGCCAGTGTTGTCCGAGAATGAGACAGAAAATAATCATATGCGTCCCTGGTATTTCTGTATCCCACCCGCCCAATTGACAATTCTGACGATTTTGTTATTTTTTGTCTCATTCACCAAACAATCTGCAATGATCAATCTATGGGAGATTGGCGACATCTGCTGTCCTGAAGCGAGTACTGCAACAGACCGATCTGGATCATATGTATTGAACAAGTTATTGTTCGTTTCTCGGATCGGAATCAAGTCCCTATTAAATTGATTCATGACTCGCTTCGACAGTAACCAGCCCTTTCACCGATACAGTGGGTGGCTCTGAAAAGAGCCTTTGGGTTATCAGATCAAATCGTGTCCGCTTCACTTGCTCTTGGCGCTCACATTGCTGGTTTTCTTCGGCAGCAGCACGGCCTGGATATTCGGCAGCACCCCGCCCTGAGCGATGGTCACCCGTCCCAGCAGCTTGTTGAGCTCCTCGTCGTTGCGGATGGCCAGCTGCAGGTGTCTGGGGATGATACGGGTCTTCTTATTGTCGCGGGCCGCGTTGCCGGCCAGCTCGAGGATTTCAGCCGTCAGATACTCGAGCACAGCAGCCAGATAGACCGGGGCTCCGGCACCCACACGTTCAGCGTAGTTCCCCTTCCGCAGGTGCCTGTGAACACGGCCCACAGGGAACTGCAGTCCGGCCCGGGATGAGCGAGACTTGGCCTTGGCCCGAGCTTTCCCGCCGGTTTTTCCTCTTCCAGACATTTCCACAATCTCACAAACACTTTCACAAAGAATGAAGAAATCCTCCTGCACTCGCCCTTCTTATACCTTCTGGAGGACTGCAGTGGGGGCACTTGTGGTTGGTCCATGTGTTCTCAATCTCATTGAGCTGTTCGTTAAACCAATCAGAGGGTTGTTTCATTCACCACTCAATAGCCGGCAATGAGAAAAGGGCGGAAAATACCGACCAGAACCGTTTTTTTGAAATTTGAAAAGCCCGCCAATATATTTGTAACACAAGAAGCGGATTTAGTAAATAATGTCGCGTAAAAACAAATATTTAAACATCTCATCTTTTACTCTGTTATTCCACATTTGTCGTCACAACTTCCAGAATCTGTTACAAACCGCTTCATTCTCCGTTCCCTTTCAATCGGGCGGGAATAAAGCCTCGTTTTGTCCCGAATAATTAACAAACAAACGTGAGAAGGAGAAAGAAATGACCGAACTCGAATCCACCGCCTTGAAACAGCGCTGAAGTGTCAGACGCGGGGGAAGGGGCGGAAAATGAACTGAAATGAGAGGTTCAGGGACACGTTTTTGTTTATTGGCTGTAAATTGAACATCGACACACAGATTATACCCGGCAGTGATTATGAGAATCTGTCCGATATCAAGAGAAATCACAAAAGGACAAGTTATAGAGAGACAGTTAGTGTCAAACTATCTACCGTAAATAATTCCATCCAGAGGTGTCGGTACAGCGTCTTCAGAGAGACTGTGGGTGGCTCTTAAAAGAGCCTTTGTGTTCATTTTTTTCAGTACATTGTGGAGTTTTACTTGGAGCTGGTGTATTTGGTCACCGCCTTTGTCCCTTCCGACACGGCGTGCTTGGCCAGTTCCCCGGGCAGCAGCAGGCGAACGGCGGTCTGGATCTCCCGAGAGCTGATGGTGCGGCGTTTATTATAATGGGCCAGGCGGGAAGCCTCACCCGCGATGCGCTCGAAAATATCGTTCACAAAGGAGTTCATGATGCTCATGGCCTTTGAGGAGATGCCGGTGTCGGGGTGAACCTGCTTCATCACTTTGTAGACGTAGATGGAGTAACTCTCCTTCCTCGCCTTTCTCCGCTTCTTGCCGCCCTTGGCTGGTACTTTACTCAAGGTTTTCTTGGCGCCCTTCTTGGGAGCTGCTTTCTTGTCCTCAGGCATTTTCAAACTCAATTTCAAACTCAGAAATGACCGAAATCCGCTCCGAGCTCGGATTAAATAGGCAACACCACAGCCCTATGCTAATGAGGGATGGGAAATATAATGATTGTGATTGGGACTGATGTCACAACATTTTTCCTTTATCGATCTGATTGGATATCTGAAGAAACCAAACAGATTTAATACCTGCCACCAATCACAAACACGCTCACACTGCACATTGTCCGGTTTGAGCAATTTGTTCCGAACTGTTGCAGTTCTGCTTCCGGCCAGTAGATGTCCCCAAACCCCGGGTCATTGAAGTTTGCAGATGAGAGAGGGACAGAAGATAAACTCATTCTTCACATTATATTGCACGGGTGGGATTTAGAAAAACTGGGAATGGAGAACATTGTATTATACAAAGCATTAGTTGTAATGCTGTATTAAATGTTTGTAATTAATTTAGGGGGTATAGCCTACACTGAGGAAAAATGCAAAAAATAAAAAAAAGAGTTTAATAAGCTTGCTGAAAGTCCGTGTCAATGGCCATTGAATTTCCATATCGAAAGGTGTGAGATGGTGCATTTTGCTGGGGGAATAACGAGGCCACATACTGATTGGAAAATACGAGTCTAAATGAGGTCGAAGAGCAAAGGGATTTAGGGGTACAGTTTGACAAATCATTGAAAGTCGCAACACAGGTTGTTCAGACCATAAAAAAGCAAACACAGCACATTCTAGAGGAATAGAATTTAAAAGCAGATAAGTTATTTTGAACTGTGATTTAAACTGTCAAACCTTCTGCCAAACTATTAAACCATCCCTTTCTGAAATCCGTGATAACTATTCTTTATTATATTTTCGGTCTCTGGATTTTTTCTGTTGCATCAGTGATTAAATGATTCCATGATCATTCCTACCACCGATGTTTGGTGAACTGGATTTGTTCTATCTCCTGTTTCAAAATAGAAGAATCACATTAACTGTAATCCAGTCCTCTGGCACTATTCCTTTATGTAATGATTTTTCCGATATATTCAACGGTGCCTCTGCTATCTCTTCCCTTGCTTCACTTACTATGTGCGGATGCAATCCATCTGGACCAGGAGTTCTACCACCATTTTAACATAAATGTCTTGATATCTCTATTGAACTCTTCCTTTAATATCATGTTCACCCTGTTAATCTCCCGCGAAAATACTGAGGGAAAGTAATAATTCAATATTTCTGCCATTTTGCTGACGTTACCTGTGAGTTTATTTTGTGAATCCCTGAGTGGCACTCAAGATATTCTGATTTTCCTTTTGTTATTTTTGTGTCTGTGGAATAATTTACTATTACTTTTTATATTCCTTGATAATTTGATTTCGTGGTTCCTGTTTGCTTCCCTAATTGTTTTTGTGACTTCTTCCTAACCTCTTCCTATTCGCTTTTGCCATCCCCTTATTTAATATCTATGAATGAGAAATTCCACCAGCTTGTTGTGTCTGTTCAGGGGATGATTTTTTGTAACGATTTATTGTCTGTGATTAAACTGCCAGAAACCCAAAGGGAACAATTCAGTCCGAAATTCCACAGAAACTCTCTATTTCTCCATCCAAGTGAAATAAGGTGCTATAATGGTGAGTATAGCTGCCTTCCCAGCAGTTAATTCCAACAGGTTTGAATCCCAGCACGCTGAATTCAGAAACACCAAGACTGGAACCGAATTTGATGATGTTCAGAGCGATAATGTTTCCAAACGGGTCCAATTTATATAAAAAATATTTTAAAATTCATTTCTTCCACCATAACGTTGAATTTAACTGTTCCTTTGTATTATTATTTGCCCTGATCTGTACGGTGGATAAAGGACACAATTGCACGGATCTGTGAAATTAATTGATTGTCTGAAGTTTTTCCCTCTGCTGATTCCCGTTCCTTATTTAAATTATGTCGGATTAACCTTTCTGATCTATCGAAGGATCATTGACCTGAATCGTTAACCCGAGCTTCCCTTCTCCACAGATGCTGCCGGACCTGCTGAGTCTTTCCAGCATTTTCGGTTTTAATTTTTTCTATATTTTATCCCTTTCACTTTTGACGGTCGCCGTTGAAACTTCCAGATTTGCGCTCAGTTTTTATTTGTGTTGCAGTTCGGTATATTTGAATTAATATAAATCGTGTCATAAGAAATCAGACAGAAATTTTGCGCAATGTAGAGGGAAATATAATGGGGCAACTTTCGAACGATCAAAACAAAACTTTATTATGAATCAATTGTCTAATTTTTCACTGACAAAATATGAAAAAATACGAGAGTAGAAGTTACGGGGAGAAACTATTTCCTCATATTGCACATTTTTCTGAATCTGTAACAACGACAGATGATGTGAATTTATTCCACTCTGTTACAGTTCTTACTAATGTCCAATAGATGTCAGACTGTATGAGAGTGTGGGATTAATTCTCTGTCTGTCAGTCAATATGTGAGTGTGAGATTCATTCTGTATCCGTCAGTCTCCAGTACAGTCTGTGAGTGTGGGATTCATTCTGTATCTGTCAGTCTCCAGTACAGTCTGTGAGTGTGGGATTCATTCTGTATCTCTCAGTCTCCAGTACAGTCTGTGAGTGTGGGATTCATTCTGTATCTGTCATTCTCTGGTACCGTGTGTGAGTTTGGGATTCATTCTGTATCTGTCAGTCTCTGGCACTGAATGTGAGTGTGGGATTCATTCTGTATCTGTCAGTCTCTGGTACTGTCTGTGAATGTGGGATTCATTCTGTATCTGTCAATCTCTGGTACTATATGTGAGTGTGGGATTCATTCTGTATCTGTCAGTCTCTGGTTCTGTGTGTGAGTGTGGGATTCATTCTGTATCTGTCAGTCTCTGATACTGTCTGTGAATGTGGGATTCATTCTGTATCTGTCAATCTCTGGTTCTATCTGTGAGTGTGGGTTTCATTCTGTGACTGTCAGTCTCTGGTATTTTATCTCAGTGGGGGATTCATCCTGTAACTCAGTCTATGGGAAAAGTGCAAGTCTGGATTCGTTCTGCATTCTTATTTCAGGTTGCAGTATAGTGCTTGAAACTGTTTCTTAAATTCATTAATATGTGCAAATCTTTTGTCTGGCATTAATTTGTAAATATGGATACACTATTGGATTTTGTTTTCATCTAACAACGTGTGTGAGTTTTGTTGTAGGATTATATCTTAATCTCTGAAGATAATGTACATGTCAATCTTTTGCTGTGAATTTTTTGGACTCGTATTTAATGCGTAGCTCAGTCTGGACTAATGGAATTGATATTGTATCTTTCAGGCTGACACTGTATGAGATTTTTGACCTGGTATGTCATCTGTTGTTCTGTCTGTACAAATGGAATTGACACTCTAACTTTCAGTCAGACACTGCAAGAGATTTTTGGACTGGTTTGTAATGTGTAGCTCAGTCTGCACTGATGGAATTCATACTGAACCTTCTAGTCTGATACTGTGTCATATATTTAGGCTGGTTTGTAAGGTGTCGTTCACTCTGCACCAATGGAATTGATACTGTATCTTTCAGTTTGACACTTTTGAACTGGTATCTAATGTGAACCTCAGTCTGCACTAATGGGTTTGATACTGTATCTTCCAGTCTGATACCGTGTGAGGTTTTTCTACTGGTATGTTACGTGTAGATCAGTCTGTACTAATCAAATCGATACTATATATTCCATTATGATACTGTACTTGATTTTTGGACAGGTATCTAATGTGAATCTCTGTCTGCAGTAAAGGAATTGATACTGTGCCTTTCAGTTTGACACAATGTGATTTTTGGACAGGTAACTAATGTGTACCTCAGCCTGCACTAATGGGATTGATACTGTATCTTCCAGTACGAGACTCTATGTGAATTTTGGACTTGTACATAATGTGTAGCTCAATCCGCACTGATGGAATTGATTCTGTATCTTTCAACCTGACACTGAGATTTTTGGACTTGTATGTGACGTGTAGCTCAGTCTGCACCAATGGGATTGATACTGTATCTTTCAGTCTCATACTTTATGATAATTTTGGACTGGTATCTAATGTGTACCTCAGTCTGCAGTAAAGGAATTGAAATGGACATTGCATTCTGACACTATGAGGTTTTTGGACAAATATGTGAGTCAAATTTGGGTAACATCTGAACTGGTATCTAATGTGTATCTCAGTGTACAATGTGGTCATGAATACTGCATCTTTAAACTCATAATGTGTGAGAGTTGTGGGCTGGTACTTAATTTGAATCTCGGGTACACTATTGTGATTCATTCTGTACCTATCAATCGGTCCCATGTGTCAGGTCCATCTGGGATTTAATTTGTAGCTAAGGCTGAACAAACGTGAGATTGACACAGTGCCTTTCAATCTGATACTGGGTGTGATTTTGGACTGGGAATTATTTATCTGCCGGTCAGCGGTACTGAGTCATTGTGAAATGGAAATTCCGTCTGTCTCTCCTACTCTGTTTGACTGTTGGATTGGGATCAGTATGCGACTGGCTATTTCTGCTGTCTGAGATTGTGGGACTGGTGACCTATCCTTGTCTCTGTGCTCTGTGAGTGTTAATGTACCTACTGTGTGTGAGAAGCAGCTGGCTGCATTGACTGCTCCACGTGCCTCGGGTGGAGTCAACATCACATTGATTGTGGGTCCTTCAAGGATTTGCCTGCAGGAAGAAAAAATATCGCTTGTAACTTAACAACAGGTGAAGTAGAAAATACAAACGTGATCAATTGAATCTCTCTGTTAATAATCATTGTAATATCTACAAATAGAAAACCAGTGATACAAACAGTGTCAGTGTCTGACTCCACTGCAGTACTGCAGCACTCAGCTTCTGCACACCAGGTGTGTTGGGCTGTTTTACAAAAAATTAGTGACATCCAGATACAACCCAACCCCTGCACTGATCCATGGGGCGGGAACCTTTGTACAGGTCAAGTTTCTAATCCCCTCTCCCATGGGACTAACCATAAAACCGAAACAAAACAGCCACTGTTTAAAATTTGTCCTTCAAACAGCTCACCTGATGCCTGCAATAGATGGTCTTTTTATAACTCCCCATATCCTTACTGTACGGCTCTGTTCACTGTTCAATAACAAACACTAAAGGTTAATGGGCAGATATGAAAAATCAGATTTAATTCCTGCCACCAATCACAAACACGTTCACACTGCACATTATCCGGTTTCACCAATTTGTACCGAATTGTTGCGGTTCTGCTTCCGGCCAGTTGATGTCCCCAAACCCCGGGACATTGAAGTTTGCAGATGAGAGAGGGACAGAAGACAAACTCATTCTTCACATTATATTGCACGAGTGAGATTTAGAAAAACTAGGAATGGAGACGTGCTGCAAGTACATTTTGTTAGACCAAACACTATTTGTAATGCTGTGTTAAATTCTTCTAATCAATTTAGGGGGTATTATCTATTCTGAGGAAGACTGTGAAGCTAGGAGAACGGCCGTGTAAATGCCCATTGAATTTCAATATAGAAAGGTGCGAGGTGGTGCGTTTCACTTGGGGGAATAAGGAGGCCACATACTGCTTGGAAAAGAAGAGTCTAAATTGGGTGGAGGAGCAATGTAAATCGTGTCCTGAGAAACCAGAGAGAAATACTGTGCAATGTACAGTGAAATATAATGCGGTAAATTCACAACTATCGAATGAGTAAAACAAAAACCTTATTATAAATCAATTGTCTTCATTTTTCACTATCATAATGTGCAAAAATGCGAGAATAATTGTTACAGACAGAGACTTTCCTCACATTGCAGATTGTCCTGTTTCTGTCACCATGACAGATGATGTGAATTTGTTCCACTCTTTTACAGTTCTCGCTTACGTCCAGTAGAGGTCAGTCTCTGGTACTGTGTATGAGAGTGGGGTTTCTTCTGTGTCTGTCTGTCTCTGGGACTGTGTGTGAGAATGGGGTTTATTCTCTACCTGTCTGTCTCTGGTACTGTGCGCGAGTTTGGGATTCATTCTGTATCTATCAGTCTCCACTACTGAGTGTGAGCGTAGGGTATATTCTGCATCTGTCAGTCGAAGGTACTACATATAAGTGATGGATTCATTCTGTATCTGTCTATCTCTAGTACCTGTCAGTCTCTGGTACTGTCTGTGAGTGTTGGATACATTCTGTATCTGCCATTTTCTGCTATTTTATCTCAGTGTGGGATTTATTCTGTAATTCAGTCTCTGAGACAATGTGCAAGTCTGGATTCATTCTGTATTCTTATTTCAGATTACAGTATCGGATTTGAAACTATATTTTTAATACTTTAAAGTATATACAGTTCTTCGAGTATTTAATTTGTTAATATGGATACAATTATCGGTTTTCTTTAATCAAACAACGTGTGTGAGTTTTGGAGTAATGTTACATCTTAATCTCTGAACTTTATTATGAATGATAATGTACTTTTCAGTCTGTTTATGTTGAAATTACTGGACTGGTATGTAATGTGTAGCTCAGTCTGCAATAATGGGATTAAGTCTATATCTGAGTCTAACACTATGAGGTTTTTGGACTGGTATGTAATATGTAGCTCATCTTGCACTAAAGGAATTGATACTGTATCTTTAAGTCTGATATTGTATGAGATTTTTGGACTGGAATGTGATGTGCAGCTCAGTCTTCAATAATGGAAGTGATATTGAATCATTCAATCTGTTACTCTATGAGATTTTTGGACTGGTGAGTAACATATAGTTCAGTCTGTGCTGATGAATTTGATGTTGTATATTTGAGTCTGTTACATTATGAGATTCTTGGACTGCTATATAATGTGTGGCTCAGTCTGCACTCATGGAATCGATAATCTCTCTTTCAGTCTAATATTTTATGGGTTTTTCAGTCTGGGGTGCAATGTACAGGTCAGACAGTGCTAATAGAATTGAAGCTGTATCTTCCAGTCTGAACATTTATGAGGTTTTTGGACTAGTATGTAATGTGTAGCTCAGTCTGTACCAAAGGTATTGATAATGTATATTTCAGTATAATACTCTATGAGTATTTACCAATATATCTAATATGTAACTCAGTCTGAACTAATGGAATTGATACAGTATCTTTCAATCTGACACTATGAGATCTTTGGACAGGTATGCAATGTATAACTCAGTCTTCAGTAATGTGACTGTGACATTCATTCTGTATCTGTCAGTTTGTGGTACTGTGTGAGTGAGATTCATTCTGTTCCTGGTAATCTATGTGAGTATGGGATTCATTCTGTATCTGTCAATTTCTTGTACTGTGTGTGAGTATGAGATTCGTTCTGTATCTGCCATCTCTGGTACTGTGTGTGAATGTGGGATTCATTCTTTATCTGTGTGTCTCTGTACTGTATCTGAGTGTGAGATTCATTCTGTATCTGTATCTAATTATTTTCTCCGATTACATTATGGTATTCAATATGTACTTTAATATCATAATGTTTAAATAATTTTTCTCATTATTTAATTGGTAAATTTGGATAAACTTCAGGATTTGATGCTGGAGGTTTAAATCAGATAATTTGTGTGCTTTTGGACTACTATTAAATCTATATCTCTTTGAGTAATATTGTGAATGTTAATATATCTTTCAAACTGACATGGTGACATTTTTGAATTGCTATATAATGTGTAGATCAGTCTGCACTAAATGAATTGATACTGCATTATTACATTTTATTTTATAACATTTTTGGACTGGTATGTAATGTGTATCTCAGTCTGTGCTAATAGAATTGATACTGTATTTTTAAATCTCATACTATGAGTATATTATAAACTGGTATCTAATATGTTACTTAGGTTACACTGTCACAGCATTTCTCAATCTGATACTGTACATGAGTTTTGGACTGGCAATTTGTATTCGAATGGTACACTATTCGAATGGATACTGCATGATTAAACTCACGTGTGTGTGAGTTCTGGGCTAGTATTCAATTGGAATCTCGGGGTATCTGGTATTTAATTCATGGCTGATGTTGCCCTTTTGTGAAATTGACAATCTGAAAGCGAGACTTTGGACTGGGATTTTTGAATCCACCTGGCAGCGGGACTGAGTTCGGGAGAAATGGAACAGTGTCTGCCTCACCTGCTCTGTTTGACTGTTGGATTGAAAATGTGTCTCTGGAAATTTGGGATCAGTGTGGGACTGACTACTTCTGCTGACTGAGACTGTGGAACTGATGAGCTGTCTGTGTCTCTGTTCTCTGTGAGTGATAATATACATACTGTGTGTGATAAGGAGTTGGCAGCACTGTTCCTTTGCCTCGGGTGGACGAAATTACACATTTAATCTGGCTCCTTCAAGGGTTTGCCTGTAAAAAGAAACGTATCTCTTGTAACTCAAGAACAGGTGAGGTGGAAAATACAAAAGTGATCAGTTTAATATCTGTTAATAATTATTTTGAATATCCACAATTGAAAATCAGCGATACAAACAGTATCAGTATCTGACTCCACTGCAATACTGCAGCACTCAGCTTCTGCAGAGCAGGTGTGTTGGGCTGTTTTATAACAATTTAGAGGCATTCAGACACAACCCAACCACTGCACTGGTCCATGAATGGGACTACCCGATGTTCGGGTCAGGTTTCTAAACCCCTCACCCAGGGGACTAACCGTTCAACTGAAAGCAAACAGCCGTTGTTTAAAATGTGTCCTTCAACTTCTCACCTGGTGCCTGCAATAATATGCTCTTTGAATAACTCCCCACATCCTTACTGTCCGGCTCTGTTTCCACTCTTCAATGTCCAGTAACAATAAACAGGATGAGACTGGAAATAAACCAGGAACATTCACTGCTGGTTTGGGGAGAGAAAGCAGCAATGATTTTAAATAGCAGTTTCTTCCCATTCTCTCTCCCTTACCCTGGACACACCCTGTGCACAAACAGCCCGAGAATGACCTCTCCCTTCCCCCGCTCAATAGATGTTCCTGGACTAGTTCCTGATCCACTCCGCCTCTTACAAACAGCCCCCGGACTTCCCCTGCCCTTCCCCCGGACTCAATGCCGATCTCTGAGCCCATCTGCGGACACGGTCCCGAAGCGATGAGCTGCTGTAACGAGGCTGCTCTTTGCTCCCTTCCCCCGGGGGCCGTGATCTCTCCATTCCCGGCTGTTTTAAACCATCTTCTTCCGCTCACTGAGGGAATGGCGCCCACAGGCCGAGCTGGGGGAGGGGAGCGCGCATGCGCTCTTCCGCTCACCAACAAGCAGCACTGGGGGCGGGGCTGATTCACGCATGCGCAGATATCTGGTAAAATTCCCAATACAAAAATCGATGGAAACTTTCCCCAATTGGAATTTTTCAGAGTCTGAGCAAAGGAAGTGGGGCTGGGGGAAAGGTCAGAGGGAATGGGGTCCACAGGCTGTGCAGGAACAGGCACCAGAATGGGAAACAGATGGGATTCCACCAGTGCCGAACGCTGGAATCCAGACTGACTTTACAATCTCTAACTATTAAACTTGATGTTTCCATCCTTGCTGTTCCTGTCCATATCTTGTGATGGTAAAGAGCCTTTCATAGATTAAGTGGGCGGCTGTGGAATGAGCCAAAGGATTCTGTTCATTTTTGGCCCCTCTTCTGATAAATGAACGTGTGACTCCGAAACTGGAGGGTAGATTTCTCAGACGAATCCTGGAGAAACATGGGAGGAAAGTGGGAGTTGGTGCATTTGCTGGGACCGTGTAGAATTAATATCTGACAGCAACAATCCCAGATTAATTTAACCGGAGTGAAATTCTCGGTTACTAAGAGTAATATCGAACAGCCTTGAGCTGCAAAACTTCAGATGGTGCAACAGGCAAAAGAGGGTTAAATGTGGCTTATTGTTTTTGTCACTCTCTGCACTGTCCCTGAGTGTGGGATTAATAGTGTTTCTGTCCCTTGTACAATATCAGTGAGAGATGAGATTGCATCTTCTGTCTCTCCAACGCGATCTTTCTGGATAAAACAGAACTTTACCGGTTCTCTCACCGCTCTCTCTGTCTCTCTCACCGTGTCTGCTTCCCTTTCTCTCTCTCTGGCGCTGTTTCTGAAGGTGGATATTGCTATTGTGCGTGATTTAGACACTGATACGAAGTCTAAGACTGATACTGTTTATCTCTCTCTAGTGCTCACATGAAGGTGGGATACTGTCTGATATAAAACAGAGAGAATGAGATGTCCGGGCCGGGCCGCACTATATCTGGGGATGTGTTCGGCATCAGTCCAAGTTAATGGTCATTATCTTTTCACAGATTCAGGGCGAGTGTCTTTGTCAGACGGTAACGCTGGCGAAGCTAATTTAGTTGCGACTTTTAGTAATTTGTGTGTCTGTACCCCTCGATCCCTTTGCTCCTCTATCCTGTTCAGACTTATTATCCAAACAATATGTGAGCTCCTTATTCTTCATTCTGCAAGTTTATTAATGTCCTCTTGCATTTTGACACATTCTTCCTTTGTATTAACTGTACCCCCCAATTTGGTGTCAAAGTCAAATTTTGAAATTGTACTTCCGATTCCCGAATCCAAATCGTTAATGTTAATTGTGAACAGCAGTGGTCCCCGCACTGATCCCTGTGTTAAACCACTTCCCACTTTTTGCCACTCCAAGCAACTAACCGTAACCCCTATTCTCTGTTTTCTGTTTTGTCGCCAGCTTGCTTTCCATTCTGCGACCTGTCCCCTGACTCCACGGACACTAAACTTTGCCATGAGTCCACAATGCGGTACCTTACATAAGGCTTTCTGAAAATCCAAATGTATTACATCTACCAGGTCACCCTTATTTACTCTTTCTGTTAATTAGTCAAATGATTTAATAAGATTGGTCCTGTCCTTGTCCTGTTATTAGATTAAATTTTGGCCGCTTCGCTTGTTCTTGATGCTCCCAGCGCTTTTCTTCGGCAACAGCACGGCCTGGATATTAGGCAGCACCCCGCCCTGAGCGATGGTCACCAGTCCCAGCAGCTTGTTGAGCTCCTCGTCGTTACGAATGGCCAGCTGCAACTGTCTGGGGATGATGCGGGTCTTCTTGTTGTCCCGGGCCGCGTTGCCGGCCAGCTCGAGGATTTCAGCCGTCAGATGCTCGAACAAAGCAGCCAGATAGACCGGGGCTCCGGCACCCACACGTTCAACGTAGTTCCCCTTTCGCAGGAGGCTGTGAACACGGTCCAAAGGGAACTGCAGTCCGGCCCGGGATGAGCGAGACTTGGCCTTGGACCGAGCTTTACCGCCGGTTTTTCATCTTCCAGACATTTCCACAATCTCACAAATACTTCCACAAAGAATGAAGAAATCCTCCCCCACTCGCCCTTCTTATACCTTCTGGAGGAGTACAGTGGGGCCACTTGTGATGGGTGTCTCTCAGAGTGTTTACACTGCCCGCTCACCCTCACTGATATTGCATCTTTCAACTGCTGTAATATTGTCCTTTACTAATATTGCAACTCTGCCTTCATTCCCTATTTCCCTGTCCTTTCAAAAGATCTTATCGGCTTGAATATTAAGCTGCCACTCGTGCCCAGCTGGTCGTCCGGTCTCTGTAATGATTTAATATAACTATTTAACTTTACTCAATGGCTGATGTGAGCTGTGGCAAAATGTATTTCCAACTGGTCAAGTATTGCAGGTATCGACTGTCTCTTCAGTCCGAGAAAAGGTGAAGAATTACTGGCTGTTCTGTAATTTCCATTGATTGGGGGTTGGCGACATCTACTGGGCGGAAACGGGAACTGCAACAGAGCGAGGAAGGATCCGTCAGAAACCAGTTTCAATGAAGGACAAAATCCAAAAGCCTGCAGTGTCTGTTTAGGGTTTAATGTTTAGGAACTATTTTATGGCGGCAAATTGTCAGCGATGGTGGTATAGTGGTGAGCATAGCTGCCTTCCAAGCAGTTGACTCGGGTTCGATTCCCGGCCATCGCAATTAGTTATTCTTATTATTTCACTTCCTTTTGAAACTGGAAGTTTGCAATCGAATTTGATGCAGTTCAGCTGGATATTGTTTCCAAAATATAAACCGCTGTAATTATATTAAAATGTTTTCAACGTTCATTTCTTTTCCCTATAGAAGGAACAGAGGAAAAACATACTGGGAATGGTGAGTTACCAAGGGTCGAATGAGAGTGAGGAAGGCAAATGATATGTCAGCCTTTATTGCAAGGGTGTTGGAATATAAGAGGAAGGAATTCTTGCTGCAATTGTACTATGTTGAAATATTGTGTAATATTGGCTTATATTCGCTGGAGTTTTGAAGAATGGTCGGTGATCGCATTGAAACGTATAAAATTCTTAGGTGGTTTGACAGGGTCGGTGAGGAGAGGCTGATTACCCTGCTGGAGAACCAAGAACTAGAGGTCATAGTCTCAAGATAAGGGACCGGACATTTCGGATCGAAATTAGGAAGAATTTCTTCACTGAAAGTGTTGTGAATCTTTGGAATTCTCAACCCCAGAGGGCTGTGGATGCTCAGTCGTTGAATATATTCAAAGCTGAGATCGATAGATTTTTGCACTCTCGGGGAATCGAGGCATATGGGGATCCAAGTACAGAAATCACTAACAGTGATTACTAAATCACTAAAAAGAAGTTAAAATGGAGATGAAATTTTGATCTTTAGCTCAAGGGAACGGGAATAAAAAGGACTGGAAGTTTTGTCACAGTTATACAGAGCTCTGGTTCGTCCTCATTTAGAGTACTGTGTTCAGTTCT